>NC_137458.1:265441920-266649051 GCF_964235325.1 Thermobia domestica | reverse complement strand
AGGTGATAATCAGACGGTGCAATGTTCGGGGAGTATGGCGGATGCAATAGTGTTTGCCATCCAAGGCATAGAATCCGAGTCATCCTAGCCATGTGGGGCTTAGTCCTATAACAGGAGTACCCCTTTGCGAATCAGAAGTGCTGGTTCCAGAGTTTTGAGTTTTCTTGAACACAGCTCAACTGATGACAGTTTCATTGATTCTCTGACTAACTGGAAGCAGTTCCCGATGCACGATTCCGCGAGCAGTCCACCAAATACATAAGAGACCTTCTGGTGCAGTGCTGGTTTCGGCTGTTATGGAATCGATCATGGATGTTAACCAATGATGACGGCGCAGTGGAGCTTCATACAGGACCCACTTCTCATCATATGTCAATACCCTGTCCACAAATGGCTCCTTCCTCAGATCAGACAGCAAAGAAACAAATATCTGCTCGAGTTGCCTTCTGGCCCGAGTCAAATCATGTAGGACCCATCGACTCAACTTATAATGCTTCCCGAGTTGATGCATGTGCTGCCGAATGGTTTCTCCACTCACATTGACTTGTAGTCTGACTTCCTCATGTTTGGCCACTGTTCGCCTCAGCTGCTGCCTGAAGATCTTCATTTTGTACATGTGTTGGACTTCCAGCACGTGGTGCGTCTTCGAGTGTTTCGTCACCGTCCTTAAACTTGTTAAACCACCGCTGCACTGTCCGCGTAGTCACGATACCCTCACCAAAGCACTGGCACATCTACCGTCCCGCTGCAGTGGCGTTTGACCCCAATTTGAACTCGTACAGCGTACACACCCTTATGACTGGTCCCTTACGCAAGTTCAAGGTGTAACTGAACTGCCATAACCAGGTAGTATGTTGGATATACCCAAACAACCAACTGACTTTCGCCTTATCTCCATTCGCGTTCAACTCACGTGTGAGAGCCAATTGAAGACAGACCTCCACAAAATGCGACAGAACTTTCTTGGTTAGAATCCTTTCTCCGGACAGCGGTATATTGTACAAATATAGGAATCCTCTTTCTTTCTACAGAAATCAGTATGGAGCATACTTTATCCATATGCTACATATGCACTGCCCTTAGACGTTATACATCATGTCGTTGCAGGATGTCTGACATCTAACAGTCATATGCATATACTTATGTTACATTCCGCAGCTATATGTATATACGTCCATTTGTATGTGATATCCTGACCGCCTATAATTGTTTCATATGGAAAAGTAAGTATAGATGGAACACTTACACGGAAAATATTATAAAAACATGCGTTTTCAGTTATACGTCTGCTGTACGTTAAGTCCAAGAACTACAGAATTACGCATGTAACCTACCTTTTAAAGTACGCCACCTATATTTTTTCAGTGTATTGGTTATCTTTATAGTAACCCTTAGGAACTGAGTTGATATAATGAGTGTGGGTGTATATGCGACATTCGTGATTTGCATACCTCTCTCAAGTGTGTTTCCAATCAAGCATTTTGCTTTTTAGTTATTACATTTACTTGCGTTGTGTGTTCTTCCGTGGCTTACGAATTCTGAATGATTTCTACATAGTGAATTCTGTAAATATATTACAAAAGGAGCCATTTTCCCAGTTTCTCCGCCGAGGAAAAACTTGCACTTTAAGAAACTTGGAAGGCCATTGCCACAGTGTACCCACCGCTAGTACTTTCGTACTAGATCTAGTACTTTTATTATATTTTAGTGTTCACCAACAAATCTATTACTTTTCTCCTCCTCTTCTTTTCTCCTAAAAACATTTGAAAGAGTAAATAGAATCTCATGAAATTTAGCAATGTACGAAATTTCACCGTTCCTAGTAACTTTTTTCTGCCTTTTTTTTTTTTTTTCAACAATGGTATTTACAAGAGCGAAGTGGGAAATAGGTGCCGTCCGGTCGCCTCCTCCAACTAATAAATGAACACAGTAAACAATATTACATATTTGGTGATTCGTTTAAACTGTAGGTTATTAAGGAATTAAAACTCGATTTTCTCAATAAGCCTATTTTATTATATTTCTTGTTTTCTCCCATCGTCTATATTTGTCATATAAATACTAAGACAGCTAAGCAGGGATCCCTCAAGAATTTTTAGTTTGGGGGTGTACAGTCAAAATTGGGAGGTTGTAAGTTGTTTGCAAGGTTTGTATCGCATTTTGACTCTAAAATAAATTAAAGTTCGGAGTTCTTTTACAATGTGGAGGATCACTCCTCCGATGACAGGGGAGACGGAGTTGCCGGAAACCTTCTAATAAGATATTAATATCGTAAAATGTCATAAATAAGGTGAAACGGGAGCTAATAAAATTTTAGTACTTTTTCCCCAGATCTAGTACGTTGTTCTGCATAGGTTAGTACGAAATATTTTTGCTGGGTGAGCACACTGCTAAGACATTGTGCAGAGCATCAGAACAGGCAACAGTTAATTCAAGAATGTGTTCATAAAAGATATATATACAAACATATATATACAGCAATGAATGATTGTGTGGGTGTGAAATAAAAATACAGTTTTGCTTTGGTGGACAAAATCAGGACAAAAGAAGAACTGTGGACAAAATCAGGCATAATAAATTTAAAACATTTATGCTCAAACCTAAAAAAATACAAAAAATGAAATGAAATCTTTCGGTTTAACGTCCCATGATTATGCCTTTTAAAATGAAATTTTTGAGTTTTACGTCCCACGATTATGCCGGCTAGGCTAAAGGAGACGGTGATGATGGAAATGAATGAAATAGTGGAATGAAGAAAGTGAGAGGGAACGGGAGAACCCCGAGGAAAATCACGCACACGGTGTTTGTCACCACAAGCTCAACTTGGCGGGAGCAGGGTTTGAACCCGGAACCCCATGCACCAGAGATGAACACTATACCACTGAGCCATTGCTGCCCCGATTATGTCTTTTATGCTAAGTGAGACGTTGATTAAAGCAAGGGAATAATGGAAGAATTCAGGGCCGGATTTAGGGAGGGGCTTAGGGAGACTACCCCGGGCCTCCACGCTGATCAAAATCTCAACTGGCTGTCTAAAAAAGAATGATGATGATACAATCATCATCATAAAATAAAATAGACCAAAACTATTCCCTTAACTTTCCTACTGTACTTTCACAAAAATGTATTAGTTGAAGTCAACAGGGGCCACATATTTTTCTAGCCCTGAGCCTCCAGATGGGTTAATCCAGCCCTGGAAGAATTGGTCGTATGAGAAAGTGGATGGAAACGGGAGTGCCCGAGAAAACTTACTTGGTCGGGAATCGAAGGAAGGACCCCATGCACCAAAGGTAAGCACTCTATCACTGAGCCATCGTGCCTCCATAAAAAAAATATAAATTTTCGGTTTCAAATTTGAGTTTGAACACAACATTAATGCAATAAGAAATCAAATTGATGATGACAGGAGCAAGGAAATGGGATATACAAAAGGGAGTTAAAAAAGAGGAAGAGACAGTAGGAAATGGAACAGAGAAGTCAAAGAAATGTACGATGTTATAATTTGCAAAGCTGCTGAAACCCAGTTTCCCAGTTTAAATTCGTAGCAATGTTTTTTGCACCAGATATGTTTCCACAGTACGCTTTAAATTTTCTTAGATAAACTATGAATAAAATGTGTTCAATTTATAGATTTTTTTATACCACTAATCTCGGCCGCGAACTGTCTTCAATCTACGCTGCAGATAAATTTCGATCACTGTCAGGGATATGAGTTTTCTAGAATTAATTGTTCGGAATAAACTAGGAAAATCATTTAGTGAATGTACAAAGCTTTTGAAATTGATATTAACTGTACCTATGATGTCAGCAGAAAGAGGTGCTTTTTTTTCATATTGAATAGAATTAAGATACTTTTAAAGCATTTGATGTCTCCAGAAAGGGTATCATCATTTGCATTCATCGAAAAAGACCTCATAATGGGAATATCAGACTTCAATCAGCGTGTTATAGACAAATTGCTGCAATCGAAAGGAGGAGAATGGAGTTTATATTTTTTAATAAGTAATTGGATCATCATCATCATCAGTATTCTGCCATTATTGGCAGGTCACTTCCTGCAACTGAGAAGGTTCCATGCTCCACGGTCTTCCGCTAACCTCTTCGTCTTCACGTACGATTTTTCTGTTTTGATATCGTCCATTAATTGTAGTCTCCTTTGCCCCTCCCTCTTTTTCCTGCCACCATACCCTCTAGAACGCTCTTCATAATAGTGTTCCTTCTTAGCCAATGTCTCAACCAGTTTCTCTTCTTCTTAATAATAATAATATCTAAATCGTTTTCCGCTCGACCCAACTACTTCTCTCCATTCTTCTCCACACCCACATTTCGAAAGCTTCCAGTCGCTTTTCATCATTTTTGCGTGATGTCCATATTTCTGGCCCATACAGTACAATACTCCACACGAAGGGACCCTTAGATGTGTTGAGGTCGGAAACCTCTGGTCTCCTATAAGCAGTGTTCGTAGTATGAGGGAAATTTCCCTAATCTACGGAAATTTCTTAGGTAAATTTATCAAAAAGGGAAAATGGGATTTTTTCGATAAAACGGAAAATCCAGGGAAATTCTCGCGCTGACTGATTGACTAATATAAACGCTTATTTATTTATTTATTGTTCTTCAATAAACTAATACAATAGCAATTATGTGTGTATGTGTGTGTGTCCAAAGTAGCATAATTTGCACCTTTTGTTAGCTAGGTGTGTTTGCGTGCACTTTTTTGTTAAAAAAAATAGCGAAGGAAAAAGTAAAAGATAAATAGAAGTAATAAACAAATGTGATTGATACTTCCTTCCTGTCATAGGAATTGGACACTCAATAAACTAGGGAAAAATTGATAAGAAAAGGGGAAATTTTTTCAGTCAGGGAAAATTTTCTTACGGAAACCTACGAATACTACCTGTAAGTGGGCCGTCGTTTCTGAACTAAATCATATTCTGGACCGAGAAAATTTCAAAATGGTCCACAGCAACCCATTTACAGGCAAAATATGTACCTAGTGAAGAAATAGATTGAGGTGTATTTATAAGTGAACCTGGCAACATTGAATTGTGATCCACTGCAGGGAGTTTGTTTAAGCGATATCGCGCGGTCGGGATCAAGAGCTTCTTTTTTATCCTGAACATCGAAAGCAATTATGTAAACACAAAAAAGAAAATGGAGACACTCGGTGCATTGTGGCCAAGCCAGGGCCGCTGAAGCACAAGGGGCAATGGAGGGCGGGTGGTTAGTTGGTTATGGAAGAATGCAGTAGCTGAAGAAAACAGCTCTGTAATGATCCGTGGATGCTTGGAAAGAGAGAGAAAGAGAGAGTTTCTGCTGAAATGAAGCGAGCGACGCATTATTAGCTTGTATGATTGTCCGATGCTATGACCTTTTTGAACAACTTGCCTATTGTTAAATTTATCGACAAAGGAACAGTTCCTTCTGATGGTTCCTTTGTTTGCTCCGCTTTTAACTATATTGAGCGACGAATGGAGTTACTTTCAATTCAGATTCTTTTATGATGCGAATGATCGAACACTCATAACGTAATAAGAATCTACTAGAATTACCAGACTGATTGTTTAAAGTGTACTGTATGGGCGCCGATTCTTTCAAAGTTTGCTTGACCCCTCCCAGAACCTGGATACCTTTGCTTGAATTTTAGGTTGAATATCTGGTAACGAAATATACATACTTGAATGTCCTCCCCCCCCCTCCTTTTCATCAAAGTTACAGAAATTTGGGCTGTGATGTACCTACAGTCCTGTATATCTAGACTCCGTTACGGGCAATTAACTCTGTATGGCAAGTTGGTCATCCCAGGGACAGGATATAACAGAGGAAATGGCACCTACGTCATTCCTGAATTTCCTAAGCACTTCTTTCTTACTTTTAGTGGTCATTTTTCCAAAAGTGATTTGCGTACCGTAAAATAATTGCGTGCGGCAACGTAACAAGTTACCTCTTTCAGTTATATTTCTGAACATTCGACATCTATGACCTTTTAATGCTTATCATTAAGGACCGGATTTTAAGGTGCAAAAATGTGGTAAAAAAAAAGGGAATAAAAGGTGCTAAAAAGGTGCTACAGGATATATTTATTAAATGCTATAGTATACAGTTACGTGGGCATTCTTTATTCATTACATCAGCAAATATTGTTAAAAACATGGCTTGAAACATTTGACATAAATTGCAAAATTGTTTTAATTTATTCTCATAAACTTGTACAACATTCAACATTCTTGTAATAAAATTGTGGTTAAAACTAACTTGATACTTTAGAAAAAAAAAAAAAAAACACTAATTTAGCAATATTGTGGCTTCAGAAACCGTTCAATACTACTGGGTTTTCAGAAACAGGTAATACTTAATTATGCACAACATTTCTATGTTGTCGAATGTTAGTTTCTGTCGCTTGGAGCTCAGGAGATCCTTTTGTGTGGAGAAACTTCGCTCGACATGAACGGAAACTAGTGGTGCTTATCTTGTAAGCACATGGACAGGAAGTTCAGTTGACGTTGCAAAGATTTCTACGACCGGATTGTTTCACAAATTCAGTTCAAATTTCTCCCTAGCAAATTCGTCAAGATTGTGTCTAAATTTATGGAATATTATGTGCATACCAAATTAAAAATAAACCATATTGTTCTGTCCAATTAAAAAAAAAATAGAAAAAGGAGACAATAAAGGTGCTGAAGGATAAAAGAAGTTAAAAAAGGGGAAATTTTATTAATTTAGCAAAAAAGGTGCAGCATTCACGAAAAAGGTGGAACAAAATGCCTTCATTTCAGTTGGTTTTAATCCTGGAAATACATATTTTGAACTTTGGTTGTTTAACAGCTGCATTCTTAGAAAAGGTGCTACACCTTAACATCCGCTATCTACTTATCATGTATGAGGAATGATATCCTTCGGCGATCACACTACTCGGGTAAAAGATATAAAGGGAAAGGAAGAAAGGACAGGAGAAGGAACAAAGCGACTTGGGATCTTTTTATATGTTAGCTACCATCCTGGCGTTTGCCTTGTGTGAATGAGGAAAACTCAGGAAAAACATCATAGGTAGCCTGAAAGGATTTTATACTTTTCCAACCGAGTGTTCCCACAGCAAATTGAACCTGGAACCGCTCGCACCAAAGGCGAGAGCGTTAGCGACTACGCTGTGTGGGATCACTTAAGTTTTTCGCGTATAAACGTGTAATTCTTGGTTTCGACATTGGAACTATTTTCTTCCCGCGTATAAATGTAGATGGCATAGAAATACTGCAGTAAATTTATACTGCAGTAAATCTATTTACTGTTTCTACATGTAGATTTTACATTATTATGCATTTTTTTAAGAAAATGAAATCTTTAAGTTTAACGTCCCACGGTTATGCTAAAGAAGACGGTGATAATGAGAAATGAGTGAAATGAAGAAAGTGGGAGGAAACAGGAGAACCCTGAGAAAACCCACGAGCACGTTGTTTGCCAACCACAAAGTCCACACGGCGCGAGCTGGGAATGCTCTATCACTGAGCTACCGCTTTTTTTTTCGTTTCATGTATCTACAACAATAATTCTTCTTACCATTTCTAAGAATTTCATTGACTTTTCATATTCTTATGATCTTTGTTCAGAAATAATACTGTATTTGTCAAATTTCATTTAATGTAAGAACTGCGTTCTTTTTTCTTTTTTTCGTCCATTCTACTCTTTTGTTTCTTTTTCTTAGTTGTTACTTTCTTTCCTTTCTCCTATCATACTTACGACCATTGTTAGTTGTGATTCAAGTCAGCCATCTCGCGTCGTCAGTAACACCAAAATTAAGAGGAGCTGATAAGTGAAACTGGTGATACCCACACCAACTTGCACTTATATCAACATCAGGGACTTTAGTTATTATAACACAGGAATGTTTACATCGTTTAGTGATATAGAAAGGTAAATGTTTGAATTAAAGAAAATCAAGCGGGGGTAGAGGAAAGGGTGGGGTGCTGACTGCCACAGCCAATTATTGGTGCTGATTGCCACGACTGGCGCTGATTGCCAATATCAAGGTGCTGACTGCCACGATGGCGTGCTGACTGCCACGAGCCTGAGAGAAAGTTGCTAGACGTAACATTACCGGATGCCAAGAAGCATGAAAGAAACTAGATGATCCTTAGGATCGTGTTGTTCAGACCAACACCTAACAAAGGTAAACAGGTCTCTGTATGTACACTCATGTCCAAAATTATTGTCACATGATTATAAATATGTTGTTCTAGTAATATAATTTGATAACGAATTCGCCCGGTATTTCTTATAATGTTAGTATGTGTATAATCGGCAAAGACAAGTATGTGGTAAATTTCATGTCAAAAGAGCAGTAAATAAGAACAATAAAACGAAAATAAAATTTTCTTGTATATTTAGTTACATTTTATTTTACTCATGATTTTCGTGTTTATAATTCTTTTTCTATGAAATTTATCACAAATATAAATTTCCTGATTATACACATAATATAAGTATTAAAAGTACTCTGCAAAATTATCAAATTATATTCTTACAAGAAGACAGTTATAGATATGCGACAATAATTTTGGACATGAGTGTACTTTCAGTTTTGTCAGGGAGCGGTGCGTACAAAATTGGTACGATTTATGTATTCTCACTAGAACTCCCTATGTCAGCATGAACTGTGTACAGCTGTGCAAATTGTTTCGAGCAGCTCTTGAAAGTTCCATCAAAAAAGCACTACTGGCTGTACCTCACAAGGGAAGTTCAGGAGAAAGCACTCGCCTGCAGAGAAACTAAGCATGCCATTTGACGGTTGAGAACGGTTTGAGATATTCAACTTGGAAGTTTATATGAGAAAATGAGAATATATGCATTTATACGCGTTAAGTACAACATAATTAGTAACAAATATTGACATACGAATTGAAAGCTATCGGAAGTAACAGAAAATAAGTGTTTCGCAATAACTAACGGGTTTGTTAGATACAATTAGTCATTACATTGTTCACAATAATCATAGGTTAGAGATGAAAATTGATCACTGTTGTTCTTCTGTTTTATGAAGAAATGACGCAGACAAAATACTCCCTTGCACCATGAACATTTTATATGTGCAATTGCGTTGCATCCGTCAAGGGAACAGTTCGCAGAACCAAAGCAAAAAGCAAATTCGACAAGTGATTCAAAAGTTATGGGCCTATTATTTGTTCGTAACCTGCCTTGCAGAACGCAAACTGAAACAATCCAATGTATCGCGGTGATCGGAAGTGATTCGTATGGACACGAACTTTATTTGGTTGTTTCGTTGGTACGTTATAACGTCCAGATGAAGAAGATTCATACTATGTACAAATCTCCTGCCATAATCTTTGATTGATCGGAATCAAAACACATCAAATGGTTGCACAAATCGTGTGCAATTCTTTGGTATCTTCTCAACCATTAGGTCTTTGCCATCCGTCATGCAACTTGTAGTGGACAATTTGTCTGTGAATGGACCCCAGTGATCAAGTAATAGCAAGTTGAAACCATCAGGCTTCGCCATGGGTGAGAATACTTAACGCATTGAAACGTGCATCCACTCATTTTCTTATATAAATTTCCAAGCTGAATATCTCGAACAGTTCTCTACGTACAGGAGTTTTATTACCTGTTGTAATCAGCACGAATTGGTCCTTCAAATGACATGCTTATTTCTCTGCAGGCGAGTGCTTCTCCCAAACTTCCCTTGTCAACTGGCTTCAGGCCATCATATCCATTAAATAATACAATAAAACAATTAATATAAACAATGAAATGTGTAAATTGTACATATAACAGAAAAGACAATCCCTTTAGAAACATCCAAGTGCATGTCGTTCCACTTAGTGAGCAACTTTGTAACTTATAAGATACCACATAGATTTGCTGTGATGATTACTAAATTAATCCCTACTAAAAATCATAAATTTAGTATGAGGGATTAATTCCTCTCTTTCCAAATACAGTTTCTCCCAGGCTCGTGGCAGTCAGCACGCCGTCGTGACAGTCAGCACCTTCATATTTGCAATCAGCGACAGTCGTGGCAGTCAGCACCAATAATTGGCTGTGGCAGTCAGCACCCGTGGCAATCAGCACCTATCAGAGGAAAGTGGGTGAATACCGCGCAGGAGGGTAATATCTCGCATCAAAGTCTCTCTATGATATCGCAGAGTATGATATTTGTAAAAACGAGTGATAAGTAGCGAACAAGGAGTGAAACAATACATGTAACAGTTGGCTGTGCGCGCCATAATAACTGCACAGTACTTGTTGAAAGAGAAAGTGGGAAGGTTTTTATAATTTGAGCTGAGACATTAAAACGTTGTGTGTTGGATGTGTTTTGAAGAAGAACGAAATTGTGTTGCTAACACATAGGATACTATGTTCTTTTAAAATATAAAACAACTACACAACAATAGCATGTTCTATTTTCAATTATTATTTATTTATTTATTTATTTTGTGTATGTTAAGGTGCATATGGGGTAATAGCACGCAATGTATTACATTAGTGCGCGGTTTTCCCCTCTCATTGCTTTTTAGGAGACCAAATATACTCAAACTTTTATTCTTCTTTTATTTTCTAAGATGCCGAGAAAGTACTTAAATAAAAACTAAACGCAAAAGCTGGACAGAAGAAGCATTGTGCAAGTAGACTTGACAATAGCTTGTGTTAATGCTTGCAGTAGACCCTATTTCATGTTTTAGTTCAAGTATAGTATTTTAAGTTTATTGTCTCTGTTTTCAATATTTCAAGTTTATAGTACGTAGTAGATTAGGATATAGTATACGTAAGACCGTCTGAGTTCCAGAAGAAGCTGGACGCTCATACTTTTAGGGATTATTCATTGAGTATCTACGAACTTAGAAAGGGGGTAACAAACCCACTTTCATTTACTTATCCACTGATACGAAAATAAAAAAGAACGTACCTATTTGCCCTTGTACTTTATATGCTATAGCGCATTACATTATATGCAACAAGGATTTTGGTCTGCATCATGATATAAATTTAAAAATATTTAACATTTTTCGAATCGAAATCAACAAAATTTATTCTAGAAAGTAAAAATAGAATGTTAAGCACATATAATGAAGACAACGCAGTGATTTAATTTGGTAACGTATAAATATATAATATGAAGTATCCTCGCGCACGGAAGACAGGGGGTTCTCATGTATACTATTACCGTAGATTATTAAATACATAAACATAAGTTTCTATGTCACATTGGGTTATTTAATATTAGAAAATTATCTGCGCGCTATTACCCCATGGGAGTGGTGAGTACCGCACATTTGCCTCACTCACTTTTTCGCTTGGCTTTTCATAATCTAATGCAGTTGACATAACGGCTTATACATGCATTTAAAGATAAAGAATATGATTATATGTTCCTGATTTCTTAGTTCTTTTTATCCCAATTCGCGATTAAACCTTAAGTGCGCGGTATTCACCCACTTTCCTCTAATAAGTAGCCGGGAACTTAAGTAGGCCAAGAGGATGCTTCCTTTTTCTTCTACGAATAAAATAAAATGTTAGTTTTTCTGCTAAATTTTTGTGTGTATCATATTACACAAGATTCTGCAATTCTTGTCATTAAAACTGCAATCAGTATATTTCAGCTTCAACTTGTCTCAACATTTTCTTTCAGATAAAAACGTACACAGATGAAAGCAAATATTTCCATATTTTCTAAAATGAAATCAGTTGAAATGAAATTACAAACATTCAACATGTGTATGTAGGAGCGTCATTTCATATTTCCCTTGGGGGAGGGGGAGGAAGATCCTCCACCGACATACAAGTTTCATGTTTTTTCCTAGTATATTAGTAGACAATCAATTAAAATATATTTAATTCTCAAACTCAGGTGGGCAATTGCCCCCTTGCTTCCCCGTATTGTGCATAGCCCCCCGAAATAAAATCCTAAATACGCCATTGCCCTGTACAATATGGAAAAGGTTATGATTTCTCAGTTTACAGTATTTTTCTCACAAAAGACTTGAAAAATCAGTTTTTCTAATGTATAAAAGTACTTGGATACCCTCTGTGACAGCGTCTCCATAAAGTATGCTCATATTGTAATTTTGTAATTGTAATTGTAACTTTGTACTCTCTCTTCTCGAAGTAGATTCCATTTCGATACAGATTCTTTAGTAGTAAGTTGAAAACTGATGATTTCTTATTGGTTTATAAATTTAATTTTTGTAATTACACATAAATGTTTGATGTCATTACTAAGTTCCCCCTTAGAAAGTACAAAGGGAACAAGGGTCCGGGGAAGTGTTCAGAGGTGCCTGGGAATTTCCCCCTTTTCCCCCTTCAATTACCATACTGATGGTAATTCTTAGGGACATGCATCTCTTGATGTACCAATGAACAATACATTTACATATATTACCTATTTGCTGTAATAATCTTATGAACATATCTAATTTTGAAACAAAGATGCCTAATTCCATATTCATAGCATGTTCTTTCAACAAAAGATCTGTTAAGACACAGTGTAACATATTTAGTTTTAAACGTTTATTGTATTCCTTGTTATTAAAATTATTTTATGGAGCAAAAATTCCAATTCTAATGAGATAAACGAAATAGGCTGTGATTTCTGTATAGTAATTTATGGTTTGTTTTCTAATAAATAGTTAGTCCTATAAAAGATTATCATCCAGGATATTTCAGGAAGTGAATGTAGTTGGGAAAAATATTATTAGGAGGATTAACTGTTTCACCATTGAGAATCCTTCTCGTTATCAATAAGCTGTTGCATGTTGGGTTCCTTTCAGTCACTGCGTCAAATTTTCTTTGAACTGGCTCTCCCATATCTCCTCCGACAGCAGCCAGTTTCTTTCCTGCATCTTCATACAGTGACTCGAAAAAGTATTCGTACAGTCCCAGGCAGTCCCAGGTTTTATACTGTATTTCAATTGTACTATTCACATCAAGGATGTAAAGTGGGTGATAAAATTATGTGTATTAGTGTATACACCTATGAATATATTAACGGAGTGACTTTCAAATAAAAGCTATTTTCTCTGTGTAACAAAAAATAAAAACAAGATAATTCTAAACTTCTACATGGAAAAATATTCGTACAGCTGACATATTCAAGAAAATAATAATAATAATAATAACACATTACTTTTCAGTTGATTTAACACTGTGTGGGGTTCCTTTTAAGGTTTAAGATTGCATAACGCATTACTATCCACGAAACGTATCCAATCACGATCAAAATTAATATATGCCTGTGGACCTCGATGCATTTAGTAAGTACGATAAATATTATAATGTGCAGGCTTTCTGTTCCAGAGTTATTGTCCATCAAAATTGGGATTGAACTTAACGAAAGAAGATTGGATGACGTATACTATCGAAAAAAATCGTCTCATCTTGACCAAAATTGTCAAGGTGGTAGATCTTGACAAATTTAGTATACATATTAATTCTTATGATGTATAGTCCTTTGATCCCCGAATTATTGCTAATCAAATTTGGGTTTTAACTTAGCGAAGTCAAGAAATTTCACTAAAACGCGTTCGATTAAACTTTCAGATTTTGACAAAAATTGATGTGGTGGTAGACTTCATGGTGAGTATGTGTGTAAAATATTATTGTGTAGAAGCTTTAAGGAAAAATTTGAAGTGGTAAAGGGCAACCATAATTCTATTGTGAACCTAGCAAGCACCGAAACTAATATAATTGAAAATCGACTTAATGAAAAATCTAGACATCCACATGAATGCTATAGCTCCTTCAGCGTCTGTACTGTGCTTGCTTATGGGCTTTTACTTCTGCGTACTTAACCCCTTAAACAGAACACATTTCAGTACTGTAGTTTGTCTTAAACAATGTTAAATATTTACCGACGATATAAAAATAATTTTCGTAACTTTTCTTTTCCTTATAAAGTATTTAATTAGTTTTTAATGGCTAGTTTTTGTTTTCTAAAGAAGACACGATAAGTGTACCCACGTTGCCGGTGCATTTTCAAGTGACTAAAACTCTCTGCTCAAAGTTTCCCGACCTTTGACTCTGGTCAAAACCAACTGACGAGAAATTTCACCGTAGTGTCAACCTACATTCGTGCGCTCATTAGTATTGTCACTTGCACTGATTTCAAGTACGAAAAAAAAAGTAGCAAAAAAGGAATAAAAGTACGGCCAGAAAGAATTGAATGAAATCTTTCTGATTTTAAGAAAAAGTAAAATTTTACTTCCATCTCCTTTTCTTTCTTTTCTTTCTATCTCAACCAAAGAAAAATATTTTAATCATAAAAGGAAAGAGAGCGGAAATGTTGTAGCAGCCCAACACGAGATTCGAACAACTAGTGTCCCCACCGGGAATCGAACCCAGGACCCTTTGATTACAAGGCGGCGAGTGTAACCACTCATCCACGGGGAACACTGAATAAAAAGGCAGTAAGAATTTCAGGGGATGGTCTGCGGTATGTTTTTCAAGTACTTTAGTTTTATTAGGTCTATTTATTATTATTATTATTATTATTATTATTATTATTATTATTATTATTATTATTATTATTATTATTATTATTATTATTATTATTATTATTTAACCAACCAAGCTACAACAAATTTTCAACAGAGATGAAGTTCAGTCCTGGAGCTATTTTTATTATTTTACTTTGACGGTGCAAGGTTCCAGTGCAAGACCAAGACCAAGACTGGATGTACAATCCGCGGCAAAAAACCTGCAACATGAGAATGTAAGTTTATTGTGAAACTACGCCGAACAGCACAGGGAATAAACATAACGTCTAAGTGGAACGAATCATGCCAGGATAAACCTCGGCCTCCTCCCGTGCATACTTATTTTGGAGCAAAAGACTTCGTCATTTCACAATAAACTTATATGCTCATGTTGCAGGTTTTTTGCCGCGGATTGTACAAGACCAAGATCAAGACCAAGACCACCCTGGTCTTGATCTTGGTCTTACATTTGCTCATCACTAGGCGAAAAGCAGAATGATCATTTTTATTATTATTATTATTATTAATTGCAATGTTAATTTTGCTTGAAATATTGTAATTTACGTTAATTTACATTCATAATTAATATTCACTTGTTTGTGAATTTTTTTAAAACTTTTATGTATTCCTTGCGTTCGAACAAGAATTCGAACTAACGTAAATGTCGTAATCTTTCTTTGAGTGGCATTAAACCTTTGTTTGGTTTACCTTTAAATTCATTGTAATTCTTTGAATAACCGAGAATAGTGTAATGGACCAACTACTAATTGTAATTTATAAACGCTGTTTATTGATGTGCTTATACATGAATGAAGTAATGAAACATAATTTAAAGATGATATGAATATATTATGAATATAAAATAAGAAATAATTGTAGTATATTGAAAAAAATAAATGTGAATATATATACAAGGGCCCTTCAATACGTAAGCAAACTTTGTGTAACAATAATTAGTAGGCTATGCTCCAGAGTTCTTTAGTAATTTGTAAAACCAAATTAATAATTCCCATCAGTTCGGTATCAATGATAACGTTTATAAATATTTAGTTATAAGGAAACAAGGACAGAGCTGTAGCCAATGGTACACGTCGGTACACGCCGTATACCCTCTGCTTAATCTTAGTCATAAAAGTATACCTTCTGCTTCAAAGCGTATAGTACTTTATTCTTTTGTTTCGTTTATATTTATTTATTTATTTATTTAATCAGGTCAGGACTCCAATGAAAAAGTGACTATATCACCATTTTCCTCTTATATTCTTAGTAGGTGTTCAAATATATGTCATAAAAAATCCGGAAATATTTTTCCTATTCCTTCTCGGAGTGAGTTGGTTACTTCTCCTTACCTACACCCATTTATGACATTAATGTTGTGATTTAGGTAAGCAGTGTCATCAAGAAAATAGCATGAAATGCTTTTAGACTATAAAATAGTAACATATTCTTTATATTGAATTAATTAATGCATATGATTTACACTGTTCATTAAAAAAATGCCTTTAATGTCTCTTATGACAATGATAGATGATCACAAATCAGCGTATACCCTCTGAAAATTTTAGGACTACAGCACTGAACAAGGATAATAGTTCGGTACAACAATCTTGTGGCCAGACTTGTTAAAACCTGTCTTATTTATGCTCTTAAAGACATAATGAGGAAGTCATAGTTGATGGAAGTGTATTTTTAATTTCTGCAAAATGAATAATAAGTATTAAGGAAATACAAAGTTTAAAAGGAACAAATATAATTATCGTAGTAAGTTTTGGTGATTATTAAAATAAGTTTAATCGAACTGGGACTTATTTTCACGGTTTTTAAGAGTTTCAGATATCTTCTGATCTTATTGGCCGATACAGATAAGACATCAAGAGTCATGACCTACATATAGCGGAAAGTAAAGGCCAACTGCTGTCTGCTCTCGTAGCCAAGCCTGCTAGTGCAATATGCTGGTATTGAAAATCGTTTTTGGCGTGGGTTCAAACCCTACCAAGGATTTTTTTTTAAATTTTCGTAACACTTTTTTCATTAAAATAAACTTGCAGTTTTATTATACGGATCCATAGTAATAATAATAATAATAATAATAATAATAATAATAATAATAATAATAATAATAAAACGGGTTAGAAGCCTCGTAGGGGTTGGTTAGATTCTGTTCTCTTGGCCAAATTTTTCTGTACATTTTACACGACCAACTTCAAACAGCTGGCTAGGGTAGCGCGCGAATACTTAAACTCTTGGAATCGGAGTAAATGCAACTGAGACCGCAATATTTCTTGCATACAAGGACAGAAATCAATGGTTTAGAGGTAATAGTTGATCATGAGTTAACTAATGTCTTTCGGAATACATATTTTAAAAAAAATGTGTAACAACTCATATCATATTCTAAATATTATTAGGTAACAAATACAGAACAAACTAATAATATAGAGGTATTAATAGCTTCGTTAGAGGGATCCTTAGTATCGTATATAAAAACTACAACTTATAAAAATCTTACGTTAGTTATGCTATATCAGAGTTTCTCAACCTGAGGGTCGCGAAGATAAGCGGAAGAGATAAATATAATTAGAATCTAATACTGGAAAATATTTTTAAGTATTATTTTGAATTTTGTTCTGATAGGCATTTTTTTATATTTTTATACGTACTTTTAAGAACATGGTGTACTAAACATTTTCAACAAGTGCAGAAGTGTTTTTAAATCAATTTAAATGAAAGAGGTACGGTATGAAACTAATGAGAACTATATATTGAAATACCAGAAAAATACAAATGCAACAAAACCTGCATATTGAAATATAATTAAAATTGAAAGCTAATGAGATACCTGAGCATGGTGCGATTTCACTGTTGTTCGGTTTAATCTTCGTGACCCTCATTATCAAGTCATTTAAAATACTCAATAACTTTTTAAAGAACTGTCCAAGTTCTTTTATCCAAAATTAGAAATTCCTTTGGAAAATATTAATTGATTCTTTTAGCATATGTCACAAAATTAAGGAAATTAATTGTGAAGTTTTAACATTTTCAAACGGCCTCCATTTTGAAACAATATGATGGATCGGATTCGATATTTGTAATATGAATGAACTGACCAAATTTGGTTTTAATCCATTTGCTTTTAGGGAAGTTACTGTATCCGCTATATACAAGAAATGGATTCTAGTTTTATAGAAGTAGGTCGATACCGTGAGATCTCCATAATAGGTAGATTAAAAATCCCACTCAACCTTATTACAAACCATAAATTATAAGGGGGTCACTGTCAAAAGGATGTAATAAAATGGGATCGTGATAGGGATTAGGTTGAGAACCACTGTGTTATATTATTAACTTCTGAAAGAAAAACGCTACATAAGAATACAGACAGTACATACAAAATTGTTGGAAAAAAGTTAGCATAATACATTATCTTTGAAGAAAAATCTACAAGCAAATTTTATTATACAAACGGAACTCACGAAATTTTAAAATTATTGAATTGCAATGTAAACAAAAATAGGTTACGCACTTAAGTATATATACAATAATCACGTCATTTGGTAAAGTTATTGTAATATATAAAAGACAGTTTGAAACTGTGTAATCGATTTTCATTCTGTATAAATCTAGTGTGGCCTTTTCTGTTATTGTACCCCTTGTTTCAAATCCTAGAACTACCGGTGACAGGAGATCATTACCTTTTCGGGGGCGGTATCCTCTACTACTTTCGGATGGCAGAATGATAAATTTTAGGGAATATTGAGCGATGGGGCCCTTGGTTGGGGTTCTTATTCCACTATTCTTCCTTACTAACATTATTCAATATCTTCTTTTGGTTTACAGGGAGTAATTATGATGGAAGTATTTTATTTCGTCGCAAATTGCAAAGCAAAGAGGAAAATACAGAGAGAAACTTTAAAAAGATCCTAATGGAATTTGCTATCACGCTGAATCCACGCTAGAAGAAAGGGAAGTCACAAAGAAAATAGGAAACAAAGGTTCTACCCATTAACCTAAGGTTTGTTGTGGTTGTGTGGGAGTAAGCACTGGTTCCCGTTTAGATCTTTACAAACAATAATAGTTCCTAAAAAGTGAAGTGGAAAGGGAGAGAAGTTCGTATTTCCTTCATTTCTTGTATTTTATTTTCTATAGAGACAACATTTAATGGTGTTTTGCTTATTGTGTTGAGAAGTTGCATATATAGATTACACGACTTTTAGCTCATAATCAGTTTTGTTCATGTAAACCATCAATTAACCGTGGCTTACACCAAAAAAAGAAAGAAAAAAGATGGACTCAGATGATAAATGAACACGCCCTTTCATCATGACCAAGCTTGTTATTTCTTTACTTTTTTTTTTACCGTCACCCCCTCCCTCCTCACTTGTTTCTATTTTATTTTTTCCTTTTTTAATGGAAAAAAAATCTTTTCATAATACAGCAGTACTGCCAACTATGAAAAGAATGTTAAAGAAATTCAAAACACTGTAGTTACAATACTCTACTTTCCAGTCAACTGTAACTAATACAGGGTGACCCAAAACAACCTCCCACATTTGAAAAAAGAATTAAACAAAAAAGGTTAATTACAAAATATTAAATGGTGTTGAAACAGTTTGGAATTAGGCTATTCTGTTCTATTGTGTGTGGAAATCATACAGCGATTGACAATACAATTATTGTACATTATGGTTTGGACAGGAGCTCATCGCACGTATGCAATTAAAATGTTTTGCAAAAAAAAAAAAAAAAAAAAAAAAACTATGATTACAGTGCAAAGAGCTTTTCACTTAAAGTTTGCTTTTCCACGTAATAACAATGTTCCTGACCGAACTACTATCTTGCACTGGGTTGAGAACTTCCGAACAACAGGTTCACCTTTTGGAATATCAAGACTATGAGACAGTCTATTTTGCAGTCCCCAGAACGTTCTGCAAGGACGCATGCTGTAGCTGTTGGGCTCCCTAGAAAGAGTGCAAAAACAGAACAAATTAAAACAAAGTAATTACAAAATGTTTTCAACATCACTTTATACACTTTAAAACATTGTTCGAAGTGGGGAAAAAAAGCAGAGGTGATATTTTTTACTACAATTTTGACTCGGCATAACGTCTATGTAAATGTTGAAATACAGTGAGGGTGTGTTGCCTAAAATATTGCATTTCTATTTGCATAATGACTTAAAACCGTGTGAGAGCTTCTCCGTAGTTTTGCGGAAAGGGAACATAGAGGGGCTTTGTCCCTCGCCCCCAACTTTCTGAGGAAAGTAAAAAAATATCCCTTTATGCTGTATTCTAGAGAACTATACACGAAAATGATAGAAAAACGAGTTTTTTTTAACAATTTTTAAACAATTTGTTGCGGGACAACTACCGGTCTCCCACGCGTCTGATGGGTATTCTAGACTCCCGGAAGGTCCTCCCCTCCACAGCAGACACCCTCTAAATGCACCCATGGTCAAATTTTCAGATTTGAATGTATCCAAATTTCTCTTCGCACTTGTAGAATAACGAAATCCACCATTATTGTATGTCAGCCACGTATATTCTTTAAATTTGGTCTTTCATTGTGCTTTAGTAAGATAATCAGGAAATGCAGCGAAATTCATGTCATAAGGATTAACTTCCTGATGTATATGAATATATTAGGGAAGCATATAAGAAAGCAGCTTTCTCATTTTTACTAAAAACTTCTCCATATTGAAAATATTTAACTTCCATTCACTAACCATATCAGATTAAATTAAAAACATTCGCCACA
Source organism: Thermobia domestica (assembly GCF_964235325.1). Lineage (NCBI taxonomy): Eukaryota > Metazoa > Arthropoda > Insecta > Zygentoma > Lepismatidae > Thermobia > Thermobia domestica. The sequence goes on along the minus strand of NC_137458.1, from coordinate 266,628,811 downwards.
AAGATTTAAACATTAGGAATATACTCACGCACATAGATAACAACCGCACATATGCAATGTTTTCGAAATATTAGAAAGACGCAAAAATACTTTTTAATGAAAACAACAGATTTTTTGATTTAATAAACTATATTTTTCCCCTCGTAAATACCTTTATCATTGTACGATTTCTTTATCATTGTACACACAAAAGAAGTTCCGATGAACTCATAACAATATTTTCCGATTTCAGCTTAAACGAGTCGAATCAATATACCACTTTGGATTGGGCCCATGATTCATTGCTTTCTGTCATGTGAACTTTATCTGCAAGAACGCGGTGGCTCAGTGGTAGAGCGTTCACCTCTGGTGCTTGGGGTCCCGGGTTCGATACCCGCTCCCGCGCAGTGAACTTTGTGGTGGACAAACACCGTGTGCGTGGGTTTTCTCGGGGTTTTCCCGTTTATTGCCACTTTCTTCATTCCACCATTTCATTCATTACTCATCATCACCGTCTCCTTTAGCCTAGCCGGCATAACCGTGGGACGTAAAACTCAAAGATTTCATTTCATTTTTTATCTGCAAGAAACACGAATTCTTGCATAGGAGCAAGGGGTGAACTTCTTTGAAGACACAGAGCTCCTTCGTGGCTAAGCGGTTAGCGTACGCGCCTTTTCCGCGGGAGACACGGGTTCGATTCCCGGCGTGAGCTCATGTGGTTCGGATTCCACGTTAATCAGTAGGTCCACGTCTCATATAGCCTCGCTGCTGAACGGGACGTAAAACTCAAAATCAATCAATCAATCTTTGAAGACACATTTTAAAAGCAAAAGGTAGGAAAAAATAACAAAAAATATAGTTGCTCGGTGTTGGCAACTTAGAAATCATTTCTAAATAAGAAACTAAATCTTCGACGTGCAAAGCTATTCGTCAATTACCCTGCAGATTTATTAAAGGTATATTAACATCCACTTTCCAGTGATGGTATGTCTTCATCACTGAAAAACCAGAGGCGGTATGGCATTCTATAGTCCGTCACACTTCGACCGTCACACTTCGACCACTGCTTAAAAAACAACTTTCTATCTGCAATACTTTTTGTTTTATTCACCTTTCAATTCTGAGAGATTGCTTTAGGTCACCCTGTATATACTATATAATTAATTAGGCCCACGAGACAAGAAGTACCCGTTTAATTCGAGACGAGACTAGAAATTTCTAGTGTCTCATGAGAACACTAGTTCACCCAAGTCTTAGATCTTAAACATTGTTTTAGTGTTATATGATTTGTAGTATAAAAAGTTTAAATTGAAAAACAAATTATACGAATACAATGAAGAACAATTATCAACGTTTAAAGATATGTAAGTCATTACACAATGTACTTCAATAATAAATATGGTTTAAATCTTGTTATATATCACACCTTTCATGGACTTCCCGTGACGTGGAAGGATTCTATTATCTTCTTTTGTAGATCAAATTAAGAAAAAAAAAAAAACAAGGCATAAATTTTGTACATAAACTTACAAAACGATACAAGACGAACGAGACAAGATGAGACTTGTACAAAATTCATGACACTGAGACGAGAAGAACCTTATTTCTACTCTCGTAGGCAACACTAAAGGGAAGACCGGAATATTCGCGCCCATTTAAATTTGCAATGCAAATAACGCTTATGTTTGCAGAGAAAATTTAAATTTGTTTATAAGAAGATTGGAGAACATTCTACTTACAAGAGTGCAAATAATAATAATAATAATAATAATAATAATAATAATAATAATAATAATAATAATAATAATAATAATAAGAAGAAGAAGAAGAAGAAGAAGAAGAAGAAGAAGAAAAGTAACTCTCAAATCAAAATGATTAGTTTCTAAAAATGTATCTTTGGTCGGGACAAACTCTTTTTTGTTAAATGGAATGGACATGAAATGGAATACAAATACATTAGAAGATACATCTACTGTAATTTTATTATACAGCGTAGTCCAAAAGTCTGGGAACAACCAAATAAAAGGCAGGAGTTTATAAGATTTGCAAAAGTAACAATGTAAGTTATTTTATTTTTATTATTTGTATTTATTTACTCCATCTAACCAATACATGGTATTTGGAGGGTTCAGTTCACATGTACATAATATTGATGTGAGATTATAAAACAAACATAAAATGATTTACTGAGAACGGATGCTTCATATATATATATATATATATATATATATATATATATATATATATATATATATATATATATATATATATATACAGGGTGCGGCACGTAAAACCGGCCCGTAAAGTGAACACATAAAACGAAATGTAATGTATTCAATATGATTAACTACAACACATAAATGAAATGTAATGTATTGAATATGACTACTCATCTTCACAGCACGTGCTGAAAGTGTCCTCCGCCCACTTCAACACACATGTGAGCACGATTGAGGAGATTCATATATACCCTTGTCAGTTCTTGTGTTGTAATGCTATTGGTGACATCCTGGATCCTGGTCTTGAGTTCTTCAATTGTGTGTGGGTTTGTTTCGTATACTCTTTCCTTTAATAGTCCCCATAAGTAAAAGTCACACGTGGACAAATCTGGTGACCGAGGAGGCCACAAACCTTTGCTGATTGTCCTCTCTGGTGTAAACATCTCATGCACAAGGGACAATGATGCAGCTGATGTGTGGCATGTTTTAACTTCAGTCCCCTTAAAACACGTCTGCAATTTCTCTCACTCGCATGAACCTGTTGACTCAATCTCCTGGTTGACTTTCGAGGACTTCTTGTCATTATCTCCTCCACCTGCATCTTTAATTCAGGTGTGCAGACAGATGGTCGTCTGTTCCTGTGAGCATTTTGAACCAAACGCCGCCATTTTTCAATCAATTCCTGAATGGTGCTTTTTGCTGGCACAGAACGTCCTGGAAATTTATCCCGAAACAAATTCTTTGTTTTCACAAAAGATCCAGTGAGAATGAACCCTTCAACAATGGCAACACGCTCGGGTATCGAATACGGCATTATCACACACTGACACTCACCCGGCTTAACACAACGAGGCCTTTTTCTCAACTGGTTTCGACAAGTTTCACTGGCTGCGGCTGCACGTGACTGCTGCAGGTCACGTAAGTCGACCCGACCTCGACACGCCATCTCTTGGTAGGAAGGTAGATTATTTAAGTGTTGCCAAAAACACAATATACCAGAATATTACGACGGGCCGGTTTTACGTGCCGCACCCTGTATAAATATATATATATGGGACTGTTAATAACTTTAACTTTTTAAAATGCGGTTTGCAGCTTGTAATGTAATGTAATGGTACGGATGGCCTGTTTTTGTTTAATAAATATAGATTTACTTTCAGTTGCGTTACTCCAAAATAGGATGCCATACTTTATGATAGGGTATATGGATCCGTAGCAAATTTGTATTAAGCCTTTTATAGTTAAAGTGTCTTTTAGCAACTTTTAGAGCATATAGCTTTGGATTTAGTTTATGTATAGTTGTTTCAATATGACTACTCCACCTGAAGTACTCATCTATTATAATACCTAAAAATTTTGTTTCGTTGACTAGCTGTATGGATGGATCGTTTAGATTTATTGTGAATATATTAATATTTTTAGCTTGTGCTGAGTGGAAAAGTATAAATTGTGTTTTCGTATTGTTTAAAACCAACTGATTACTATCAAACCAAAAGCGAAGTTTTTTGTCATATCATTTACATTGTTAACCAGAGATTTTGTATCCTTTCCTTTGATAATCACTGAAGTATCGTCAGGATAGAGTATAATTTTGGTATCTATATTGCTAGGTAGATCGTTTATATATAGTATTTTAGGAACAGGAGTGGACCTAGAACCGAGCCTTGTGACACTCCATATTTTGTTTCTCGATAAGTCGATTTATATTTCATTTGAGTATCGCCTGTATTTCTTATAATTTCGACTGACTGCTTTCTATTTTCTAGATAAGATTTGAATAATTTGGGACAGTTTCCACGTATGCCGTAATGTTCTAGTTTTTTCAGGACAATATCACGGTTTATTATTTCAAATGCCTTACTCAGATCGTAAAAAATACCGAATATTAAAACGTTTTCATTTATTTCTTTTAATATGTAGTCTATTAAGCTATAGTTAGCGATTTGGGTGCTTTTGTTGGGTACAAAGCCGTATTGCTCATTCGTTATATTCTGGCGTATGAGAAAATCCAATAGTCTGCTCTTTATTAGATGTTCAAATATTTTACTTAAAGCAGGTAGTAGCGAGATTGGTCTGTAATTTTCAACGGATGTGGAGTCTCCCTTCTTGTATATTGGTCTTACTTGAGCTATTTTAAGAGCATCAGGAAAGACACCATTTATTAAGCACTGATTAAAATAAATACGTTAGATGCGGTGTCAATGACTCTTTACATAGTTTTATTATTTTTTGTCGGTATTTCGTCGTTTGTTGACTTATTTTCCTTCAATTGACTAATTTGATGCAATACCTCGTTTTCTAATATTGGTGTAAGAAATATGCTGTAAACAGAACGCGGTATCACGTTTGCTAACAGTTTAATGGCTGTATCGGATTCTCTTATTATTACTAGCTTGTCAGCTGTTTCTGTAAAATGTCGATTAAATTCGTCATATATTTGAATAGGTTCATCTATTATTGTATCATCAATGATTAACTTTATAATATTACTTACTTTTCTATCTTTTATGTGTATGTGACCTCTGACAGCTTGCCCGAGAGACTTGGTTTTATTCCTAGAATGAGTAATGATATCGGTGTAATGTGCCTGTTTAGTGTTTCTAGTTAATGCTTTATAGAATTTAATAAAATTGTTTATTTCAATTTTTCTATAAGATGAAACATTTTTTCTCGTAGTAATTTTCGCTTCAGGTTACTGTATTCTTTTATTTCCTGCGTTATCCAACTTCTATGCGCTGTTTTTCTTTACTGTACGCTTTGTTTTTGGAAATGATTTGTAAAACCTATTGTTGAGCATAGTAAGAAATTACCAAAATTTGTCTTCTATCCCATGTTTTTCACACATGGCGTTCCAATTTACGTTTCTTAGAAAACCAAGAAATTTATATATATATATATATATATATATATATATATATATATATATGTGTGTGTGTGTGTGTGTGTGTGTGTGTATTTGGGTATAGTATTCTAGTTACTATTTTTACGTTATTGTTTGTATGATTGTACTTTAAGTCTATTTCTAACAATTGGCAAGTGTCGTCTGAGAGTCCATCAATGATTTCATGTTTTATGTAATCTGTATGTAAATTAGTCTATTGCTGTTTCTGAGTGAGGAGTTATTCGAGTTGGTCTCTTGATTATATAATTTATGTTGTATGAGTTTATTAAGGAGAGTACTTCCCTTCTTTCCTTCGTGTTTACTAACAAATCTATGTTGAAGTCCCCGCAAATTAAGATAGATATCTTTTATGTATTTTTCGTATTTTATCTAATTAGATATTTAGGTGGGTCAAAAATGTGTAGTTGTGCCTTGTGGGCTTCTATAAATTGCTACAACAATTAAATTGAGTTTTTCCAAAAAAAAAAAAAAAAAAAAAAAAAAAAAGCTGCTGAGGGCTCAAATACAGATGGGAAAAACATTTAGGACATGTGATGTCCATAGCCGCCATCTTGAAACCCGACATTTTGAATTCACTTTCATTTTCCTAAAAAGGAAACCATATATTGTGATACCTCATTACGATCTGAAATTTTCTCAGGAATTCAATGCTATGTTTTTGCTTTATCACTTACCATAACGAAATTTTCAGAACGACAGTCACATACCACACATTTCTTCCGATTAAAGGCTGTGTTCGATGTGTCGTCCATTCCGTTAAATTGTCAGTCATTTTTTTTTTTATTCATCCAAAACCTTGCTCAAAGTGTCTTCAGATACGCTTACACGCGCGTTTGTTATGCCGTCCTTTATGTGGTCAATATCCCGAACTTTCACTGAATACACAATTAACTTGAGATGTCCTCAAAAATAAGAATCTATGGGAGTGAGGTCAGGGGTGGCTACTCCACAGCACCGTGTCTACCGATCCACGAGTTGGGAAGCTGCACATCCAAGTATTCATGAACACAATTTTCATAATGCGGAGGGGCACTATCGTGTTGTTAGAAGACAGGGAATGTCCCATCTTCAGATAATAGAGATCGAAAAATATCTTCTTCCAACATTTGACGATACTCGATTGCTGTCGAGTACTCGATTAATATACCATTGATAAATAAAGGACCCACAACACGGGTCCCCTCCACATCACTCCACACCACATCATTACTTTTCCAGGAATGCCAGCAAATGACTCACACCATTCATTGAGGATTGGTGTCCGACCAGTAGCGTACATTCCGTTTGTTCACCTCACCTTTTCTACCGTATAATTCAGCTCTATATTTCTAATAATCTACATAAATTTATGAGTGTATTTCATAAATTTTAATAGTAGTTTTATTTTTTTTAAGTTTGATAGTGAGGAAATAAGCAGAATTTAACGAAAAATAATGTAGTTGGCAACAGCTGCTCTGAGATCATTTACAAAATGAATTTGCAGTTATTAAGACTAATTATACTGGACATGTTCTCTACTAGAAATCAACCCTGAACGTAACTGCATCTTTTAGAAACTTTTCCTCCCCTAAATGTTCAATAAACAACTATATAAGAGTTCATTGTCATAAACGGAAATTAAAGTTTTTTTTTTTTTTTTTTTTTTTTTTTTTTTTTTAAGGGAGAAGCTATATTGTTTTACAAGTACTCATGGTTCGGAGGATAAAAGGTAAATTTTTTGCTTAGTCACGTACCTAAATCAAGAGCTCTGAAAATGCAACACATCGATTATATATATGGTCATACCTCTGGAAATTGAGTAAAGCTTGTGACAGGTACCATGTATAGTGCCCATAACCATATTGTATCTGCTCTTAGCATAATAAATGCACATCACAGATCACGTGCACACGTTATTCAATTTGATTGGCTAATAAAATCGTACTGGAATTGTAGATGGTTGTGCAAATAGTTCATATTCACTTATTAAAATATTGAGTAGTTTATTATTTAAAAATAAAGTTCTTTGCAGAAAGAAGATAAGAATGACCACAGACGAGAAACAAATATTTTTGCTGAAGTTACCTTCAATTGAAAATATATCAATATGCATGCGCATTTTCCTAGTGCCAGAGATCGAATTGGAGATAAATTACTAACCAGGGCCGGATTTCCCAAAAGGACAGGTAGACCCGGGCCTATGGGCGCAAGCTCCCAGGGGGCGCACGGCCGAGAGAAAAAAATTAAAAAAAATATCTAGAAATAAAAATAAATAGCCATAACTTAACATATTTTTTGAATTGATTTTAAAAATTAGGCTAATAAAGCATTCTGATTTTGAAGTTGATTGGAACAAATAATTGTTGGTAAAGTTAAACTATTTTTCAACATTATGCATCAACTTCGTTACAACATTGATCTCAAACACGGGAGAACTGGCTGTGGGGATGTCGTTGAGCGGTACGCATCGTATTGCCACTGTGGAGTGGTGTATAAGCAATTAACATATAAGCCTAATATAATTTTTTAATAAAGGTTTTTAGGAAAGTAACTTTAACTAGACTAGGGGGCGGAAAAAAATATTGGGCCTAGGGGCGCCAAAATGCTAAATCCGGCCCTGTTACTAACGGTACGATCCTATGCATTGGAACATAATAGGATCTTTAAAAGAAGTTGAACAAGTTATCGCTTTTCATTGCCCTTTTTAGCAAAATTAAAGCGTTCTATTTTAAAATTTATTTTTTACACGCGCAATACATAATATCGTATGTTCTCGCGAATAACTGCAGAAAGCTCATAATATTATTGACGTGTCGAACATTAGATTTCACAAATAGCAAGATCATAAATACTGCAAATAAGTGCCGTATTTATACAATGAGAAAACTCTTCACTAAGTTGACTAAAAAAGCTGAACTTACCAGTCGAATTCGAAATATGAAGCAAGAAAGAAAAGTGAAACAGGAATGACGAATGAACTAATATTACTTCAAAGTAGAGTTTAAATTTTAGAGTCAATATGATTTTTGGCATCTTAAGACCAGAATGCCATAACGGTACAATTCGACCACTTCCTAGCATCAATTTTCAAATTAGCATGATTGCCCGTGATTAGTGATGTGAGGTGGAAAATTTTCCATTTTAGAAAATTCTCCAAAAACTTTCCCCTACATTTTCCGGAAAATTTTCCGTTCTAAACAAACATCAGTGATCAAGTAACAATTCCTCATTAACCATAAAATTTATTGAATTCATTTATAGAAATGTTAAAAAGTGGAAGATCGTTTAAAGGATCTGAATATGTTCAAGGCTCAGAAAGTTTTCCGTACTATGTAGAAACAAGTGAAACATGAATCGAAAAATTTTCCGCCGTGTATGGAAAAAATTGAAAAAAAAAAAACTTTTTGTAAGTAGGAAAATTTTCATAATTTTGAAGCAAAAAGTAAAATAACTTTTTATGAATCGGAAAGTTTTATTTCCTTGTACAGCGGGGGACACTTCTGGATGGTACAGCCATATGGAGATTTACGGCTAAGGTGCTCCAGCAACTGAGTCCGAAGCATTTGCCGGGGAGTATGCAACCAAATTAGCTGTAAAGGAAGGTGGATGGTATAATCGCCAGGAGCTGAAAATTCCCGTACACTTGGGCGAAATTCCCACTATCGTCTACAGCATCATTTCTCCAAATAAAATGAATCTACTTCTTATGGCAAACATATTACTTGATATTTGTTCTATTTGTGGAGATAAATTGAAACAAAAAATTGAAGTCCAATCCTGTTGCTGTTGGAATGAACACTCTTTCTGTCGTTTGATCTGAAATGACTTTGCAGAGTCTGAATAAATATTTTGTCACTTCAGGAGGGTAGGAAGAGCGGATACCCCCCCTCCAGCAGTATGAAAACATATACATTTAATCAAATGCTTAGTGAGAGTGAGCCCATTGGTATAACACTTTTATGATTTCAATCTTTGCTCCCAAGCCATCTTATGTCATAGCTGATGACCTTGGAAAACGAGAGATGCAAATATGATGAAACAGAGATAGTCACATGCACAAATTTAGAATTTGAGACAAAATGATCGGATAGCATCCATATTTTGTCGAAAATTTTGATTTGGTAAGTAGACATGTAAAAGCTCACCCAAACCTGAGAGCATCCCACTACCAATTGTTGAATTCAAGTGAAGAACTCAGTTGAGAGCATCAGATGATTACGGAGGGGGAGAAACATCTTCAGATATGGGAAACAAATAATGAAAAAATGGACTGCTCTGAGCAGGACTCGAACCAGGAACCTTCCAATTACTAAGCAACGACTCTACTCACTCATCCACGGAGCCACACTGAACGCTGGGCATTCATACGTGAGAAACAGAACGTTTGTTACTTACAAAACGTTTTTGTAAAGGGGAAAGCTAGGTCGACCGCGAGGGTGAATCAGTGGTCGCAATGATAAGCAACCGAGTTTGTTTTTCGAAGTCCGAAAAAGTGAGCCTAGATCCGTCAAAATTCCCGCAGATCTATACACAGGGAATTGCATGTTCCCGCCGTTCTTTATATAGACACTAGCTACAAATCCTACTGTCATCCGAGCGATGTGAAAATGTAAAAGCAAAATCAAACTACTTTTTTTTAGATTAATATTGATTGCACACCTCATGCACAGTTCCAATATGCAAAATCAACGAGGGATGTAATGGAGGGTATACGCAGGTATACGGCGTATACCCACCTCTAATTTTTGGAAACTATCGTATAGCCATCTAACATTTAGGAAGTACGCGGGGATACGCTACATTTGATCCATAGTATAGTCACTTCATTGGAACAAGCAACAATTGCTTTTCATGTACTGCATTTCAAAAAAAAAAAAAAAAAAAAATCTCACTAAACAGCTGGTCGTCAGGTTGTTGCTGCGAATTATGTCTAAATTCTTTTAAAATGTTTTCCTTTTCGGGGATGTAGGAATCGAAAGGATCTGAGTCAATTTTGTGTAGTCATAAGATATTGAAGAAAAAACATGTTAAAACATTTCACTACAATATACGAGACGAAACACTCAACACAAAAAGTTAATTCCTTTATCAATAGTACCTTACATATATTCGCAGCTGAATTTCCAAGGTGATGAATTCAGGTCTCTTCTGCAATCAATAGAATAATGTGGCCAGTGGCGGATCTAGCCTGGGGCCAGGGGGCCTAGGCCCCCCAGTTTTTTGAGTGACAAAAATAATTTAACATATTATTTATATATTTTTGTAAGTTTATAGTAAACTCATGATATATCTATAATAGCCTGGGTTATGGCAGCCCCCATGTTTTCCCTTCTAGATCCGCCACTGAATTTAGCCTAAATTAGTAATAAAAATAATAATGTATGGCTAGGCAGAGTATAAGATTTCTATAACATTTTTCTCGGGGCCTCTGTTTCCTTGTGATAATTTCAAATTCTAAGGGGGAGGGGAATAATTTCACGCCAAAAAGTTTTTTTTTCAAAGACCATTGAAAAGGGGACTTTTTTCTTGTCTTACAGCCGTAAATTGACCTTGAATATACTAATTCAAAACTTCGGGATCAATTCATCCAATTTGTTTTAATTCTAAATATAATTTTCTCCCCAATTCGTATTTTTGAGTTAGAAATGTTAGGCTCGGCTATTTTGGATGACTACAATAGTGCATCAAAATAAGTTTCCAATCAAAAAAAAAAAAAAAAAAAGTCCAAACTTGTTGAAAGTAAGCAAATATTACAGGATCCTCAGATTCGACCGTAAATTGACCTGCAAAAGGCAGATTGGAAAGACGGGTAGCAACCTCTTTTTCTAGAAATTTTTGAATATTTTCTTAGAAAGACCTTTTAACACATTTTAGGTCATATTTTCCCCCCTACAATTCGTATTTTTGAGTCAGGACCGATTATCACGAGTAAGTTACGATTTTGGTAACTTTCGGTCCACTCGTATGGTCCGGAAGTGTTGAGGAGGGAGGAGTAGGTGTAGGGTCTATATTCAAGTGGTAACATTGAACTTGTTCTGTTTTGACATAACGATAACACACTTTTCCCTCCCTCTTTGATCCAAATTCAAAGTTTGCCAACTGGATACACTTTGAGTGAGGCAATACGGGATCGAGCCAATTCCTTTCTAATCGCGGAAGGATTTTCCACAACAACAAAAGTAACAAAACACGTGACCTATCGTCGGTTTAATTTGAAGCATTCACCATCGTTCCCAATACCATCAACTACAACAGCGAACCTCGGATTAGTACTGCTCATTTGTAGCTGCAATTGACATCAAAGAAAGCGACGATTGATTTCGATAAATACTCTGCAACCTACTGGGAAAAAAGGGAGAGGGTAACAGTAAACATGTTCCTTTGTTGTTCCGTTTTTCTTCAGATAAAAAATATTCAAAGAAAATTTGTTAATAGATGAGGGTAGAAAAGAAAAGTCAGGAAAGACTTGTAGTGTATAAGAAGGTTACAGCAATTTTTGATCATTTCAGTACAGCCGTCACTTCTAAAATATTTGCTTAGTAGTTTGGGTTGACCAATTAAGAGTTGATTCGCAATTTCTAAGATGTCCAAGAAGGTGTTAGAAAATTGGCTAAAAAGGAAAAGAGACAATAGCTGTGTAAATTCCGTTGACGGAAATGTAAAAGCAAATACATCAAGAAATAGTAAAGAAAAATCCAAAGAACATGTTAATTTGCCAGCTACTACTTTAGACAAAGACGTAAGTTTATTTCATATTATAAAGGTTGTTATGGCATCTCCGGCTTGATGACGCAGATATCAGAGGGATAACGTCCTTCGTTAAAGGCATTGGAAATGAGGATACTTGGGGCCTGTAATTTAGGTGCCATTCCGATATTTGTCTGGTGTGAATGAAGAAACATTTCTCTTAGGACAGCTGATCTGCAAAGGCTTTCTCACATCTTTTTGACTGATTATTATTATTATTATTATTATTATTATTATTATTATTATTATTATTATTATTATTATTATTATTATTATTATTATTATTAATGGAATTTACATCTGTGTGAACGGCCCTGGGTTTAAATTTCGCTTAGAACAGCTGTTCGGGTAATTCTATTGTTAAACAATCGATAGCCATCCATCCTCACTATTCTTTCCAAGCTTTTCTTTGACGGATTAAGTGAATGCTGGAATAACCAAAGATGTTATAAAATAGAGGATCTGCCCATACAACAAAATCGTGAAGCACTACGTCACAGCTTCGCCACACCTACTCTGCCCACTCCGCGCCACTAAAGATCGCAACATTTCGAGCCAACAATCATGGCGGAAACGAGAGAAGCCAATCAGGCGTGCCGGCTCATACGGTGCTCGATTGTTTTTCGGCTTCACTTAGCTTATATGATGAAGATACATATGGGCAGATCCTCTATTTTATAACATCCTTGGGAATAACACAGGGAGTTAATAATAACTTGTAACTCTAGGCAGCGTCCTTTTAAAATCCTTTTGTCTGACAGTGTGCTCAAGATTTAATAATTTAATAAGCAGTCATGAAACACCTTTCAATATCTAAGAAAATGTCTGACCACGGAAGTTGTAATTTACCTAGAGGAGTTAGGCTTGCGGGTTTTCTTATTTGCTTCCTCGGTTTTAATAAAAAGAACTAAGTTGAATATTCAAATTTAATTTTATAAATTAGAAAACCTCCCATTTTTTAGTTTACAACTTTTATTCTTTTAGGAAAGACTTTTAAGAGGACAGCATTTGTTATCTTTAGCTACTTTCCCCTTTTTCCAGGGTGCGTATTTGTTTTATTGTATTTAATTTCATTTAACAATCACCACATACCGCTCAGATGCCATTTTATACTGGATATCTAACAACAATAATAACAATGGAAAGGATTTAGGAAGGAAAAAATGAACTCGACAAGTTTCACGTCCCACGATTATGCTGACTAGGCTACAGGATACGGTGATGATGACAAATGAATGAAAATGGTGAAATGAAGAAAGTGGGAGAATCCCTAGAAAATCCACGCACATGTTGTTTGTTCACAACAAAGGTCGCTTGGTGCGGGCTGGAATCGAACCAAGGATCTTACGTATCAGAGGTGAACGCTCTACCACTGAACCACTGCGGCACACAATTTGGTAAGGTGTCGGCTAGCATGTTTAGTAGGTACTATCCGGGCATTTGCCTAGTAGAACTGAGGAAAACTAGTCAGGATGGTCAGCAATAGGAATCGAACCCACGACCTACCGAACGCGAAGCCAAAATTCTATTACTTGGGATACTTCACTTGGTAAGATTGTAGTTTGTTATTTTTTCTTTTTGAGTCGCTGCTGACGGGAAACCTCGAATCGAAATAAATTATTGAACTAAAGTTTTAGATGCTATACGACTCTAACTTGGCACCAGAGATTATTTCAGCAATAAATTGGCCTAAAGCAGAGAGCCAAATAAGATCTTAAATTAATTTCTAATACTGAAGGTAATCTTTTTCTCTTCCTCTGGTTAATAGGTTGAGTGGTTCGGTTACTATTCTCCGAAATGCAGATTTCTATCAAGGTTTTTCTTCTTGTTACCTCATACACATATCCAGATTGTTAGTGCAACCGATACGCGCAGAGCCAGTGTGAGTTGCGTATAAGCAAGGATATTCCTTAACTTCTAAGATATAACTATCTGTTAACTATAAGGACCGATTTTTCTTTAGTATTAATTGAGGAAACACTGATTGGCAGTGCAACCATAAAGCTTAAAAAAGCATAACAGAATATTTCACTCACGGTTGGTACCTTATTTCTAGTTTTGACAGTTACTCACATAAGCAAGTTTGATATCTTTAAGAGCATAATAAAGCATAATGTTCCAAAATAAAGCATAAAGTATAATGCTTGATTCCTTCATTTGAGAACTGTGTTCTCAAATTACTTTCTACAAAAGAAAATTTTATTTAAAATGACTTGGTAAAAAAAAATGCTTCAAGGGTAGAAACTACCAGTAAACACGAAAACAAGCGAAAAAGTTTATTACACCGAAGTTGAAAACTGCTTCCTTTCAGAGTTATGAAAGCGGGAAAGTGCACAAAATTGAACTCTGAGCATTAACAGCGCAAAGACTGATAGTATTAGAAGAAACAGTATGGTGAATTTCAAAGGAAACACACTTGTCTTGTCAGAAAATACCAAGTTAAAAAGAATGGGGAAAGTAGATACATAATTTCACAAATTAAATTAAGATCTCATAGATGATTGTGGATAAAATGGGACAAGGTTTAATTAAATCTTCCGTAATTTCCCGAATATCTTGAATGTGACATTTTCGAAAATAGAAGTATGGTTTTGTCTGAAATTCACCATACTGTTTCTTCTAGTTGTTGTGCTGTTAATGTTCAGAGTTCAATTTTCTACACTTTCCCACGCTCATAACCCGGAAAGAACGCCACTTGCGACTTAACTGTAATAAACCTTTTTTTGCTTGTTTTCGTGTCTACTTTCAACCCCTGTAATTAGAATTATAAGACACCCCATATCTATCTATCTATATATATATATATATATATATATATATATATATATATATATATATATATATATATATATATATATATATATATATATAGAGAGAGAGAGAGAGAGAGAGAGAGAGAGAGATAGAATATAGATATAGATATATATATATGTGTGTGTGTGTGTGTGTAACAAGGAATGGAGCGTATACCCACCTAAAAAAATAACATTACATCACTGAATCAACCATTATCTTAAGCAGAAATTACTGAAAACGACAGAAAATGAATATATAAACATCCAAGTAGGAACCTGTGCTCGAGCGATGCTATTATCAATATTATAATACAAGCTCATGCAAGTTGCGTCTGTGGTCAAGCGGGTTTAGTACTGCTATTCATATTTCTGAAGCGAATGGCGACGGTTCGAACCTCCGTGCGGAACGTTAAAGTTATTCTTCCTTTTTTTTTTAATATATGAGAACTTTTTATAAATATAAATTTCCACTGTGAAGTGGTTGGAAACACATTATCCGACAAACTGTCACTTTTCAAATCCCTGTCCCATTTACTAGTCCGCCATGTCCATAATTCATATACGAAAATGCTAAAAATGAGAAATGTGAACACAGTTGAATACTTAAAACCACACGTCCAAAATGAAAATTATTCATATATATATTTCGGGGAGCTTTGTTAACTTCATTCTTGAAAATGTAAACATTCTACAAGATATTTCATTCACTTTACGATATCTTATTTGAATAAACATAAAATTTGGGGGCGGATCAAGCCCGGAAGTCCCCTAAAATACACCTGTATATATGCATGTATTTTCTTTTTTTCTTTTTTTTTCTTTTTTTCTTTTCTTTTCTTTCTTTTTTTTTTTTTTTTTTTTTTTTTTTTTTGCATTACAAAACCTTAGGGTACCTCATAATCTGGATTCTTATAAAGCAATTTCAACAATTATTTAGAAAATATGTACTGCTTAAAATGGGATTAAATCGCAATGCCAGTAATCTGTAATATCTTACATTTTTATTTATTTACATTGAATGTGTACTTGTTTTATACTGTATAGCATGAATATTAGCTGCTACATAAGAAACAATTATCTATAATTGAATTTAAGTAGGAAATCGAGATAGTTATTATAAGAAGAAGCTTGTGAAATGAAGTGTATAATAATGGTTGTATCTGAAATAGATGTTGCGTAATGGTGTAGTTGGAATACTTACTCCGTCAGTTTTGGAATACTGGGCTCTTCAACTCAATGCTCGTAGTAATTAACAAATTGGTTGCATGTTTATTTAAAATTAACTCTCTTGAAATCTAAATAATCATTATTAGAAAGAAAGCAAGAGAACCGTTTTGTTAATTTGGACATATTATAAGAGATTGAGGAATAAGTATGTAATCGAACAGAATATATGAAACGAAATGGAATGGCATGTGGAACTAAACTTGAAAGAGGATACGATGTGTAAATGAAAAATTAAAGAAACCAATGGTTAACAGCAGTAGTCACTACGTACAGCAGATGAGTGAAATCTCGCCCCCCCCCCCCAAAAGTTCAACAATTCTGAAACATAAGGGCGTCGCATTTTATTCGTTTCCTGACAAAATTGAAAAATGGATTTTGCATATTGTTCGTCTATACCCCTTCAACATAGTTAGCTAACAAACCAAGTACGATCGACTGACTAGACGTCACGTGAGTGAAATTTATATAGGAAGTTTCGATACAGCGTTCACCGAAGTGACGCAGACGTGGTGTTGAAGCTTCTGGTAGGTCCTATTTCGTAATGGATTTTAGGTCAGTGAGATTTCTTTATACGTATCAGAAAGCTCTTTAACTCCATACTAAAGGCGTGTCGTATGATTTATTCAAACCGTCAGATATTCGGACAACCATGAGCCCAATTCGTTTTGCTTCACTGCTCACAAGTTTAACTTGAAATAAATTCTTACTTTTCCACGGAAACACAAACTGTTTGAATGCTCATTTTATTATGGGTGAAATGTATAATTCTGCAAGTAATAAAAATTTTCATGTTCTTCTCCGAGATTCGATCCCTTGTCCTTTGGCTCAGCAGTTCGACACGTAGACAACTAGACTAATTGTCGTTGTGCAACAGCATGGAGGAAAATCGGTTTCAACTGCACGAAGGAAATTGAGGGCATTGGTTATAGCTGGATGGAGGCAAATACCATGTGCTCCCAAGTTCGTAGTGCCACTTGCTGTTTTTGGAAGATGAAGACAGCCTTAGGAAAATCACGTGTACTGATTGCAAGCACCTGGAATATTTTGTCGTAGATTTGGCAGCTCCAAATCAATACATTCAGTGAGTGAACTAGGAGTGCAATGATACCGGTACTCTATTTTACTTCGATTGGTGTTGTTTTTATAAGGATGGAGAACGAAAATATTTTACCGTTCGAACATTTGAAAGAATACTTTTTTCTTAAGAGCTGAGGATGATGGTGGACAAAATTTAAAAGTAACCAGTCTGAACTGCCGCGGCGGAAAATATTTATCAACAACTAGGGTACCATAATAACCGATTTATAGTAAGGGGTTAATATGAATAAACTGTGTTCTGATGAGCAGGCCTACTTTATTACTAGAAAATAGTTTGCTGATGGTATGTAATATTGAGGTACTTTCAGATCAGTTTGCTTATCCTAGAGTCCCGTTGATTATAGAGTTTGAAACTAGCTTTTAAACGCATGTGTCCATTTTAGAGTTACGGGCAAGTTTTGATTCACTCCCAGTTCATATGTTCTCATTTTATTAGTTGTAGTGTAATGTTTCTCTATATTCACAACAACAACAAAAACAACATAACAACATTGTTACTATTATATAATTAGTTTAGCAGACAATAAGCAACAATTTTTTCTAACGCATAGGGATGAGCACGAGTCAAGCTAAAACTACTCGACTCGAATTCAAATTGAGTTTCGAGTCAAGTCAAAGGTAATAATCTCGATTCGAGTTCCGAGCCGATTCAGTTTTTCGCGTCGAGTTCAGTCGAGTTTGATAAATGGTTCGTTCGTTTTAACTCGTCTTGAAACCATGGCCTGATTACATTGGAAAACGAAAGCCATGAGAAATGTAAGCTAAACAGTAATATGGAATACTTATAGAGTTGCTCACGAGAGGGGACACTGATCGCATCTCGTCTCGTCTCGATAGCGAAAACACAAGAGATTTTTCATAACAAGCTCAGCTCGGCTTGGCTCAACTGAGAGGATGGCTCGAGCCGGCTCACTTGGGGTGAACCATCGGCTCGAGCTGGCTTAGTAGGGATGAGCCATTTGCTCGGTTCGGCTCAATTGAGCCGAGGGCTCTAGCCGTGTCGTTGGGTGAGCTGTTGGCTCAGCTCACTTCTCGGTTCGGGTCGACAGTGAATGAGCTGTGAGCCGAGCTGCTCGAGTCGTTGACAATTCTAAACCCGGACCGAGCAGTTTTGAAGATATCTGGCCAGTGCCCTATAACTTTTAACAGTGTTTGGCTCGAGCCCGAATACTCAACCTAGACCCTCGACTCAAATTCTCATTCAACTAGTTTCTTAGTATTCAAATACAAGCCGCCTTACTTTCACGTTTACATACAGAGTTGTTACAATTAACAATAATAATAATAATAATAATAATAATAATAATAATAATAATAATAATAATAATAATAATAATAATAATAATAATAATAATAATAATAATAATAATAATAATAATAATAATAATAATAATAATAATAAAAGTTGTAGTAGTAGTAGTGTCATTGATAATAATTATACTGTCTATGTAATATACTTGAAGAATATACCAAATTTCACAATAGTAAATCCCCACGTTAAGCGGGTTTCCATATCCAGGCTTCTAACTATGTAAACATTTACGATCACTCCCCTAATCATTCCACAGATTCAACTTGTTGCATATAAGTTATTAGGACGTAAAATTGAATATAGTTTATACGAAAAAGACCTTTGTGCATTGCAAGACCTGTAACGCCCGAATATTCACCACAAATTTATAGTGGTATCGACAAAAACAAACAAACAAACAAAAAAAAAAAAAAGTGTGGAGCAGGAAACTACTTTACACAAAAGTCTAAAGAAACTCCATGTAGACGACGAACTGGTCGAGCGGTTTGGGTGAATAGTCTATCAATCTTAAGTTTATGTGTTCAAATCCTGTAGGAAGTATTCGTTTTGCTTTTTTTTTTCTTAAAAGTGTGTTCCTTATTTTCATCAGAGGACTGAAAACATTTCTTTGAATAAATCTTTGGCAACTACTTTTCTCTCAAATTCGATTAGAAGTGAACATTATATGAATTGCAAATTTAAAATCCAAAACTGAAAACAAAATATTAAGTATGTTCAATATTTCATTATTATCTTTTGATTTGTCATGAAAAACTAATTATAAGCATTGATGATTTCAGAAGATTCTCCTCGTGTAATGGTCAATATATGAATGATAGAACATTATTAGTCCACTTTGAGCATGATAGAAGATATGGCCACGAATTTATGTCGACAGGGTCTCATATTCTCCCACAGGTCATGCCCTGAAATCATCACTGTTTCAAAGGTTTCCTTAACAAATACCTAGGTAGAATATTACATTTATTTCTCGTTCTACGTTTTGAAATGACAAAATCATAATTTTAAACATAATTATAATACGATAACCATAAACATTTATAGAACTAATGAAGTAAATAGTATTGTGTAAGTTATAGCTTTCTAATCGGATTAAAACTAGAATATTCATTTGCATCGCATTTTAAAGTAAATCCTCTCTATATATAATTCTTACTGGAAAGCATGTTTAACTTCCAACACTGGGAATCGGAACGGGGACCCCGTACACCAAAGGCACACGTGCGAGCCACTAGATCAGCGATAACAACGAACGAAATCTGTTTTGAAGTGTCTGAAATTTATGCCTATTTCGCCGTGATGTAATGTCTACTGATATTTTTATGTTTACCCTATTCGTTACTTTGAGGAACGATATATGTTATTTATATAGGTTCTATTACGTATTCGTCCATAAATACTATATAAATTATCAGAATTATTCATAATCTTTCATGGAAATTCGCTCGTGCATGCACAGTAGACGGACAGTGTAATTGGAAGGTGACTTCAACAGAGATTATGTATTTCGCCGACATTTTATTTAATAGCTATATAGAATAGATAGCGAAAACGAGTCTACCTAATGAAGATGGAATTTCGGTAGGAGATAAAATGATGAGGTGTATACGGTTTGGGGTTGATATAGTTGTTGTTGCAGGATCCAGAAAGAAAATTAATAAGATGTAGAAAACTTGAGAAAGGATTCTGAAGAATATGGGATGAAAATAAATGTTAGAAAGACAAAATCCATGGTGATTGAAACGAAGCGATCGGTGTCAAATATAGAAGTAGGAGCGGGAGAAAAGGACAAATGACTAGTTTTCGATATCTGAGTAGTATTATTAGTGATGATATGTGACAGGCCCGTAGCCAGCCCAAAAATTTAGGGGGGGCGGTAGAAGTTAGGGGGGGCTCGACCCAATCATATTATACTTCATCACCCTATTATAGTTCATTTGCAAGCCTATCGTGAAACTTTCTTAGGGGCCAGCCAGAGTTTAGGGGGGCCCAGCCCCCCTAGCCCCCCGTGGATATGGGCCTGATATGATATGCGAATGTGAAATAAAAGCAATGATAGAAATGGCGAAAGAAGCCTTTAGGATGAGGAAAATACTATTTTGTGGAACCTTGAATAGTGTTGAAAAAAGACACATAAAATGCTTCGTGTACTTTATTTTACTGTATTTATAGGCAGAATCATGAACATTATGTAAAAATGATGAGAAACAATTGAAGGGTTTCGAAATATGTGTGTCGAGAAGAATGCAGAGAAATAGCTGGGTCGAAAGGAAAACGAATGAGAGGGCGTTAGAAATGGAAGGAAAAAAATATTATTAAGAAGAGGAAGAAAAATTTTTTGGGATATTGGTTAAGAAGGAATTGTATCATGAGGGATGTGCTAGATGGTATGGTGGCAGGAAAGAGAAGGAGAGAATTAATTAGACTATATAGAAACAGAATTAGGCTATTGGTGATATCAAAACAGAAAAATCGCATGTGAAGATGGAAAGGTTAATAGAAGATCGCGGAGCATGTCAATTTCTCAGCCGCGGTAAGTGACCCGCTGATAATGGCGGAATACTTCTGATATAATTTTGCCGATGATGCACAGTAGAAACAGAAAAATCCACTTTACTCTCATTACTAATACGAATCACAATGCAAATTTCTACAGGCTGTCAAACGGAAGCAGTGATTCCCAACCTGAGGACGCGTAGCTTCCTCCTGGTTAAGCATTAAGAGGGAGTAAGGGGGCGAAAGCTACTGGCAGAAATGAATTGTGAAATAAATAAATAAAGCACCACTTGTAATGACTCTTTAAAATTTATCTTGACAATTTTATAATAACCGTTTAAAAAATAATACTGTACTACGAGGGTATGCTAAAGACTTGCTTTAAATAAATATAAATACCTGACATTACTATTATTATTATTATTATTATTATTATTATTATTATTATTATTATTATTATTATTATTATTATTATTATTATTATTATTATTATTATTATTATTATTGGTCTCCCACTTCTTGGCCGAAATGTGAAATATTCACCACCTTCTTCATATCACTACATCAATTTCTTCACTGTTTTCTTGTCACAGCCCATACCCCTAGCTATGTGAATGGCAGTTTGTCCCATAGTTACTCGACCTATGATTTCCCCTCTCATAGTAACAGATAGTTTTCTATAGCCTTTAGAGCAAGGCACTTTGACAGCCTGTAGAAATTTGCATTGTGATTCGTATTAGCAATGACAGTAAAGTGGATTTTTCTGTTTCTACTGTGCATCATCGGCAAAATTATATCAGAAGTATTCCGCCATTACCAGCGGGTCACTTACCGCGGCTGAGAAACTGCCATGCTCCACGATCTTGTAGTAACCTTTCCATCTTCACATACGATTTTTCTTTTTTGATATCGCCAATAACCTAATTAGTCTAATTAATCCCCTCCCTCTCTTTCCTGCCACCATACCATCTAGCACATCCCTCATGATACAGTTCCTTCTTAACCAATGTCCCAACCAATATTTCTTCCTCTTCTTAATAATATTTTTCTCCTTCCATTTCTAACGCCCTCTCATTCGTTTTCCTTTAGACCCAGCTATTTCTCTCCATTCTTCTCCACGCACATATTTCGAAAGCCATCAATTGTTTCTCATCATTTTTGCATAATGTCCATGATTCTGCCTTATAAATACAGTAAAATACAGTACACGAAGCATTTTAGGAGTCTTTTTCAACTCTATTCAAGGTCCCACAAAATAGTATTTTCTTCATCCTAAAGGCTTCTTTCGCCATTTCTATCATTGCTTTTATTTCACGTTCGCATATCATATCATCACTAATAATACTACTCAGACATCGAAAACTAGTCATTTGTTCTTTTCTCCCGCTCCTACTTCTATATTTGACACCGATCCTTCGTTTCAATCACCATGGATTTTGTCTTTCTAACATTTATTTTCATCCCATATTCTTCAGAAGCCTTTCTCAAGTTTTCTACATCTTATTAATTTTCTTTTTAGATTGTGCAGCAACAACTATATCAACCCCAAACCGTATACACCTCATCATTTCATCAATAGACATACTGCATCAGGACGAAATAGGCATAAATTTCAGACACTTCAAAACAGGTTTCGTTCGTTGTTACCGCTGGTCTAGTGGTTAGCACGTGTTCCTTTGGTGTACGGGGTCCCCGGTTCGATTCCCGCTGGGGGAATTTTAATTGACCTAAATATTTTTGCATTCGTGTTCCTGTCGTTCAAGCTTAAAAGAAATTATTGTAAAACGTGTATAACCGAATAGAAAATAAAGACAACTTACTCAGATACGTTCAGTGAATCAGTTAACTTAAAGACAAGAAACAGTGTCTAAGGCATTTGTATCTGATTCGAATAAATAGAACTTCGAATAGAGACCACGTTGAATTCATTTATTGAGTAAGCCAGAAATTCTTATAAGATATGGCTATTATTATTATTATTATTATTATTATTATTATTATTATTATTATTATTATTAGTAGTAGTAGTAGTAGTAGTAGTAGTAGTAGTAGTAGTAGTAGTAGTAGTAGTAGTAGTAGTAGTAGTAGTAGTAGTAGTAGTAGTTAAAGTACGAAGTTTCAAATCAGGCGATGCAGTATTTACGTAAACTAAATGATAATTTATTTGATAATATTCACTAGCCCACTATACATTTGTGAGGTTTTGCTTTGGGAAATGAAGTGTATACGACATTGAATATGCTTTCTAGTAAGAATTATATATAGAGAGGATTTACTTTAAAATGCGATGCAAATGAATATTCTAGTTTTAATCCGATTAGAAAGCTATAACTTACACAATACTATTTACTTCATTAGTTCTATAAACGTTTATGCTTATCGTATTATAATTATGTTTAAAATTATGATTTTGTCTTTCAAAACGTAGAACGAGAAATAAATGTAATATTCTACCTAGGTATTTGTTAAGGAAACCTTTAAAACAGTGATGATTTCAGAGCATGACTTGTGGGAGAATTTGAGACCCTGTCGACATAAATTCGTGGCCATATCTTCTATCATGCTCAAAGTGGACTAATAATGTTCTATCATTCATATATTGACCATTACACGAGGAGAATCTTCTGAAATCATCAATGCTTATAATTAGTTTTCCATTACAAAGCAAAAGATAATAATGAAATATTGAATATACTTAATATTTTGTTTTCAGTTTTGGATTTTAAATTTGCAATTCATATAATGTTCACTTCTAATCGAATTTGAGAGAAAAGTAGTTGCCAAAGATTTATTCAAAGAAATGTTTTCAGTCCTCTGATGAAAATAAGGAACACACTTTTAAGAAAAAAAAAAGCAAAACGAATACTTCCTACAGGATTTGAACACATAAACTTAAGATTGATAGACTATTCACCCAAACCGCTCGACCAGTTCGTCGTCTACATGGAATTTCTTTAGACTTTTGTGTAAAGTAGTTTCCTGCTCCACACTTTTTTTTTTTTTTTTTGTTTGTTTATGTCGATACCACTATAAATTTGTGGTGAATATTTGGGCGTTACAGGTCTTGCAATGCACAAAGGTCTTTTTCGTAAAAACTATATTCAATTTTACGTCCTAATAACTTATGTGCAACAAGTTGAATCTGTGGAATGATTAAGGGAGTGATCGTAAATGTTTTCATAGTTAGAAGCCTGGATATGGAAACCCGCTTAACATGGGGATTTACTATTGTGAAATTTGGTATATTCTTCAAGTATATTACATAGACAGTATAATTATTATCAGTGACACTACTACTACTACAACTTTTATTATTATTATTATTATTATTATTATTATTATTATTATTATTATTATTATTATTATTATTATTATTATTATTATTATTATTATTATTATTATTATTATTATTAATTGTAACAACTCTATATGTAAACGTGAAAGTAAGGCGGCTTGCATTTGAATACTAAAAAACTAGTTGAATGAGAAACTCGGTAGTCGTGAAGTCTAGGAGTCAAGGACATTGCTCACTAGCTTCTGAATTTGGGTTGAGGGTCTAGGTTGAGTATTCGGGCTCGAGCCAAACACTGTTAAAAGTTATAGGGCACTGGCCAAATATCTTCAAAACTGCTCGATCCGGGTTTAGAATTGTCAACGACTCGAGCAGCTCGGCTTACAGCTCATTCACTATCGACCCGAACCGAGAAGTGAGCTGAGCCAACAACTCACCCAACGACTCGGCTAGAGCTCTCGGCTCAGTTGAGCCGAACCGAGCAGATGGCTCATCCCTACCAAGCCAGCTCGAGCCGATGGTTCACCCCAAGTGAGCCGGCTCGAGCCATCCTCTCAGTTGAGCCAATCCGAGCTGAGTTTGTTATGAAAAATCTCTTGTGTTTTCGCTATCGAGACGAGACGAGATGCGAGCAGTGTCCCCTCTCGTGAGCAACTCTATAAGTATTCCATATTACTGTTTAGCTTACATTTCTCATGGCTTTCGTTTTCCAGTGTAATCAGGCCATGATTTCAAGACGAGTTAAAACGAACGAACCATTTATCAAACTCGACTGAACTCGACGCGAAAAACTGAATCGGCTCGGAACTCGAATCGAGGTTATTACCTTTGACTTGACTCGAAACTCAATTTGAATTCGAGTCGAGTAGAGTTTTAGCTTGACTCGTGCTCATCGCTATGCGTTAGAAAAAATTGTTGCTTATTATTATTCTGCTAAACTATTTATATAATAATAACAATGTTGTTATGTAAAATTAAAAATACAGAATATAGAGAAACATTACATTACAACTAATAAAATGAGAACACATGAACTGGGAGTGAATCAGGACTTGCCCGTAACTCGAAAATCGATACATGCTTTTTAAAGCTAGTTTCAAACTCTATAATCAACGGGACTCTAGGATAAGCAAACTGATCTGAAAGAACCCCAATATTACATACCATCAGCAAACTATTTTCTAGTAATAAAGTAGGCCTGCTCATCAGAACACAGTTTATTCATATTAACCCCTTACTATAAATCGTTAATTATGGTACCCTAGTTGTTGATAAATATTTTCCGCCGCGGCAGTTCAGACTGGTTACTTTTAAATTTTGTCCACCATCATCCTCAGCTCTTAAGAAAAAAGTATTCTTTCAAATGTTCGAACGGTAAAATATTTTCATTCTCCATCTTTATAAAAAACACACCAATCAAAGTAAAATAGAGTACCGGTATCATTGCACTCCTAGTTCACTCACTGAATGTATTGATTTGGAGTTGCCAAATCTACGACAAAATATTCCAGGTGCTTGCAATCAGTACACGTGATTTTCCTAAGGCTGTCTTCATCTTCCAAAAACAGCAAGTGGCACTATGAACTTGGGAGCACATAGTATTTGCCTCCATCCAGCTATAACCAATGCCCTCAATTTCCTTCGTGCAGTTGAAACCGATTTTCCTCCATGCTGTTGTACAACGACAATTAGTCTAGTTGTCTACGTGTCGAACTGCTGAGCCAAAGGACGAGGGATCGAATCTCGGAGAAGGACATGAAAATTTTTATTACTTGCAGAATTATACATTTCACCCATAATAAAATGAGCATTCAAACAGTTTGTGTTTCCGTGGAAAAGTAAGAATTTATTTCAAGTTAAACTTGTGAGCAGTGAAGCAAAACGAATTGGGCTCATGGTTGTCCGAATATCTGACGGTTTGAATAAATCATACGACACGCCTTTAGTATGGAGTTAAAGAGCTTTCTGATACGTATAAAGAAATCTCACTGACCTAAAATCCATTACGAAATAGGACCTACCAGAAGCTTTAACACCACGTCTGCGTCACTTCGGTGAACGCTGTATCGAAACTTCCTATATAAATTTCACTCACGTGACGTCTAGTCAGTCGATCGTACTTGGTTTGTTAGCTAACTATGTTGAAGGGGTATAGACGAACAATATGCAAAATCCATTTTTCAATTTTGTCAGGAAACGAATAAAATGTGATGCCCTTATGTTTCAGAATTGTTGAACTTTTTTTTGGGGGGGGGGGCGAAATTTCACTCATCTGTTGTAAATACTGACTACTGCTGTTAACCATTGGTTTCTTTAATTTTTCATTTACACATCGTATCCTCTTTCAAGTAAAGTTCCACATGCCATTCCATTTAGTTTCATATATTCTGTTCGATTACATACTCATTCCTCAATCTCTTATAATATGTCCAAATTAACAAAACGGTTCTCTTGCTTTCTTTCTAATAATGATTATTTAGATTTCAAGAGAATTAATTTTAAATAAACATGCAACCAATTTGTTAATTACTACGAGCGTTGAGTTCTTCCTCATTGTGTGATAATATATATTCTTCAGTGTTTACATTCTAATAATAATAAATATTTATGCCAAACTTTGATATAATTGCACTATACGAAGGTTAAGTAGGTAATAAAGCAGTTCAAGCCAATATCTTACTTCAATCTGTATCGTAGATTACAATTATCGTTAAAAGAAATTGAATATTCGTATCCAAAATTGATTTTATGT
Organism: Thermobia domestica; assembly: GCF_964235325.1. Taxonomy (NCBI): domain Eukaryota; kingdom Metazoa; phylum Arthropoda; class Insecta; order Zygentoma; family Lepismatidae; genus Thermobia; species Thermobia domestica. The sequence continues at coordinate 266,602,013 of NC_137458.1, read as the reverse complement.
AGGTAGGATGGTAGGGATGGGCGAGACAAGATTTGAGGTCGTCTCGTCTCGACAATATGCTGTAAAAGTGATGTCTCGACTCGAAAAATTTATATTTTTCTATTGGAGGAACTGTGCCTCGACTTGAATTTTGTCAGGAAAATTCTATCTCGAATCCACTCTGCGCATCCCTAAGGATGGACAGTTTGAAGAGCCCAGTATTCCAAAGCTGGCGGGGTAAGTATTCCAACTACACCATTACGCAACATCTATTTCAGATACAACCATTATTATACACTTCATTTCACAAGCTTCTTCTTATAATAACTATCTCGATTTCCTACTTAAATTCAATTATAGATAATTGTTTCTTATGTAGCAGCTAATATTCATGCTATACAGTATAAAACAAGTACACATTCAATGTAAATAAATAAAAATGTAAGATATTACAGATTACTGGCATTGCGATTTAATCCCATTTTAAGCAGTACATATTTTCTAAATAATTGTTGAAATTGCTTTATAAGAATCCAGATTATGATGTACCCTAAGGTTTTGTAATGCAAAAAAAAAAAAAAAAAAAATAAATAAATAAAATAAAATAATAATAATAATAATAATAATAATAATACATGCATATACAGTATAACCTCGTTAACACGAACTTGCTTAAGCCAAACACTCGGTTAGGACGAACAAAATTTCGGTCCCGGCATCGGTTTATCGGTTAATACGAATTTCGGTTAGCACGAATTACGAACTAATTTTTAGTCCCTTGAGTTAGTAAATATTTTCATTTAACACGAACTTTCAATCCTTTTTTTAAAGATCATTTTTCTTATTTTAGATTTCATTCCAGAATAGTTTTTGTCATACAGTATTTATACAGACGAAAATTGCCTTGTAAGTAAGAGAGAAACCAGGAACAGGTATCTTTCCTCTCTTATGAGGTGTTGATTCTGTCCTCCGTCAAGCGCTGAAAATGTTGGTGCTTGGCAGACGAGCTGGCGACAGCTCGAGACAAAAATCTTCAATCCCCTGTAACTGCAAACTGGTGACAGCAGTCAAAAATACCTTTCCATTACTAGCGGTACCCACCCTGCTAGCGGAGTTGTCAATTTTATAACTTGACCTTGTTTTCTGCGCATAAATTCCATTTGTGGAGGGCACTTATGCTTGCTGTTTCCACCACTTGACCTTCTATGTTCTGTGTTATTCCAAACTGATGTTGTAAAGAGGATTGATGGACATAGTACCAATGTAAACTTTTTTAAAAAAAAATCTTCGAAGATATGATAATAAACTTACTGTAGTGTTTTCACTTGAGGGTGGTATCGAGACCGAAAGTAGTCTCGATCTCGATCTCGTCTGGAATTTGAGACCGAGCCGTGCTTTTCGAAATCGAGATGACACCGAAACTGTCTCAGTCTCGTCTTGATACCATTCTGCGGATGGTATCAAGACGGAAAATAGATTTGGTCTCGTCTCGAATTTGGAACCGAGACGTGCTTTTCGAAATCGAGACGACACCGAAACTACTCAGTCTCGTCTCGATACCATCTTTAGTGTTATCTATGACATACATAATATACTGTAGTTATATGTATTGTCTGTATACTGTAGTGCGTATGTGTGGAGAAAATGTATTCGAATAATAAAATTTGGATCCCGGTTAACACGAATTTTTTTTAACACGAACTCCTGATTTTTCAATCCCTTGGAATTCGTGTTAACGAGGGTTTACTGTATATAGGTGTATTTTAGGGGACTTCCGGGCTTGATCCGCCCCGAAATTTTATGTTTATTCAAATAAAATATTGTAAAGTGAATGAAATATCTTGTAGAATGTTTACATTTTCAAGAATGAAGTTAGCAAAGCTCCCCGAAATATATATATGAATAATTTTCATTTTGGACGTGTGGTTTTAAGTATTCAACTGTGTTCACATTTCTCATTTTTAGCGTTTTCGTATATGAATTATGGACATGGCGGGCTAGTAAATGGGACAGGGATTTGAAAAGTGATAGTTTGTCGGATAATGTGTTTCCAACCACTTCACAGTGGAAATTTATATTTATAAAAAGTTCTCATATATTAAAAAAAAAGGAAGAATAACTTTAACGTTCCGCACGGAGGTTCGAACCGTCGCCATTCGCTTCAGAAATATGAATAGCAGTACTAAACCCGCTTGACCACAGACGCAACTTGCAAGAGCTTGTATTATAATATTGATAATAGCATCGCTCGAGCACAAATTTCTACTTGGATGTTTAAATATCCATTTTCTGTCGTTTTCAGCAATTTCCGCTTAAGATAATGGTTGATTTTGCATATTGGAACTGTGCATGAGGTATGCAATCAATATTAATTTTAAAAAAAAGTAGTTTGATTTTGTTTTTCATTTTCACATCGCTCGGATGACAGTACGATTTGTAGCTAGTGTCTATATAAAGAACGGCGGGAACATGCAATTCCCTGTGTATAGATCTCAGGCCCGTAGCTAGGAGGGGGCGAGGGGGGCTGAGCCCCCCCTGTGGCTACCTTCAGCTCCCCCTGAAACTTTCACCAGTGTTTCAAATGCTTCTATATAAAGAAACGAGCAATGCATGGAAACATTGTTTTTGTTTTTTCGTATTCAGACTTTGGCCACAAACTAAAGTTATGTTGTTGTTGTTGTTGTTGATTTTAGTTTAGCGTCCCGTTCAGCAGCGAGGCTATATGAGACGTGGACCTACTGATTAACGTGGAATCCGAACCACATGAGCTCCCGCCGGGAATCGAACCCTAAAGTTATGTGAAATACTTTGTCGGAAGCAACATTTCATTTATTTTGCCAACTACACTCCTTCAGTACTTTTATAAAAATAAACCAGAATAAACCAGATGGTTTTGTCTTCTTATTCTGTTTCAACCCGATAGCAGTTGGTATACAAAGAACGCCGTTGTCAGGCCTGGTGGCTTGGGCCATAAATAAGTCATCTTCGAATTCAAGGAGGAAGGTTAGGGATAGAGAGTTGCTGTTGTGAAATGAGTTGGGGGGGGGGGGGGAGAAGCCACCAAACGAAAAGAGAATAAAACTAAATGTTTTGTCTTTTTCCCCGTCTCGCCAATTTTCATCGGCGTACAACAGAGGTTTGAAAATATAGATTTTTCATGGCAGTACATTAAATCTTCTTTTACGATCCACAAGTACTTTCGTATGTAGGGTCAGTATAGTAGGCGGAGTGGCTGTTTTATTGCCCCTTCTACTGCCTCTCTTGGTGCCAGTCGGTAGCCATCAGACTTTCTTCGACATCAATAGATAACATTTGTTCATATGCGTAGTTCGTGTGCGTGCGTTAGAGAAGTCAATGTTCCGCAGTGGTGGGTGTTTGTGCTTTAGTGCCGCTCGGAGATACGCATAAGTTTGTGTCTTGGTGGAAGCTGTTTGAGTTTTCAGTGCATTAATCACTAATGACTTTTATAGTAATTAAGCGTCTGTTTTAACTGATTGCGTGCGCATCGTGATGTGTTTTGCGTTCTTTCTGCAAGCACAGTGAGTTTTTTTTTTTTAAATTAAGATTTCAGTATAAAAATGGATAAATCTATAATACGTACGAAAGTCACTAGTGACCCCGTTGTTTCCGTTCCATTATCAGCGAATGACAAAAACAAGAATATCAGTACTATACCACAAGATATTTCAAAACCGGGGGAAAATATTAAACAAATAAAACTGGAATCTTATCCTCGGAATAAAGACGGACGATGCTTTCAAACGGAATGGTTTCAGAGATTTACGTGGTTGGAATATTGGCAATCCCGGGATGCTGCGTTTTGTTACGCATGCAGACACTTTCAACCTTATGGATGTAAAGAAGTAGCCTTTACATCTAAAGGTTTTAGTAACTGGAAGGCTGCTCTTGACAAATCAAAAGCAGGTTTAATAAAACATGATGCAACAACCACACATATCGTTGCGATGAATATGTGGGCAGAGAAACAAAAGCGCGCAGCTGTAAGGAAACCAGTGTCACTTTTAGTAAATCAAAGTGTACTTGAAAAAATCAGTATTATGTAAAGAGCATCGCGGAAATTATTCAGTTCCTAGCTGTGAATGAATTACCAATGAGAGGGACTTATAATGTTGAAGAACACAAGGAACAGAGCCTCTTCCGAAATATGTTTCAATATACACTAAGAAAGGACGAGAAACTGGCCGATTGTTACAAACAAATTCCTCAAAATGCTTCCTATTTATCTCCGGAAATCCAGAATGATATAATTCAAATGATGACAGATACTGTTCGAGAAAATATTGTTGATGACATTAACAGTGCAGATGTGCCATGGTTCACTCTATTGGAGGATGGAACACGTGACAAAACAATCGAGAAGATGTGGGTATCGGTATTCAATATGTGAAGGACGGAAAAGTTCGTGAGTCTATTTTAAGCATAGAAACTCTGCCATCTCTTAGTGCCGATCTCACACTTAATGTTCTTCGGGACTATGGTTTAGATTGCACAAGACTGTTGAGCCAGTGTTACGATGGGGCTTCTGTGATGAGCGGGAAGAAGGATGGAGTGCAAGCAATAATACAGCATCGACTAGGACGTGATATTCCTTACATACATTGTTTCAATCACAGATTGCATTTAGTAGTAATTAAATGTGTGAACGATATTCCTCTTGTCAAACAACATTTTGATCAGTGTGTCATGCTTTATACTTTCCTTAAAAGAAGTAAAATTGCTACTTTGTATGAAGGTCGGAATCTTGCTCGTCTTTTAGAACACCGTTGGTCAGGACATTTACGGGTAATGCAAATAATTCGCGAGAATTATATGGAAATATTGGAGGTGCTAAAATTGGTCAAGAACGGGAATTTTAATGGGGATGAATTAGTAGAAAGTACTGGACTTATTCTGACTGTTGGGAAATTGCAGTTCCGATTTTGTTTGTTATTGATGAAAAAAATACTTGAAATTCTTCATCCTGTTGATAAAATTCTCCAGTCGCATGAAGCAAGTTTAAGTACCGCACGAAAACTGGTTGATACTGCTGTGGAAACATTGAACAATATTCGAAATGATGAAACGTTTCGAGATATTGTAGGTGAAGCAAATCGCATGATAGAAGATACCCACATTGAAGAAGCTTGTCAACGCCCTTCAAGAAAAAGAAAAATAAGTACGTCACTACAGGATTTTGTTGTAGCAGAAACAACTGGTGTAGGGAATACAGAAGTTGAGTGTTTGCGACAGGTGTTCTACGAGTCGACTGATTTAGTTCTTATAGAAATTAACAGACGATTCCACAGTAACAATGCTTTGTTGGACGCAGTTACTTCAGCAGAAAATCTCAAGCTTCCGAAAACAGACTACTTATCTTCATTAGGAATTACCATACCGTCTAAAGAAGAACTTGCTGTTGCAAAGGCGTATGTTCGCAAATGTAATTCTTCTGACGCCTTCAGTGAAATCTATAGGGTTAAAATAGCTTATGAAGATACTTATGCTCTACTTGGTTCTATCCGAACATTTGCATGCAGTACCGCGTTATGTGAATCTTCGTTTTCTGTGTTGACCCGCATAAATAGCCCAGAAAGACTTTCCATGAGTCAGAAACGATTGGCCAACCTGGTGTTTCTTGCGTTTGAAAAGAAACGAACTGCAAACATAGACATCATGAAAGTTCTGCAGAAGTTCAACGCAATGAAGAATAGGCGATTGCAGCTTTTTAAAGTCAAGTAAGTAGACGCATTTTCTTTTCTTTTCTTTTTCTTTTTCTTTTTTTTTTTAAGAATCTTGAGTTTTACGGGCCACGGTTATGCCGAATAGGCTAAAGGGGACGGTGATGATGAGAATAAATGAATGAGCTAGTGGAATGAAGAAAGTGGAAGGAAACGGGAGAACCCGAGAAAACCACGCACACGGTGTTTGTCCACCACAAACTTCACTTGGCGTGAGCAGTACCATCATTTCAGATTTTGCTTGGGGGGAGGGCAAGACCTCTTGATATATGTAAAATTTCGCGTTTTTCACTGATTACTACTAGTCCATTGATAACATCTATATAAATCTCAAACTCAGGGGAGGGCAATTGCCCCTCCCTGCCCTCCCCAAAGAACGCCCCTGGGCGCGATCTGGGATCGAACCAGCGTGAACGCTCTAACACTGAGCCACTGTTGTCTCCCTCCCTATTGCTTTATTCATAAGAAAAATAAATTGATGAATCAGCTATACATTCATTATTTGTTATTGGCTTTGATCATTTAACTAAAATTTTAAACTTTTACACACACAGTACAGAATTATAGAGGAGTACGGATTGTCCAAATTGTAACTATAGTATAGCTTATTCATCTATTTTATTTCTGTATTAATTCCTTTATATGAATGCTTTATATCTTACTTCAAACAATTACATATCATTGTTTATTAATTTTTCAATGTAATTCAATTTATACAAACTCTTAGAGTTACTTTTTCTCCAAATTTGTTCTCCACTTTTTCTCCAAATAAGAACTAAATGAAAAAAAATGCATTTAATATGTAGTGAAAAGATTCTGAAATACGCAGTGTCCAAATTACTAGGGGAATGATGGAGAAATTCCTCTCTGTTAAGCTGGATGTCTCATATAAATTTTGAATTTCCTCATGATAATTTTCAAATGTTCACTTTATTCCCCTTGTAAAATGTTCTTTAATTCACACATTGGAAATACGGATCTATAAATGTAAAATAGATGGGAGTATGGGAATATTTTTAAATAGCAAGATGGTCATCTGATATACAGTACATAATGCATTATACAGTATGTTTCACATTACTGACCCATGGTGGAAAGACTACAAGGTGGTTGCATGCGCATGTTGCCTGGAGCGCTGTCGTGGCTGTGACGTCATCTGGTTTGCAAGAGACAACGGGAAAAAGAGCTGCTTTAAGTGACAAGTGGAAATTCTTTGTTCTTTTAAATGATATCAAGAATGCCTAACTGTGCACTGTACGACTGTAGTAACTATTACAGAAAAACTAAGGGAACTAATATAAAATACTTTAGATTTCCTCAAAAATAGGGGGAATGTCTCCAGAAATGGATTTTAGCATGCAGGCGACAGGACAAAATAAACCTAAAATATGGTAAGTTTTACATAAAAGTAATAAATAAATGCAATGTTAAATGAAATTATAAAAAAGCGATTTCATTATGTAGTTTCTTTTTAGTATTAATAGTATGTAATAATAGTATATAGGGCTACAGCAGCTTGTATTGATTCTGCATACAAAAATCCAATAGTACGATTTAAAAAGACGAACTTTGAAGCAAGATTCGGATTCGAAATCATGAGGGAGGGGAACCGACAGAGATTATCATTTCTATCATAATTTCCTTTTACATAAGATATTGAGACAAAATTTTCCCCACAGAGGCAGACATGTAACTCGAGAAGGGAGGCACGATGATCTAGGAGGCTTACCTCCCTCGAGTTACGCAAATGGAGAGCATTGAACGCATTAAAGTAGTTCAGGTCCCATTTCATTCTGGAGGTCTGCATTCCCTGTTGCCTCGGTGCTAAAACGGGACGTTGCACTTCAAATTAACTAACAAATGGAAGGTTCGTAATAACGATTAACGGTTACAAAGTTATATAACAATGTATTAGATCAAGAGAATAAAGTATCCACCTACCATGTCAGGCCGACATTGTCGGGACATTTTTACACTCAGATTTTGAAATTTTCGTTCATTTTAATCATAACTTTGGATAATTACATATACATATTTAGTCCCCCCCCCCAGAATTAAAAAAAAAATAAGAATGACTGCAGTAAATTTAAAAATATGGTAGATTCTCAACCAATCAAGGAAGCACGGTGGCTCAGTGGCAGAAGGCTCACCTCTGATGCAAGGGATACTGGTCCGCTTCTCGGTCAAGTGAGTTTGTGGTGGACAACATCGTGTCCGTGAGTTTCTCGGGGGTACTCCCGTATTCTCATTCCACCAAATTCCACATAATCATTCACTTGCATTTATCTTTTGTCTTCTTTAGTCCACGGGACAGAAAAGAGAAAACGTATCAAGAAAATTAAGAAAATTATATAATTTTATGGTTTATATGTTTTCTAGTCTAGCTGTAACACCCCTACATTGTCTTCACCTACGCCTAGTACTTTGTTTCTTGCTTGAAATAGTCATGTTGCAATTTCTTTGTTTGAGGTGTTTTGTATATACATATTTATTTCTATATATTTTAGAACACAATAGTATATGTAACGTTTTATTTCGTACAAGTGTTTAATAATACAGTTTGTCATGGTGTAAATTTTGACACTAATATTCAGAGAACTGTCAGTTTCACCAAACCTCTTCCTTAAATACAAATTCTATAAATAAGCGATCAGCGACTTCAAATAAGATTTTTTTTATATAAATCAAAAATAAAAACGATGTTTAAAATATTTAATACGTGCGTCCCTGCTCAATAAAGTTTTTAACCTCCCCTGAGATTCTGACGAAACTTACGTGGGAGCAACCTCTTAAAAAAAAACTGTTCAAGCATAACGAAAATATACGTACGTGCATTTCTGTTTACGAAAACCATGAATTCTCCCTTGAGATATTCTCAAAATTTATATGGGTCATAGGAAAGAATTCTCTTTCAAGCAAAATAATAATAATAGTAAATCAAAACCGATCAATGTGTTACGAAAATATACTTGAGCATACATAAATATATAATAATGAAATGCATTAACGACACACTGTGTTATATATAGATTATTCAGGCCTATACATACTCGAGTGTATTACTTCAGATGTTTAAAAAAGAAAAGAAAGAAAGAAAGAAAAAGCAGAAAATGTAGTGAGTAATATTGGCTTGTTCAAGCTTCAAAGTTGTTTAATAAATTTATGAACTGATATTGCTGTTTCTTTTGCTATTGTAAATATCTTGCTTTGAATTCGCTTAGCTTAAGTATTGATTACATTACGTTTATATGATTATTGTTTGTACTAAAATTTTTACTTCGTTGAAGATCACTATAAATAGAAGAGAAGTTTGTGTGTAAGATACCAGCGAGCAAGCGCTTGTTAAAAGTTCATCTGACTCTCGCTGGTCACGTCTGCGACCAAAATGACGTCATGCGCCAGAGCGACAAGAATGTAGCACTACATTGCATCCACCTTGTAGTCTTTCCACCATGTACTGATCTTTAATTATTTTCTGTGTAGTTTTCGATTATTTCTACTCTGAATTCTTGTTTGGGAATACAATGATCGTAAGTTAACCTTTAAACGCCAAAGGACGCATCTGCTGCGTTGGACTTTAAACCTTAATAACTCAGCCCCTAATTAAGCTAGGAAGATAATTTTGGTATCAAAGTCTTCGTGAAAGATGAAGCTTGTCGCCGATATGCATTGTATGTATGTGGGGAGTACCACGGCGGAGACGAGAAAGGTAAATTTCGTGTTTTTTTTTTTTTTGTTAATTTTTGGGGGGGCATTCTCCATTAGGGGTACTGTCATAAAAATTTCACGCTAATACCCTGCAAAAGTACTTGTTACTTATATGAGGGAAGTAGGAAAGGGACAAGGTTGGCCAAGTTTTTAAGTATCATTTTTTTTAACGTAAATTACATTTATTTTCTGGACTTCCATATAAGACGAGATATTTTTTCACTGAATTGGTCTAGAAGCATAACTCTTGTTGCCTCGTTGCAATCTGTGTTCCATAACATATCCAACGGTGTTTCAATCATGATTAGAGGGTTCACCAGGGCCGCCAATGCGAATTTCTGTAACAGCCCGTCGAAAATTATATACAGGGCGCCTTATAGATTTTTTTCTGAATTTTTCTCTCGCTTTGCATTGCAGCAATTGCTACCATTTTTTAAAATACTATTATAATAAGTGTATTGTATATACATCATCATCGTTTTGTCAGCATTGGGTGTCTGTATGGATTGCAAGGGCACCCCAAGTTCTAATTTTTTCGTATTTTAAAAAAGTTTTATGAACTTTCTTCTTCTACGATTAGGGTGGGAATTCCACAAGTGATACCTCGTTGGAATCAGTGTTCCGTAAGCTTTCCAACGAGCTATACATAAGGGGGAATTTGTAATTACGGGGTCCCCTAGGTCCCCAGCGTGAGAGCCTACGATTTCGTTCAAATTCTTGCCAAGTGTATAAAGGTTAAATAGCAACAATAGATATGAAAACGTGGAGTCAGGTTGGGCCCCCCAGAAGTGCTCTCGCCCCCCCCCCCTGCTTTCGAGTTCTGGCTACGGGCCTGATATATCTGCGGGAATTTTGACGGATCTAGGCTCACTTTTTCGGACTTCGAAAAACAAACTCGGTTGTTTATCATCGCGACCACTGATTCACCCTCGCGGTCGACCTAGCTTTCGCCCTTACAAAAATGTTTGTGACGTATGACTGCCCAGCGTTCAGTGTGGCTCCGTGGATGAGTGAGTAGAGTCGTTGCTTAGTAATCAGAAGGTTCCTGGTTCGAGTCCTGCTCAGAGCAGTCCATTTTTTCCATTATTTGTTTCCCATATCTGAAGATGTTTCTCCCCCTCCGTAATCATCTGATGCTCTCAACTGAGTTCTTCACTTGAATTCAACAATTGGTAGTGGGATGCTCTCAGGTTTGGGCGAGCTTTTACATGTCTACTTACCAAATCAAAATTTTCGACAAAATATGGATGCTATCCGATCATTTTGTCTCAAATTCTAAATTTGTGCATGTGACTGTATCTCTGTTTCATCATATTTGCATCTCTCGTTTTCCAAGGTCATCAGCTATGACATAAGATGGCTTGGGAGCAAAGATTGAAATCATAAAAGTGTTATACCAATGGGCTCACTCTCACTAAGCATTTGATTAAATGTATGTTTTCATACTGCTGGAGGGGGGGTATCCGCTCTTCCTACCCTCCTGAAGTGACAAAATATTTATTCAGACTCTGCAAAGTCATTTCAGATCAAACGACAGAAAGAGTGTTCATTCCAACAGCAACAGGATTGGACTTCAATTTTTTGTTTCAATTTATCTCCACAGATAGAACAAATATCAAGTAATATGTTTGCCATAAGAAGTAGATTCATTTCATTTGGAGAAATGATGCTGTAGACGATAGTGGGAATTTCGCCCAAGTGTACGGGAATTTTCAGTGCCTGGCGTTTATGCCACCCTCCTTCTTTTAAAGTTAATTCGGTTGCAATACTTCCCGGCAAATGCTTCGGACTCAAGTGGTGGAGCACTTTAACCGTAAACCTCCATATGGCTGTACCATCCAGAAGTGTCCCCCGCTGTACAGTGAAACCTCTCTAAAGCGGACAGCAGTGGGGAATCAAAAATTGTCCGCTATAGAGAGGTGTCCGTCTTAGAGAGGTTTCGATATTTTCTTACGTAAATTAGTAAATAAGGTGATAGGTAATTACAAACTATTGAAGGTAATTTATCAAACCGTTCTATGACTGTGGGCATGTCGATATATGCGGATTCTCCACAAATCGCTGTGAAAGAAATTTTGTCTAATCCGAAACTTCTCTAACCACTCGTTCGAGACCTTGAAATCTGAAACATTCATTTCTGTTGCTACCTCTAAATTCTTAGCTTTTAGCGTTGACCCTAACACAGGATTTTTTTTTCATTCCGCACTCTATAAAAACATTTACTTGCACACCAACTTTGTTCAAAGCAATGAGACACTATTTTCATTGTCATTTTCACACCACAACTTTATTAACTTGTCTTGGTTTTATATTATCTCAGGTGTTTGTGTTTTACCGATACAAAAATTTTCCGCTATCCTTCGCACACCTTAGTATTCTTCGAAAATTCAATCAATTCGATTTTAACATTAGCGCTTCTCGTGGCATTTCGAAAGCTCACAACAACTTACACCTTATTGCTTCCGTCTACAAATAGAGGCACTAAGACAATATGCGAATACGTGGACAAAAATTACCAAACATGTCTTCTGCTTGATTCCAGCGGAACAGTAGAATGACGTGTCATCCCAAATGGCAGGCAACTGTCAATCACTTTTGATTCTAAAACAGGTTGGGTGGGAGTGGAATGCAAGCAAATGATATGAGGGTGTTGTTAAACAAAGACGCTTCATCTGAGTTTCTGAACAGCCAGTTGGCGAGGAAAAATGTTATTACAACGTTTCCTTGGTGATACATGTATGCATTTCTGAAAATGTATTTTTTTCTGTATTTTTCAACTTGTTTCTAGAGAAAGTGTTCGTAATATGGAGGTAAATAATACCTATAAGAGACAGAAAAGATTGTCCGTGTCCGTACTAGAGAGTGTCCGCTTTAGAGAGGTTTGTCAATATGGTTTTTTCCTATTACAGTGTTTGGGGATTACAAAATATGTCCGTTATGAAAGGTGTCCGCTTTACAGGGGTGTCCGTTAGTAGAGTTTTCACTGTACAAACAAGTGAAAGAAATTTTCATGAATCAGCAAATTTTCATTATGATGAAGAATCAAGTGGAAAAATTTTTCAAAACCCGAACAGTTTTGAATATTACGTATAGTGATGTTAGGTGGAAATTTTTCCACTATATTTAACTGCACATCGAGCTATAAAATTGAATCCTGGAGAGGAAACTTAGACAGCAAAAAATTATCAGTTTCTAATTAGTTTGCGGAAACCGGGAAATTTCCTATTTTGAGTTGACAAGTAAAAACTTATATAGTCTCTCTCTCTCTCTCTGAAGTGTGTGTGTCAGGGCCGGAGAGAGGGGTTCGAGTCGTGCCGCTGCCCAGGGCGGAAAAATTTGAAAATGGAAAGAATGCTATCAAAATATAATGCTTTTTAATAGACCCACATGGAAAAATGAAATTGTATTTACCTGAGAATGTAATTGAACTTACTTCACTCACATTCAGGAAAATACTCACTCAGGAAATTCAGAGCATTCTCCCTTATTTTCAATTATTAAACTACTAGCCACACACCTTCTGGGTCGATAGCAATATCGACTGTATCAACTGTGACGTACCAAACGTCAGAACAGTTGTCTTTTGAGAAACCTTATCTCACATCCTGGTCGGAGAAGCTTCATACTGTGTGTAACCGCTGAGAGACTCATCAAGCTCACCTCAGCTGATACCAACGCAGTTGCCAAGCGTCTTCAGGCCCACCTAGACCACTATCCGAACGGGTGGTCTTCATATAACCTTACCTTACCTACTACATCTGGCGGCTTAATAAGCTTGAGTAATGGATCCTGGACCAGGTCCAGGGCATCCCGGATTACCACACCAAGTTGTTCAGGGCCCCTCAATTCCATCAGCGAAAGGGGATAAGCGGAAGGATCGGCAAGAAGTCCATTCAAATACTACAGGAACTTCACATTTGCCATCCAATGCATCCGCTCCTATCAATACGAACCACGTCACGCATGCTTCAAAACGACCTCATACATTGAGTGAATCATCATGTTCTTCTAATGAACTCATGGACACAGACTTTCCGCCGCTCAAGGCATCTTCTAAACCGCCTATTTATGACTTCCTTCTAACAAACTATGCCGCTACATACCAGGATCTTCGTCAACTTTATCTACGAATTTTGAAATATGTACCTCGAACTAACATCAAACAACTCATCCATACCAAGAATGGTATCATTATCCGCTCACCAGATCCGAACCTAGCCTCTACCATACGTAACACTTACTCCTATGAAATTTTCGGACCAACAGCCGATCTCAAGAAACTAACTCCCAAACAAGTCAAGCAACCTCCACCTCCCCGTAAACCGCCGGCACTTTCTGTTGTCATACGAGGCGTGGACCCACAATTCAGCGATGAGGAAATCGCCAAAGAACTACAGCTGGAAGGACACTCAATAATAAAATGCATTCGTATTAAGAACGCTAATGGTTCTACTTATATGGTGCGGGTTCTCACGAATTCCCAAGACACCATAGACAATCTTCTTAGCGACGGTGCTTATATTTATTTAAAACGTCACCGAGTTGAACCCTCTCGCTCCTCGCCACCTCTGCCTGTTCGATGTGAGCGCTGTCAGTCTTATAATTCACATCCTACGTCTGAGTGTAAAAATCAATTAAAGTGTGGCTTCTGTTCAGGACCTCACGCCACGAAGGCCTGTACGAATCTCCAAAACCCTCCTAAATGCTCGACTTGTAACGCGCCACATCCCACCTACAGCTATAAGTGTAAGGCGAAACCGGGAGCAGAACCTCTTAAACCCGAACTCATTGTACCTATTCGTCCGCATGAATCGCCAGAAAATACCCCTGTTCCAGCTTCAGCTTCTCACCCTCTCACAATCAATCAATTTCTCACATTTCTCACAGTCTCTTTACAAAACATCCATCCGTTTCTCAGACAACATATCCTTCAACAAATTCATCTCGCTGCCAAAAGCATCTTCCACATTAATTTCACTGGCACATACTCTGGGAACTATGTTCATTTTCATTCAACTCCTTATGAGACTGCCGTTCAACATCTTGCTACACCCACTGCTTATCACTGTGATTATGGCCATTAATTTCTTATTTCTAAATATTCGCTCATTATCTAAACATAAACCCTTGTTTGAACAACTACTTTTGGAGGAACACATTCACTGCTTCTTACTAAATGAAACCTATCTTACTACTGCCTCGCTCTGCAAAATTCCCTCATACCATCTACTCCGTCACGATTGCCTCCTGCCCTCACGTCGCGCCAACGGTGGGGTAGCTATCGGATTTCCTCCTTCAATCCCCCATAGACTCCATAGCTCTGGGATACAATCTTTGCCTGAACATCTGATCACTACTTTATATTTTCCACAATGTTATGTAACAGTGGCCACCATATACATCCGACCTGGACGTCCCATTCCTTTGCAGTTCTTCCAGTTTATTTCCGACTCCTTTCGCAACTATGTTATCATGGCTGACATCAACTTCCACAGTCGCTCTGACAGACAAAAATCTGACTTTCGCACATATATCCAAACCCATACTACTGGCTTTATCCATTATCTTACAAAACCTACCCGACCTACCAGTAACACTACACCCGATATCGTTATTACTTCATCCAGCTTACTCTCCCAGATACAAGTGGCTGTCCTTGATCCCATGGGCAGCGACCACGTGCCCGTAACACTTACCATAACTCCACACGGCCAGCATCATCTAGTTCCTTCCGCCATACCTCCCAGACTCATACCTCGTTACGACAGGGCGGATTGGCCAAACTATCGATCTTATCTCACCACTCACTTAGAAAACATCCCTGCTCCCACCACTGAACAAGATCTATACGACACTCTTCACACGATCACCCAAAGCATCCATCAAGCCTCTGCTAAATATATACCGCAGACGTCTCTTCATCCATACAAACCGACATTACCGCCTCAATATTTGCCTCTGATTCGTCGCTCGCGACAATTCTATAGGGACTACAAACGTACCGGTAATCTGGAATCGCTTCGATTATCTCGTCAATACCAACGAACCGTTCATAATTACATTGTCGCATACAAGAAACGAACCTGGATCAAAACCTGTAATAACTTAGCAGAAAACACGCATCCCACAAAATTTTGGAAGAGATTTAACCGACTAACTGGTAAATCTTCTAGCACTACTTATCCGTTACTTGAGAATAACACTCCTATCCATACTGATACCGAGAAAGCCGATGCATTTGCACATTATCTTCAGGATGTTTTCACCCCACTCCCATCTGCCGCACCGAATCGTCTCCATCCTGCTGATCATCTTAATCTTCATGCCCCTGCCTTACAACCATATCTCAATCACACTCTCCCACCCAATTCACCTCTCACCGTTCCCATCACAGTTGACGAAATTCATAACACCATTGCTCGTAAACGCAATACAGCTCCTGGAATTGATACTATCACCTATCGTCATATTAAAGAGGGTCCTTATGTCCTGCTTTATTTACTCTCCCTAATTTTCACTTTTGTTCTTCGCACAGGATTTATTCCTGCCGACTGGAAGACTTCTAAAACCTTAATGTTTCTGAAACCCGGTAAGACAGCATCATCTGTTTCATCCTACCGCCCTATACAACTCACTTTAGTCTTCAGCAAAATCCTTGAACGGATACTGGTCTCCCGCCTTCATGTTCATCTCACTACTCATGACTCCATCCCCATTCATCAAGCAGGCTTTAGACCATCCTTCAGTATTAATGATCAACTTCTTCGTCTCACTACACATATCACTAATCATTACAATCTCTCGAAACCTTCTTGTCTTGTGCTCTTTGATTTAGAAAAAGCATTCGACAAAGTTTGGCACATAGGCCTCCTATATAAATTTTCTTTCTTTCGCCTTCCCTATTGCTATATTCGCTTCATCTTTCATTTCCTTTTTTGCCGCTTGACATATGTCTCCATTAACAATCATCTCTCGCATCCTGTCTTCATTAATTCAGGTGTTCCACAAGGTTCCGCCCTTTCACCTTTACTTTATCTCTTATACGTTGCGGACTTTCCTCGCCTTCCCTCAAATGTTAGTCTCTTCCAATACACTGATGACACAGCATTCCTAGCCACTGGTAACACCATTCATCAGATCAACCATATTCTCCAACAGGCCATAAATTCTTTCTACTCCTGGTGTGAACACTGGCGTCTCAAAATCAATGCAGATAAGACTCAGGCACTTGTTTTTCTTCCTCCACGTACTCGCAGTCGTATTCATCGTAACCCCACCAGGCTCCACATCCAAGTCGATAATTCACCTATATCCGTAAGTAAAACAGTTACATATCTCGGCATAACCTTCGATTCACATCTCAAATGGAATGCTCATCTTAACCGTATTACAACCAAAGCCACGAATCGCCTTAACCTCCTCCGCCGCCTCATAGGTACCACTTGGGGTCTCCAAGCAACTACCGTCTTAAACACCTACAAAGTCTTCATGCGTCCCGTCTTGACGTATGGGTATACAGCTTGGGTCGATGCATCAACTTCCTTTTACAAACGCTTACTCATTTTAGAACGCCATGCCCTACGTCTTGCTTACCGCATCAGGCTTCCTAGTCCTACACGAGACCTATATGCTCGGACCCCCTTCGCCAACCTTCTGTACCACCTTGAAGACTTGCGACTTCGCTATATAACGAAGCGATTCCAGACACGCCATCCTATGCTATTCGACACCATGCATCGTGATGCTACTTTCCGCAAGACCTCTGCTCTCTTACGCCATACACCGTTATCTATATTATTCACTCTTTACCATTACACTCTCCCGCCCAATAGTCCATCTCTACCCCTCATCGAAGATTACATCACTGACTTACACTCACCTTACATTCTTCCATCATATGTCGCACAGTAATCCTTCAATACTAACAGGGCTCCCCATGTCTCCATTATATCCAGAGCAGCCCCTGGATAAGAAGATAACCTGCATTCGTCAGACTAACCTTTCCCACGTGTTGTGTCGTCAATAGCACCTCACTCTCATCTCATCACATGATCGTCATTTTTTTTATAATATCGCTGTTACTTTGTATTGTATATATTAATTTGTATTGTATATCTGTGTATTGTAATAGTTGTACTCAAATCCTGTCTCACTTTCCACTCCTAATGATTATGGCCAAAAGGCCATAATGACCATTATTTGGATTTATTGAAATAAAGATAAACAAATAAATAAAACCCTCTATTAACCAACTCTATGTTCTGTAACATCCCCCACTTCCTTCACTCCCTCATCCCGAATAAAGGGCGTAACCCTTTGGGCGGGTGCTAGCCTCGGCTAGCAAAAAAAAATACTAGCCACATACACACAGATGAGGAGAAAGCAAACGCCTTTGCAGACCACCTGCAGACTATCTTTACCCCGTTTTCACCTGATTTTGTTCAAAGACATCCTACTGATCGCCTGAATTTATCATCTCCATATCTACAACCCAGTGCAGCACACATTCTTCCAGACGACAATCCTCTCACAGTTCCGATTTCTACATCTGATATCGCCACCGTCGTAAATCGCAAGCGCAACACAGCTCCTGGCATCGACCGGATAACTTATCGTCATACCAAAGAGGCTCCTTATTGTCTTCTTCTGCTTCTTTCATATATCTACTCTTTTATTCTCCGGACCGGCTACATACCTTGTGACTGGAAGACTTCTTCCACTCTTTTTTTTTAAGCCCAATAAACCGCCAGATTCTGTTGCTTCTTACCGTCCGATACAATTAACTTCCGTATTTAGCAAAATTCTTGAGCGCATCATTGTCATCAAACTACATCACCATCTTTCTCAACATAATGTCTTGCCTGTACAGCAAGCTGGTTTCAGACCTAATTTCAGTATCAATGATCAATTGCTCAGGCTTCTCAATCTCATCACGAATCATTATAACACTGCTCGGCTTTCATGTTTCATTCTTTTTTACCTAGAGAAGGCTTTTGATAAAGTGTGGCATTTAGCTCTCATGTTCAAACTTCACCGTTTTAGGCTACCACTGTCCTACCTTCGCTTCATCTTCCATTTTCTCTCTAACCGCCTGTCTTATGTTACTATCAATAACTCCTTATCTCATCCGATTTTTATACATTCTGGTGTACCGCAAGGCTCCGCTCTCTCGCCTCTTCTTTACCTTCTGTTTGTAGCTGATATGCCAACCCTTCCTCCCACTGTTCATCTTTTTCAATATACAGATGACACTGCTTTTCTTTGCACGGCCAGAACTATTCAACAAATCAATTCTGCTCTCCGCCTGGCAATAGACTCTTTTCTCCGCTGGTGCAGTAAGTGGCGTCTTCATATAAACTCGACTAAGACTCAAGCTATAGTCTTCATACCACCTCGAAAACGTTCTCGAGTTCAGAAAAACCCCTATCTACTCAATCTCGAGGTTCACGGCACACGAATATCACCTACAAAACAGGTCACCTATCTTGGTATCATCGTCGATCATCACTTAACTTGGCGGCTACATCTTCAAGCGATCATTCGCAAGGCGTATGCTCGGCTTAATTTACTAAAACGTCTAGTTGGTACCACCTGGGGATTGCAACCCACGACAATTCTTAATACGTATAAGGTCTTCTTACGCCCAGTTCTAACATATGGTCATCCCGCTTGGACTGCTGCACTACCTTTTTTCTATCAGAAATTACAAGTTCTTGAACGACATGCATTTCGTTTGGCTTATAGAATCAAGCTTCCCAGTCCGACACAGGAGCTTTACGACCGTATCACTTTTCCTACCATCCTCTGTCATCTTGAACAGTTACGAGTAAGGTTCATTACTAACCGGTTTCACCAACGTCATCCATTACTTCTGGAAACTATGGACGCCGACCGCCACTATGATTTAGGGTATAAATTTTCTACTTGCCCTCTATCCCTACTCTTCTCTTTATATCTCAAAACCATTCCACCAGACCATCCAGATCATTTTGTCGCTTCAGCTTATTCTTCTGATCACCTTCCACTTCATATATCACCTACATATGCTGCACTGTAACCTATTGTGCTAACAGGGCTCCACTCGTCTACATCACTGTCCAGAGCAGCCCCTGGACAAGAAGATAATCCGCATTCGTCTAACATTTCCTTGTGTTGTCCTGTGATATGCACTTCACTGTCATATTTCCTCCTGTCCTCATGATTATGAACAAAGTTCATAATGTCCGTTGCACTTGAATAAAATGTAATAAAAGTCATAAACTGTCATTATGATCTACAATAAAGTAAATGATTTTTCCAGATTAACCTTACTGCCCATAGACCACCTCCAATATCCTTGCTTCCCCAGTCTCTGCACCTCTCACCCCGGATAGAGGGCGTAACCCTCGCAAGGGAGCTAGCCTTCGGCTAGCAAAAAAATACTAGCCACATACTTACCATTAAGAAACCTAGCCTGTCTTGTGTTTGTTAGTGTGTCAGCGAGGACCAGGTATTGCAATACGTACCTGAAAGCATAACACACATACTGCACTTACAGGATAGACGAAAGTTATCGCTTTCGAAGGGTTCCTTGTCTTTTGAACTTCATTACACTCATCTTATTTTCTCATCTCACATCTCATTATGACCAGTGGGCCTAGGGCCCATCACTGGTTGACCCGATATGGCGACTGGAGGACATGTCGGACTTCCTACGGTAATAGCTGGTCCTACCGTATCCTCTGCAGATTCGGATATCAGACGTAGGCACCGAGATTCACACCGTACCGACAATAGCCCGGAAAGATCACGATCTCCAGTTATAGGTCACCATCATACACCATCTCCGAAACGTCATTGCCGAGATAGCATTTCAGACTCTGATAGTGAGCGACTTAGAATCGACGACACGGAGTTTCCACCGCTATCTGACAGTACAAAACAACCAATCCATTCGTTCTTACTTACAAATTTCAACACGAAATATCAGAACGAAAAGCATATCTATCTTCAGGTCATTAAATATTATCGGCGAGCTCACAAATTGTTGCCACCAGAAATGGGATGATCATCAAATCTCCTGATCTGCATCTGGCTACCACTATTCGTAACAAGTTCAGTTATGAAATTTTTGGCAAGAATGCACAACTCTCTAAACTGACTGACCGGACAATCAAACAGCCGCCTCCACCACCTCGCACGCCTGCTTTCTCCGTGGTCATACGAGGTGTAAATCCTGGCCTTACGTACGATGAGATTCTACAAGAACTCACAGAAGAAGGTCACAAAGTTTCCAAGTGCATCCGCATTCGAAACGACCGAGGCCCCACTTACATGGTCAGAATGTTATCTCAAACGCAGGACACCATCAACCAGCTACTTGATAACGGAGCTTATATATATCGCAAACGGCATCATGTCGAGCCATCACGCACTGCACGACCAGTACCAATCCGTTGCAAACGTTGTCAAGAATATAACACGCACACCACCGCCAACTGCAGGAATTACTCGAAATGTGGATACTGTGCTGGACTCCATTCCACACGTACCTGTCCGAACCTGCAGCGTCCACCGCAGTGCTCCGCTTGTCCTGAACAACACCCGACTTATAGCTTTAAGTGTCAGGCTCGACCCGCACCTTCACCAGATAAACCTCACTTAGTGGCACCACTTCGCACTCAAAGTGAACCAACGACCGACTCCACTCCTTCCTCCAATATACCACCTGATTCTCAGCCTGTTACAGTATCTCAACTTCTTCAGTTCATCACATTAACGCTACAAAACGTGCATCCTTTTCTACGGCCGCATGTACTACAACAAGTACAGTATGCTGCCCGCTGCATATTCCACGTTACCTTCAATGCCACCTACACAGGCCAACGAGTTCACTTTTACACCACCCGCTTGGAAACATCTGTTTAAGATTATGAATTTCTTTTTGGATATTGTTATTATCTTTCTCAACATCAGTTCTCTCAATCAACATAAACCTCTCTTCGAACAACTTCTTCTGGAAGAACATGCATCAGCGTTTCTACTAAACGAAACGCATCTCACACCTCGCATGTCTTGTAAGTTCTCAGGATACCAGATCTTTCGAGCCGACAATCAAACACCAGCCCTCCACGCCATCGGCGGCGTACTCATTGGATTTGCTTCTCAGTTACCTTATCGTACTTTCCAAGCTCCTATTTCCAACCTTCCAGAATATCTTATCAGAATCGTCTATTTCAAGGCTATAACGACTCTATAGAAAAGCGTCGTCAACCTGGTTCGTTTTGTAACATATAAATTACGAAGCGATAATTACTTTTCTCAATGCAAAAATCAACTCAGATATTTAAAGATTATTAGTCTCACCTTTATTGCTTGATATGTCTTAATATTCTTTTAAGACCGTAAAATACATAAATTCACTTGACTAGGTCGACACATAACATGTACGTAGCCACAACTATCCCATAATAATCTCTCTTACAGATATTAAAAACATTCTTCTTTTCTGTTAATTTAAAATGAACATTCTACCAAGTATATTACATATTTATGAACACTTTTTGCCCACGGTACAGGTAAATATTATGCAAACTAAAGTATTTCGTTATAGAAAATGTCGCCCGATAAAGGGACTGAATATAAAAGTCATGAGTGGGCTTGGCTTTTATATTCAAGAACCACTGGTCTGAATAGATTAATGTTCGTACATTACGTATGTTCTTTATATTTCGATCACACCTCGTACATATCTTCATTACATTTTGGTTAACCCTCATATATATATAAAATATTAGTTATTATCATTCACATAAATACATTTACAATAAATCTTTGATTTCATTAATATTTCTCTTTTATTACATTATTATTTATTCTTTATCATTAAAAAACATCGTCGCTTTAGAAATATAATTAACGAGGGTGAAATACAAACTATCAAGATTACTAGTTTCGATCATTATTACAAACGATGATATGACAAATAATATTTGTTCTTTTCGGGCGCATTGTATAACAAATAAGTTAGATGTTGCAATTGTAATGTATACATGGTAGCACTAAGATGTCCAAAATAAAAAAAAAGAATTTCACTCAAGGTAGTCATTGAATAATTGATTTTATAGAGTGGATCTTATTCTTAACATAATATTTGATAATTAAACACAAATCAATCTAATATAAAATAATTTTTGTCTTTAACTAATTATAAATTGAATTATGATTCTTCATATTAATAAGAAAGAATAAAAATTAAACATAACCTACGTTTGAATAATCAAATGGAAGTAAATAAATTTATTTTACAAGAAACAAAAGACACCCTTTTGTTATTAAATAAACACATTTTTCATTATTATTGTTATTTTTCATTCTTATTTATTTGATTAAGAATGTTGGGTGCTACTAACTCTTTAACTAGATGCATTTCAAATATTTATAACCATCGTTTTCATTATTAATATTAACACAAACTTTAAAACGAAAATTCACAAGAATCTATAATCAACATGGGTGTAACCTAATTTCGTTAACGGTAATCATGTTACATTCGCACTGGCATATGAATCTAATAAAGTGCATTGTACCGCACAATCGTGGTTAGGTTCTACATTAGGTTGTACATGTCTTTCATCGTGATTTGAATTTGGATACGAAGTACCATCTCGTGAACAAGGATTATATCTATACATAGGATTGGTAGCATCTCTAGGATTTCGATATGTATTTCTATTAATTTTGTGTCTACTTCGGTTGCTTAGGTTAGGCGGATTCCCTACATAACCTTGTCTATTTTGTTCATTTTGATTGCTAGAGTATATTCGTCTTAGGTTCGGTTCATTATTATTCACACTTCGGATATTCAAATTCCGAACAGGGACCAAATGATCTGAATTATTCTTATTTTTACTCATTCCTGGTTGTGTTAGATTCATAGCATGATATTGAGTTTCGTAGCATTGTACAAGCATTAATAAATGACTGAAACTCATACACTGTGTGGAAAATAAGATCTGCTGTAATTTAAATGGAAGCAAATTGCGAATCGATGCAATTATTCTTGATTCCGATTGCAAGGGATTAACAACCTTTAATTCATTATAGACATTTACAACAAACTCGACAATAGATTTGTGCAATCGAGGATTGAAATGTTGATTTCTAAGAGTGGCATCTCTGTTTGCCAGCAAAAAGTCATTTTCGTAATTCGCGATCAATGCCGCTTTAAATTCCTCATATGTACTAATATGATCACGTATTGCCTTAAACCATAAGGAACAAGGTGGGAGTAATACATGGGGTATTAATTTCATGTATTGTGATCGGTCGATAGACATTATATTACATTCGTCTTGGAACTTCTCTAAGAAAGAACTAGCATTTTCATTGCACTTACCACTAAATTTACTCATGGCTTTGATTTCGCTCATCTTGACACTTAACTTAACCTTTCTTTTCTCACTCCTTGTTCTTGTGGTGTGATTGTTCCGGTCCGTAGCGTGCTGGGTCATGATACCATTTATATTTCGTTCATCAGTGATCTTCGGGCAATTTTCCTCTAATATAATATCCTCCTCCTCAGATTCCGGCGAAGGCGTATTTATATCCGGTGATCGGGGAAACTCGAAGCGATCACTGCCCAGATTATTGCGATAAATGTTATCTCTCGCCTGTAACATTTTAATTTCTTCCTGCATAGTAGCCAACTGGATCTTTTGATGCTTAACGGAAGATTCTATTGACGTTAAATCCTTTTTTACAGCACAGATTTCATGATTTTGATGATCGTGCTTTTCTTGACATTCATCGGCTAACCTTTTTAACTTCTCTTCAAACTGCGAGGATATGTCGTTCATCACCTGGACGATTGTTTGTTTCGTATCGTCAGATTTCAGTTCTATCCGTTCTATTCGTTTACTTAATTCTTCATACTGCTTGCTAGCTTCGTTGAATTTCAATTCTATCTTCTGTTCCATGGTCTGGTTAGCTTCATAGAACTTTTGTTCCATGTTTGCGTTAGATTCATTGAGCTTCTGTTCCATGGTTTGTTTTATCTCAGTCGTCATTTGCATAATTTGTCGCTGCACAGCTAACAAAAGTCGATCCTCAGATGACAAACTTGGCGTTGCACTAATTTCATCTGGATTACTGGTATTAGATTCCTGTTGCACTATTTCACTATCCATTTTTCTTTTGATGACCTTACCGCTTCGTAATACGGTTAAGTTCGTATTCATAAATGGTAATATCCAAGTAAATTCAGCCCTACTTTCCTTCTTCGGGAACTGAATTTTCAAAAGTCCCGGGTTTGGTAAACCAAATTTTTATAACGACTCTATAGAAAAGCGTCGTCAACCTGGTTCGTTTTGTAACATATAAATTACGAAGCGATAATTACTTTTCTCAATGCAAAAATCAACTCAGATATTTAAAGATTATTAGTCTCACCTTTATTGCTTGATATGTCTTAATATTCTTTTAAGACCGTAAAATACATAAATTCACTTGACTAGGTCGACACATAACATGTACGTAGCCACAACTATCCCATAATAATCTCTCTTACAGATATTAAAAACATTCTTCTTTTCTGTTAATTTAAAATGAACATTCTACCAAGTATATTACATATTTATGAACACTTTTTGCCCACGGTACAGGTAAATATTATGCAAACTAAAGTATTTCGTTATAAGGCTTTATACATCACCTTGGCGACCATCTACGTTCGCCCCGGCCATGCAATACCATACTCCTTTCTCGTATCGCAAACAATTTTCGCCACTTCATTATCATGGCCGATATTAACATTCATAGTAGACCCGCTTGCCAGAAGACTCAACTCCACTTCGTTACAACACGCATACCTTGCATTCTGCATAAACTTCCAAACTCAACACGCCCTCTCTCAGAAACCGAGCACTAATTTTCTTTCTCCATTTTCAATTGAAAGTAAAAGGATTTAGCAAAAAGAATATGTTGACCAATGCTATGCAACAACTAGATATTCATTTATGAACTCCTTATCTGATCTTGAAATAACTATCAAAGCAGTTTGAAGAGAAAGTGAGGATTTTCTCACTCTAGCCCATATAAACTGGCAACCCTCTTTGTCCCCAAGGCTAGAATGGCGCTACGATCGTTTTCAGATTTCACCAGAGGTAGTTTCCTGCTTGACATGAATGATGCGCCGATGCTTTGAACACTAAGATCCCTTCTTCTTGACTCTTTAATAATTGCTCACATCATAAAACTCTGCAGAACATGTTACATTTAATCAACAACACAAAGAACACTTGAATCTCTTCATGTCACCATTCAATGTACATTGGAAATAACCGAATATTTGTGGAATAATGTTTGTTTTCTACATATTAACATCAGGATCCACTGGAACAACATCTGGAACAACTACAACACCACTGGAACAACTACAATACCACTGGAACAACTACAAAATATCACTTCCAAGTTGATTTTAGTAGAAAAGAGTACAGACGCATGTGACTGGGAGTGTAATTCACTACTTCCAAAATGTAGTATTGCACAAGAGGGTCTTGTTTATCACTTGGCAGGCTACATAGTAAAGTGTCAAAATTCATTAAATATACATGCTGTATAAACACAGTACAAAGAACATATTCAAAAGAAAACGTTGCCATCTTCATCAAATTAAAAGACTGGAAATTCATTTCTAATGTACCCAACTCAAGAAATGTTTAGTGTATTATTACAGGCAGAAAAAGTAGTGGCCGCTAATATTGCATCTCATAAAAGCATGTGGGGTGTCGTATTTTATGATACTTTTGACAGCTTGAATGAAATCAAAGTTGAGGACAACGCTGGGATGTAGTAAGGAATATTTCATGAAATTAATTCCCAAATTAGTTTTACATTACTGTACATCAGGTGCCGTTTCTATTTTGACGAAAAGGAAAATCGGAAGGAGCTAGTGTTGCCAAGAATTGCAAAATCATCACGTCAGTTTTCAAAAGTTGCTAATGTCTAATTACTGACTCAGGGTTCAACGAAGAAATCCTGCAGCATAGTTACAGGTAGGCCTACATTTCCTACTTATAATAAAATATTATCAATGTTATCAATTTATTTTTACCATGAAACTTGTATAAAGCGAGGAAAGCAATAGTCCGACATTTTCTTGTTTTGGAACGATTTTCGTTTTATACAAATTTAGAAACACACACCGGGACTTTGAAAATTTTCCGTTATAGACAGATTTCTATTTTATTGAAGTACGGGTTTATACAAGTTTCATTATATTTTAAAACGTAACTTGAGTTTTGTCTCAATAAAATAGAACACACACAATTTAATGCTGAAATCGATTAAGTATACGCTACGTTTCTGTATGTGAATTCATGCTGTTAAAAAAAAAAAAAAAATGTATGAAATTTACATTTGTTTCCGTAGCGTTTCATACGAAGAGGGATCGTAAAACTACGACAGCGCCTCTCTGTAATGAACTACTCCAACTGAGTGTTTTCACTTTCTCTTCAAACCACTCTGTAACTATGTAAAGATAGAAGGGCAGAAAAGATGGTACTGCTACAGACGCAGTTTCGGAAACAAAACTGGCTCTAACATCCTGAAAACTCATTAAGGTGCTTTATTTACAGATTCAATATAATGTTGAAATACAAAAGATATGTCTTTCGTCATTTCTATGTCCAGTTGAAATACAAAAGATATGTCTTTCGTCATTTCTATGTCCAATCTCCCGTAATATGGCGTGTAGTCCGTAGTAGATTGGTTTGTATTATTTAAAACCTAAAATATACCTAAACTGAGATTGGGTTTTTGAGTGTAGGGATATTTATTACTGAACGTTTACTACTACGTGTGACATCGAAAGAATCGTACCGTCTTGAAGGACTTTTTTTTTTTTTTTTTTTTTTTCAAAAATAGCTTACTTTGGTAACGAATTATGATTAAAAGTGCATAGCATTTTGCAATGCTACCATTGAAGTATCACGTGTCTATCCAACAAAGAAATTACCCATTTTCTTACAATCCATACGCTTTACGTTTTCTTCTTTTCGTATTTAGTATCCTATCGTACAGTCACATTCAACATAATTGTAATCCTCAAGAAAAAAACAGTCTTAAGATGCACTTGCTACTTTTATAGCTTCAAACTTCACAGGCCAATTCACCTAAGGTGGCCAATTTTACAGGGCTGGTGACGAGCACAGCATAGGAGAAGGAACCAGAAGTCAGTAGCCCGCGGCGAATCCAATAGAGAGTCACGTATAACGCTGTCCGGAAGTTGCTGTGGTGAACAGCTATTATGTCTGTTAAAGTGACACCTTATTGGGAAAAGTACGTTTGTGCACTTTCCGATGCACAATTCAGTGCGTCAGTGATTGTTAAAATGTCTGCGGCATGGGGCAACAATATCAGCAGGCGTACTGTAGCAAGGGTAGCACCGGCCCTAAATATTAAGTCGTGAGAGTGAAAAGGAAACGGGCATGTCCAGCCAGGACACCACGCGTTGTGAGAAACATCAGGGCATCAGTTGTGAAGAAGAACCCACCCACCCAAAGCAACCTTGCCACCTCATGCAGGATATCACAGAATACAGTGTATCGTTTCATAAAGGATAATTTGGGACTGAAGAAACGTGATAAAGCGATGGAGCATAAGTTATCACCAAGGCACATTTAAGAGGGATGACACCAAAAAGCCTAGGGCCAGTTTTTATTCACCACATGATGCGAAGGTCCGCGGCGAGTTCGTAGGTGAATGTCGCGAGAAGTTTTCGAAAGGCAGGTTTCTGCACCAGTGGGAAGTTGTCAATGCATCGTGTGGATTCAAAGGCCAAGGTGAATGAAGCCTACTTTCAAACGAACATCATGGAACCCTTATACACAAACCACATACAAAAACTTGTGTGGCAGGAACACCTGGAAGGTGTGGATCCACATGGACAAAGCATCCAATCACACTTCTCGCAGTTCTGTCACGTATTATGGGTGTATGACCATGGAGACTGGTGTGTCTGCCATACCCTTCTCGTCCATACTTGTGAAGTCACCAGATGCGTCACCGATGGATTTCTGTGCCTTTGGCCTCCTGAAACAACGCTTCGCGCGAAGGCGTCCCATCAAAATAGCGGGGCTCTGGAAAGCTTTGTTAACTTCCGTAAAGTTGGGTCCTATATTCTGATGTGAAAGTGGAGGAGGTAAACATAAATATAATACTTTTTCAGAATAACGAAGAGAGTGAGAGAGAAATATAATAAAAATAAAATAAATCAGTTCTGCTCCCTCAAAATGGATTGGCTACGCCCTTGGTGATTATACCTGAATATTATAAAAATATTATCTCTTGCTCATTCAACCTTCCTCCTTTCCTTCACTTCTGTACATGTGGGTATTTATTTATTCTCTCCTACCCCTTGAGGAGTTCGAACACACAATAGCACTATGAAATCTCAAATCAGGCAAAAAATATAGCAAAATTTGTCTATTCACCATCTGCCATTCAGAAAGTTTTAGCAAAATATCAACTCCCGTTTCATAGTAACACTTTATTGCCTATATTCTGGCCATTAAACAAACAAAAAACTTTTACATTGTGGGATCTACACTTCACTAAATTTTGCATTTGGTTTGGTCACTTTTTGCCTTTTTTATAATATTCGCAGTTTATTACGTACTACGATTATGTGGTAAAGTTCCTACTAGTTAAAAAAATCACATGAAGGAAGTCTTTCCACCTTAAAAGGTTCCAGGTAATTTCCACTATCCTAGAATTCCCTCTCTTCACATGAGGGAATGAAACAGATGTCCTTTGATATCTGATACTCCTCTGTAATATCCCCGTACTGTTACTTGATGGCTTGAATTTGCATTGTCCATCATTTCGTTTGATTTTAACTAGTGCTGCAAGGCGAATAAGCACGTACTAAATTTTTTCTATTAAAAACTATATGTCCACAGTAGAATGTTATGCTGAGAGTTCTTGAAACTGATGCTTCATGATGTTTGCAGTCACTGCGAACACCTATCGAAATGACCAAGTACTCTCCTACTCCATTTGTTAGTCCATTTCCGTGAAGTTTATAGATGATTTTCTTAAAAATAAACTTGTAATAGTTCGTATCTATCACAGAACGTACTTTTTTTCAGACAAAAATAAAAATACTGTTCACCGTCTCTGCTATCACTGTACGTTATTGATAATTTGCAATATATATGTATGTACTTCACGTCCTTCAGTCTCCATCGCATAAACTCGCTATTATTTCAAATGTAGAACTCTTGCTTTCAATACAGACACACTGCCCCAGCAATAATTGATCACACCACTCACTTCATTCTCAAACACCAAAAACCGAACACAAAAAACCAACGACCAATTTACTAAGATCTTTCAATGTTAAAGCCAAAAACGAACTGACTGTCACCCTTCAAATTCTTTTCGCAGAGTTAAAAAATCCTACCACTCCCTTCCGCTGCCAGGAATTCAAAGGGCTTCCTCTCACCCCTAGTTTTTTGTGTGTGTGTGTGTGTGTGTGTGTGTGTGTGTGTGTGGCCTCTTGACCTGTCCACTGCTGGAACCATAAAAACTGCCTTCGGAACGGAGTGACTGTCAACTAAAGAATTTTGTTCACTTCAAGCAAGCAGACTCCCATGCTTGGACTATTTCGCTCAGACGTCTTACCCTCTAGAAACAGTTTTTTTTTTTTTTTTTTTTTTAATTTAGATTTTTCTTTCTATTTCTATTTAAAAAAATAAAGTATAAAATTTACTCCATCGGAAGGTACGCGTTGAAACATGAAATACTATTTATTTCGAACGTTTCCAAGAATATTCAGATATAATGCAGGCAGATAATATATAATTAAATAATAAAAATTAACAAAAATACGATATGAAATAGAGTCAATCTTGCCGTTTACAGCTTGTCAAGCGGTGGGGTCTACAATTCCCTACACACACCTTCGACGCGCACTGTTTCAGTGGAAGTTGTGTTCCAGGCGATAGTCTAGGCTCGTAGCCACCACATCGAGCACAACCGTTGGTAGAGGAAGGGATTATCGTGGGCAGGTGAGCGCACAAATTGTGGCCATCTTAGGTGAATTAACCTTCGGTATTTGTAGGTTACTGTAAATAATTTCTAAAAAAAGTTAGGATAATATAAAAATCTGCTGATCAAAAAATTTAAAGTACACAGAAATAAAATGCTTTATTCCTTTCCAAAACTGTTTCAAACATTAGAAACAATACACCATAAGCTGTGTAATAGCATGATTATAGTATACTTTCCATTGATACATGGGTTAATGAACAAACACAACAATATAGATATATAATATATAACTAAAGTACAGCAGCTCTTCTCTCGCATATGATCATGAACTGTAGACAGAACTAGTTTTACTTAGCTTAATTTAGATCGACAAAAGTTGCCACGAACAGCAGTCAAAAACCATTGTATAGGAAAATGTTTCTGTAATAACTGCATAATGCTTCATTAACAGTCTTTAAAATTGCCAAATGTTGTACCTTAATATATATATTTTAAATTTAGTAACTACTTTCAACATTTCTTCTTCTTTATATAAAAATAATTGATCTCTTCGATAAACTGCAAACAGGAACTATTTTTTTAAATTATCTTTTTCTTATCTAGCATAAATTTCAGTTACTGACCAAGCAATCTCATATTTAAGATGAAAACAGCTATCTAAAATTTCTGTTTCTTTACAAAGATTGGTTTTTTACAGGTTATTTGAAGATGATTTTTTTAAAAAAAAATCCCTGTCTTTTAGGTGTTCAGACGTACTGCTTTCACTATTGATTAAATTACGGTAATTTCCGAATTCAAGTTAAAATTCCTTCAGAAAATTCAAGTTTAATTTTTCCAATACCAATCTTTTATTATTATTAGAATTCAACCAACCATGATTATGGTCATATTGAGGAACACAAATGAAACACCATTATCAAACAATGAAAAAGCGGAAATCACTGTGAAATGTAGTGATAAAAGTAGTGTAGTAGTTAGAAATGCTCTCTTAATAATCTACTTAATGTGGCTGTAAGCAAAGCTAGTAGAACTGTCCTTTAGTGGTAATATCATATAAAAACAAATTATTATTTACTTGTATTTACCGATATATTTGAGAGCTCGTTAATAAAAATGAAAAGGAAAAATACTAAATTCTGCGAACATTCTTTGGTTATACTAAAACCGATATACAGTAAATTTCTATTAACGAGATTAATCGAGTACTAAACGTAATCCGAATAATTGGGGAAATCATTAAAAAAGGTTACGATATGAGAAAAAAAACTATAAAATTACTTTTGTTTAATTAAAAAGGTTGGCCTTCTGTATGCTCTACTACAAACAAACAGAAAATACACCCAAATACAAATTTTAACGAAATTATATTTTCACGAAGGAATACATACAATTCACATGTCATATATATATATATATGTTGCTATCGATCCGGATGACTGGGGTTATACTGTATATGCAAAAGATGCTAGAACAGTTTAAAAACTTCAGACAAAATATTTACAAGCGAATGATTCAAGTTTCTTCTTAGCTATAAGAACATATACTAAAGTACAACACATAACTAATGAAGCTTCTAAACCAAGTAAAACTAGAAAATATACGTACATGTTTCAATCCATTGTTAATAAAAACTACATGAAATTGTTCCAACAATACTGAAAATAAAGCTGACTACAAATAATAAAAAAGCGAAACCAAAAGTATAATTTTGCACACAATATATAAAATTATCACAGAAAAATAATGACAATTTCTTTACATAAAATTAAAAATGTGCCCAATTTAATAAAAAAAATAAATGAAATGAAAAAAGAAAGTAAAACATGTAATAATCGAAATACGCATTTGCTTTAAGCATAGCAACATGGCAAAACTCGATTGCTAGTGCAATCTTTTGAACAAATGAATAAAAGCAATCTGAGACAATCTCGATCGGCTAGAAACCAAATACTACTACTTCAAAAACATTTTTACTGTGCATTTTAATTTCATACATACTTTTAAAGACATTCTTTGTTAAA
This sequence comes from Thermobia domestica, assembly GCF_964235325.1. NCBI lineage: Eukaryota > Metazoa > Arthropoda > Insecta > Zygentoma > Lepismatidae > Thermobia > Thermobia domestica. Next base: position 266,569,531 of record NC_137458.1, on the reverse strand, counting down.
AACTTTCGAAATGTCTGTTTCAGATATCTAACAATCTTGACGTTCTTGTGGTTTCTTGATTTTGTATTTAAGGTACGCTTACTTTATATAATACATGCTTTCAGTGCAGGAAAGCGTACTAAATAAAAGCTCAAATGAAAATCTTAACCAGTATACTTTCCAAACCTTACGTAGACAAAGTTCGAGCTGAATTTCTGAGTTCATCTTAGAGATAGGAAAAAAGGCAAATCATTTATAAAAAGAGAGTTACTCTTTCTCTTCCTACAAATAAGATACCTTATCTTTTGCTACTTACAAATGTTTTTACATTCCTTTTATAACATGTCTCTATGGTAACTATCTAAGTATAGTCACATGTTATAATGATTTTCAAGAACAAACACACTAAAACATCACAGTTATAGTGCTATTTCGTATTAAAATTGCTAAGAATATACGTTTTCAACAAATACTCGGCAAGCTAAAAATGTGGATAATTATCGAAATTTACTGTAAATTAACCTTTAATCGTATATTTAAGATGGTAACATAATCTTCATAACATGTCTGTTAGAAGTGAGTCAGTTTCCATAAACTAGCACAAAACTTGTAAGTCTTCACAAAAATAGTCTGCATAGGTTTTTCACAGGAACAAGACTTTCAATAGAAGAGCATTCATTCTAGTGCAAGAAATTCACATTAAATTTTGCAAGACAGATTTCTAAGAAATAGGTTGTCCAGATCTACTGAAAAAAGTTTCAGGGACCATAAAAACTGCAGTTGATAGTGATTCTGTAATTACCTCCATACTGTGCACTCTACGTTTTTCGTTTTCCATTAAGATGTGAAGCACGAAACATCTCAATTTGTCTACTTAATTTTGGTAATGTGTACTTACGTAAGTTTTTCAATTAATTGGAAAAAAAAAAAAAACCTTGAATACATATTAAAAATCGACTTCTTGAATAGAAAAATTGACTTCCTATGTATAATATGGTTATTCAAAAACAACACACTCATCCTACGTAACCTTATAAAAGAAAAGTAATCCATTATAGGACAAAAATGGCCATTATGATACAATGTGACGAAAGAAGACATTATCTTTCACTAATATGATTATACATATATAAGTCAGTCTTATAATTTTTTTTTTTTTTTTTTTTTTTTAATGCAAACGTGCATACAAAAATATTGAACTAACACTCTTAAGAATGATAATACAATTCTTAAAGAAAAAAAGTGCACATATACAACTCTTTACAAGTGGTAAACTAAATACGACGTTTCGACTGACAATTACTTCATCTACAAGAAGCTGATTGCTCGAAATGCCACTTTCTCAGTTACACTGAGTAGATATATTCTTCATTTAGGATTCACTAAATTCCTCATGTACAATTCCAGTTGCTGATAACATGATGATAACTGTTTGACATATGTTCGTAAACTGCCATATTGTTTTAGTATTGCATACTGCATAATTATGTTGTTTTTTTAAAAATATATAACCGTGCACTGTTTGAGAAACCAACTATAACACTGTTTCATTGTTATGTAAACCTCAATTTTCAAACGAAGTTTTTCTTCATTATAATAAAAACAAAATACTATGGAATCTACTTTACAATCTTAGTTAAAATAAGTCTTATCTTTAAATTCTGAAACATTAAGCAACAATATTACCAACAATGTATCAACTATTAAAAAAAGAAAATCGAACAGATCAGTTTCCTTTAATCATATCACTGTAATATTACAGTACTTAAAATAATCTGGAGATTATTTCAACAATTAGATAGGCACATTTGAGACAATTACTTTTATGAGCCAGTGATACCATCAAGAAAATTGAAAAAAAAAAAAAAAATCCTTCTTCATAGTAATATACTCGTATTAAAATGAGCTCATCTTTTCAAATACCAATGATTCTTTCTATAATTCTATGCTCACATTAACACAAGTCTGGTATTCAACTTGTTTGAATATACATCTTCATTAGTCCTTTAAAATATAAATGAAATCTGTTTCTAAAGAAAACAGAATAATGAAACACTACTCGGGAGATTGATATTTACAAATCTCACAATTTCACTTGGAAACCATTCAGAATTGAAATTAACAGTAAGAATTCAAAATTTCGCCGTATGGCAAAGGTCAAGATGGGCTGAGTAAAAGCAAACGTTCATTTAACATCATCTACTAAAACTGACAACACAATATCCCTCCTCAATCTTTATTGTACAGCCTGTATCTCGTTTCTACCTTTTCGGCGTACTTACACGTAGTTAATTCGACTGCATCAAATTCATTCCGTTTTCACCTATTCTTTCTTCGCTTTTTATAACATAATTTTTTTCACTACAGAAAATCATTCATTCTAGCTTTGGATTACTTTTATTATGTCCAAAGTAAATAACATATTGTCGAAATTGTAACACATGATATTCACATAAAGATGATTACTTTGGTTTAATCTTGGATTTTTACCTAAGTTACGGACTTTCAAATGTATTAGCTTTCGTTCTGGAGTAAGGCTTTTGATAAATAGTAAAATACTCATGTCAATAGTAAAAACACTTTGATCGCATGAATGAATGAATAATGACTCAAAAAGTACCATGAAAAGAACGACACATTCAATGTAACAAAAATCTCGAAGGGACTACCGGCTCATAAAGCTTCACAAATTCAACCTACAGGTGATTAGTGAAAATACAAGTGATACTTGAGTGAATCTTTACAATATTCAAGTAAGACACTTCTATTTTAATGTATCACAGTTTCATATGTTGAATCTTGTGGAAAACTGTACACAAAGTACCTTCCTGTGAGAAAAAAAAAAATATTATCTGAAAAGTACTGGATTTTATATATATTCAAGCTGTGAGTATATAAAACGATTACAACCTAACCTATATACATTACAGAAAAAAGCAACAATTCCATGTTCCATTGACTACAGTACTCCATCACAAACATATCAAGATGACTTCCAATCCACAGGTTTCATATATTCTTGATAATGTGGAGGCCAGTACACATACAAACCCATATTATCGTTCCGGAATTGAGATATCAGCACCGTTATAATCTTGTGTGTAATAAATGGATCATTCTTCATACTGATGGCTTCGAAGCCCATATCTTCAAATCTTTTGCTTTTTAGCTGTCGTTTCAATGAAATGACTGCCTGATGCAAGTCGCAATATGATATTGAATCCTCGACCTTTTTTTTCACAATTAATATGTATACATACTCTTTGCCTCTTTGTACAGACACAAATTCTCCCATTTTTTTAGAACTTCGTCGATATTCATCTAGTATGGGAAGGCCTTTATCAAATTCTTCCATTGCTTCATCTGGTTTACCATCTTCGCTTCCGAAAAATAAAATAGCAGTGTTGAAACCTTTCAAGTCTGCAGCTCTCTTTACTTCGGTCTCCAAGTATAATTTGTTTTTCTGTCGTCGTCGACTAGTTGGCACATCTTCCACTTCTTCTTCCTTTTCCTGAAAGAACAAAAATGCAATATATAAAGAATATTACATTCTGACTAATACTAAAATAAGCATTCATTTTTAAGATGTTCCATTTATTATTATTACATTGAAAGTCCACACGCTGTTCCAGAAGTTCGTGCATTGGCAACCCTGTGCCGATGGAATGGAAACGAGCGAAGTGATTGGTGAATGTGAACATTGTGACAGCTGTACTTTGTCGATATGAATAAAGTTAACACACAGTAGCATTGTAATAGTTTTCTCGGAAAGTTCAACTGCTGTGTGCATTACAATGGCAGATGCGAAAGATTAAAATTGGCACTGAATTGCCTGTTATGTCACAAAATAAATAAATAAATACATTTCCGATTATCAAGAAGCCTATAATGAAAAAACAATGGGCAGATTGGCATATTCAAACGATAGAAGTGTTTTAAGGAAGTAATACATAGTGTGCAGGATGACGGGAGAAACACCCACAAACTTCTACGACCAATGAAGACATTGGTAACAAGGAAACTACTGAAAGGAGATACTTCCGATACATAAATTGTCATTTTAACTAAATGTCGGTCTAGCACGATGTTTTGAAATCGTAAAGACCAATCTGAAAATGTCTCGTGTTGTGCAAGATGAATGCTATGTTCTTTGAATGAGCAAAAATGATTCTATTGAATGCTGTTAAGCATTTCTTCAAAGAATGAATTAAATTATCATGTTATGAGTCATAGGTTAGTCAAGCGTATCTCAAAGAAATTTCGATTTTGTGGTTGTAAAAAAATTAGTTTTGCTTTTTGATAACCGTGGAAAATTTAATTTAATAGGGGATGATAGGAGAACAATAGAAAGAAATGCAAAGGTCTTGGTAAACGCTTGCAGGGACATAGGTTTAGAAGTAAATACAGAGAACACTAAATAGATGGAAGTTCGTCGGGATCGTAATACGGCAAATTATGGATGCGTTAAAATATCAAATAATACTTTTGATAAAGTGGATACTTTCAAATATCTAGGATCAATATTAACAGACAAAAACCGTATTCACGAAGAAATTAAAATTAAATGTCGACTAAAAGCAGAGAATTCGTGTTATTATTCAGTTTAAAATATTTTGTCGTCGCGAATTCTGTCGAGGAATTTGAAGCTTAAAACGATAATCATGTCTGTTGTTCTGTATGGTTGCAAAACATGATCACTTACTTGGAAGGAAGAACATAAGACTGAAAGTATTTGAGAACAATATCCTGAGACGAATATTCGGATCCAAGAGAAACGAGAATGGCGAAAACTTCATAACGAGGAACTACACAATTTATACGGTTTACCAGACATTGTTAGGGTCATCAAATCTAGGAAGCTCAGGTGGGTAGGTCATGTAGCCAGGATGGAAGAAAGTAGGAACGCTTTCAACGTCCTGACTGGAAATCCAATCGGAAAACGATCATTAGGAAGACCTAGGCGCAGACGGGAGGATGGATCTCGCAGAAATAGGAATACAAAGTAGAAACTGGATCCAGTTGGCTAAGGATAGAATTGAGTTGATTTTAGTTTAGCGTCCCTTTCAGCAGCGAGGCTATATGAGACGTGGACCTACTGATTAACGTGGAATCCGAACCACATGAGCTCCCGCCGGGAATCGAACCCGGGTCTCCCACGCCAAAGGCGCGTACGCTAACCGCTTAGCCACGGAGGAGCTAGGCTAAGGATAGAAGTCAGTGGAGAGTTTTTGTGAATGCGGCATTGCACCTTCGGATTCCATAGGCCATGGAGTTAGTTTTTAGTTAGTGGAAAATTCTGCAATACTGAATTCCAGATACAAGAGCCGGAAAGAAAAAAGTGGCAAGACTGTCCCATCTCCGCACAGGGAATTTTGAGCCAGCTACAGTTGGCAACACTTGTAGCAGGTGGGTGAAGTTATACAACGCGGGTAGTGGCGCTAGTGTAGGCGCGGCAGTGATCGTAGTGAAGTGTGTTGAATGCAGGTTGGCAAAGCACACGGCTCTAAAGGTGATATTTTTCAAGTTAGAACAACGTTCATGGATAAAGATCGAAGTGGCCCGTGGGGAAAAAAAAAAACGCCACGAAATGTCACTCCGGACTGCGTGAAGCATGCGGGAATGACGCAATTGCTGTATCGGACTGTGGCACGTTGGGTAGCAAGCGTTTCGTGCAGAACGTGGCAGTCTGCAACAGGAACCAGCTGGAGGACCCCATGCGATCGACAACCGAGCCATTGAATTCATACAATTGTTGCTGCATATGGACTGCGAGGGAATTGGCAAACGAGGTAGGAACATCCCATACCACAGTGTTGAATGTGTTGCACAATGTCCTTGGGTACCGAAAAAATTGCATCCCGGTGGGTACCGTACCACCTTACAGACGTTCAGAAATGGCTGAGATACGCCCTCGCAGGTGATAATTTGGCACAATACAGACGGGAAGGTCGCGCGTTCCTGGACAGGATTATCGCACTTGATGAAACATGGACGCGCTCGTATGAGCCAGAACTGAAGCGCCAATCAAATGAATGGCGCCACTCATCATCTCCCCGACCCAAGAAGCTGCTTCAGGAACCTGGGAATGTGAAGGTAATGCTGATAGTGGCATACGATGTACAGGGTGTCATTTTACGGCATACAGTTCCTCCGAACCAGACCGTCAATGCAGTGTACTACCGCAGGTTTCTGGAAGAACATCTTCGTCCCGCACTCCGCAGGAAACGACCAACTACATTAGGGATCCACTCATTGTTCTGCATGACAACGACCGTTGTCACAACGCAGGTGTTGTAAGGGACCTGTTTGCACGATGGGGGTGGGAGATTCTAAAGCACACACCCTATTCACCGGACATGAGTCCATGTGACTTTCATCTGTTCCTTTTGATGAAAGAAAAACTGCGAGGGATGCGTTTCCGCAGCAGAAATGCCGTACTTCGAGCTATAGGGCGCTCTCTTGCAGACATCAACAAAGAGGGCACACCGCTGCTGGTATCCTGCGACTTCCCCACATCTGGCAACGGGTGCAACATGCTACACGGGATTACATTGAAGGCCTGTAGAGGTTTCATGATTGTCCAATAAAGGGTTCGTGAATGATTTGTCTGTTGCCACTTTTTTCTTTCCAGCCTTCGTACATCAAACTATGAATGGAGAATATTTCAGAAAAGTTTTCCAAGTGCAGCTGAATGAAGCAATGTAACCAAACGCCAGAAATGCTTCACAAAAAATGGTTTCTCCTTCGAGATAACATTATACCACATGTAGACCCAAAAGTGAAGGAGACTGGACGAAATTGGTGGATTGTATCTAGACCATCTGTACTTTCCGGACCTGTCTTTACAAAAGATGCTGGAAAAGTAAATTCAGCACATGTCAAGAAGTAAAAGCTGCCTATCAGCGATCTTATGTCAGTTCTCAAAACACTGTCTGCAGCACGTGTTCCAGAAGTTAGTGCATCACTGGAAGAAACGAACCAACCACAGACACTAGTGACTCAGCCTAAATATAAAAACCTTAGTCCACGAACTTTCTGAACACACCTGTATAAATGGTTTATTTTATAATGTCTATAACAAAGAAGTCTATTTTAATACTATTGTTTATTTAGACTTATATTACTATATGTCTCAAAGTATTCTATATCGTTTTTATTTTTAAGTCACATTTGATATCCATCAGTTTTGGCTTTTGCCTGTGATAGAGACATGTAAGATGGACTGAAAACATGGTTAGTATGAACAGGCCAGTATTTATACGGGTCACAGGGTGGCAGCAAATTTGCTGGAGTAGAAGATTAGGGGGAAAATCGAGATTGAAGTATAACAGGGGAAAAAGAGGCTGTCCATTAGAGAACAATTTACGGGAGAGCTGCACTGAAAATAATGTTGGTAGTACTTTCTGTAAACTAATAATCCATTGTTTTAGTGGTTTTTACTTTTATTTTGAACCTAGAGATACAGGGTGTCTACTAAAATTCCAAAATGAAATTACGTGACCTTTTCTTTTTTTTCTTTCTTTTTTTTTTTCCAACTATAAAATTTAGTAACATTCTTAAAGAGCGGAATTTGGTTGCGAATTGGACCGAATTTTCATGCATGCAATAAAAGGGCGCTTTGCTTACGATTTGGTAACGTCTACTGCCGACCATAGACATTTTTGATAGTGAATTTTGACGTTTTATAGAACAAAATTTTCCTGTCTATACTTATATTTATACAGATAAAAAAAAATCGTGACCCAAAAGCTAAATTTCGTGACTTTTTCTTGACTTTCATGACAGTTTTATGATTGCATCACTTTCGTGACCGATAAGACACCCTGAGACATTATGTTTGTCAGCTTTTTCTTACATGTAACTGAATACGAACAAATAAGGGAAAAGGAGCACCACATTTTCTTAGGCCCAGGAGCATAAAATATCTTAATACGACCCTGCGCATGAGAAAAATACGAGTGAGTGTTGGCTGGAAAGCGGTAAGCAAGCGCTTAATATTTAGTTAGGTCAATAAAAAGATGAAAGAATACGGTTCTATATTCGCACACGGTAGAATCCAATGGCTCCTGCGGACCCTAGCATCTGAAAGGTTTACAAGCTAAGGGACACAATATGTACTGGTTACAAACTTAATTATTACATATACGAGTTATCAAAATAATAGGAAAACATGTAGTGTGTAACACATTAACACAAGCGAGCAGACTAATTATTCAAAATGGGAAATCCCTCTTGAGTTTCAAAAAAGTCAAGTTGTAATGCGCAGTGAGTTGGTGTAAGTTGAGTTGAGTTGATTTTAGTTTAGCGTCCCTTTCAGCAGCGAGGCTATATGAGACGTGGACCTACTGATTAACGTGGAATCCGAACCACATGAGCTCCCGCCGGGAATCGAACCCGGGTCTCCCACGCCAAAGGCGCGTACGCTAACCGCTTAGCCACGAGGGAGCTCCCAGTTGGTGTAAGTGTAATGTGATCAATGTGTTAGATGTGTTTGAGGAACAATGTCTAAGGTGATTCAATGACCTACAGAACTCACAGCAAAATAATATCGGCGAAGGGTAATGTTAGACGAAGAAGCAGCTTCAGTAGCAGGGATCGCTGAGCATTGACGAAGACTGTCACCATGAACTGTACAATTAATATGGCGAAAATGTCTGTAAAACTTAATCAGAATCTGGAACAGCATATTGCGTGAAATCATATCTGACGCCGGTTGCATAACCTAAACATCCGTGGTTGGGTTGCGATTTCCAAACCGCTGATAACCACTAACAAGGCTTTAGCGCGTAGAAAACTGTGCCAGGAACATGCAAAGTGGATCGCCGATGATCGGAAGCATTTAATATCGACCGATACATCTTCTTCTTTTTTTTTTTTTTTTTTTTTTTTTTTTTTTTTTTTTTTTTTAAACCATATTTCCAATTACAGATCGTGTTATGTATGACGGACGCCCGAAACAGCTTACGTTCCCAAATTGCCTTCCTTGCCGTAAAACATGACGGTGGCTCTGTAATGCTATGGACAGGAATTTCTTAGTATACCGTGGGTCCTGTGATTACGCTCAAGGATGCATTACTGTCAGTAATTATGTGAACATTTTAGGAGACCACGTATATCCTTTAGCCCAAATTTTTCGGCCAATAAAGCATAGTTCAAGATGATAATGTGACAATTTACATCGATGGAGCTATTAAGGCATGATTTCATGAACATTGGGATGAATTACAACACCTTTTCTTACCTATCCAATTCCCAGATCCCAACATTATAGAACACCTGTCCTCGCTCACGAAACTTGAGTGCTCAGGATGAGGAATGGTACAAAATTCCTTTAGAAACCAATCATGACTCATATGCCTCCATTCCACGAAGGGTCAACTATTACGCAGGCTTAGAGCGGTCCCACGCAATATTAATAAAGCAAGTTGCATTTTATTCTGGTATAAATACAACTATCACAAGATCTTATTCTGTGTTCTAATGTATGGTACTGAAAGCATGTTTTCTGGAATGAACAAGCTCATTCTCAAGGGAAAAGTTCCTTTCAACATCGACAAGAACAACGGAAGAATATTTAAAGTATGTACACAACTGGGAATTCAAAATTCATTTCGTGTATATAACACTGCTGAATTCCACATGCTGTTTTGTACTTCAAAAGTAAACAGTTTTAGAATTTAAAGTTATGGAGTATAACAGCAAGATGATATTTCAACAAAATCCGTCAATGTTGAATAAACACGTTAAATTATATTGAAAAGAACAGATTTCTCTGAATCTCAGTGAATGAGTAATGGTACTGTTTGTAGTAAATTCTGAATATATTATGAATATGAGAAAAAAGTATGTAGTCCAATCATCTACCTTAATTCTTATATTTTTTATGTTTTCTCCTTTTGTTCTTTTTCTCTTCAGAATTGCGTTTCCTTTTATTTTTCCTCTGTCTTCTGCTTTCTTTACAGATTGAAGTATTAAAGAGGTCTGGGTTAAAATAATCCTCTGGCTCTGCATACGACTTGTGAAAACGCATATATTTGCCAGTATATCTTGGAGGAACCTGCAAATATTTTTACTGTTTTTACTCACTGAAAATTTTAAGTACAAAATAGTGCAAATTTCGGGCATTATAAAAATCAAACAAAATCTATGGAACACAGGAGAGCCCTAAAGATTACTATCTTGCCCGTCGACAACCTAATTTAGTTGACTGTTTTATTCTGTTGAAACAGATTTATTTATGTACTGCATTTATTTATTTATGTACTGCATATGGGAGATAAACTGCTAAGTAGCGGATTGTATCTGTTGTTTTCCTTTTAACAGAGACGCGCATACTACAAGGACAAGCATATTGTGACAAACTGAAACCCTATTCACGGGGCCATCGTAATGAACTACAGTAATGTCGGCAAGACAAAAAAAGAAACAGTGGTAATAGCAACGAAGTAAAGAGAAAAAAATATACAGGAGTCGTCCAGAAAGTAAAGAACGTTTCAGCATGGTTATATACAAACAAAAGATAGCACAAAACTTTATTTACAAACCTACAGGCCTTTACTGTTCTATGTAGTTGTTATAGTTGTCAGTACACTTGTTATAACGTGGGACCAGTTTTTCAATGCCGATGTTATACTCATCCGCCGCCAAAGATTTGAACCAGGCTATCACTGCTTGCTTGAAAAAAAATGAAGTGCGAAAATGAAATCTTTAAGTTTTACATCCGACGTTTATGCCGGTTAGGCTAAAGAAGACGATTGATGATGAGAAATTAATGAAATGGTGGAATGAAGAAAGTGGGAGGAAACTGTGTTCACGAGAAAATCCGCGCACACGGTGTTTGTCCATCACAAAGTTCACTTGGCGCGAGCTGGGATCGAACCAGAGACCCCAAGCACCAGAGATGAACGCTCTACCATTGAGCCACCGCAGCCCCACTCACTGCTTGCTTGAATTCCTAATCATTTGTGAACTGTTTTTCACCCAAAAAGATTCGTGTAACGTGCTCAAAGTGAAACGTTGTTTTATCTGAATTTTTCCTTCGACTTTTTCCTTCAGTTCTTCCGTAAGAAGTGATGGCCTCCCACTCCGATCTTCATCATGCACGTTAAGTCCTTCCTTGATTAAACATAATGCATCATTTCTTCACTGATGACCAGTTCACTGCATTATCACCATATGTCTTCTTTATTTGCCTATAAACTTCAATGGGCTTGACTTCTTGCGCGTTCAGAAATCAAATGATACTCCGTACATCACATTTGGCGGGATTTTCGATTGGCGCCGCCATTTTGAATCGTTGCAAATCAAGTAGCGTAACAGCACAGCATTGAGATTTGGTTCACTGAGGTGAAGGAAGAAGCTAACTGCTGCGCACACGATCGCAGTGGTCGAGAGTCGGCGCTGCGCGCGATGCGCAGCTGTTTTTTACTTTCTGGACGGCCCTAGTAATTAGTGATGGGAAGTGCAACACATTACTACTTCATGCAGAACATTTTATTGTTGAAATGTTCAAGAAACTGAAAGGAAAGTTCGGACCAAGGGGAAGGGGAGATGGTAAATTTCGTCCTCTTGTCAAGTAACTTTCCCGGTTCATGGAGATTTTTTTCCTTGCCATGGAAATATATCTTACATCACTATATATAACAAAAATTAAACATCCTTGTACAAATGCAGAAACATAATAATGCAATTTGATGCTTGATTCCTGATACAAATACGAAAACGTTGTTTGTGAAGCCTTTCCCATTGGCCTAGTTGCTAGCACGTGGCCCAGGTTCGATTCCTGGTAAAACAAAAAAAAAAAAAAAAAAAGTAATTTCAGAATCATCATCTGTCTCCTTTAGCTTAAGGACATAACGGTAGGACAAATAAAATGCTATTTCCATTTCATATTCACTATTAAAATACAAATTGATACCATTATCTTCTGCAGTGTATGAAAGGTATGAGAAAGTGACTACAGTAATTAAAAAAAAAAAAAAAAAAAAAAAAAAAAAAAAAAAAAAAAACCTTTTGAGCCAATTAAAAGTTTACGTTTACAGTAATTAAAAATTTACTTTTTAGAGCCAATTAAAAGTTTATGTTTTGTAAAGAGAAAGTGGGCGTGTCTTGCATCCAGATTGCATATAAGCTGTCAAAATTAGATTTTCTCTCATAATGTGTCTGAGGAAGGCTATGTTACATAGCCGAAACTGTAACACAAATATATAATTTTAAGATATATATATACTGCTTTCGTCAGTTGGAGTTTTATCAGTGATCTTGAATTTCCCAAAGCTACAATGAATAATTTACAAAGGTTTCCGTGTGATAAATAATTTTATTAATAATAAACTTGGAAATCGAATCTAAACAAAAGTACTAGCATCCGTGATGTATATCACTGTTAAGGAGCCACGTTTGAAAGACTTCCCTACCGAACGTGTTTAGCAGCAGAGGGACAGCTCATAATTGGGATTAACAGAAAACGGTCTACAGAAAGTTCGTCACATTTAATTAATTACTGGTGTAAATTTGTTAAGTGTCATTTTATTTTCGCATCCACTAAGATGGTTTTACATTCTTACTAATGACTAAACTTACTTGTGCACATTTTTATACGTTTTTGATAGATTGATTAACCTCTAGTGAAAAAGCTTGATTCGAACCCCGATTTAAAGTACAAACTTACAAAAGCGAAATTCTGCTTTTACTTAATGAATGATGCATATTTAGTAAGTATTAATCTTAAACTTATTTAAGTATTCGTACATTTTCATATACGTTTAAATGTCTCCCTGGTATTCTCAGTACATGCCTTTAAAGATTTTACGTTTATTCGTGGACTGACATCATTGGTAACATTTCCATCCATTGAGAAACTCTTCTTGTGCTTCACTGATACTAAACAAAATCCTGATTTTGCTTTAAAATAACCCATTGAAGGACTGATGAACTTAAGCTGTCACAAATGGGTGACCTCCTGTTATGCCTTTAGTTGCAATGTTCAGGGACGGGGAAGCAATTTACTTTAAATCTACGCCATTTAAAACCTAGCTTTGTTGGAATTTTCACTCACTCACTCATTCACTCTCTTTCTATCACACACACACACATGAAATTATTTATCTTCTGATCTGCAATGTTCATTTCTATATGTTGTACGAAGATTCTTTAAAAACATGCTTGCACTCACATCAAACTCCAACACCAATTCTTCACATAAACTTTAAAGAATTTTTGTTTTCAAATCATTACGTTTTCCTTTATTAAAAGCAAAAAAATCGCTGATTTTGAAACATTTCCTTAAATCTCAATGTTCTTAAATCATCATTCCTTTTTAACAGTAATACCGGTAGATTGTTATCAGTAATGTGAGTCCATGAATCAACGTATAAACTCCTTAACAGACACGTGCAATGATGACAAGTAGTCCTTAAAACATACAAAAAAGAGTAAAATTTTTAACATCCTACGGTTATGAGCATTAGGCTAAATAAGCTATGATTTATAATTTGATCAATGTGAATGATTGTGAAATTACATTTTCGTGCTCTCCGAGTGGAAATCAAACCCAAGACCACGTGCATCAAAGACAAAGACGCTAAGCACTAGACCAGGGAAGGGCTGCGGGTGCTTAAGTATAACTAGGCTTGTTGCATCGTATAATGTGAAAGTTGATCAAACCTCGAATTCTCAGAAAAATATTTGATATATTTGATCCACAAACTGACTAACAAATGCGTAAATGAAGCAAGGTTACGCATTCTCAGAACTTTGAATATAGTTGAAGTTCACTCAATTTCATACAAGAATACATTCGAAACTGTTAACATGGGGGTAATACATCGTTCGCACGGTAACTATACTTAAAATGTAAAGAATTCTCCTTGGAATGCCTTCAGAAAGAAACTTTTGGGAGACCCCGAAAAGGGATACTTGGGAAATGACTAATAACGCACATGATTGGATTGGCTTAACCAAGATTAGGATTACACGAAGTCTTTGTTAAGTGGTAGTGACTCTCTTGAGTTTCTTAATAGTTAATTAATCTCGAAGTTTGACTTAAAAATATTGCTGGTATTCAACCAAAACACGCATTACAATTCCATGCACTATGACTGAATAGATGGATGGTAGATCAGGAGCTGACACATGGATACCGCTTCCTTGTGAAAGCTGGCGATCTAGTTGTATGCCTTAATGAGAAAGAGAGATAAGAGATGTGCTTCACAACCTATCTTCTTCCTACTGATATAATTTAATTAAATGTATTTGGCAGTGGAACATGGACTCAAGGTAAATTGAAATACATCAAATTTGGTGAGAAAGAGAAGAACCAACCTTGTATATATGTTAATGTTACATCCTCTATTGATGTAAATACAATCAAATTTGAAGAAAGAAAATGGGTGATGGGAACGAATATCGAACCTGGGTTTCCAGATTACTATATAGGTCAATTTATTACTTCCCCAGCCCAACCACATATTCCTACTCTCCAGGACAGGGTTTAGGTTACATGGGAGTGTACAGAAACTTACAACCAAAGTGCCATAAATTTGAATATCTACAATAGTTGAATGATAGAGAATTCAGACGATACTTTTTACCACATTCTCTGCAGTAAATGTCTCAAATCATGAGTATTTTTATGAATACAATAAAAAAAAATGCTATAAAATATTTTACAACAACGCATCGCAGGCGTTTTTAGAGAAAAATAATTTTTCTTTCCATTAAATTACCACCGTATTCTATTCACTGCCCTTCCTATTAACACATCCAAGCGATCTCAAAAGTTGTCTTTTCCCTGCCCAAAATTCATAGCTGTGACGTCAATCGCTAAGGTCTGAAAACATCCGCTTCTCTGCGACAGAATAAGCCGAACTTCTTGACTAAATACTTAACATTCGCATCTGCGCAGTTTTGATCTCCGGCTGGAGCTAGTGTGGTTCCTATTCCACGTTAAGCTGTAGCTCTACGTCTCACGTAGCTTTAGTACTCAAAAAGGATGTTCAACTCGAAAACCAAGAGTGAGAACGCAAGGTTGGTTTGGGGAAAGACTTGCAGCACCATAATGGTTGACAGACCGCCATGCTAAGCCCGACACCCAAGTTTGATCGCCGACGCAGTTGTAGATTATTTTTATATGCAACTTTAAATGTGTAATTTGTTTGTATTCTTTTGTATTTCAAATCGAATTTCAGTTTATAGATCCTTAAGAAAATCTTTTCCAAAATGTACATGAAAATATTGTTAAATCATAATGTTACATCACTACTTCCTAACCCATGGAAAGCTTAAGAACTTATTTCGAAGTATCTTTATTCGAATGTATAACCATATTAAGCAGATTTATACATTCCCTGTACAATTATAAGGATTTCTTGTAGAATCAGTATCTTATTCCAGTTAGATTACTGTGATATTGTTTACAGTGATAATATGGACAATCAATATCCACTGAACGTACACAGCAACGGGTTGAAAACATTACGACCGTTAGAGAAAAGCTGCACAAGTTAAAACTGAAAGTTTGTTGTGAATCACCATTAACACATTTGTCAACTTGATCTCTCGAGTTTTAATTGCCATTTACTATATATTAGATGTCGTGACACGTCAATTACGCTATATTACGTCACACCAAAAGAACTCCTTAACAGTTGTCGTTGTCGAACCATCGAATGAAGAGCCCAGAAAATACAGAAAGTTCGATTTCCTATGCCACATCTAGAATATACTGAAGTCATACTTAATGGGAACCTTATCAGTACTAAATGCATGTCTAAACACGGAATTAAAGTATATTCTATACTCAAGTCGGCCCAATCCGTATGTATATGTAGATATGGATGATATTTTATAATCATTAATATTTATGCTTTCTTATAAATTACTGCATCATCCTTTATACAGGCTCCTTAAGTCGAATGGAAACAGAATATGCCTGAATTAAAATGTAATAACGCACATGGGTTCTTCAACGCTACGTTTCCGACATACAGTGATCAAAAATTCAAGGACACAGCTATTATTAATATTTAGCTCTCATCTCGAGGTGTAAAACAAATACACAAGGTAAGCTTAACAAATCACACTCCCTATCTCCATACCGTGTCTTTCCTTGAAGGTGGACAAGGGATTTATTATAAGAGTTGACAAATTTTCCGTTCAAGAATCCTTTATGTAACTTTTTTATGATTTTGAACATGCTGGATAATCAGGGTATGATTTCAAGTGTAATTTGTTAGACCATCTTGGTAAATGCTGTTTCACTGCGTGATAATAGTTTAATTCCACTAGAACATTTTGTTCATTACGACTTAAAAAAACGCATGTACTCTTATTAACCATTCTATTTCCCGAGTACAGATAAAGCATACGCCTGATTTTGACCACTCACATAAAAATACAATTTGAGAGAGAGCGAGAAAAAGAAAGCTACAACTCTTAGGTTATTGCGTGCAATAGAACAGCATCCTTACGGGTCAGCTGAGAATAGTTTGACCGCGTCAACTTTAAAACAGCTGCATTTTGTTTGTATTCTTTTGTATTTTGCTTAAACAATCAGCTAAAAGGAACCTCCTATTAATAAAGTGGTCTTATCTACTTTATGAACTTCATAAGCTCATGAATTACGTAAGACAGAACAGTGTTTATTTTTTAATAATTATTTCCTTCAAAACGTAATTAGTACATTCCAGTAAAACATCATTACAAGAAAAACATGCACAGTTAAACTGAATTATATGCTTTAATACTTAACGTATATAATTTAAGTGTACAATGAATCATCAGTTTAGTTGTTCTTTAGTTGCTAATAAACCGAATTATCCACAAAAGGTAACCGTAACTCATAAACTTGTCAAATCTCAATGATCAAATTTTAATGACTTGTTTCTACACAAATAACAACTGTTTTGTGAAAATTTGAGATTTTTCAAGTATGTCCCTTTGGAGTTGAAAAATAGTTGATTTAAAAAAAAAAAAAATCCCCTCCAATATTCATGGAGCCATAGCGTTTACTGAAATATTATTGTGAACAATTAAACAGCATGCCTTAAGGGTCAGCTGTGAGAAAGTAAAACGTTTACACGTTCATACAAAATGGCCACTCAAAGAAAAAATGAATATCTAAAAAATGAATGAATGCTTGTTTTTTACTCCCTACAGTACAGCTTCGTTACAAAAATAATAAAATAAATTTTGTCAGCAATCATTTGATATGGATTTACCCTTAATCACAAAATGCTAAATGTAATTAAATGGCTACATCAGTATTAGAGAGATATATGATCAGAAATGAATTCGTGTTGTGGGTTGTATACCTACAAAATCAATAAATACCTACCAAATCAAACTCAGTAGTTTAAATAACGTTCCACACTGTGCCCTTTAAGATATAAAGTAGACAGTATCACAGGTTATGAAGAAATCAGAATGTGCGAGGAAACTAAAAAATCCCGAAAACATTCAGGAACACAATGCTCTCCAACACAACCTAGCGTTAATTGGAATCTAAGCAGGTATTCTTTTCGCCTGAAGTAAGCATTTTACCACTCACGAATCTTCCTCGAGAAATTGATATTTTATAAATAAACAAACTTGGTATTACTTAGGGAATCCGTATTTGGCAATATCAGCTAGCTGTTCATTTTCGAAGTTATTTTTTATTCCGCTCTATCGTACAATTCAGTTCCTGTTTAATCTTGAAAGAACGAACACATGATTTGTTTTGATACATAAATAAATAAATAAATAAAAGAGAGAGAGAGAGAGAGAGAGAGAGAGAGAGAGAGAAACCGAAGTAAGAAATCAAAATTATTGATCCATTAATTCAATACAAGCAAACGTCTGGTAAATACTACCCATTTCTAGTAAACTGTAAAAATAAATTGACCGATCCCTAGTACAGAAAATATTTTTCGATTATAACTCATTAGTGTATATACAATCTGCGAAAGAAAGAATTGACCGGCAGAATCCCTTTTACGAAATCATGAAGATTATAATGGAAAATAAGTGGCATTTTATTTTTAAGCCTATCTGATTATACTTTTTCTAAAAACCTCTTCTTTCTGGGAACAGCCTTGACAGAGAAAGCATTTGTAAGACCATGGTGTTATAATGGAATTTGTCATACGTACTTGCGATTTTATTAACCTATGAAATTTATACTATAATAATTTCTACAAGTGAAAGTAAAAGCGGAATTTACTCGATGTATTGAGCTAGTTTACCGAACTGGCAACACTAGAAATAATACCTCTTGCTTCTTTCTTCAATCTTTATTTAGAGCGGGGAAAAACTCCTCTACGCCTTCTCTGTATTACATTTCAAGTTTTGGAAATAATCGATTATATATGACACCAATTATTCTAGTTGCCAATTTAATAATACATAGTGAAAAATGCACGACTGGGCCGAGATTCGAACCCAGGTCTCCTATTTATTGGGCCGATATGTTATCCATTCTGCTCCTTTTCTAATACTTGCTGCTTCTTTCTTTCCCATTCCTTTCTTCCTATCATTGTTCTCACAATAACATATAAGGACAAAGTAAATATGACTCCTATAGATATAAGGTTCGTAAATTAGTTCAAGATAATTTCTAAAAATAGTAAAATATATTACCTGTAAATTATAGACTGTTATGAAAACCCCGGTGTCTTTAAATGCATGATACAAGGCAGCTTTCACATCTGGCCATCGTAACCTATCCAATCCACATCCTATTCGGGGCATTGCTAACTCCTTAACCTGATGCTCAACACAGTGATCTCTCATTGCATGTAATGATGAAACAAGACTATCCAGCGTAGGCTTTCCGTTACTTAATTCCTTCGTGACTAGGTAGTATATAAATCTACCCTTATCTTCCAATACCGCAACATCACCAATACCCTTATTCTGGTCAAGTAATTCCCAAACTCTGCCAAATCTGGAACGGAATTCAACTGCTATGCCAGCACCCATACGCATGTCAGTTGCAACACAATGTGCAAGAGAAACATGATCAGGTGATGTAAAAAGATCACCATCAGTCTCCTTGATCACCGAATGATATGGCAGCCGTTCTCGCCTGTCACTTCGACCTCCTTTTCCGTCTCTAGAGAAGTTCCTATTATCCTGACCATGTGAGCCTTGTCTCCAGTTCGGTCTGTTATCTCTATATGATTTGCCGTCATCTTCTTTTCTGTGTTCACGGTCATATTTCTCTTGCTTAACCTTTTCTTCAGTACGATCATTATTTGCATCTTCATTTTTTACAGCAGAGGACGGAACGAAGCTACCAGTCCATGCATCGAACACCTCATCATCTCCTTGAGAGGTGTCACATTCAGCGTCCCAGTTCTGCTGAAGATAAAAACAATTTACAAAATAGGATTTTATACAATGAACAACTATTACAAAAGTTAATATCTAATCTTCCCTCTAAGTACAAAACGCAAAGGAATTTAAAATATTGTTTTACAACCAGCAGTGGGGATACTGAATACTACCAACTCAGAAGGATATCTAGTACGTTGGAATGAAATGGGGAGCGACGATCGATCTCCACCCTATACAATATATAGACACTCACGACTGTTTTAGCGTGTATAATCCTGAATTCGATTCTCATGACAACTTAAAATTTTAGTGTCGATCCAATGACCACATTTACAATTCAAAATGAGATTAATCATTTCTAGTCTGGCCATTATAACAGGCCTATTTTAGTACTGTTCATTACATCAGTCTCGTATTTGCATCACATCAAAATATTTATTTTTTGAAATTTTACTCTTGAATTTTACGTTCTAAGAATGCATCCTTTACGCTTAAAATAAATAAATAATGATAATGCAATGAATAGTAAACGGACAAAACATAACATCCACATCCTCAGCGAGAATCGAACCAATGATAGGTCTTGTGATCGCCAGTCCGAAGTCTTAGTTACGATTTCTTTATTTTATTTAGCAAAATAATCAGTTTCGAAGAAGTGTGTCTTATTGCCAAGGAAGAATTTTTAAAATCTATTACGATGTTATAAGTTAACGCTAGGCACAGTTGAAATAGTAGTAGCCAAATTTTCTCAGAGTAAATTTTACATAAATGTAAAAATTAACAGAACATTTTGTATATTTCTTTAAAAATTTAGATATAAACTGAGAAGACCTATAGCTTCAAGTACACGTGTGAAACGATTACATCTACCGCTCTCTGCGATGTGTGGCAACGTCACGAGAACCAAGAAAGTTCAGTTGTCAGCAGCGCGTGAGTCTATAATGAACATCCAGAACAGCTGTGACACGGTGAGAGAGACGTCGAAACATTTCACAAGAATATGGCGACCCAAGTGTCTACGACATGTACAATCAAAAACAGAGTTTGATAGGCGAGATACGAAAACGCACAAACTCAAGCTACTGAAACAACATGTCTTATCTAGGTAGTTCAGGAATTGTACCTCAAATGGTAGAGAAAAGTGGCTACACGCAGGACTAGCAGTAAAGGAACCAGAACAGGATCTAATACCTCATAGCATTGGACGGTCTATGCGTATTAGGCGCAAAAGCACACCATACCATGACTCCTTGCTAGACCGGTGTGGTAATGCACAATTTAGCGTCGCACAGCCTGCCCGCTACGGTAACGCCAGACATGGATGAGCCATCATGACGGTGCAGACACACGCAAGATTTGTCCGAGATGAGCAGGATGTGCCATTTGTATATAAATGCACGACTTTCATGACACCACTGTAAGTTCACAAGTCAAAAGAGAGCCGCAACAATAGGCGTCGTGCACATATGCCGTTCCCCACCAGACAAGATCAACCTATACGTGGGGACAATGTCGCTAAGCATACAACTCTCAATTCGTGCGCCTGTGTTCCAGGTCTGGCTGTCCGTTCCGCCACAGCCATGCGCATCAGGAGTAAGTCCTCTCAGTTCGTTGTATGACATGGCTGTTGTTAAGATCCTCCATGTCGTGCATTGCCTTCCTGCAACAGATTTCATACATCGTTCTGGTTGCATTCCGCCCAACGGGGTCACCAATATCGCAACAGGATAGTCTGCAATCGAGATATACTGCAATTCTTCCACAATCAAAGACGAAAATCAGTCGGACGAAGAGGCATTGTTCGACAGTTTGCATAGACTCACATACCGCCAACACTCGGCAATTATTGAATTGTGGCTCTCTAGCCTGCCTCCTGTTGCTGTTTTCAGTGGGTCTGTCCAGTGCACGTGATATAGCGTGAATCTGCACTGCTAATCAGCTTATTGTAATCCATCCTTTACGCATTTCGCAAATATGAAGTCAATCTGACTACTACTTAGTGTTTCATTTTGAACATCCAATTGTGCGTGATATGCATAATCATAATAATTATTTTAAAATTCTGAGTCCAACATCCTGCTAGATTTGTGTGTGTACGAGGCTTGTGTTGCCTAAATTGCTAAGTTTAATGTATTCCTAATATCTTTCTTACCCTCCCTGCTCCAATGCTTCTTCGAAATCTTAACTATGTTGCTCGGAATCGGCTTTCCTCTAAAATATAACTTCAGTAGCATTGTGAAAGTACTAAATAATTACGAAGATCTCGTAATAATACTCTTTGAACTACTATGAAATACTCTGACATAATGTGGGAAAAAAGGGGGGACAAGGAGTGCGACAAATTATTTCCTTTTAAAAATCATACCAGCACATATCGCATTTAAACAGACAGCACAATAAGTAGAAAAATTCGTGACCTAACAGGATATGATTCTTCCCTCCTGTCTCCAAACATCGTAAATTATTTTTATGGCTGATCGTGAAGCTTAATAAATAATTTTAAAAAATAGCATGTATAATAATAAAAAATAGAAGCATATATATGTAACAATTAACACCAAAACTGTGCACAAACTGAAGCGAATATTACAAGTAACACAAACCAATACGAGTAACTTAATTCCTTCAATTTTTAATATCGATGAAAGCCTTTGTCTTATGGAACTAATTTTAGTAAGACAAGAATATCTAATATGCAGAGGTTAACTTTCTGAAATTTAAGTAACATCTCGGATCACTTTTGTAATAAAAACTTACTGAAGTGTACTAACTTGTTCAATAATAAATAATTAAGTATATTAACTACTTAATTTAAAAAACACCCTCCTTATAGTCTTTCGAACTCGGAACACTAAAAGAAGTCATTCTACACTGCAAGGCTAATTAATCTAATTCTTGTTGTAACGCGCATGACTTTTTTTTTCTTTCTTTAAATCAATCTAAAATGACCAACAGCTGTTGGACTACGGATTCGTTGCGAGTTCACTACACCTGAAGCTTTCAGTAGGTTCTAACAGTGAAAATATTACTACGATAAAATTTCTAATAAAAGTAATTTAAAAGAATCAAACGTGTTCAAACATTTGACTACAAAATTTACAATGTAGGAGGCATATTTCCTAAATTCCCAGAAATTACGCTTTTTAAGTCATCTCTTGTTGATGGCAGCTTATTTTTGGCAGCTATCTTCCTCAGCTTTGTTAGGATCGGCTTTGGAATTTGGGTAATTAACAGGTTAAAACAGAAAGACGTTAGTTAAAAAAAAAAAAATGAAACAAGTCTACAATAAAAAATAATAGAGCTACTCTTTTCTTATATTACTGTGCACAAAAGTGCATTTACACTTCCAATTTTTCACATCCTTCAACGTTAAGACAACCAATAATGCAGTGAGGATTGCTTGGTTCAGATGTAGTAGGTAAAACGTTCTACAAGTAATCTATTTTTTCAAAACATGTCAATGTAGCAAAAAGCAGAATAAAATCCATGCCTCTGCAACAAATAAACAATCGGGAAGAAGACATCATCTAGTATCTACAGAGTGATTGATATCCTAAGAAAGTTACAAACTAATCTTATTTAATGTTAGACATACCAAGGAAAACTCAATGTTATTCAAACTTTCATTTTGTTTCACAGGAAACAGTATTTTGTAAAATCTCTGGATGTTTTACATTATTCGTTTCAACGTTACCTTCTCTTTTGTTAATGTTCAGTTTTAATATCTCTTCTAAAATTTTATGAAAAACAAATTATCACATCATGCGAGAAGATTTCACTCCCACCATTGTTTTGCGATCATTTCTTCTATTCGCAACACCATCTATTTTTCATTAAGAAAAGTATTATTATTTGTCATTCATACATTGAGACTAACAAGAATATTTTTCGGTATTATATTATTGGTCTCCAGTGTGTTCGGAAAATGCAAGAGGGGAAAAAAAGACAATCTAAGACAATATATGAAATGTGTGACAATTTAATTTGTAAAAATCACTGCATCAATAAAAAACATCTCGTATGTTTCAAATATGACAAATTGTAAAAATACATATCTCTAAGCATTTACCATATCAAAGGAACACTAGTTCTCTTTTGTAGAACGCCGTAACATATTATTCACTATCGCTTACTATATTCTAAGTAATCGAGAACTGTAATTTCGTAAAGAATAAATAAACATGAACTAAAAGATTATCAAATATGGATATGGATAAATGTTCCTGAAAGTATTTTAAAAAAATTATCTCCACTCTTTCTCGGTTAATATGTGCATGATGTGATTCTTGCATCTCATCTACAGATGAAGAACTTTTAAGAAACAGAATTTATCATTCATCTTGTCAGAACAAATTAAATTTAAAAGTATTAATTTGAAGCAGTCATACCAAAAAGTTTGACCTAAATGGGAATCGGACTCACTACCCTACGAGCAGAAGTCCCGCGATTTACCACTGAGCTAACATGAACATTTGAATATTCTTGCCGAGCTCCTTTTGAAGAAATAGAACTGAATTTTCAAGTCAATGACAGTCATACCCGTTGCAAATGCTGTTGCTGCTTTTTTTTCCTATCTTTTTTTTTATTATTATTATACTATGGATGCAAGAACTAAGTTCGCTGTCCTTCATTTCACTGGAGGTTTTTTTTATGCATAGAAATGCAAATGATAAAATAACATGCTGACATGTGAATTTTTGCCAATTTTCTCGTAACCAGAACTCCAAAATACGTTCAAAGAGCAAAGTATGATTTAACCAACTACTGTTCGGTTACTAGTACCCCACAAGATTTTTTCAAAAGGGTTGTCCTAAATGTTTGCTTTTTTTTTTTTTTCCATCATCATTCAATTTTCTCTCCGACCTTCATTTTACGAAGATAACTATCAAGTTAGGAGACTTCGCCAGTAGTGTAAGAATAGTCGAGGTGTTATCCTAAGACCTAGTAATCCTAAGATCTTCAGTTTAAATCCACTCTACTTCAAAATAATACTTTTAAATTTAACTTGTTCTTACAAGGTGAATGATAAATTCTCTCTGCTCAAAATTCTCCATATATAGATGAGATGCAAGAATCATATTATTAACCGAGAGAAAAAGAGTGGAGATAGATTTTTTGAAATATTTTTAAGAACATTCATCCTTATTCATATCTGATTATCTTTTAGTTAATTTTTATTCTTCTTTTACGAAATTACAGTTCTCGATTACTTAGAATATAGCAAGCGATAGTGAATGATATGTTAAGGTGTTCTACAACAGAGAACTGGTGTTTCTTTGATATCGTAAATGCTTCTAACAGACACATGCTTGTATTATTAATTGGATTTTAAACTATACAAACTCATGTTATGTGTTCACACAAAGCTCATTACAATTTGTCATATTTGAAACATATAGACATTGGTGCAATGATTTTCACAAATTAAACTGTTACACATTGCACATCTTGTTTTTACTTTCAAATTGGCCCTTTTTTTTTTTCCTGCATTTACCAAACACATTGGAAACTAACAGTATAACACCGGAAAATATTCTTGTTACCTTTAATGTGTGAATGACACATAATAATAATTTTTCTTAATGAAAAATACGATGGTATTGCGAATAGAAGAAATTTTCACAAAACAATGGTGGGAGTCAAATCTCCTCGCATTACGCGATAACTTGTTTTTCATAAAACTTATAGAACTGTAGAGATATTAAAACATCCAGAAATTTTACAATATACTGTGTTCTGTGAAACAAAGTGAAAGTTTGAACAACACTGAATTTTCTTTGGTACGTCTAACGTTAAATAAAATCATTTCGTAACTTTCTCAAAATAGCAATTGATCTGTAGATACTAAACGGGGTCTTCTTCCCAAATGTTTATTCGTTACAGACGCATGGATTTTATCATACTTGTTTGCAGTTTGCTACACTATTTTTTGAACAAACTAGAGCATTTGAAGAACACCTTACTTAGTTCTCAACCAAACAATCCTCACTACATTGTTGGTTGGTTGGTTAACACTGAAGAATGTGAAAAATTGGAAGTATGAATTCAATATATTTGTTCTAGATAGCATTTATTTACTCATGTGCAAAACTCAGAAGAATGCTGCAGCTGAAGTTTCCGAAAATTAGCTGGCACCAACAGAACACCAGTAAGAAGGTAGCCAAATCTTATGTTTTCCCCATAAGTTTTGCGTTTTTCTGGCACGTTTTATAATTCATACATCAGGGTTCTTACAAAATGATTTTGAGTTCTTCCCTGACTTTACTCTGACTTCCAGGTGCCAGACCATTTTCCTAGCACGAGACAATTAATAAAATAAAAATTTAATAATGAAGAATGCCTACAAAACCTAAAACCACGTAAACTAAAAAATTGCTATTTGAGCAACTGAATTTCGAGATATCTTAATACACACCCATGGAATTTTTTAAAAGAAAATTAGTCACCCGTTTAGCCCAACATGCAGTCATTTTTTTCTAAAATGTTTCAAGATGGTGCTTTAGTCAATTAAAAAAAAAAAAAAGTTCGTAGAAGATATAGTAAATCAAGGAAAATACAATTAAATACTTCACTGAGATATTTCAATCTTTCCCTAAATTCCGTAAATAAGATATTGAAAGAATGTTACATCTGCATATGCAAGTATTTACAGGTATGACATAGTAATGATTTAGGGGAGGGAGGAAATATTACAGCTGCTCATGTCAATTCTCTAATTTCCATTCTTTGTAATTTTCTTTTTAAGTTATTACGTTAAATGTACAAAATTTATGTCGTACAAAATGTTAAAACGCAAAAAGATAATGATATTAAATATCAGTAACAGCTACGCAGCACTACAAAAAAGGTGCTAACAGAAATAACTAGATTAATTTAACTATTGTTTTAAAATTATTACAATAATAATTTTCTTAGAAAAAAGTAAAAAAAAAAAAAAAAAGTACAAAATATTAAAATGTAAAAGAATCGCTACATGATATTCTTAATACAAATTACTTAAGATTGATTACTTCAGACTTGCTTCATTGGAATCCCTTGTTTACATCATCGGCTTTATCTCAACAAATGACAAAACTACGCAAAATTTCCAATTTTCTCTTGTTTCCAGCTTAAGTACTATTTTTCCTGACATTTTCATATCATTTTGCTTTCCCTGAATTATCCAGGACTTTCCTGAATTGCTGATTTGTAAGAACTTTGATACACAGATATCACATATCGCTTAATTTTTTTCCCTTTTTCTCTCTCTAAAAAAATCTGGCAATTCTCCCTGTATGGTGCAATTGTTTAATATTTGGTGGAAATGCACGAGCACTTTAAACAACACATCCACAAAATGCTCATTTTTTCTTTATTTTTGGAGTGACTTGAAAAGTTCTTTACAAAAATCGCAACTTGTAAAACAATATATTAGGTATCACAATATTGCGAGCGGTGATTATATTCAATGAGAAAAAGCGGAAAGCCTATTACTCATCGCAAAAAATATGTAGCAGAATTTTCTTCTACATCCAACAGGAAGCGCTTTCGGAAGATGCAATTTCCTTCATCAGCCTGTGGTAGACTTCAAAAAGGATAAAAAACATGAAGGATGGTTAAAAGGTTAGGATATGTATAAAAAAAATCTTCTGTCAAACATTAAAACACACGGGAAAACACATTACAACACTAAATTCGCTAATCACTGTTTTCTGTTCTTGCTTTCCAAATGGTGAAAGTATGTAGTGAAAAGATTACTACTTCAAGTAATATTTATTTCTCCTCTATCCAGGTTAAGTGAGGGCCTTTCTTTGTGAATATAATATGATTCTTTAATTTTTCGTTCCGCTGCTGTTTTTGCTTTTTCAATTAAACATGATTCCACGATATGATGGTTATAATCTCTAAGATGCGTTGCCAGACCGGATAACTGCTGCGGATTCCGAGGTACGAACGTGCTGTTATTCTAGTACAAATGTTCCTTTTTGTTTGACCTACATACACTTTATCACACTGACATTTCACCCAATAGACGCCACTGCTTTGTAAAGGATCAGTAAAAAATGGATGCTAAAGGTCTTTATGCTTTGAGTTGCATTAGAAGCAGTGGGAGATTTTCACGCCACGGATAATTAAACCAAATATTAAAGCGAACTCTCGCCAGCATAGACATTCCTAGCATTTTGGAACCAACAGGAATGTTACGGGATGATGGCAAAAGACCAGATAGAATTACTTAATTCCCTGGAAAAAAAGGCCAAAGTCTAGTGTGGGATGTTACATGCGTAGACACTTTCGCACCCTCATACATAACATTAACCAGTGAGGAAGCAGGAAATGCAGCCGAGGCAGCTAGTAAACGAAAGCATTCGAAATATTCCAAATTAAAAGATCATTTTTTCATTGCTTTTGCTACTGAAACCATGGGTGTTTTTAGTAAAGAAACAAGTAAATTATTGACAAATTTGGGGTCAGCTTTAATTAATAAGTCAGGTGACCCGAGAAGCAAACATTTCCTGTTCCAACGGGTAAGCCTTGCCATTCAAAGAGGCAACGCAATAAGAGTTTTAAATTCATTTCCATTCACACACAAAATGGATGAATTTTTTTATTTAAAATAAATCCTAAAATATTTGGATATACAATTAACGAATTATAAATTGGATTGTAACAATGAATACCGATTAAAATCTTTGAAATTGGTTATGTATTTATCTATAGATTTTGGAGGAACTTCTGGAATTTTGATGTGTCTTTGCAGAATCATCTTGATTTTTGCTGAAAAATGTGGAACCAAAGAGAAACCAATCCATCTGTCAATTACGGCATCTGTTGTTGGTTGATGGTGGGGGCCGACGATCTCCTGTTGTACCTGTTTGTACCATTTTAACAATAAATTTTTTTGGAAACCATTTTCATGTCCAATTTGTACTAAATACTGTATTTCCTTGTTGAGATCCTCAGAGAGGTCTGAAAGTAAAAGAGCTCTCTTAAAAAAGTTTTTCCAAACATTTAATTTCTGAAGCCATGAATGTGATGATTTGAAGTTGATATATTTTGTACCAGCAGAAGGATTGCGGTATACTGAAGTAACTTAAGTCTTTTAATGGTAATGTCAAGAAAGTTAAGAGCACCATTTTCTTTAAGTTCCTTCGTAAATTTTATTATTCTACGGTGAATTTGATTAAACTCAGCAAACAGTTTATTTAATAGCCAACCTATTGTCCTGTCGAAAAAGGGTGTCTTCAAATTGGAAGAAACTGTTCCTTAGACAAAAGGCTATTAGTCGAGAGATTAATTGGATTTTGTATGGGATCACTTTTAGTTTATGTAAAGCCCTTTCCACTTCCTGTATAGCCAGGTCTACTGACATTGATGGATACATTTCCACAACATCATCAAAAGATGCCAAATGGATGGAATTTGCAGCAACAAGGGAATTCAAGCATGTTTCCAACTCCAAACTGTTTTTAACCGTGTATTTAACTGGAATATTATATGATACAAGTTTATAATACAGCCCATTTGAAAGTAAATATGTAGGATGATGAAAACCAACTACTCTTGGTCTGAATGGAACATTAGGTTTATGTATTTTTGGAAGCCCATATATGATTGGTATGCTGAGTCATGGATTTTCAATTTTGTTTTGATTTCATCAGGAATTGTAGGAGAGCCATTAAACAACCGATTGGTTGCTGTTATCAAGGATTTCAATGGGTTATCCTTACATCTAGTAAAACGAGAATTTTTGGCACATTCGTATATTTTATCCCTGTATTGTTGTTTTGATATTATTACGTATTTATTGCCTTTATCGGTTCTAATACAAAAAAAAAAAAAAAAAAAAAAAAAAATACTTGATGTTTATGTGAAAAAATATCTGAATTGGATTATTAGTTTCCGTATATGTCCGGTAGAATCTTTGTGTTTGTGGTACTGAGATAGAACCGAAGCACATTCTTTTCTCATTTCATTAGCATCCTTTTGATCAGGAATAAAGTGTATAGCTTTTTTCCACTGAATGAACTAAGTCATGGATTGGGAAGTGCTGATTGAAGAGTTTTGCCTTAGGGCTCAAACTTCGTGTTCAATTGTCAGTGAGTTTCTATTCCCGTGTGTTTTAATGTTTGACGGAAGATTTGTTTTTCTTATATTTTAACCTTTTAACCATCCTTCATGTTTTTTTTTTTTTTTTTATTTTATTTTTTTTTTTAATCCTTTTTGAAGTCTACCACAGGCTGATGAAGGAAGTTCGATCTTCCGAAAGCGCTACCTGTTGCATGTAGAAGAAAATTCTGCTACATATTTTCTTGCGATGAGTAATAGTCTTTCCGCTTTTTCTCATTGAATATATTAGATATTATTTACAGTTAAGTATTTTGGGCCACCAAATCTGGCATTCTTCTGAAATCAAGCGAGAACTTGGCTCGGTCCTATTGACTGAAATCTAGCTTGTGCTAGTACTTTGCTAACTAGTTTTCAAAACTTTTCAACATTGAAACACATCATCTTCCAACAAAACACTATGACCAACTGTTATGTTATTCACGGGCAATTAGCTTTACAAAGAAATCATTCTCACCGACACTTTCTTGTTGTCAACACTTTTGGAGCTATTGCAGAACATTAATTTTATGTGTTTTATGTGATGTTTAAGTGTAGTTCCAACTGTCATTAGAGACAGTACCAACATTTCTCTTAGTGTATCAGTTATAATGCTTACCGTGTTGTTTCGCAAGCTCTACAATTACTTAATGTATAAAAGGTGCAGGGTTAGGCAACTATCCGTCGGATCAGTATATTGTAAAGCGTGAGTTTATACGTTGAGGGCTAGTGAGTTGCGGTAAAGCCTTGTACATATTTTGCCTATGGAACACGGAGGTTCAATGCCGCATTCACAAATATCTTTCATTATCTTCTGTCTTTAGTCAACTAGATCCAATTTCTACTTTGTAGTCTTATTTCTGCGAGATTGATCTTTAATATTTCCTCCCATCTGCGCCTAGGTCTTCCTAATGGTCGTTTTCCAATTGGATTTATATCTAAAAAATTTTGAAAACGTTCCTATTTTTTCCATTCTGCCTACCTGACCTGCTCATCTGAGCCTCGTAGACTTGATGACCTTAACAATGTTTGGTAAACCGTATAAATTATGTAGTTCCTCATTATGAAGTTTTTGCCATTCCTCATTTCCGTTCCTCTTGAGTCCGAATATTAGCCTCAGTAAAATACTTTCTGTCTGCGTTCTTCCCTCAGAGTAAGCGACCATACTGCATAATATGAATGATTATCGTTTTACATTATTTTAAGCTTCAAATTCCTCGATATAATTCGCGACGACAAAGGATTTTGAACTGAATAATAACACGGGATTTCCTGCTTTCTGTCGACATTTAATTGCTTCGTGGATATGGTTATGTTGTATAATACTGATCCTAGATATCTGAAAGTATCCACTTCGTCAAAAATATTATATGATATTTTGACGTATCCGTAGTTCACAGTATTACGATCCCAGCGAATTTCCGTGTATTTAGCTTTCCCTGCATTTACTTCTAAACCAATGTCCTAGCAAGTATAAAACATCTATATTTCTTTCAATTGTTCTCTTATCATCCCCTAACAGACTTACACCATCAGTATACGGCATAACATGGTGAGTACATTCAGCTCTAAGCCCTAGTTGCTGTCTTTGATTTTCCTTATAGCGTACATCAGAACAAAGTTGAATAAGTACCTCCTTGTTTCGAGCCAAGCTCGTGGACAAGAATTTTCCTACTCGGACTTTACTTTGGGATACATTTAAACATATTTTAATCTAACTAGCTTTTTCGGTACTACAAATTCTGTAAGAATGTTGTACAGTGTTTCCTTCCTAACCGAGTCGTAGGCCTTTCTAAAATCAATAAATAATTGAAGTACCGGCGTATTGTATTCCCATTTTTTTCAAGTATTTGTCGAATGGTAAATATCTAGTAGATAGTTGATCAATTTTGCCTAAATCCACATTGATAATCTCCAATAATTTCATCTGGGTATGGGGTCAATCTTGCTAACAGAACGTTCGAAAGGACTTTATAGGATGTTGTCAGAAGTCAAATACCTCGATAATTATAATAATCAACTTTGTCACTTCCCTTGGGAATTGAAACAATAATTGACTCTTTCTATTCTTGTGGCAATTCCTCCTTGTTCCAGATAAGTAGAATGAGTTTGTGTACTTTTTTTCCCACAATTGTTACCCTGCAGCTAAAATTAACTCAGCCGCAATTTCGTCTGCATCCGGAGATTTCAGTTTCATTAATTTCTTTATAGTTTAGGCACTGGAGTATACGGTTCTGCTGTGTGCACTTCCCTTTCTCCACGAACGTTAGTTTTCGGCTGCATGTTAAGTAAATCGTCTAAGAAATCTTTCCATCTATTCAAAATGCTATCTGTATCAGTGAGAACTGTTCCGTCGGCTTTAATATATACGCGCGAGATTGATAGCCTTTCTTAAATTCGCTGAAGTCCTATACATGTCCAGAATGTTTAAGTTTAATGACTTGGTTAAGTTAGTTAAGTTTAAATCATATTAGTGTCGTTCATGTACAATGCAATATTTAAGTATGTCGTTTACCCATAAATGTTAAAAATACGAACCTAATATGAAGCCCTGGGGAACTCTGTTTTCTATGTAGATTTCTTTTATTTTCAGATTAAATGAAGAAATATCTATCACGTAAACCCGATTGCACAAAATATACATAATAAAATTCTGAATCCTGTTAATAATCAATTTCAAAACTTCTAATCAATTTTCCGTATAATTCGAACAATTAATGACAACGATGGACACATATTCTACTACTTGTTTAAAGATACGATTTCAACAAATACTTACTTCTTTTGGTTTGGGAGTTTCAGGCTCCTGTTCAGACTCCTGAGTATCAAGAATACTCTGCATGACATTTTCTTTCGAAGTGGGAGCTGCATTCACATCTGCATTACTTGCATGTTCGGGAACTGGTTGTGGGTACATCTCTCTCTCTTTTTCTGTGTTTGAATTCAAAGGTTGACTTGGATATATTTGTTTTCTCAGCTTTGCATTTTCAGCAATTAAGTCGTAGACTTGTCGCAGAACATCAACACACTGCATGCTACAAAATTGGGGCACTTTTCCATCCTTTAACAACTGATTTTCTTCTGTAATTGCATTTAACATCTTGACACAATTACAGGTTCTAAGCGCACTTTCAATGCTTGTAACACTTACCATTTGGCTTGGTGAAACCAATGGTTGATTTACCATGACTTGTGGTGCACTGTTTGTTGGTAGCTGCATGTTTTGGGGCACTCCAGTACTCGGGTCAACATATGATTCATGCGCCACTACACCTGACACAAAATTGTATGTTTGCGAGACGTTTGTAACATCACTTTCACTATTTGTTTCTTCTTGTTCTACTGTAGTGTGTGTGTAAGTGTTTGCGCTTATATCCTCGTGAGGGACTTCAGCTGATAGTCCAGTATAGTCAGATTTCGATGTTGCATTCGCATATGAGGAATTGTTTCCCCTCTGCAAATCACTGTCATTCCGTGTTCTGGAATGTTGCTGGGTTCGCGTTTCGCCCAACGAAGGGAAACCATCCATCTGTGCATTATGTGATTGAGCCACAGCAGCAAATGATGGTTTTCCTCCTCCAATTTGTTCTTTGATTCTCGGATGAAATTCTTCAGAATCTGCATTAAGCTGAGTTACCGGACGACTCCTTCCATGACCACCTCCCATGCGGTGGTCTTCATTTCTGCGCTCGTTATAATTATTATTATTGTTGAATCTTCTTCCTTGTGGTCCTCCTCGGCTCTGCCATCCTTCCCCTTGCCTTCTATTACGATTATTATAGCCTCTGTTGCTCTGATTATACTGTCGATCAGTTCTTTGCTGAGAATAAGGGCCTTCACCTCGATTCGACATTTTTGTTACTGTGAGAATATGTTTACTCGATGCACACGACAACTGCGAGAACTCTCCTATTACATTGCCTGAAAAGAAAAATAATATAATAACTCTAATTCTTTCATTTTGCACTCCCTGACAAAAAGAATCAAAAATGAAACGAAAAATTTATACTATTATATAAAATATTAGAAGTTACTCATCAAATACCCACGCCATACTATTACAGGGTTCCTACAAGTTGATTTAAAAAATTAATTTAAAAAAAAAAAAACCCTTTCATAACATAAAATTCTTGTGAAACCAGACTCTTCCTTCACTACAGCTGATCACCCCTCACCAAGTTGACAATTTCTCTTCAGCATTTTCGGTGCTGACTTTGCTTTTATTTTTATATATATATTGTTACCATTTTCTTTCTAAAAAGACTCCACAATTACCTAAAAACACGATTATGTATTTCTACATAAAATGTGGCCAAAACTTTTGAAGAGAGAGAGAGAGAAAAGCGGTTTACTTGAATCAGAAATATTAAACTATAATTAGAAACAAGATTACGCAAAATCGTGACCTTCACACCAGGACTTACTGAAATTTACGCCAAGGATGTACTTTTCTTCTTGATCTCGTTCAGTTCGATATCAATGGCTTTCTCCTTTTCACCACTTTCCTGTTTTAGATGTGTCTTCTGTTGCTCCAACTTTCTCAGTTGTGCATGCAACATTTTCTTTTCAGTTCCCCTTTTGTTGTGCTCATTTATCTCTTCCTTCTGCAGGTGATTTGTACGTGTCTCTTATGAACCTTTTTCTACAATAGTCTTTTCATGCATATTTTTCACTAAGAGTGATTTATTGACGGAAAACCTCTTTCGACCGTTGCCTCTACATGCGAGAATGGCACCCTAAATTTTATTATCTATCATAGTTTCTTTTCTTCAGTGCCGGAAGAAACTTGCTGTAAGCAGCGTCAAGTCCTAATTACTCACAACTGCAGTAGATTTCTTAAAGTTCTGCTGAGTTTAGACTGGATACAGAGAGGCATCTTTTCCCAGTTTTCAGCAAGCACATCATCTATGATGTCAGATGTATGAAGTTCCTGTAGAAGAAAAGATAACTGCTTTTGACATACATGAGCATATATGAGCTGAATGCTGAATTACTTTAAGATTTAACCACGATAGATCTTCAACTGTTATGCACTCTAAACGACTGTTCTATTGAAGTTTGGTAATCATAGAAGTTAGAATCCAGTATGTCGTAAAAATTCCAATTTCTGTTGTTCCTTGATCTCTCCAATGTCGCTTCTTTTGCTCACAAGAAGATTTTCTTCTTCTACCAAACCAACACTTAATAACTCTGTATCTGTACAATTCAGCAGTTCTGGTTTCACACATAGAATCATGAGGTTAGCAAAAGCTTCCCTGTAGCATCAAAAACGAGTGGGGTCATTGGTTTGAAATCTGATACGTACGTAGGAAGCCATCATCTTGCAGAAAGCCAGTTTGCATATAATAAATGAATCGCTTACTATCTTCTTCCGAGTTTCTATAGGTCTCGTGTTTTGTTGCTTTGCTTGGTGTAAAAACCTTAATTACATGGTCCCAAATTTACAATGCTCTCTGAAAACAAATGGCATTTTCCAGTCAGAAGACGCCGCAACACTTCACAGGAAATTTTGTGCATTGTGTGATCTCAGTAAACTATCCTCGATGAACTGAAAAGTCAATGAGTAAGTGGTGTAAGTGACGTAGATTATACGTATTTCAGTCCACCGACCCACTGCACCATCAATAATGGCTTTATGTTACCAATATTTGTCTTTTCTTTTTTAATCTTCTCCATTCATCAAAACAGATGTCCGAAAAACTTCATCTTCCCCCCCGACTTTCCACCGATTTTGTTGACTATCTTTAATTTCCCTCACTTCTGATTTTCTAGCTTGTAAAAACCCTGTATTATCACTATAAATGTGAAATTTGAACCGATTTGTTGATACGTTCTACAAAACATGTTTGTTAACATATAGAATTAATGAAATAAATTGTTGATAACAGGTGCCGCTTTGAAATCTTATCTAATTCATTAGTTGTATTACATGCAATGGCTTTCATGAAAGCAAATCACAAAGAAAAGAACAAGTAAAAAATCCATGACTGGAACCTCACTTTCTAAATATACTTTCTGATATAGAGAAAAAATAAAAATAAAAAATAAAGTAAAAATTCTTTCATCACCATGGGAAATGGATCCTGGATTGGATTCAGCCACTCAGAAATATATTCTTCATTACAACTATATTTTGATTTAAAAAAAAATCCTCAGAAATTCAATGTTTTTGCGAAAGCTCCAGTCACGGAACTCTTATTCAATTATCTAATTAATATTTCTTACTTTAAGATATCTATTAAACAAATCCTCATATGAACTTTTGTAACTTTTAATGACAGATCATTTTCTTAACGGAAAGGTTTTATTACTTTCAGATATTCGAGGAAACAACTGAAAGTAAAAACATATTTTTATATAACAATTTGTATTGAGCAAAACAAAACAAAAAGAAAGAACAAATCTGTACACAAAATTTTATATTGACACTTATGCTTCTCGAATAAATTTTATTTGAAGAAAAATTTCTTACTTTACTCTTTAAATTAGATTTCACTACCTCCAGAAAAAAACAAATACATCAAATTATCTGCCAAACAATCTGGACACAAAATAATATGAATATCTATCACGTATCGCGCTGAATTGAATTTTAAAAGAGAATGGATTTGTTTCCTATTTACTTGTCATTCGTGTGAATTATTCTCCTTCTCTCCTCCTACACTACCTTCTCGAAATGCTAGGCTGGTTGTCTTAGCAATATACTCATACTGATGCATGTCAATCTCCTTTATTTACATTTTTTAAAATAAATTTCATTTGTATCTTTATACGGGGCGGTGCACGAAAAAGCGGCCCGGCAAGCCACGAGCATATACAGAAATACATACAAAGCGCAAAGGTTTAGTTAGTGAAATGCACTTACTTACTTTATTTACTGAAGTGATCTTGTCTTGTCTTTTACAGTAGAGTTTTTTAATTCTTTGGACTTTGGATTATTCGTGCTTGAATATCCGCAATCACAGCAGGTGTACGAACAGACGGAGCTCGATTCTTTATTTGCTTCCACTTCCACACTGCGGATGTAGTACGCCACTTCACCAAATCCTGTATACTGCTCTTTGCCGGTATGGAAACGCCAGGAAACTTCCTTGCAAAAATGTTCTGCGTTTCCTTAAATGAACAGGTAGGCACGTACGCCTCCAGTACTGCGATTCTTTCTTGTAATCCATCTCGCAACGCCACTTCACCAAATCCTGTATACTGCTCTTTTCCGGTATGGAAACGCCAGGAAACTTCCTTGCAAAAATGTTCTGCGTTTCCTTATATGAACAGATAGGCACGTACGCCTCCAGTACTGCGATTCTTTCTTGTAATCCATCTCGCTGAAATTTACTTCATACGTCTTAACAAAGTCTTCACGGCTTTCGTACTGGAAACTGACAACACACTACACAAGCGTTGTCGCAACATTACAGAGGTTGTTCAGCCTACGTTTGGCCGAGTTCGTTCCTTCCCCCTCTCGGGCAGAATGGACTCACCCGACCTGGCTCGTGGCGTCCTGCAGTGTTGTGCAGTGGCTTCCTGGGAACGAAGTTGTTTTTCCGCGCGGACGACAATAACGCACAGAACAGGACCATTGTTGTGAGTGTTGTGTTAAATTTGTTTCCAAGTGTGTGGGTTTCCGCTCTGTGACCAAAATGCCGCCCAAACTAAGCCGGTTTTGGGAAGGCTATGTTGCGGCTTTTTATGACGCCCACTTTAGCGTTTCTGTCATTAGAAAACAGTGCAAGAAGAATGGTTGCAATATCAGTTTAAGTGGAATAAAAAAATGTTATTAAAAAGTACAAGGGCAACGAAGCTCCACCATTTGGATCACCAACGAAGTTGCCTAGGAGCGGGAATGCAGCAAGGCCACCTCCACCATGCAGGGAAAACTTCGCAAAATGGCAATGCAAGAAAATCCGCCAACACGAAGGTATATGGCTAATCGTCTTGACGTGTCTTTGGGGACGGTGAGCCGGACGTTACACCATCAACTCAAGCCGGAAAAAGTCATTTATTTATTTATTTATTTATTTATTTATTTATTTATTTATATGAAAGTACACAGGCATACACCCACAACATACCTTCTTGACTTACATAATTGATGGTAACATGACTTTACAAAGAAGAAAAATAAAACATGGAAAGAGAAAAAAATAAAAGAAAAAATAAAAAAAATACTAAAAAAATAAAAAAGAAAGAATGTACAATCCAGCAACGAGAACAATAATATACACATATATAATATATATCAGTACGTTAACAAATAATAATAGATCATACATGGTCATTATTCAGTATTTCATAGAGAAGTTTAACAAATTTAACTTTTCCATCTGAAAATAGATCTATCCTATCATTTAATTTATTATAGACTCTCAGCATTCGTATAATAGGTGAGTGTGCATGAGTTGAACTTTTCGACATAGGTATATAAAAGATATTTTGATTTCTGGAGCGATATCTTGGTACATAGAAAGGGATATGTAGCAACAGTGTTGAACTATTAATTCTATTTGCCAATATATTTCTTAAAATAATAAGAGAATGTACAATTCTTCTATCCTTTAAGCTACTTAGGTTGAATAGCGAGCGTAAAAGTGATACTGACAAGTAAGTTATTGAATCTGGTTTAAATGTTTTATAATATAAATATCTCAAAAATTTGTTTTG
The DNA here is from genome assembly GCF_964235325.1 of Thermobia domestica. Classification (NCBI taxonomy): domain Eukaryota; kingdom Metazoa; phylum Arthropoda; class Insecta; order Zygentoma; family Lepismatidae; genus Thermobia; species Thermobia domestica. The sequence continues at coordinate 266,531,488 of NC_137458.1, read as the reverse complement.
AATCACCTCAATTGCTTGGATGTCTCTCTTAAAGTGGGGACTCCAGATTACCGACGCATACTCTAATTTGCTTCTAACTAGGGTTGCATATAACTTGATAATTACTGATGGTTGTGAAAATATTTTTGTGTTTCTGATAACAAAACCTAAGGCTCTATTTGCTGAGTCTATAACACTAACTAAATGATTACCAAATGTTAATTTACAGTCAAAAATTACACCAAGATCTCTAATCGATGTAACATTCTCTATTTGGATATTATTAATTTTGTATACATATTTAACTAATTTGTTTTTTCTATTAAAGGTTACACTTTTACACTTATTTACGTTCAGTTGTAGTTTATTTAAATCACACCAATCTATGATTTTATTCAAGTTTTGTTGTAAAATTTTGCTATCTTCTTCAACTGTAACTGATTTATATATCTTTACATCGTCGGCAAATAACAAACAGTTGGAATTTTCTACAACCTCAGGCAAATCATTAATTAGAATCAAAAACAACAAAGGACCAAGATTGGAACCTTGCGGAACACCAGATGAACTTACAAACTGATAAGAAATTTCTTGTTGAAACTCTACATATTGATTTCTATTATGTAAATAAGATAGAAACAACATAATTAAATTTTTGGATAATCCGAATGTTATAAGTTTCTTGATTAATATTTCATGATCTATTTTGTCAAAAGCTTTAGCAAAGTCCAAATATATTACATCCATTTGTTCCTTTTTTTCAAAACAATTGTAGATCTCCTGTGAGAATTCCAACAAGTTTGTTACTGTTGATCTGTTAGGGAAAAAGCCATGTTGATTTGGAGAAATGCAAATTTTCACATGATTAAACACCTTTTCGTATAGTATGTATTCATATACTTTACACATTGAATTAATTATTGAAATAGGCCTATAATTTGTTATAACGTTCGAATTACCTGATTTCAAAATTGGAGTTATTTTTGTTTCTTTCCATTTTTGAGGAAAAATATTAGTTTTCAATGACAAATTAATAATAAATTTAATTTGTTCGCATAGAACATCTCCACATGCTTTAATAATGTAAGAAGGAATTCCATCTGGGCCACAAGATTGTTTGGGTTTGAGATGCTTAATAGCACTTTTAACCTCATCTGAAGTAACATAGTTAAAATGCAAAATATCAAGTTTGTGATGTATGTTCGGAAAATCTCCAAGAACATCGTTAATTTTATAACTAAAGTTGGTTTGACTGTAAACTGAAGAAAAATATTTTGCAAAACCGTTTGAAATATTGCCTTGGGAAAAGTTCTCATTATTCAAAGTGTACACTAGATTTCTTATGTTATGTTGTTGTTTGGTATTTACAAATGACCAAAAACGTTTTATATTATCATTGACATTCATTTGGAGTTGTTCTATGTAATCATCATAAGCTCTATGTATAAGCTGTTTTAATTCCGACCTTAAGTTCCTGAATCTTTCGTCATAATACCTAGAGAATTTACGCTTTTTAGCACATTTTTTCTTAATTTTAATAGTTTGAATTATTTCTCTGGTAAACCATACCGGATACCTAGACTTCCTAACTTGCGTACATATTGGTATACAATTATCAAAACATTTATATAAAGAATCATATAGAAAGATTAATGCTAAGTCGACACTATCGAAATCATATAGGTTTTTCCAGTCATAATCACGCAGTGTACAGTATAATTTGTAAAAATCAGCTTTCCTATAATTATAATATTTTCTTTGCGTTGTCTTACTTAAGGGCATTTTTTTGACTGACGGTACTGAAATTGATAAACTAGGATGATTAACATCTTCAGGTACTAAGGGAGACTCATCTTGCTCGAGTTCCACTGTAACATTCGCTAGAACCAAATCTAAGGTCCTTAGGTTATAATTTTGTATAGTATTATATGAAGTCATGTTAAAATATGAAATAAATTGTTGGAGCCTTTGACACGTTCTCGATCCTCTTAGAAGATTATGATTTGAATTACCAATTTCTTTTATATTAAAGTCTCCAACTATAAAGATGTCGGAAGCAACTAAACAGTTGTTCTGTTCTAAATGATTAAAATAATCTTGATATACACTTATTGGGGAAGATGGTGTTATATAAACAACATTTATAAATAACTTTTGAGTTTCATCACGAATATATATTGTGAGTGATTCACAATTTTGTGCATTATATGTTACCTCATGAATAGTTTTATATAACTTCTTAACCGCCACAAGTACACCCCCACCTCCAGTTTTACCTGATAACGTAAGGTCTCTATCATTTCTAAAAACATTATACCTGTTATCGAATAATTCAGCAGTCTTAACATCAGTATTCAAAAATGTTTCAGTTAAGGCTATAATATCATAGTTACTACTTAATATGTTTTTGAGAAAAAGGTGAGTTTTGGTCCTGAGACCCCTAACATTTTGATAATATAATGACAGTTTATTTTTGTACTCCATCTCCTATACGAGTATTTATAAATATTAACCAATTGATATCAGTGAGATAATAAAAACCATTATATACATGAAAAGATACAATTATAATGAACTTAATAAGGATTTTATGACCAAAGCACAACAAATTTAACCCTGTAGTTTGTCTAAGTCCTCCTCTGAGGAGATTACATGAATGGGGCTTTGGTCACCTTTCCTGATTTTAACTTTCCCACTATAATCTACCCACAGATATTTATAGTTTTTATCACGTTGCAGCTGTTTTGCCTTAGCAAACAATATTTTCCTGGTTGGGGCCAAGGATTGATTAATATATATTGGATTGTCACTATTCATACCTATATCAATTGTAGACAGGTTTCTCTTTACTTTTCTTCGTGAAAGAAATAACTCTTTATGATGTCTCCGGACAAACTTAACTATAATACCAGTAGTAGGTCGATTATTGAATTTCTTTAACCGATGACAAGCATCGATCATTGTTTCATCAATGTGTACATTTAAAGCCTTTCCGATGTTCATTACAATTTCAGGGATATTTTCTTGGGGGGATTCAGGCACTCCATATATTTCCAGGGTATTACACCGAGAGTACTGTTCCATGTCAACACACTTAGCTTTTAATTCCAGGATTTGCTTTTTCAATAATTTATTCTCACTTGTCAAACTTTCTATCAACACTTGCTGTTTTTCAATTAATTGTTGTTGATTAGTAAGCAACGTTTGATTACTGTCCAACTTTTCGTGACAGGAATCTAAGGATTTGCCTAAATCGCGCTCCATTTCACGAGAAGACTTTCTTATATTACTGATTTCTTCTTTCATATCGAGCAGCAGTTTATAAACATCCGCAATAGATGGGACAGATTCAGGTGATATTTCTGACTCCTGCATACTACTTCGACGTTTCTTTGAACAGTTCGGGCAGCGCCAGTGTTTGTTTTGAGATTTAATAAACTCAACGTCTGCTTCGTTTAATTTCACACACCGAGAATGCATCCAATTATGACAGTCCATACACTGTAATTTAGCTGATATGTCCTGTCTCGGTACCGGTTTTGTACATTCCGAACAGACACTCATGACAACAATCGATATCTCGAATCACTGATCGACTCCGGAATTTAAGGCTTACTGATATGGCTACTCTGTTCAGCAATGTAAACAAAGAATCAAAGCGACTTATAATTACGTTATATACTGCCGTATCATATACTTACTGATATAATATGCTCACCAACGTTACTACTGTATATTCATAGTCATTTGTAATCACTACACATCACTACAATATACACTTTACATTCAATTTAAGCCAGAATTCCGGAGCACAAAAAACCAAGTCATCCAGCACTCATGTCAATGTTGCCAAGATGTCATGAAAGCTTGCGGCCATCTTCTCACGGATGCCCACCAAAAGGAACGAAAGTGTAACGCCCGGAAGCTGTATGAACGGCATCTGGCAAAACAAAGGTGGATGTACGTCTTAACGCTCGATGAAGCATGGATTTACCTTTCCGACTGCGGCAAACCGAGAGCCATCATGTACCGAGAGAAAGGCGCCAAGAACTTCAAAAGGTGGGTCCGTGTCTGAAAAGAATCCTTCCCAAAAGGGTTCATGGTCGTTACTGGCTACTGTTACCGAGGTAAACTGAAGATTCGTAGGGTGGCGAAGAACTGGAAAATAAATTTGCAGTATTTTCATGAGCAGATCATGCGGCCGATCTACGAGCATGAGATTCCAACAATGTACGGAAATGACGCCAATCTGGTGCGCATTCACATGGACAAGGCCTCATCACATACCTCACGATCGTCCCTCATATTCTACAAGGAGATGGAGGAGGCAAGTGGTATACAGGTGATAACTTTCAATTAGGTACCTGTTAAATCTCCAGATGCAAGTCCTATAGACTATTGTGGGTTTGGATTGCTGAAGCGGGCTTTGGGAAAACGGCGTGTGACAACTGTGGAAGGACTGTGCAAAGGGAATGGGACAAGATTCCCCTCCCAGTTCTTCAGAGAAGCCTATTACAGTGGAAATTACGCTGTCGGGCTATTGTTAGGAACCAAGGGAAACACATCGAGCACTTACGCACCTGGCGCCATGGATTCTTTTAAATTTTTAGGTAAGTCGAAATTGGCCAAATGTAGACTGAACAACCTCTGTAGAACAATAGACGATAATGCGCAGTTTGCCTGTCTGTGGCGAGCTGGTTTTCCGTGCGCCACCCAGTATATTTGGAGACTTGCAAATGTATAGATTATGATTTTTATTTAAACTTCCTCAATATAACAGTAATATACTTTAAATGGAAGTCAAATCATATATCTTTCTATCAACAACATATAGATGAATAAACTGAAGAAAGTGAAATAAAGATGAAACAACAGTCAGCCAGAGGAAAGGATATAATTTTAATATTCCTCTTAGAAAAGAGCGCAAAGAGAATAACTACGACATAGTTTAAATGCAAAAACATAAATAAGTTTGGAAACAATCCTTAATGATAGCTTGGGGACCAGCTGTTGTACAGATCTTGAATATTTTAAGAGGCACTTCAGGAGGACAAAAAGATACAGAACTGCACAAGTGAATGTACAGAGTTATACAGATTACTAAAATAAATGCACTATTTCAAAAGACTACCGAAGATGTAATTTAGTTTAAGTTAGTTCACTGAGTCAGCAAAGAAATACAGCGACCTAATTTACCTTACGTATCAGTGAAGGAACTGAATTAACATACGAATCATTTCAGTTTACTATGGCTTTGAATCTTTATACATAAGCACATAATATAAAATGCACAAACATATTCACATATGCACAAAATAATTTTGATTTCAATTAATCGCTTACATTCAGGTTTCCTAAGTTTGTAATGTATGAGGAAAGATCTAGATGGGTTGAGACATGAGGAAATGTCAGCACGAAGTTCACACTATTTGGCATTTTTTTAAAAAAATAAAACACCTGTTTTACACCATGCTTTAAACCACCCAACCTTGATCACATTGACTTTTATCCTGTTTTGATGAGCAGAATAAATTATCAGACAGAAATTTTACTACAATATAATACTGCAAATTAATTACATGTGATTTTTTTAAGAACTGTAATTCTTGAACAATGGGAATTACAATAGCATTTACTTTTACCATAAAAGTCAGCAGTTCTTGCTTACCAATCCAATACGTGTATATACTGAACACACTTATCTTCTTGTTCAATATTAGCATAAACCAGAAGTCAATACTTGGAATGTTAATTCACAGCATTTCTGTAAATAAGTAAAATATATTAATTAATTAAATAAATAAGGAAGTCCAAAATCATTTCAAAATTGTAATGCATCTAAAGAGAATTACTGCCAATGTAAAAATATCTTGTACACTTGTAAAAACATTTTTTTACATTCAAACGAAGTGTAAATCTGAAAAAAACAATTATGTTCAAGTTACACGGGTAAGACAGTGGGATCGGAGCAAATGTAGAAGTTAAATTAACTATATTAATGACTGTCTTGTAGTAGTTCATAGTATATAAGCATATAAGAATTACCAGTAAAATATCCTTAATGCTGAGAACTATATCATTAATACTTTCTAGTCCCACAGATTACCTTGTTTTAATTCTACAATCTATGTTCTTTGTAAAGTATGTATGTAGGAAATTATCTAGTCGGCATACTTTGTAATTTACCAAAATATTACATCATAATGATAATATTCTCGTGCTGGAGCAACAATACTCGTGTAAAGGATGTTTTATTATTATTATTATTGATTCCTCGTAGCTAAGCGGTTAGCGTAAGCGCCTTTTCGTGGGAGACCTGGTTCGATCCCAGTGGGAGCTCATGTGGTTCGGATAAAATGGAGGCAGGTCCACGTCATATAGCCTCCTGCTGAAAGGGACGCTAAAATCAAAATTCAAACTATTATTTTTAATATTATTACCCCCCCCCCCCATTATATATATCCGACATATAGGAGCCTTGCTGGAAAATTTTTGCAAGTTGCTAGTATTCTGCTATTATAAAATTCGAAAGAATATACCATTCTACGTTTAAATTACCTCTGTTTATTTGTTTACGCCTATTTATTTACTTTCTACAACAGTTTGAAGATGTGCCTCAGAAACCGCTATTCGTAATGTGTCAACAACCGCTTCAGGCGACACAAATCGCTCACTGCGCATCTTATTTTTCATGTATGGAAACGAACAGAAGTCGTTATCAGGGTGTCTACTAAATGTTCATTTTCAAATTCCAGGTTTTATCAAGGTTTTCAAGGTTTATTTTTCCTTTTTTTCCAGGTCTATTCAGTAGAGTGACATTTATTGTAACATGTATATTTAATGCAATTTTATATAGTTCTGGTAATATAACAAATTGGTAATAATTAGAGAATGCATATGGCAAGTGATAGTTTCTTTAAGTGACAAGATGAAACTGACTGAAATGTAGGTTCTCAAAACATTTTACACAAGAAAATGTTTAATTAAAATATCCCCTACCAGAAGACCGGTTGAGAAAAATGTGCAGTAGCTTTAAATATCCTAATGTAGGAATACTATACAGAGATGAACCTTAATTAAACTGATAAAACTTCGGGAAATGATTCTCGGCACCCAAACAAGAAAAAAAAAAAAAAAACTCTTTAACTCTTCTCCAGGGCGCATAGTTTCCGAGCTAAAAGGTGCCGAAAGTGTGGAAAAATGAACTTCCGACGCCTATATTTCCAAAATTATCCAAAGTAGAGAGTGCTGCTTAAAATCTCACAAAGGAAATCATATGTTCAGAACAGATAAGACTTCCTTAAAGAGATATTAAGCTGCACTCTCTACGTTGGATAGGTTTGGAAATATAGGCCTGATGGACAATGACAAAAATGGCGGGAAAATAGCTTACTTCCCGCTAAATTAGGGGATAAAATACCAGAAGAGTATTTTACTACAAGCACTCCCCTTTAAAGTACTCATGTAGTATTTTATGCTAAGTACTGGTAGGACTTATTGAAATTATTGGAGATTATCAGTGCGGATTTAGACGAAATCGATCAACTATCGACCAAATATTTACCATTCGCCAAATACTCGAAAAGAAGTGGGAATACAATACCCCGGTACATCAACTATTTATTGATTTTAGAAAGGCTTACGACTCGGTTAGGAGAGAAACATTATACAACGTTCTTACAGAACTTGGAATACCGAGAAAGCTAATTAGATTAATTAAGGTATGTTTAAGTGAATCCCAAAGTAAAGTCCGGGTAGGAAAATTTTTGTCCACGAGCTTCCACGTCGAAAATGGCCTGAAACAAGGAGATGCGTTGTCGCCATTATTATTTAACTTTGTGCTGGAATACGCCATAAGGAAAATCAAAGATAGCAACCAGGGCCTAGAGTTGAACGGCATTCACCAGGTTATGGCATATGCTGATGATGTAAATTTAATAGGGGATGATAGGAGAACAGTAGAAATAAATGCAGAGATATTATTAAACGCTTGCAGGGACATGGGTTTAGAAGTAAATGCAGAGAAAACTAAATACATGGAAGTGCGTCGGGACCGTAATACGGCAAATTGTGGAGGCGTTAAAATATTAAATAATGCTTTTGATAAAGTGGATACTTTCAAATATTTAGGATCAATATTAACAGACGAAAATCACATTCACGAAGAAATTAAATGTCGACTAAAAGCAAGGAATTCGTGTTACTATTCGGTTCAAAATCTCTTGTCGTCGCGAATCCTGTCGAGGAATTTGAAGCTTAAAATATATAAAACGATAATCATGCCTGTTGTTCTGTATAGTTGTGAAACATGGTCGCTTACTCTGAGGGAAGAACATAGACTGAAAATATTTGAGAACAGGATCCTGAGAAGAATATTCGGACCCAAGAGGAACGAGAATGGGGAATGGCGGAAGCTTCATAACGAGGAACTACATAGTTTATACGGTTTACCCAACATTGTTAGGATCGTCACGTCTAGGAGGCTTAGGTGGGCGGGTCATGTAGCTAGAATGGAAGAAGGTAGAAACGCTTTCAAAGTCTTGACTGGTAGACCCATAGGAAAACGACCATTAGGAAGACCTAGGCGCAGATGGGAGGACAATATTAAGATGGATCTCGCAGAGATAGGAATACAAAGTAGAAACTGGATGCAATTAGCTAAGGATAAAAGTCAGTGGAGAGCTTTTGTGAACGCGGCACTGAACCTCCGGGTTCCATAGGCCATAGAGTTAGTTAGTTAGTTACTGGTAGGACTTAGCGGTGAGTAAGCTATTTTCCCGCCATTTTTGTCAAACTAGTATTAGTTTAGAAGAAAAAAGAAAATGATCATATATAATACAAATTCTTAACGCAAAGTAGTTCATATTATTAAACGTTACTGCACATTCTTCTTGGATGGGGACTGGCCATCAGTTTTATTTAAAAACGTATTGTTGAAAATGTTATGGAACCACGCACATTATATGAACAAATATAGAAAACAACTTTCACAGCGAACAGATTTGACATTTAACTTCAACATCCCTTTTAACTTTTTCGCCTGTTCTTCCAATGGATCTACTTTTGCTTCGGCGTCAGTTACTATTCTTTTCTTCTTTAATTCCAACTCTTTTCTTCTTTGCATCTTTCTTTTCTCGAGCTGCTCTGTCTTCTTTTTCACCGCGGTCTTTCAGATATTCATTTCTTCTGGTTGATGCATTTCTCACATACTGGATCATACTCTTTGTGATATTCATATTACGTATATCACCAACAACACGCACAACATCCAACACACTTCTCTGGGCAATCAAGCACTCCTCTTGGAGATTTTCAACAATCACTCTTTGTTAATGGTGAAACTCTTTTCCACTGCTGCGTTGCTATGGAAAAGTACACATATCTTATGCATGAATGTTTTAAACGCATTGGAGACACCTTCTTTATTTAACAGATCATGGAGAAAAACTTCTAATCTGTCATTTTTGTGACTGAAATTTGACGGTTTTCGTGCTGTGTCTTGGTCTGAACAAAATTTTAAATATTCCCGCTTCACCATATCAGTATTTACAGGTGTTATTTGCTCCTTCTCGACAAATGTCTCCAGGGCAAGTGTGATACGTGATTCACGAAGGGTTTCGTTGGTCATAGTTTCTGGAGACAAGCAATTTGCGGCTCTTGTTACACTGTATTTTAAAGGACATTTTAGCATAAGTTTTTATACAGTTCTTGCAAGAATCTTCTGCATTCTTTCTTCAAGTTCAATATATCAACATACGTCACTCCTTTAAGCGATGTCACCGCAGAAAATCCAACATTAACTAGATTAAGTGGTTTTAAGATGTCCTTATCAAAAACTTTTTTTTTTTTTTTTTTTTTTTTTTTTAAGTTTTAGCTACTTTTAAGACATCTTTCACGAAGCGGCTTAACAAACTACGAATCAACGTGTTAGGTCATTCCATAGAAATGGTAGTAATGGACTATCTGTCTGGTACTTAATGAGGAATTCTTCTAGTTCTACAGATACGGACTGAAGGAACCCTAATCTAGCAGCCAACAATACATCAGAGATGTGGACTTTTACTTTAGAGAAGTTTGATGTTTCAGGAGGTTTTGTTTTGACTGCATCAACATAAACTTTTAAGGCAGGAATTATAGTTATGGCACGGTTGATAACTTTAGAATTCTCCACCCACCTAATACAACAAAATTTGAGAGGGAAAACTGCTGTTCCAGATGCTGCCATGAAATCTGCTCTTCTTGAAGGGAAGTCCTTAAATACATAGTACAACGCTCTCAAAAACTCTGTCACATTCCAACACGCTTTGGTATGCGCAGTCTTAAAAGCCCCATTAACAATGAGTAAAGAGTATGTTCCTGTCTCTAAAAGCTGTGGACTTTCACTATTTTCTTCACTCAGATAGGCCTTCAAATCACTCAGAAATTTCAAATTAACGTTGGGACCATCAAGAGAAACCTGAAGTAACTTACAAAAATCGAGACCCTTGTCCTTGAGAGTATTTATAAATGCACATAACAAATCCTGGGCAGTAGCATGTCCGAGGAATACTGATGTTAAATAACGTGTTAAAACTTTATTTTCGTCACTGTGCCGGAAACGAACTACTAAATCCATTTGATTTTTCTGTGAGATAGTGTTTAGGCTTTCGTCGAACGATACTGCAAAAAATTCACAATTTTTAGTTCACGAAGTAACGTCTGTTGGAAATATGGACCCAATCCAAAAGTGATGACATAACCTATTTTGTCTTTGTGTAACTGCATATTTTTAGCGACTTCACACTGAGGAAACATATCCGTTGCACTCGCTTGGCTTCTGGCTTTGTGTAATGTCCAGATTATTTCTGCTTTCGTTACTTGATCTTTGATAAGATAACTCTTTATTACACCACTAGTTTTGGCTGGGCTTTCATTTTTCTCCTGAACAACTGGAGTAGATGATGTGCCAGTCACTTGTATAGGAAGGCTCCTTGTTAACATTGCTTGAGAACTTTACGATCGAACATTGTGCATTAAGAGCTTTAACAGCTATTTGATGTTTCTTTCCTTTTTCATGAGATTTCAATGATCCAGCTCCCATATTTGAAATGTCAAAATCAGTTCTGCAGAGTTTACAACCTGTTTTAAATAGATCGTTGGACCTAATAACCCATTTCCATTGGCCTTTCCACGAGTCCTGGAATTTAGTTTTACTTTTCCCCATTTTAATGGTTGAAAAATGAAATGTTAATTGTTAATGTGTAACAGGATTTATTGCAAGACTAGTAAAATGTTAACCTAAATACAAAAAGTGATTCCGTTAAGATGTGAGCAATTTTACTTTTTTCCGGTGATACACCTTTCGGCCACCGAGAATGGTGTTCACTGCGACATTCGCGGGCTTGGACTCCTGTTAAAAAGCTTCGGCACAGGAGTATAAGCGGAATGTTGTTCCAGACCTGTCTACTACTCTTGCTACAGAAACATGTAAACCAATGTCTTCACAAAGCAGCAAATAAGCTTGCATCATACTATGCAAATAGGCAGCAACTACAGAGAAAGCTTCTGGCTTGTATGCCAGTATCCCCAAGGCACAAACTTAATAGATCATAAAATTTAACTTTTTCAATTACCTTACTCTCATCATCGGAGACTAATTTAGCTCTTTTTGTAGTCACTGTTATTCACAACGACCATGCCAAACAAATAAAATCTTATTCAGTCTCTTCTTGTACCCTCAACATACTTTCCAAGAACATTCACCGCCTGCACTCTGCTCACATCTGTCTGTTTTTCTCAACTACGTCTCCAGTGAATAAGTTATTATTTGCTTTTAACTTATGCTGTAGTATAAACTTTCTTGCATTTTACAAAAATATACTTATTCCATACCAATCCCAAAAGCAATGTTTTAAAAACAATTTTAAAACTTCCAGGTTCCTCATCCAATTCCAGGCTATTTCCAGGTTTTCCAGGTCCAAAAGTAAATTCCAGGCTAATTCCAGGTTTTCAAGGTTTTCCAGGTCAGTAGACACCCTGGTTATGTATCAAATCAGGTGAATACGAAAAATGAGTCATTAATTTGACACTTTTACTGAAAAAAAAAAATGCTTAGCAGAAACTGGCATTGTAGTGGTGAAGAATCATGCACCGATTTGGATTTACTTTAGGGAATTCCTTGATGACCTTTGGCAAACAAATTATTGTATACCACTCATCATTTAAAGTTCTTCAATTTTCTAAAGCTATAGTTGCCACATCAGGGTGGAAAAAAATCATTTTTGTTGATTTTTTTTTTATTTAAATCGATTTTTTTGATTTAAATTAAATCTTTCTCCTCGTATAATACAAGTCACGAACTGAAGAAAAAGCATTAGGAATTAGTATTAAATGCCAATTATGCCATTTAAGTGAAAGTATTGGGGTTGAATTTTGAATTATCCCCAATCGTTATCATATATCAATCCCAAACAATGTTTCTTAACCCTTTTAAATTATGGTTCTTTTTAAAGGTAAATTATAGACTTTCAGTCAAGCAGCTACAGCACCATCCCCATTTATCCTAGGGTCATGGTACATACATCACTCTCTTTAGAATAGAACAGCTTTTGAAACGGTAACATTCACATTTCCTTATCATGTCCCTGAAGCGGGTAATTTTGAGAGTATTTGTCATTTTCTTTACTTTTTTTTTTTTTTTTTTTTAAATTTTGATCCCCTCTGGATTTCCCTGTGTTACCGCACAGATCTCAAAATCAACTGGGAAATACTAAGGGGTGTACTAAATATGTGTACAAAATTTCAAGCTTCTATCTTGAGTAGTAAGGGTGAGGAAACTATTTAACAATGAGCTAAGAACATTCCCACAATGACCCAGATGACTCGGATGTAATATAAAAATTTCCTCAGACATCCCTATTTATCCTAGGATCATGATTTGTACATTATTCTCTTCAGTATAAAACAAATTTTCAAACGATGCCCTTCAAATGTCTCCATCATGTATCTGGGGCGGGTAAATCACGAAAAAAAGGAATTTTCTGTTAAAAATATCTTCTTTTTTGTTTTTAATTTTTACCTCTGTGGACCCCGCCTCCTGTTTTAAGGCAGAGATCTGAAACAAATCTGAGAAATACTGAGGGGTGCACTGAGTAAATGTGCAAAATTTCAATCTTGTACGTGCAAAAGTAAGCCCGCGAAAAATAATATTCCCCAAATACCCCAGATTCTCGTATAAAACAGGATCTCAGGTAACAGTTTCCTGAGACATCCCTATTTATCCTAGGAGCATAGTACGTGCATCATTTTCTTCAGAATAGAACAGCCTTTCAAACGGTACCATTCATATGTCTCCATCTGAGGCGGAAAAATCACGAAAAAAACTTTTTTTTTTTTTTACACATTTTTCCCCCTCTGGACCCAGCTGTTTCCACGCAGATATCTGAAAACATCCGAAAATTATTAAGGGGTGCACTGAACGAGTGTGCAAAATTTCAGTCTTCTGAATGCAAAATGTAACCCGCCAAAAAATAATAATAATAAGCATGACAAAAAATATCTCTTTAAATTTACGAAGTCATCACACACTATGCCTCAACGTAGAGAGGCGTGAAAGTATATGTAACGTGTTCTAAAATGCCTCCTGTCTTGAAGAAAACGAAGTAAAAAGCCTTATTCGTACTTTTTAAATTGAATAGTGAAGATTCTACCCTATCACTTAAAATAGGTTATATAATTTAAAAGGTTAAGCATTAAGGAAAAAGTACAGCAACGTTTATCAAAATAACACTTTTTTTTTCACAAAAGTTACTGATATTTGGCAGGGGCCTATTTTTAAAAACTCAGAACTTAGCTTGCGGCATGAAATACATAAATTTCGCCTAAAGTTGTAAAATTAACAAAGGACCCCTCTAAATACGCCCTATTATCTGGGAGCTAACAAACAGACACGCACAAAAAAGAATTTTCGTCTTAAATGTCGATGGTGATTTCCCCGTTGGAATAGTTAACGATTTTAAAACCCAATGTTACGAAAAGAAAAAAGCAGGATTGCTCTGTTACCTATTCAAAACGGGATTTTCCCTAACCATCCTCTGCATGACACTGGTTTTCATACTACTGTACATTTGAGTCTCATTGAATTATGATTATTAACTTCCATAATCGAAATAACAGAACAGAAACGGGATTTTACTTATTTTCACTTTAAATTAATTTATTTTGGAATTCGATTTAAATCAACGATTTTTATTAAAAAAATCAAGTGATTTAAATCAGACTGATTTAAATCAATCCACCCTGTGCCACATGTTTGGTATAACCGAAGAAACAAACAACCATTTGCCTGACAGAACTCCTAGACCGAATACCAATCGACACGAGCCAGTTTTTGAGCTTTGAAAAAATTATGTGGAACCCATCGGCTTGAAACTTTCCATATGTTCACGTAACCAAGTAAAAACGTATGTATTGCCTTCATGTGAATGTTGAAAGATGTCTAAATCTCACGGTATGTTATATTTCGATCTCAATCATTTCACGCACAGTACTGATTTTACTGGCAGCAAAAGACGTGGATGGACAATCTTCACGAAATTCATCATTGACAAATATATGAGAGCACGCTAGAATTCGGGACTAATTGCACACAATCCTACTGGATGGTGCTTTATCTCTAAAAGCCAAATGAAGTCACTCAATGCATTGTTTCGGTTGTAAAATAAATTTGAAAGCATTAAAAAAAAAAAAAAAAAAAAATCACTGTCTGAAAATGTTCACGATAAAGGGCCTATCTGGTTTGCCGTAAGGACAAGACTGTCAAGTGATCAGATCAAAAGTCACGTCGTGTGCTAAATCGAGTCTGGAGATTCCAAATTCAGATGTAAGATATTTCAAGCACTTAACCTCAGTGTGAAGCGCCCTAAGTAACTCGAAGGAGATGCATGTACTTTATTATGATTGATTTTACTAAAAGAAACTTCACTTTTGACAATGTTCTATACATATTTACCTTACATGCTATACATCGTTTCTAAGCTCTTCACTAATCTTTGCAATAAGTTTTCAATTAGCCTTCTCCTTATGCACAACTTCATTCCTTTTCATTAATTTTCCATTGACTTTAATGGTCATGTTTCGTGATTTCTTACTATGTTCCATCCATTTTAGTACAATGTCTTTTTGAATGTAGAATTTACATAGTCTGTTCTATATTTAAAATGAATTTCAGCCATCTTCCTCTTTTGGTTTTTGAGGTAAGTGGAGGAATTATTTGTTTGTCATTGTTTTTTTTTATTTTTATTATTATTATTACCTTAAGGTTAATGTTTCGTGTTTTTTTTTTTTTCTGTTCCATCCATTTTAGGAAAATTTGCTTTTGGAATATAAAATCTGCATAGTCTCTTCTACATTTGAGCTGAATTTCAGCCATCTCCCCGAAAGTCTGTTCACATCATTGCTATCGGCTACGACCTTTCTAATTTAGATATATCAAGGACGCATTTCATATTTATTTTAACCTTCGTCTGACTCCTGGAGGGAAATATGGAAAGCTTCTACATTTATTTATTTAATAGCAGAAATACTCGTTCTTCGCACAAGAAGAGTAGGTTATTTGAAAAATATTTAGAAACTCTTTACTTTCCTTATGGAGCATGTGTATATTTATTTTAAGAAGTGCATATATCAACTTCATCATCCTAATATTAGGTGCTCGTGAAATAATAATTTGGCTTGAATTTTGAACCCACTACTCCCCCTCCCCTCGATACACAATTTAATGTAACTAACATGATAAAAGTTCGGTTCCAAAGTGCTAACTATATTCCGGAAGTAATTTCAAACGATCCACAAGTTTTTTTTTTTTTCCATTGTGATGAGACGACATATTTGATTCGAATGTAAAGAAAATCATTGTAGAAACTGCATATTCTCTTCTTTAAAAGCGGAATTTCAAAACGCTCCAATACATATGTACTTATTTTAAATTAGGGATCCATAAATTTGATGCTTCTAACTTCACAAAGAGTGCCTAACCCGGGATCTCCAGCATATCCTGTTGATGCGTTAACTATTACGCAACACAGTCCTTTCCCCAGAACAGCCACACTATCTCTCACTTCTAAAGTGTTATTAACACATCGGCCTCATTCACTTTTCACTCTTTATTACTGGTTTAGGTTATAAATATTTTTAAAACGTAGGTTTTGTTTGTGTGTTAAAGATTACTGTTTCTGAAAGCAGCGAGGTTAGGATTAGGAATTAAGATTTTTGAGCTGTCAGTATCTAAGGTCGTTTAGCCGGTCACGTATATGAAGGATGATGTCCCTCGGCGAAGACACTATCCCGATGAAAGGGAAGGAAGAAAGGATTGTGAAAGGAAGGAAGTGACCTGGAATCATTATGTTCGGTATCATCCCGGCATTTGTCTGGTGTGAATGAGGAAAAACCTCACTCAAGATGACTGGCCTGAAAAAGCTGTTACACTTTTTCGACCGTGTGTCCCCATCGGCAATCGAACCCAGGATAGTTCGCACCAAAGGCGAGAACGTTAGCGACTACGCCACGCGGGGCCACTGAAAGCAGCGAGACTATGTAAGACGTGAACTTACAATTTAAGTTGGAATTCTAACTACCATAATACTTTCAAAATTTTCTCCCACGGAGAATAGAACCCCGGAACCCAGACGCATGCGGATGCCACTAGACCAGCGGGAAGGACTCACGCAAAGTTACACATGTTATTTCAAATATAAACATAACACACATTATTTTGTTTTAATTGTCTCGAACTAAGATTAGAATGTTTTTCATTCATTCAGTATATTCAGAATTTCCCAACTCAGTATTCATTACATATTGTACACAGTAGTACGTACCTTAATATGGGAAAGTGTCTAATTCGCCCAATAAAATCTCGTAAAGAAAGTATTGTCATGCATCTTGTTTGTACCAGTAATATAGTAATAAAAATGAGTTTAGTCAGATGGGGTCCAATCCGAGAAAAAAAAAGTCAAATTATCCTCGAAACGCTGCAGCTTATTTATAGGCATCACGCTTACACCCTTGCAAAAGAAACCTAAACCGAGAAATGCAACGTTGTCGGTAGAATACGACTGTTCAAGCACTGAAAATATTTTGTCAGAATGGCAAGGTAGATTAACGAACCTGTGGTGTAATCGCTATCAATCTGCACTAAACTGATTTTGCTATTAAGAGCAAAAGTATTTAACATTATCACAGCTTCGACTTTTTCGATTTAAAGCTGTATTACGTTCTTTTATGAGAAACTAATGTACGGATCCTTCAGTTTGCAAGATGATTCTTGCACTAATCTAAATTATCAATCCGCCAGCATACACACCTCAAAACTTTATACTAATCGCAACATCATTAACATAAATTAATCTTTATATCAGAGAATATTTCATGACTCTAACAGCTATTTCCGTATTTAACTGTATAAAATTGGAAAAAAAAATTAAGAGCTTACACCAACACATTAATTCAGTAACACATAAGGAAACATTCTATAGGCTCCCTACTTCTTACAAACGCGCATCTAAATAATATTTGGTCCTGTCCTGTTATAGTAAAACATAAATCGTAAAGTTTACGGAAGGAATGTATTATTTTATTTGGTCTAGGAATTAATTCGTGCGGTTGGTACGCACACATTGAAGCTGTAGTACAAACACAAAATACATAAATACCTTAAGAAAAATATTGTCCATCGCTAGCCACCACTTTCGCCCATCTGTCAGGCAATGTACGGATTCCGTGGCGAAAGAAGTCCTCATCCTTGGAAGCGATCCAGTCAGAGACCCATGTTTCGATATCTTCTGAAGAAGTAAACCGCTGTCCAATCAAATCGTTGTTCATGCAATCGAACAAGTAGTAGTCCGAAGGAGCAACGTCTGGTGAATACGGCGGGTGGGGTAAAACTTCCCATCCGACATTTTCTAAATAGGTTTTGACCGGTTTTGCGACATGTGGGCGAGCGTTATCATGTTGAACAATAAGTTTATCATGTCTGTTCTCCCATTCTGGTCGTGTTCTGGCCAGAGCTTGCTTCAAACGCATTAATTGTCGTCGATAACGTTCTCCATTCATAGTTTCACCCGGTTGCAGCAGCTCATAGTACACCACACCTTTCATATCCCACCATATGCACAGCATAACCTTTGCACAGTGAATATCTCGTTTTGATTGTGATGGACCTGGTTCACCTGGTTTCACCCAGGCCTTTTTTTCGTTTAGGGTTCTCGTAATAGATCCACTTCTCATCACCCGTAATAATGCGATGCAGAAACCCCTTTCTGCTCTGTCGTTGAAGCAGCAATTCGCAAATGGTTTTTCGTCTTTCAACGTCTCTGTCTTTCACTTCATGTGGAACCCAATGTGACATCTTTTGAATCATTCCCATGGCTTTCAAGAGTTTGGAGACTGTTGTTTGATCAACGCCTAATGCTGCTGCAAGTTGTTCCTGCGTTTGACACGAATCCTGCTCGAGCAATGCTGTCAATTCTTCGTCTTGAAATTTTTTTGGCTGTCCAGCTCGCTCTTGGTCTGCCAAGCCGAAATCACCACTTCTAAACCGTGCAAACCACTTCTGACACGTTCGCTCAGCTAGAGCATGGTCACCATACACTTCCACCAAAATACGATGACTTTCAGTCGCACTTTTCTGCATGTTAAAGTAATGCAGCAGGACACCCCGCAAAAACACTTTATCAGGCACAAATTGCGCCATGTTCACTTAACTACAAACTGGTGTTGTTGACGCTTTAATCCACTGTCCTATACTACGAACGATACGCGATGACAGGGGTTTGCAACACATGTGTGGATACACGGAACTGTGGGACGCTCCGTTCGTTGCGCCATCTCTTGTTCACCCGCACGAATTAATTCCTAGACCAAATATTTGTAAAGGGCAATTTATGAGTGATAGCAAATTTTTATTTTGGTCATATCATTCGGTTCAATGATTTGATTCTTTCAGTTCCGGTTTTGAGGACGTATCTGTTCCTCGTAAGTTTCGCAGATTGGTTGGTACTTGTGCTTTCCGCGCGTGACGCTTTTCACTGTGTGTCACTATTTTCGTGGTGGTAGATATAACTTTGGATTTATATAAATCAGGGTTTGCCCAAGTGGGCCCAGCCCGAAAAAACCCACCGGGTTTTTTCGGGTTGGACCCACCTGAAAAAACCCACCTTAAAACCCACCTGGGTTTTTGAGCTTTTTGTTATTATATTGTTGGTGCAACTAAGGTAATTATATTGAAAGTTATTTTTATCAGATTTTGGACTTTCCTGAGTGAATTAGATGCTTTCACATGAAGGTGTACAACAACATAATACATTTATAAACTTCTGAATGCACTGAATAAATTAAGAAAATAATTTTAAAAAAATTAGCTTGAGGTAATTGTAGAACAAATTAATGTATAGATTGTGCTTGTAGCCTGTTTGAAGTAAGATATGCAATTTTATATTTTAGAAAATACTTTCCGTGAAAAGTGTGCTCGCTGACTCGGCGACACCGAGGGACGTTATCCCTCATCGAGTTTAAGGCCATAGGTGCCGGTACTACCAGTAAATATGAGCGCATTAGTAAAACTATTAGTATTATTGTTTTAGTACCTTTGATGGTAACACAAGTATTCTTCAGTAAAATTTCGTTTTCCAACAACAACAGTTTAGTTCAGTTATTTGTTGCTACTCTTCAAATAGGCCTAAGCATTCTGCAGAATCAACAACAACGTAAAAATTCTTGCCAAATTTAAAAAGCTTAATGCTCGGAGTTCCGAAGATTACGTAACTCTTACTATTTGAAATGCTGAATTCAAACTTCCTTACTAGTGGAAGTTTCGATGTACACCAAGAAAAAACTGCATTTTCGAAGAAAGAAAAAAAAAAAACGCCGCGAAAGAAGTGCTCGGGAAATTCCCGCAATTCAGCGCACAAAGCGTAGCAACTGAATAATTCAACAATAACACTATTTATTTTACGCTGGAAGATATTGAATTTCATTTAAGACATTTACTTTATAAAATATGAATTATGTTTGTGTTAATTGTTTTAAATTAACTTTCTGGAAAGAGCCTCTTGCAACAAGTGCTCGGGAAATTCCCGTAATTGAACGCACAAAGTATCGGAAGTGAACTCCAACCAGTGGCGGCAGTTGGACGTTAAAAGAGGGGGGGGGTAAGACATGATCTGAATATTTGATATCAATGTTAGTTTTCCTGGTTGCTTGTAACACTTTTGTTTGACGAAAGGTTGTATAACTATTAGGATACGGTCTTTTTCAGTTAAAATACCGTATATCTTGTTTCACATTTTATTAAGTAAATTGACAAGAGCAACGCAAGTAGATACTAGCCCTTTGTACTCGTAAACAACGAAGGTGTAAGAAGAGATTTGATTCCTTGCTCATGAATATCTGTCTGGAAAATTGTGCGATCAGATTAGGGGCCTATTTAATAACAAATTTGCAAAACAAATAAACAGAAAGGATAATATTAATCAAATAATCTTAGTAATGAATAATGAGGCTTGTTTTGCAAAAGTTATATTGAAACTGGAAATTAATGAACAACTTATATTTTTAATTTCACGCATGCTATTATATGTGTTATTACTCTTAGAATGACAGTGAACACTACAAGTATATGCTACGACATTTAAAGAAATACTTTAGCAGGTTCCCGAAACATGTTCGCTGCCATTAAGTATATGAGGGTCACGCATTGTTGTGGCACAGTATTTGAATTCCAACAATTGAGTTCGGTAATGGTATCCAGAGCGAAGAAGCGAAGCAAGTTTCAACTTGCCTCGCCTATCGGCGTGGCCGTATTGCCTTCACTTGTTTGTTGATGTGAGCAGCATTCGGCTGTTTAGAATGGAGCTCGAAAGGGAACATTTTCGGCCAATGATCCGTTACGATTTTAAAAGTGGTTTGAACGAGACACAAAGCCTTGACCGTTTGCAGAGGGCATTTGGGGACCTTGCTCCTTCCCGTGCTACAATTTTTCGGTGGTTTGGTGAATTCAGAAAAGGCCGGACATCGCTTAAAGATGGAGAGAGAGCTGGACGTCCGGCAACAGCTATGTCAGATGAAAATATTGCCGCTGTGGAACAAATGATACGAAAAAATCCTCGAACAACTTTCAAGGACATTGAATCTACAGTGAACATTGGATTGCCAGCAGTAACAAAAATTCTTCATGATCATCTTCGGCTCAGGAAGGTTTCATCTCGTTGGGTGCCTCACACTTTGACTGAACAGCAGAAGCGCATGCTTGTGGAATGGTGTGAAGAAATGCTTGCAAGATTTGATGGAGGCAATTCTCGACGCGTCTCTGACATTGTTATGGTGATGAGACTTAGATCTATTAATTTGACCCTGAAAATAAACGCCAGTCTACAGTTTGGATCTTTCCAGACGAAAATCCACCCACGAAAGTGAAGCGACCGTGAAGTGTGAGGAAGAAGATGGTCGCAACTTTCTTCTCCAAATCTGGCCATGTTGCAACTGTTAAACTTGAAGAACAAAGGACTTACTGCTCAGTGGTACACCACAGGTTGCCTAACAAAAGTGTTCCAGAAGCTTCGGGAACGGAGTCCAAGAACTGGATTTCGTGGGATCCTGCTTCATCATGACAACGCGTCCGCACACACGGCCAACATCACAGTTCAGTTTTTAGAATCTACGGAGGTCAAACTTAAGACTCATCCGCAGTATAGCCCTGACCTGGCCCCGTTTAATTTTTTCTGTTCCCCAGGATCAAAGATCGCATGCGTGGGAAGAGAGTTTGCAGCCCTGAAGAAGCTGTAGTGGCTTACGAGAATGAACTTTCAACACTTGAAGAAAAAGACTGGCAACACTGCTTCCAAAAGTGGTTTTCGAGGATGCAAAAGTGTGTACAGTGTAATGGTGAATACTTTGAGAAAATGTAAGTGTTAAATTGATTTTAAGTATGTAAGTTATTTCACATCTCAAAACTTTCGTAGTGACCCTCGTAGTTTTCACTTTCTTGGAATATATCAAAACTCAGCAATACTTAGTCATTCCACATTTCAGTTTTACAAAATAATCCTAAAACCTAGAATTATGCTGAATTTACTAACTTTTATCTGTATATACAAAACTGTATATGTACACCCCTAAACTTGTATATTACACTGCAAAATTAATATTCCTTACTGAGCTCCTTCGTGGCTAAGCGGTTAGCGTACACGCCTTTGACGTGGGAGACCCGGGCTCGATTCCCGGGGGAGGGGAGCTCACGTGGTTCCGACTCCCATTAAGTCCACGTCTCATATAACTTCGCTGCTGAACTGGATGTTAAACTGAAAAAAATCAAATCAAAATATTCCTTATTATTAGAAAGAAGAAAATACATTTTAGGAACTGTCGATTT
The DNA here is from genome assembly GCF_964235325.1 of Thermobia domestica. Classification (NCBI taxonomy): domain Eukaryota; kingdom Metazoa; phylum Arthropoda; class Insecta; order Zygentoma; family Lepismatidae; genus Thermobia; species Thermobia domestica. The sequence goes on along the minus strand of NC_137458.1, from coordinate 266,509,104 downwards.
TTGTGCAATTAAAGAATAACTTGTGAAGGACTTCTTTTCTGCGAAATGTTATCTCAATTAGTTTCAGAGCGGCTGACTAAAATACCGAGCCCTTGCAAGAAGAAATGAAAGTACGCTCGAATTGTGTCGCTCCAATAGGTTAATTTTTGGGCCATTTTTAGTGGCAATTCAAATGCAATTCCTGTAGCTTTCTTAATTCCACGGGAAGACAACCAATACGTACTCATGGAACAACAAATATTTTATGGCACCACTTTTATTCTATGAACCAATAATACATACAAAACTTTATATTTCCAAATGAAACTATATACATTATTGGGTAATTTCAAAAAGTGGGAAGCAACTTCTCCCCCCATAATCGCCGCCCATGACTTCTACAATAAAACTATTTATTTTACACTGGAAAATATTTATGTCGTATGAGACATTTTGAAACATTTATTTTATAAAACACGAATTATATATCTTTGTTTTAAATTAATACATTTTGTGTTCATATTTGGCGAACGTCACTGAGGCTCCTGGGATGATTCGATCCACATTTGGTCTTTCGTCTGTCTACCACACATACTACAGGGTATCATTTTCGGTCTTTTAAGTTTAAATTTTCAGGGTACAAGCACGATATACACTAAATTTCCTGTATAGATCTTGGCGGCATACCAACGTAAAATTTCAAAATGGCGGCCATTCTTTTTTCAAAATAGCGGATATCCACGCTACAAAGTGCAATTTTCAGTCTTTTAAGTTGATATGTTCAGAGTAGAAGCACGAGACACACTAAATTAGCTGTATATACTTTGGCAGCGATCAAACGTAAAATTTCAAAATGGCGGCCTTTTTTTCAAAACTCCAGTGAATAGAAAATTGTTGTGACAATTGTGACAAGTTGTGACAATGATAATCTTGAAATATAAACCACATTTTAACACTTTTACCCCAAAACCATTGAAATATTTCGAAAAAACCCAATTAAACCCGAAAAAACCCAATTAAACCCGAAAATACCCGAAAAAACCCACATGGGCCCAGGTGGGTTGGGCTTTTTCAAAAAAACCCGGGTTTTTTCAAACCCTGATATAAATAAACATAAGCGTATGACAATGACATACATATTAGTGTCGCTTTATTACAGCTCAACACAAGTTGCGGTGTATGTGAAAAAGTTTAAAAGTTAAGCACAGTTCGAGATCACTGTGCCAAAATGCACTATATATCAGGGTGGAAAAAAATCATGATTTTTTTTAAAAAAATCATTTTTGTTGATTTTTTTGATTTAAATCGATTTTTTTTTTATTTAAATCAAATCTTTCTTCTCGCGTAATACAAGTCACGAACTGAAGATAAAACATTAGGAATTAATATTAAATATTAATTATGCCATTTAAGTGAAAGTATTGGGCTTGAATTTTGAATTGATTGCCAGTCATTAACTTATTTCAATCCCAAATAGAGATGAAAGGGTTCGGGAAAACAGTCTTTTTTTTGGGGGAGAGGGAGGAACCTCGGTTTTTTCTGCTTCCCTTTTTTGCTTGCGATTTTTTTTTTCAAATTCTGCTTTAAATTGATAAAGCAGGTTTTGTTTCGCTTTTCTACAATACAAAAACTCATTTAAGTAGTGGTGGATGCAGATAATACAAAACCTCGAAAATAAACATTAATTTCGAAAACATACTTCAAACAATTTTAATTTTTATTATGAATCCCAAAAATTAATCCATGTATATAATAAGTTGCAGTTAAGTTTTAACTTTCTTATGCATTATAAGCAATATTTTTTATTGTGGATTAAAAATACAAAAACAAGAAAAAACTGTTACATGACACACAGAATTTATTGTACTATGTATCTGAGTTCAAACAAATAACACATCGGAAAGATAATAATATATTTATTGAACAAACGCACAAAACAAATTTAAGTTTTGACGCCGTAGCCTTTTCAAAAATAACATGTGCTTTTCTTTCTTCATTACGTATATCAAGTGGCTCAATTGGTACAACGTCGGCTTCGCATTCGGGAGGTCATGGGTTCGATTCCCGCTGCCGACCATCCTGACTGGAGTAGCCTCTGAGCTTCATCTGGTGATTGTTAAATAAATAAATAAATATAATTCCCTCGTCAATTTGTTATAGGCTATAAGTTTATTATGTCTGACTTCCGAGACTTTCATAAACATTCGTACTAGAGTAACAATGAAAAATAATCATTGTTTTATTACAATTTAACGTATCACTTTAAAAGACTGAAAAAAAATGCAATCTTTGTATGGGAAGCTCAAAAATCACCTAATTTGTTAATGCATCTCTTGCTTCCGCCTTTGCTACCCCTACAAAAACTTCTTTGAAATGGAACAGAAATGTTGAAAATGTATTTTCTATTCATTTATTACATACGTAATAATCCCTTACCACCTATCAGGTGCTTCGGACCTGCAAAATCGGTAAAGTCCCAAATTTCGTAATGCACTAACTGTTCCTTAAGCTTGTTTACAGTCAGGAAAGTACTGAATTTTCTGTTCATGGATCATATGCGTAATACTGTTCATCTGAGCGTTTGGTTTCCAAGGCTTTAGAATATATAACCACCATCACGGTTTACCCAGTCCTGAAGGTTTCTGAATTTTTAACAAGAATTCAACATGTCATTACGGAACTTTCCCTTAAGAAAAGAAAAATTACGAAATACATTTAAGTGAAGCACAACAAACACGAGTGAGTGGTTAGCTTTTCCGGGATTCAGTCCCGCATTCGACCATTCCGACAAAAGTTCTTAACTCCATATGTGAATGTAGAGATAGTGCGTGTACTGTGATTCCTGGCTGATTTCATTTCTTATGTTTTAAATTGTTGTTATTACTAATTACCAGCAATGACGGATTTGCGAAAGGGGAGAAGGTGGAGGTGTATTTCGGCCTGAAGCCTGTTCTCCGAAATTACGGAATTTCTAAAACAAACGAAATTTTAGTTATGTCTTTACTCATAAACTTCAAGCTCCCCTCAAATGAAAATCAGGCATTTTTTAAAGAAAAAACTAACCATTAATAAGAAAAAACCCTCCGAAAACAACTTTTCTAAATCCGTACTGATTATTTGTATAAAATGGTATTCAAGGTTGCATCTGGAAGATTATTGGTACATCATTACACAGCTACAGTATAACAGAAATGTGGAAGCATGCTGTGACGGATATATTGAAAAACATAAGTTTTAACTATGTGCTAGAAACTAGAGTACTAAGCTCTAAGAAATGAAACATGAATAACTAAAAATGAAATGATCTAAAGAAGAAAAAAATGTAGTTAACTCAAAAGTTAAAATAGTTATATAACCTCTAAAAGTGCTCTCAAATACTACGTACTTAATGTTTAATTCATAAAACATGTACTCCATCCATCATGATGGTGCATTCTAGAGGGAAATATGGCATTTAGGTGATGAAATCTTGTTTAACTATATAGTATACTATAAGAAAGCTATTTAGATAGAAAAATCATGAAAATGAAAAAAAGCCAAAATTTCCGTTTTTCCCCTAAAAAAACCGGTTTTTTGTGAAAAAAACATCAATTCAAAAAAGTCGGCTATTTTGTGTCTCTAATCCCAAACAATGTTTCTTAAGCACTAGAAAAAGTACGGCAACGTTTATCAACATGATATATATATATTTTTTTTTTTTTTTTTTTGACAAAAGTTACTCATTGACTCATTGACAAAAAAATTGGAACTAGCTTGCGGCACGAAATACATATAAAATACGCAAATTTCGCCTAAGGTTATAAAATCTAAAGTAGATTTACGTTTCGGAGAGGGAATCGGACCCCTTTATAAATACGACCCTATTATTTGGGAACAAACAAATAGACGCGACACAAAAGAATTTTCGTCTTAAATGTCCATGGTGATTTTCTCGATGGAATAGTTAACGATTTAAAAACCTTATGTTACGAAGCTAAGAAAGCAGAATTCCTCCGTTACCCGTTCAAAATGGGATTTTCTGTAATCATCCTCTACATGAAACACTCGTTTTCATACTGTGCTGTACATACATTAGCATCGTATTGTATTATGATTATCTTCCATAACTGAAATAACACAACAGAGGCTGGATTTTACTTATTTTTACTTTAAATTAGTTTAATTTGGAATTTGATTTAAATCAACGATTTTTATTTAAAAAATCAAGTGATTTAAATCTCGATTTAAATTTAATCAGTCTCGGATCTAGACTGATTTAAATCAATCCACCCTGCTATATATGCTGAAATTGAAAGTGTTCACGATACTTTTATTCATTAGGAATGGAAACTATGTGGGGAAATTACTCTAATATATGTTCGTTTGTGGTGTAAGCAAGTACAAAAACATTCATGTCCATGGTACTGAGCTAGATCAACCCAGGTATTCCATTCCTTTCTAATTATTTTTTTACTGATGAGTTTCTTCCCCTTCTTGTGTAAACTTTGATGAGCTATTTGTACTTTATATTAATTTTAGTATTAATTTGGTGCGAGTGATACCGGGTTCGATTCCCAGTGAGGACACTCGGTCGAAAAGGTGTAAGAGTTTTTTCATACAAGCCACCCTTAGTGAGGATTTTCTTTGGTTTTCCTCATTCACACCAGGAAAAGGCCGGGTTTGTACATAAACAGACCCCAAGTCGCTTCCTTCCTCCCAGGTGCGGATTAAGGCTTTTGGGGCCCTGGAGCCAACTATTTCACGGGGGCCCTATGTTACGAATAATTCCAGCGCATAAATTTTCTTTGCTGCCTTCCACAGTCTCATAGATTCATCAAAACACCGAGAACTATGCTGTAGCTCAGAGAGCCCAAATTGATTTGAAAAGGAACGTTTTATTGTTAAGGAGATTTGGAAAACCTAGATTTGCTCTAAGTAATGACAGATATTTCAAAGGAATTGTCACCACAAGCTAATAATTTGGTTTGTAATAGAGGCCCAAAATAGCTCACTCCCTCATAAAATGAGTATCGTGAAGACTCTGGTGGACGAAGACTTAACTCTAGTGATACCGCGAGCGGAAAAAATAGCATGGATCTAAAGCCTATAATATAATAAGTTGATTACTATATTTTACTATTAAACAGAGGGAGGGGCCCTGGAGCCTGGGCTCCATTTGCTCCGCCCTTAATTTGCTCCTGCTTCCTCCCCCTTCCCAGGATAGTGGCTCGCCTATGAATGTCATCCCTCATCCATGACGGACTTCAGGCCATAGATGCCGGGAATGCCCAGATGTATAAAAACATTTTAGTATTAAATATATATATGAACTGTTCGACGGATTAGGGAGCCTTGGACACCTCAGATATATATGAAGTTATTTCTGCTTTTCATTCATTGTCTTTTGTGTGTGTGTGTGTGTGTGTGTTTTTTTTTTCCTACTTTAGCTTTCTAATCTTGATAATTTGCTCCTGTTTTCTTACTGCCTACCATGTGCCTTTAGCAATTGGATAATGTGAAAGTTTTGAGAAATTTAGAACTGTTACGATGGAAAATGGATATCAGGGTTGGCAAAAACCATGTTTTCTCGAAAAAACCCAAAACCCTAGTTTTTTGGGCTTAAACTTATATATATATATATATATATATATATATATATAGTTTAAATGATTTGCTCTATGTGTTTATGTTACATATGAACAGAAATAAGTTTGTTTCGCCTTGGTGTTATTAAGCAACAACGGGATTATGCTCGAAGGAGTCACATAAGCTTAAAGCGGAATCCAAACCGCTTCTCGGCTTACATCCGAGAGAAATTGTCCTCCATTTGAATTCGACACCGGGATTAGTTGGCCTGAAATAAGATGAGTCTGCCGACTCAATAACGAAGCACTCCTGATAAAAATACTTTGAATTTGTACTTGTAATACATACTTGTAATATAATAATCAAGAGTCATTTCAGAAGGACAAAAAGATAAACAGTTGCACAAGTGAAACCATTATATATAAATCGGGAAACTCCGCCTTAGCCATTGGGAAAATCCCGTTATTGCTTGGTATGTAAAATTTTAAGGTAAACGTATCATAATCAGTGTATTCAAACTGAGGGATGAAATTACTGATTTAGTATGCAGTTATATCATTCAATAAAATTAAAACTGAAAGTACAATTCAACCTAATGCTGAAAACTACGCAGGCAGTCGGTAAATTTTACCAATTTCTATCAACCTTGGTTTCTTTATAAAACAACAGACATTTAGACAAGCAGAAATATACAATTTGGTGTCGTTTCGTATGTTTAGGCTTAATATCCTTTTGTAATACAGAGGTTATCAAGGTTTTCGCTCAGTGACACCCGAACCGTTCCTTTGTTTACACTTGAAAGAAAGGATGTGGTTCGACCGAGAATTGAAAATGGTACGCCTTGATCACAAGGTGTAAAGTAGATAGAACTAATGCAGATGGTTTGATATGTGGAAACGTCACCATGAAGTTCATAAGATTTAAAGCAGTTACTTATTTACTTTTACTTTTTATTTATTTATTTTTGTTTAAACCAGTTGGTTTTCTTGAAGAAGAAGAAAAAAAAAACAGCTGGTTTAAACTAGCCAACCCTGATGGGCATGGATCTAAATGTTAACGTATTTGAAACATGTTATCCTCCTGACTCCCAGAGGAAATCGCAACAAGAAGCAATCTTAACTGCTGTCCAATTGCACACCATAACGCGCTTCTGCTATTCTTTGTCTGACGGAAGCACAACTTGAAGTGTAGAAATTACCTTTCAAAAGGTTTCAATTCAGCAAAGCTCGAGATATCCGCAGGAACGAACGGGCAAATGTCGTCATTTTTTGTACAGCCGGCTCTACGCGGAGTGTCAGGAGGTTATGTTTAAAATATTAAAGTCCGATCTACCATGACTTCTAACCAATTTGCTGATTTCTGGTGATAGTTTAAGAAACTGTTCCGAGGAACCAGTTCATTGGGAATCGATTTACTGAATGAAATAATTAAAATAAAAACTTTGCCAATTATTAATAAATGTGAACCGTACTTCTTATGTATGTATTAATGTTGCACGCAAAAAGAATAACGTTTCTTTAAGCAGGTAATATGAAATAATGCGGGCATGAATTAGAAACTGACAACAATGATAGTATTTGAAAAAAGAACCACATGAAATGGTAGACATCCCTAATGCGTTCTTAAAATGTCAGCGAAATATGTAGGGCCTTTTAGTGACATCATCATTATGGTATTACTAGAGCAGACAGTTCTACCAAATTTTGACACATTCCTTACATTTTCAGGTAGATTAGAGCTTCGTGTTTCCTTTGGCAGAGCATGCACCAAGATTACTGTTTGCAGATTACCTTAAGGAGGGATCAGTCAACACAATGTGGATATATGGCATAAAATCCATAGTGCATAAAACACGAACCAACTTGTGCTAGGTGTCCACTAAAAAGCACGAATGCTACCTAACCGAATCTGAGCAAGAGCGAAGCAGGTGCGTCACCGACGGGGGTATACATATATACAAGGGTGGTGGAAGAACACACTTATACAAATAACACTTTCACTAACACGCAAAATTCATTTCAATATGCTGTACACTGATAGTAATTACTTATATTAAAACACTCATTCCTTCACGAATAATGTTTTGGACAATGTTTAGCAGAAGGGTGCAGTTGTTTTCTTCTTAAAAAATGTTACAATTTCCGTAGTTCATATTAAGTTAGTTCGGTTAGTTTAGTAGTATGAGAGTCCAGCATAATCTTCGAAACAAATAATAGTATTTCGCTTCGTTCTATTAATACTAGGTAGTTCAGGTTAGTATAATTTAGGTTAGGTTATAGTAAGTCTAAGTATTATAGGGAACTGGCTTTAATGCGAGGCTGAGGAATTCAGATTTGATTTACAACTGCCCCACCCCCGTCACCAAGAAACAGTCACTGGACGGTCCTCGGCAGAGTTGTCAGTGCGTTGTAGGGTTGGCAAAAACCATGGTTTTTATTTTAAAAAAAAAAAACAAAAAAGAACGGTTTTTTGGTTTAAACCAGGTTTTTATGGTTTAAATAATTTGCTCCATATATTCATATTATATATGGACAGAAATAAGTTTGTTTCGCCTTGATGTTATTATGCAACAACCGGGTTATGCTGGAAGGGTCACATAAGCGTAAAGCGGAATAAAAACCGCTTCTCGAGTTACATCCGAGAGAAATTGTTCTCCATTTGAACTCGGAACCAGGACTAATTGCCCACAAATGCGATACGTCTGCCGACTCACTCACGAAGGAATCCTGATAAAAATACGTTGTACTGATCTTTACGTAGGCCTACTTGTTAATATAATTGTCAAGAGTCATTTCAGAAGAACAAAAGGATACACAGTTGCAGAAATGAAACCATTATACATAATTACATATGGACAATTTCAAAGTACTACAGAGTATAGAAGAACTAATTTAGTCCAAGTTAGTTAACAACGACTTCTTTAGTTCAAGTTAAAAAAATACGACTTAATTTGCATATCAGTAAGAAAAGTGAATAAAGATACGAATTAATTGAGTCCACTTTGGCTCAGACTCATTTATACATAAATAGATAACAAAGATACTTATTTCACTAAATGCCTCTCGGGGGATCTGTATGACCCCCCCCACACACACACAAAAAGTACGGCATTTTCAATGTATTTTATCAATAGTAAACATTGAAACGAAACAATATTTAGAATTTTTCTTCGATTGCAATTACATAATAATAATAACAACTACAAAAAATCACAAAATTAACATTTATAAACTTATTAAAAAAAGTTGTTTTTGTAGTATACCTTTTTGAGTAATGAATGGGAATTTAGGTCTGAATATAATACGAATAATATACGGGAGTGAAACGTGATAACCCACAAACGTGTATTCATCAAGATTTTACAAACACTTACACTTTTACGAACATTTTTTTGTTTTTTTGGTTTAAACCAGTTGGTTTTTTTGAAAAAAACAGCTGGTTTAAACCACCTTGGTTAAACCAGCCAACCCTGGTGCGTTGTCAAAAAAATCACCTAATACTCACTTAATTAAAGAGTTTATGAAAATTATGCAACCCCTAACAAAAGATTTTGGGTTAAGTTCCAAAGTTGGGCGTCCGTTTCCAGCAAAATTTTTAAATTTACGGGTTTGTTGGATATAAGCGGCTATAAACATGGGACTACACGGCGAGCGGAGGGAACTACTTGGCGCAAGGTAACCGAACAGTTGCATTGTGGGAAAGAAGGAGCATTTATGTTATGAACATGGCAAATGTACAAGGGCAATGAACTAACAGTTTTAACATATGTGAAGCAATACGTTGATAACGAGCAAAATCTTTTAAAAGCTTGTGAAGAGCACGGATTAATTAACCTAATAACAAATTGCACAAAGTGTGCAAACGAGATAACAGCGAAAAAACGTGGCGAAAGCGGACGTCCAAGTTCGGAATAAATGCCAAGATATTTTTTAAAAACTTGTCATTTACAAATTTGCATAAGCAGTTACCGTATTTGGGTACGTTTTGCATATTACTCACCTTCTATAACAACTCGCGTGGCGGAGCGGACTAGCATTACTTCTTTAGCTTCGCTGTGTATAGTTTGTCCTCTTACGCTGTGAAGCCATTCTCAAATGAATAATAAGCAACAAAAGAGCAACCACAACAGCACTCAACAAATAACCAACTCACTCTCTCTTCAGAATGACATTCACGTGACAATTTTCTACCCCTGGCAACGCTAACATATAGGAGGAGGGTAAGGGAGTGTCGCAAGTTAGGCAGAAAAATGTTGAAAATTTTCCCCCTCTACCTCAGCCTCCGCTGGTAAACAAGCTTGCTCCGTAAAATACTTGCATCCTCCATTTCTTTTTTTTTTTTTTCGTACTTCTGGACCCCCTCTGCTAATCATTTACCGATGTTTCACATTGTATTTTACGTATAAATTTTCTATTTGGTAGAACCATCTGCTCGAGTGAATTCCCATTACTCATATACCCACCGTCGTTGATGTGCCTGCTTCCAATGCGTGCATCTTTGCGTAAACCCACCTGCTTCATTTATGTGCTAATTAGCCCATCAATACAACTAGTCCCTAAAGACACATTCTAATGTAAAACGGTTATAGGCCTACCAGAAGAAAACACGTATTAGACCGGCTGTTTCCGCAGATGTGAGCATGTTTTACATTATAAATTGCCTAAAACGCCCTTTAGTACTTTTACTCAGTTATGTTACATTAGTTTTGTCAGAGATTTCCACAAGTCAACATTAATATTTATATGAGCATTTACTCAACCGTCTCTACCTGATGTTACGTACATAACCCACGTTGTAAGAAAATTTATGGACACTTACCTTCGCATATTATTTTGTATAAATATAAATGTATTCCTGTAAATATTTTTGTCAGTGATGTAATCACTTTTAACATATTAAATCAGAAGTAATCCAAAGAAATCACACAAAATATTCGTCTTACAATCAATATATCAATACACCCACACTTGTTACCTCACCTTGCTTAACGTGCTGTTCTACGCTTCTTTGGGTCCTAAAGCGGGAATTCCCCGATTGTCAAAACTGGTTGCGTATGTTAAACGAAAATAAAAAATACTGAATTTCAAGTTCACTTGAATCTCTATAACTAATTTCAAACAACGTGACTGTGACAATATACAGCGTATATGTCTACATTTTTTTTTCATAAAACACAGCACAGATAATATACTAGTCTAAATAGTATCCCTCCTACGTTTCGATGCTCCAACAAAAATTCTGCTGAGCAAACCATATATTTCTCACACGTGGAATCTCGATAATATGAATTATCTGTTAGTTCTTCTCGGAGTAAAATTTCAGAAGGAAACGATTTATGCAAACGTACAATTGAACTACATACTTCAAATACTGATCTCTAAAATACAATAATTACATTTTGCACAGAGGTGAGTATCTGTAAAACTGATTTGCCGTCATGTAAAAGTTCGCCGTTCTGAATGATTCAAGCTTATTTAGAGAGAGGATACTTCCATATAACTCTTCGCAAAGTTGCAAACAAGGAAGCAAAATATGCGTTAAAAACATTTGATCTTGGGTCTTAATATTGAATATCGTATATTATGTGTTGTGTACTTGGGGATAGTAAATAAGATGGAGTTCAGTTTAACATCCCGTTCAGCAGCGAGCTATATGAGACGCGGACGTACTGGTCAGTTGCATAACTAATTTTATTGCACCCTGGATCAACGGATCATTGATTCACTCATACCCGCCTCCTGCCCCAATCATTTCAGCTGCTGAGTTATATATATATACAGGGGTAACATGCCGGTACCTACCTTCTCCCCACTTTTTCAGATGCACATTTATCCATATATATATATATATATATATATATATATATATATATATATATATACAGTGGTCGAAGTGAGACGGTATGCTGTGGTATGCCATACCGCTTCTGGTCTTTCAGTAATGAGGACATACCGTCTCTGGTTTTTCAGTTATCAAGACAGTATTTAAATAACAGGTATATTGAGTCAAAATCATAATAAAACATACCGCCTCTGCTTTTTTTCCCACTTGAAACACTATATATATATTCACGAAGAAATTAAATGTTGACTAAAACCAGGGAATTCGTGTTACTATTCGGTTCAAAATCTCTTTCGTCTCGAATTCTGTCGAGGAATTTGAAGCTTAAAATATAAAAAACGATAATCATGCCTGTTGTTCTGTATGGTTGTGAAACATGGTCGCTTACTCTGAGGGAAGAACATAGACTGAAAGTATTTGAGAACAAGATCCTGAGACGAATATTCGGACCCAAGAGGAACGAGAATCGGGAATGGCGGAAACTGCATAACGAGGGAACTACATAATTTATACGGTTTACCCAACATTGTTAGAGATCGTCAAGTCTAGGAGGCTTAGGTGGGCAGATCATGTAGCTAGAATGGAAGAAAGTAGAAACGCTTTCAAAGTCTTGGCTGGAAGACCAATCGGAAAACGACCATTTGGAAGACCTAGGCGCAGATGGGAGGACAATATTAAGATGGATCTCGCAGAGATTGGAATACAAAGTAGAAACTGGATGCAGTTGGCTAAAGATAAAAGTCAGTGGAGAGCTTTTGTGAACGCGGCATTGAACCTCCGGGTTCCATAGGCCATAGAGCAGGGTGCGAATTACCGGGGGGGATGAGGGGGTTTCCCCCCTCAATCACATTTTGTTCCCCCCTCAAAGAAGTCAGCTGAAGTATCCCCACCGGGGATGCTCGCTTTCCCCCTCAAACTATGCTTAGTATAACTCCAAATGTCACTGATTTTTGTTATTTCTTGTAAATTTAATCTTCTAGCTGTATTTCGAAATGATCGATGTAAACTGTTCAGTTTTGGTCATTTCTACTTACCACCTAATTACCCACTATTTTCAACGTTGTTTAGTATAACTATATTATTATGACTACGGTTGTTACTTGCAACTGTACCTTCGTACCCTTCAGTTCGTCATCGTTTGTGAATTTGAATGTACTAATTGCGTATAACAAAGCCACATATAGATTTATAAATGTTCTTAGCGGTTGGCCAAGAAGAAGTAAACAAATAGCTTCTTCTACTATACTTGGCGAAGTTTGGATATGTCATATTCATCCTCTATATTTGTATCGATTATCATCTTATTTTAATTTTTGTTATATCATGTTATTTCATTTTCCAGTGTACTCTTTGTTAGCACATGGTCTTCATTCCCTAGTAGGTTGTGTGTATGCAACTCAAAAGTTGCATTTAATTTGTGATAATTAGCATAGTAATCACTGCTTTTACAGTTTACGGAAATGAACTTTTGAAACTGTACTCAAAATCTGAGATATAGGTACTCTCTCGTAAGTATATGTTAACGTACACGCTGAGGGATACGCTCCTAGTGAGCAGACATGTTAATGAAGGTGATTTTTAGGTGAACAAGCGAATAATTCAAGATTTGTTTCAGCATTTGTTAATACGACTGGTTGTCCGTGTCATTGTCCGTGTTTGTATAAGCATTTCAACTGGAGCGGGTTTTTTCAAAGTTAACTCTTCATTTTTCCATCTTTTCGCTGTACAGTTTGCTGTCCACGCAATTAATGTTGTCTGAAAAACTTCACTGTAATGTTTTACTTTATTTGAATAACGTAGCCCACAGTGAATCAACTCATCTTCAACCTAACAGTAAAGTAATATTTAAGTGTTGACTTTCTGTGCCCATCACGGAATCGATATTTGGAGAAAAAAAAGTCGTGATGAGCACAGCTTTAGCGGGAAGTAGAAGCACAGGCTCAAAATTTGAATTGAGATTTTAAATATTTGGCCTTCGATTTGACCTTGATGTGAGAAATCGGGACCAGCAACAATCCATTTCTTATTTGATAGGCTAATATCTAGATTTTCTTTTCTTTTTTCTTTTTTTTTTTTTTAAATGTCCGGTTTAACTGATAATTTTAGTGGTTTTCACAAGACTGAAGTAGGTTTCTTTTCGCAACCTGTATGTATTAATGCAAAGTGGAAGCTTTCAATATGAGTGGAAAAATTAACATATGCTTGTGATCATGGCTATCGCTCGAGCCGAATTATTAACTAAATAAACCCTAGAGAGCTACGGGGACAAGAGTGAGTACAACATTAAAACACGTTCAGAAAGGTTTAGTGGGCTGTGTGTATGTCAGACAATATATATGTGCATAGTTATTGTTGGTAGATTTATTAAATTAACACACACACACACACACACACACACACACACACACACACACACATATATATATATATATATATATATATATATATATATATATATATATATATATATATATATATATATATATATCGGGGGTAAGGCATTTATTGTCTCATTTTGAAATTTGAACCTTCAGACTATGTCCTTTGGCCTAATTTTATCCCTCCCAATATAGATTATCTAATTCGCACACTGCCATAGAGTTATATATATATATTCAGTGACGGTTCTTCATTTATGTATATGGTTCGTTATAGAATATATTACCCAGGAAAATATTGTTCTTACACTGAGTTGAGGAGGAGAGCGTGGGAAAAATTCTTTTACATGGTTTGTAAAAAATGTAAATCATATTTAATAATGAATGATTACTTTAGTACACAGGCTTATTTATCATTTTAATCAGAGGGGTTCAGACGGAAAGAGCGAAAGTTTTTTTTTTTTTTTTTAACTGCTACTTTTATACTTTAAAGGTAGAATGATATAATTGCTTATAACTCTTAATATAAGTAGTGCGTACAAAATAGTTTTATAAGTGTCAACTAGGTTTTAAACAGGCCCAATTTTTTTTATTCCCGGGTGGGGGCGCGGCGCGCTGGTTGCAATGACTCATTATGCAAAACTTTCACTAGGCAGCTAGCTAGACAAGCATTGCAGTGACGACGAATGTTGATGAAAACGAAGTTTTGTGAACTCAGGAACTGTCTTGATCTCTGCGAGAGACCTTAAGTTGACAAAATCAGAGCGCCACACAATATGTTGTCACTAAATGTGATATTAAGTTGAGCAGTGTTTCCAACTGATTTGATGTCAACTTATTAATTTTATAGTAGAGTAGCAGACCGGTAAAGAAAATATGTTGAAAAGAGATAATGCATTAAATATATTTAAAGAGATATTTTTATATTTGTATGAAAACATAGCATCTAAACACGCATAATTTGATTATGTGCTCCGCGAAAAATTTGTTGCCACAAAAAAATTGGAGATCTACAATATATAATTGACTTAAAAATTAATCACTTATCGTATTAGTATATGATAAGTGGATCCAGGCGTAGAAAACATAAACATAAAAACAGTAATTTTATGATTAAAATGAATGACTGCGTGTTAAAGAGGACTGTACTACTAATTTTTAAAAATTGTATAACGTTTACTGTATGTAGAAAAGGATGGTGCTGTCCTATTTTATGAATTTGAATTTGCAAAATTTACGAAACAAATATGTAATATTGTTCTCGGGTTATGTAGGATTACAGGGGACCAAAACTACGTAAAAACACACAATGTTTACAGGTGGAATGAGTTCATGTTGCGGAAGACAATTGATATTGATATGTGAGTAATTTTGTGAACTTTGTAGAATTTTGCAATTACCATTTGCTTTTCATTATAATGGTCGAATATAACCTGCATTACGGCGCTTTAACCTGACTTCGCTCGCTAGCGCTCGCTCGTCAATACTGATTCATTTATTTATTGATACAAGTTATGGCCATTACCTGCATCTATGACCTTTAGCGTATCACTTTGCAGGGATAACACCCTCGGCGAGCACACAATCAAGGTTCGGGGGAGGGATATAAAGAACGGGTAAAGTAAGAAGCGGCCTCGCGCATGTAATTTAGATACCATACCATCCCGGAATTCACCTGGTGTGAATGAAGAAATCCGAGGAAAAAAACTCATTCAGGATAGCTGGCGGGACCAAAGGCAAAAGCGTTAACGGCTACGTACACTCATCAATACGGTCTGAAAATTTTAGTTAATGATATATTTGACTTAATCTAGATTAACCTCACAAACATTTAAGAAAATAGGCAATATTTAAGAAAACAGCAATGACTTTCAACAAAAAATGTTTCTCCCCGTAATCCGACATATGGCTTAAAAAAAAAATAGTTTTCATACACTTCATAAGTAATGCATCTATATGAGTGCTGAACCTGTGGATTCGATATTTCTTGATTAATAAATGTTGTGCTTCTTAAGCATATAATCCCAGAATAGAACACAGCTATAGGCGGGAATTCATGTCACTTAATGACCTTCCCATTTTAAGTCAGTAGTAAAAACTTGTCAGTAAGTGATTTGCCTACTTTGGTTTTGCCAACAGTTCGTACTATGGGTGACGTCGTCCATGCAGTGTTCATTGTATGGTCGACGCCGATAAGTAAATAAAACGGGATGCTTCAAAAGTTGAGCCAGTGGGTGTGCAAACGTAAACCTCGTGTAGCTCAGGTAGAGGCTGAATAATTACTTCATTACATCAATGTTAATGTGCATCCTCAACTTGGGATAGCGCAGTTTCCGCAGTTCAGATCAAGAATACGTGGACAAATTCATATTACTTTGAAACTCACATTTCTTGATGAAAATAGTCAGTGTTCGAAGTAAAGAAAAAGCAGAGGCGGTATTTTTCATTACGATTTTGACTCAACATACCGGCTATTTAAAGGTTGAAATGCAGTGAGGGTATGTTGCCTAAAAGATTGCATTCTACGTATGGTCTACATAATGACTGGAAACCATTGAAGAGCTTCTTTCTAGTAACGCCGGTGGAGGGGCATGGAGAGACATTGGTTCCCTCATTCCACCGACTTTCTGAAAAAAATATCCATTTATGTTCTATTATAAAGAATTATACACGAAAATGTTAAAAAAACGAATGATGAAATTAACAATTTCCTACGGGAAAACCCCTGGTGCCCCACTCGACTGTGGATTATTCCAAACACATGGAAGGATCGCTCCCACAGCAGATAACCCCTAGATCCGTCCATGCTCAAAACACGGCATTTATTAAGACAAGAAGACGCGCGCGCACGCACACACACACATATGAACAAACAATTAATATGGCATATCGAAATATAAATTAAGTGAACTTATTTGAAGACACTTTAAAAACAAAAGGAAGGAAACAGGTAAGAAAACTGTCGATGTTGTAAACTTAGAAATTATTTTTACAAAAAAAAAAGTCTTTTTACGTGCAAAGTTATCCCTCAATTACTGTACATAAAAATGAATTAAATAAAGATATTTAGCATCTGATCTCGAGTGACGGTATGCCTTCATCACTGAAAAAACAGAGGTAGTGTGGCATATCACCGCATACCGTCTCACTTCGACCACTAAGAATAGTGTCAACACGCCTTCTAGACTCTGCGGGCCTTATGCAGAGTCGTATTGATGTCTGATTAAGCCAATACTATTGATTTTACTCACAGATGGTTATCAAAATTGTATTCAGTCTCTGATTAGGGCGTAGTATTTGATGAAGTTAATCAGATGTGACTAATTAATCTAGAGCAGAGGCTAATCTTTTACCCACGGTTTACCGTGCGACACAACATTTCGTATTTAATGTATTTTCATTTTTACAGACTACACATGCGCACGTCTACTTTTCCGTAGGTGCCACATTTATTTTTCTCATCCGATGCATTGAGGTTATATTAGTTAATCATACCCAAAACAACTTTTTACTTGTATTTGAAAGTAGACTCTGAATACCATAAAGTAGGGGAGAGTGGGGTACATTTGAACAGGGGGTACCTTTGAACATTTAAGATAACAGGCTAGAAATAATAGCATATCTGGTGGTTTCAAAATTTTTAGTTTGGCAAAACTGCGTTGCGTGACGGTCAACTGTTATCTGCCATTTTAGTGTAACTGTTATTGAACAGCAGTATTTTGTTACATTTGTGGGGTGGAAAGTTGGAATTTTTGTGAAGTTTTGTAAGATTTTTGACATAAGCCTGTTTTGATATTATCTGCCATTCATTGCAGAAGCAATTACATTAATTTACTTATTTAATGTTGCCCTTTGTATTTCACAATAGTTTGTATTATCTGGGTATTACCAAATTCCGCTTGGCCATGCCGGTTGGGGCAGTTTTGAACAAAAATTCTCTACCTCTACTCTTCTGAAACTTATAAGTACCACCAACATGTTTGTGTTCTCAGACAATGAAGACAAATGTTCAGTGCCAACTGCTGATATTGTGTGTAGACTTTCTAATCCACCAACTTCTGGAGAGACAAAGCGTATTTCAAAAATTCTGACATTTCATGTTGATTTGCAGAATTTTAGGGTAGAATAAAGTTTGTGTCCAGTACCCGGTTAGTGGTGAATAAAATGTAATTTCTTAGATCTCTTAGATTGCTAGTAGTAATAAGTTTTCCATTAAGCCTATCAGGTATGACGAGCAAAATTAAAAAGTGAATCATAATCATATTTTCACAGATATGCTACGATGATCGTAATCTTTTAAATTTTTCTTCAGATCACACCTACACCTATAGATATGTTGTCCACATATCCTTTTGTGTGTGTGTGTAACGTATAACGTACAGCATATATGCAGGCTCGTATTTAGGTAACTACTATTCTGTGCTCGAACAAAGGACGTCACAATTTAGGGGGCGGCAAAATTTTGGATTTTTTGAAAAAAGATTCACAATAAAGTTATATTTAATACCATCACACTCAGAGTCCCGCGCAAGAGGAGAAAATGTTTAATTCGTTCTAATTACAGTAGTTATTAATTAGCTAGCTTATCTGATTATTTTTTAAAAAGTCATTCTCTCCTACTCCCATCCCAAGGGGTGAGGATGAACTTGAACATCATGAAAACTGATACCCTTAAACTCAGCGACCTCGAAAACAATGAATTCAACACTAATATCTGTCGTTTTCGATTACCTTTGAGCTCTCGCCCGCCTCACTCGGGAGTTGAGTATGACCTTGAAGTTCAATTGGATAAAAACTGTCACTATTCATCTCAGTGACCCCAAAAACTATGAATTCAACTCAATTCAGGCCGTGTCCAAAAGTGCATAGTGCACACTTCGAGGATGCACACTCGAAGTCTACAAATGGAGTGCACACTAAATAGTGTACACTTCGTAAAATTAGCTTTTGATCAGCACTTGGTTACAGCGCCTCGTTGTGGTGGAATATGAAACATTGATAACAAAAGAAGGGAGAATTTCGCGTACTAGAAAAAATTAGCATGCTTTTTTTTCTTTAGATGAATGACTTTCCAGTTATATTAAAGATAAATAAACCGTACAGATTGACTATATGGGGTAACCATAAAATGATTTAAGAGTTTTTTCATGTATGCCAACAGCTTCAGCTTTGCCGTGCCTGCAAATATTTGTCATTTTGGGTATTTCACGCGCAGATTAACAAGAGCGGAGCATAAATGCAATACATATATAATATATGTGTGTGTTGTCTTATGTGCACAATAAACTCGTAACAGCATAAAAAACACTAAACTATTGGCGATATTCTACTTTATTAGGCATGCTTGCGGAGGGAATATTTAATAATCTCCCGAAAGAAAAGTAGCACTGGTGATTAGGGCGCTGAAGACACTTTTGCGAATTAGTTTAGGAATTTTATTGCAACTGAAAGTAGGCAACGTACAAGAGCGTTAGGACACCGACTGGAGCGGTATTTACAATAATGTGGCACAAAACTACTTTGGGAGAGGGTTGATACTGAGTATAATTGCTTCCTGTCCGGTAGATTACACAACAATGACAGTATAATTGTTGTAGTTCTACTGTATTCTTTCAGTTCAGGCATACTGATTGAACTGTTTCTACCATATTGCGCTAATATTGAAGTTCCTTAGATGTTATTCTTTCACTGTGAATTTATTGATTTTACCTGGAAATCATCGAAATAGTGTCTCCGTATTCTTAATCTACAGCAAAAGTTAACACATAGAAGGATGACAAGGAAAGAAATGGTAAAGTTGAACAACATGAGAACCAAAATTACAGGAAAAAGCTATTATGTCGCTATGAAATACCAATTTATAAGGATAATGCATACTCAAGGCGGATAACCCTAATTAAAGTAGTATGGTAAAAATAACAAAAAAAAAAGTGAGATTACTATCTTATAAGCCTGCTTGAATGGAGTTCTGTATATTGTATACACTTCAACATTTACGTGCATTTTACTACGCTTTCGGCGCCCTACATCTCTCTTGAAATATACTCTCCTACATGCTTCCCACTGCGAAAATGGTTATTCAGTAACGAAACAAATCCCCTCGTCCAAATATAAACGTAAAATAAACTACTAAAAATATAATAAGAATTTTATGAAAATTAAGAGACGGTTTTATGAAAAAATACAGTATGTAATGTAATGGCTCTCATTGTTCAACTATACGGAAGAAATTATTTGTTCATAATCTTTTAATACTGGGTACAGTAATGGGATTATATGAATTAAGAGGAAGGCAAGTCTTTACTTTGGACATTTCTTTCAATGAATCGTTCAATGAACCGATTCGTAACGAAGACGGAAAAGAAAGTGCTCTGCGGGGTTCCAACCAGCCTTCACTCGCTAACACTCGCTCGTCAATATTATGTGAATTAAATATTATACTTTGGTACAAAAAGGAACCAACCGAGCTACTACCTTATATACAGTATATGGGTGAAGAGGCAAGTTCTTAAAACCGGAACCGAGAGATCAAATCGCTAAATCGAAGAATAAAAAAAAATGTAATGGCCATAGTAAAGACTTACCAGGAGTAATTTGTGAAATCTTTGATAAATGTGGAGAAAGGAATTTTTGATCTGTATTTCACTTTTCGGTACCTGTCAAAAATACACAATGTACGGTAATTGGTATATTACAGTCTCTCTCAAGTGCAAGGAAATATGGTAGCGTTGAAAGGAATTCGTTTAGAGTCAAAACTATAAAATTAGGCTTATGTGTCTATGAATTAACATTTGCGGCTGCGGCTGCGGCTGTAGCTGTAGCTATACAGAAATGAATATATGTATACTATGCTAGAACTTAATATTTTAATTCATACACCATTAAAATTTGTCATTTACGTGCAAATAGCCGCAAAACCGATAGTGCAACTATTTCAATTAAGCTACATAAACCATGTAATATTTAAGCACAAATGTCTTTATAGCATTATTAAAGAAACTATTTGTTTGTTTTCCCTATACTATTTTAAATCCTATTGCATACTCAAAGAAAATAACGTAAATACATTTGTTATTTGCGTAATATTTTTATATTCGACTTGTAAAATCACTAACTTGTATGTTTATCAAGTAAATTATTATAAAATCAGTCCACAAATATATTTACTTAAACAAAAATATTAAGACTATGCCTATTAAAATTTTATTAGGTCATTCTACGAGAAATCGCCATATTAAGCACACAAGTATACTAACGTAGTGTACATCGTCGCACACTAGGTGACGTCACTTCCGGAAATAAGCGTATTTCAAATGTGCACTTGTATCTTTTGGACACGGCCTCAGATGTGTTTCCGAAGGGGATGCAAATTATTTAGAGCACAGAGGCGCACAATATACAAATACGAGCCTGCATATATGTTTCAGCAATTATTACTATTATTATTATTTCCTTGCCGTATGCGATTGGTTAATTCTTGTGCCTTAAATCGTTAATGGTGCTTTGTTACATTAGCCTTGTTGTTCGTAAACGAATTCATCCTGAAAGTAACGATTATTCTAGTAAAATAATGGTTTGTTCAAAACTGCCCCACGTATGTTCAAATCTACCCCATGCTTGTTTAAATCTACCCCCCAAGGGGGTACGACAGCCCCTGCGCCCTTACACAGAATGACAAGATCAAACAAAGAACTCTTTTTTATGGCAAATAGAATGTATATTATATTCAGTTTTTGCTACCGTTCTAGGAGGAAATTTACTGAGTGTTTGGAAGCAAAAACGAATATTCGAAAACAGATGTTCAAATGTACCCCCCTCTCCCCTACACCTTCCTTAGTAAAGAACTAATATGCCACTAACTAGTCTGTGACTAACCTTCGATTAACGAATTCTCTCTGAATACCGCCCTGCATGTGTTGGCGCATACCAATAGCACGCCAGGAACAGGTAAACTTCAGGGGCGCAACAAGAAATAATTGTTCAAAAATTACATTTTTTTTTCATTTATGGGTGCACATTTGGTAGTACTAATAGTAGTAATGATAGTATAGTAGAAGCAAGGCAGTAGTAGTTTAGTAGTATAGTAATACGCTAGTAGTATTAGTAGTATAATAAGGCAGTAGTGGTCAAGGGCGACCATGTTGTGGTTTTCAAGGGGGAGCAAATATAAGCGACGTTTCAAAAATAGTTTCAAATTTCGCTGTAACTAATGTAAAAATTCTATTGGATTTTCGATATTCTGAAATACAATTCCCTCTAGGGGGGCGAGCGCCCCACCTTGCCCCCCTGATGGGCGTCCTTGGTAGTGGTAGTTGAGTAGTAGTAGTAATAGTATACTAGTAGCAGTAGTTCAGCTTAGGTTAGGATAGGTTCAGGCCAGCGAAATAAAGTCATATTTCAAGTCCCATATTCATTATTGTGCTGCCCTGGAATAACGCCCCTTATCGAGATTTTCATAGAAATGAAAGCAACACCTTATTGCTGAATCTATGTTCACAGATGACATATGTTCTGCGCCTGCATAAATAAATTCCTTAAACATTTGTCTTTCGTTCTGAGTTAACACCTTTTACCTATAAATTTTAATAAAACAGGTCCACGCATTCTTAATCTGCACTATTTCTACCACTCCAAAACACTTATTAAGCCTACAAACGCAGCGCCGTAACTTAGCTTTTGTGTGGGGGGGGGGGAAGCATTAATACGCGTATTTGGGTCCCCTAGAAAAGTTGTTTTTCTAATTCTTGGGCCCCTCTTTAAGTCTTTCTCTTAGTCTTTATGGATCTCCCGGAGCCTGTGGGCCCTCCCGCACGGCAAAATCTGTGGGGCGGTTAGTTACTTCCCTGGGCTCGTTCCATATATGGCAACTAATTAAGGGGACAATATTGACAAATCTCAAAGTCATACGAATAAATATTATTTCTAGGGTCCCTAATAGTAGATATTTTTAATTGAAAAGTGCCTATGACTCATTTTTTATTTACCTTTCGTGTGCTGTTTTGTTTATGTAATGTAGTGAACCTGTTTGATGCTTCATTTAAAATTTCATGTTCATATCGTATATAGAGTAAGAAAATTTTCTCTTAATCTGGACTCCCTTCGAACGGCGGGAAGCTTCTCTGGAGGGGCAGTTGCGCCCTCTGCCCTCCCACATGTTACGGTCCTGTACAAGAGTTCATTTGGTGCTAAAATAAATTGATTATTCATGAATGTCAGTGCATCCATAAAATAGAACACAACTGAGGAAGCCTGAATTTTCAATTTTGATACATGTATCAATGAATGCGCTACATGAAATGAGATTTAAAAAAAAAAAAAAAAAAAAGCGTTCTTCCCGCCTTTGGTGGGACAATCCTCAATTATTTACGCATTACTCAGTGCATTTGCAACAGTGATGTCGCTGAATTCGAGGGATAGAATACTTCATAACTTTCTGTATCAAATTAGTTCTAATGCAAAAAGCAAACTTGCCTGATGCACGTTGCCTGCAGATATGCCTGTTATTTTAGGCAGAGACGTCACCTCCACCTGGATAATCTTATTTTCTATATTCGTTAGACACTTTTCATTTGAAAACCATAACATAATAGGCCTATATATAAAATAAACCTACATACATATACTATTACAGACATTACATTTCCATAATCCTTATTTGTGTATAATGTTCTTCGTTTGTTGAATGTAAAACGCAACTTACACAACCGTCGTAACAACGTCAATGCCTTTTTAATTGTCTATCAGTACACGAACAAATTCCAGATAGTCTTAAATTACATTTCACCTTGGCACCTTACCTCAGCCATAATGCTGTCAACATAGCTGCCTTGATTATGTTTCGTTTCGTTTGTAGTGGCGGTTTTGAGTGAACGAAGTTCCGGGCATATGCCCTTGCCTTCCATCTGTTTTGAATGCCTTGATTATGGATACACTGCGCATGAAGTGCTCCAGGCGAGGCTGACGAGAAAGACAGGCTACGGCGCAAAGTAACAACACGAGTGTGACGTCATCAACTTAGTCCGACTCACTTCTCTAGCTGAATAGTGGATTTTTAACTGTAGTTCCCTGGTTCAACCACAAGTTAATTTCATAATTTCTTAATGTAACTAGAGTAATAGCCTATTTATGAGAATTCTATTTAGAATCAAAGTAATTTCAGGCTATAATCGAACACATACATAACCACCCTCTTTTATTATATACATGTTACACGAGCGAAGCGATTTAACACAGGGAATATTTGGTTTTTCTTGCCAGCCTCGGCTCCAGGTTAGTGACGTCATGTGCTGTTGCTCTGGTTATGTCAACATAAGGCGTCCCGTTTATGAGTCACCTGATTGGAATAACTTGAGCGAGGCAGGAAAGAATTAAACTTGTCGCTCTACTCGGGCTGAAAGGAAAAGCTATACAGTAACAGGGAGTTCAGGTCTTAACTGATGCCATGTTTTCAAAGTTAAAGATAGAAGTTTTCTTACTGTTTTTTTCTCAAAATCTAAAACAGGCAAGGCATAGATATGTGTCTCGTTTAGGTTTGTTCAAATTTTGACGTTTGTAACTTTAATAATAAAGAAGAAAATAGTAAAAAAAAAAACTTTGCTATGCTTTTTAAATGGGCTTTCAAGGTTGCTTGGTTTACCAGATCTGGCAACAGATTAAAACAGCTGGTTAGAGTAGCGCGCGAAAAAACGTACTTCCGGAAGCATTAGCTACTCTCCCAAACGTGTCGTAGTTGGAAGAGGTTTCCATTTTTTCTTTGCTTCTTATATCAATGTGGGAATTTTCAGCCAGTCTCAAAAAAATAGCACTATAGGAGTTAAACGCAAAATTAACTAACTACCAACACTAATAATAACACACAAATAACGCACGGAATAACTATAACAAGAAAATAACAAAATAAAACAAAACAGAATAAACGCGCACGACAAAATTTATTGAACCATCACAGATCACAATGATACAAAACTGTCATCCCGCTTGCATTTTTGCCGATCTCAAACGTTTCAGCATTCTTGCCAATTTGATGTGGAGAACAGAACCCAAACAACCCCTGCGGGGCTTCTAACCCGTTCCTACTACTACTACAACAACTACTACATTAGCTATGGATCCATATAGTACAAGGGCAAGCTTATTTTAATGAAAGAAGTTTAATGAAAATTTTTAAACAATAATCGTTAAATCACTTTCTGAATATTATTTTTAATCTTATTGTAACGAAAGAAGTGTCAAAATTTTTTTAAAAGTAGTAAAAAAAACTGTCCTTAGGCAGGATTTGAACCCACGCCAAAAGTATTTTCTTTACTAGCATGTTGCGCTAGTCTACTCGGCTACCAGAGCCGACAACACTGGTTGTTTACTTTGAGCTATATGCATATCATGTCTCGTGATATCGTATCTGTATCGACCAATCAGATCAGAGGATATCTGAAACGTTTGGGATCCGCAAATATGCATCCCGCTTCCGCCGACGTGGCAACAACTGAGCCCATGTTGCCAAACTTACCTTATCGTAAGAAGTTTAACTGATGAAGAATGAGTTTGCATACCTCTATTGCTATTCTAACAGTCAATCTTACTTTCTTTGTGTATCTACTGCAAAAGTAGATACATTTTTAAAAACTCTTTCGATACACTAATATTTGAGAGAGAGTAAATCTGACAATGTTACTTGTGTCATGCTTCCCCTTTTGTCATCGGCTACAGTTTGGGATTCAAGTACTTATATTAATATGCCAGCTGAACGTACCAGCTACGCTGGACACACGAACAATTATAAACTGCCGCGCAAGTCAACTCTAAAGTTCAATGCTTTTACCCCAATCTTCAAAAACATTTTAAATTCTGTCACTAACCGAATTCACCAGAACCGTTTTTGATTCTAAACAGGCTCGTTTTTCTACTAAAAACAGTTCGGTTTTCTATTGAAAATCAGCTTCAGTTACAAATGCAACAGTTTTTAAATTTGAAAACTTTTCTGAAAATCGGAACTGTTTTATAATCTTCCTGGTTTTTGAAAAATCTCTGTCGGTTCTTTTGAAAACCCAAAAAAAAAGTTCTTTCTTTTCGCACCAGTAGTATGGAATACCACATAGGGTAGTGGGTAGTCCGGGAACCCTTCCCCGCAAACGTCGTTTTAGGCTTTTTTTTTTTTTTTTTTTTTTTACAAATTTTAGCCTATATATTCCCCCACCGCTTCAATGACTTGTTCAAGCAAATTTGTTTTTTTGACTTTCGATGTGGATGTGGGCTAAGCTTAGACTTGAACAGCTTCGGAAGAGTTACTATTCATCTCAGTCACCCCCAAACTACTGATTCGATACTAATTTTTTACATATTAGCCCACTATCAACTCGTCATATACTAAAAGTTTGCTCTCCCACTGAAAAGGGAATCAATGCGTATACCAGGAACTTTTACTTAGAGGTATGTTCAAAATAAAAGGGTGTATTGACAAAGCAATATTCTGTAACTCAACTATTAGTGATAATAACTGGTTTAATGGTCTCCTCCCTCTCAATCTTAATTTATATATATCAATTTGCTAAAAAAAAAAAAAAAAAAAAAAAAGAATATCGGAAGGGATTGCGGCGCCCAGAAGAGAAAGATTCAGCATGTCTATTTTGATAATTGTCTTGAATCTCCGAAAAAATGCTTTTTTTTTTTTTTTTTTTTTTTACATAACCAGACATGAGAATGTGTTTACTTCGTATTTTGAAAGGAAACAAATAAATCAGCAATCTTTTTTTAATTGATGCAATAAACATATGATACTGACTGATGGAATTGGACTTGAAGATACAATTGGTTCCTTTTCTATCCAGGGGTGTGTGTAAGAAAATTGATGGTTAGAAGGGTCTAGAGTTTGAAGGGAATTATCAAAAACGCTAAAATTGCTAGGCTGTCTGCTTTTTTTATTTTTTTAATGCCGAATTTCAGCTTTCTAATTCGAGTGGCCGATGAGATACCTTTTTTTTTTGTTGCAAAAAATCGGAGTCCTTCCTACTCCCCCTTTATATATTATCATAATCAATATGATATGATAAAATCTCAGTTGGGATTGGGGTCTAATATAAACCGGAAATCTTTTAATTTTGCTTTGCAGTTTAGCCATTCATAAAATTGGATTACACACACTATTATGTTAAGAAAATATACTGTTATAAATAACTACATAAAGTGACTTGTGTAATTCGCTACCCAATTGTTCTGCGAATAGAGGCAACCGTAGGTTCCGTAACCTTGTTGTATGAGACTATATGCACATGTATAAAGGGACAATATTCTTTAATCCTTTCTGACAGAAAAGTGAACTTTTGCTACTGGCTACACTGGTTTGACGCATTTGACGTACTTCCGTTTTATAATCTTCCTAGGGTGGGACAGAGAGTAGTTTATTGTAAATCTTTGCACTTTCATTTTTCCTCTTTCTTCCCAACTGAGCTTGAAAAATGTAAAAATGGGAGGTTAAGAATTCGAAATATTACGTGTATTTTAAGCGTATTACAAAATTATATTTAATAGAATCCGATAGGAACACAGACAGAAATGTCAAGAAGAGGTAAAACAAAAATTGTACTGTGGTGGGATTCGAATTACTCTTGAATGGTGCCTCACAATCTACAGCCGAATGCCTTAGTCCACCCGGCTATTGTGACAAGCTGTAAATATAGTAAGCGTGTTTCATGTTAAACCTTTTATTACAGTATGAAATTTATTTTGTATTATCTGAAGTTTAAGCCTATTTTGGCCTGATGTAATATGTCTATTGAAATTGTTTTGTTTACGGTATTTTTTTTTTTACTTTGACGAATGATATATGTTGTTGATATAGATTCTATTACATATTCATTCATAAATATTACAACAATTATCCAGATTATTTATGATCTTTCATGAAAATTCAACATTCACTGATGCATGCGCAGTACAAACAGAAAGGTACACTTTACCGACATTTCTCATACAAGTCAGAACGTAAATTTCTAACAGGTTGTCAAAATGCCACGCTCTAAAGGTTGTGGAGAACTGCCTGTTGCTCTGCGAGGAGAAATCATAGGCTGAGTAAAAATGGGACAAACTGTGTCTCAGATTGCTAGGGATATGGACTGTGACAAGAAAACAATCAAGAAATGGGTTCAGCGACATGAAGAAGTTGGGGCGAATCCAGGGGAGATCGGGGCGATCGCCCTCTCCAGAAAGGAAACTTTCTTATTTTATATATAAATAAAACATCCCAGAGTTTGGAGCTCTTAAAAGTAGCAGTATTACAACCCACCGCCCCCTTCCTACAGAAGCCCGTCCAAGATCCGTCCTTGTGAAGAAGGTTGTTTATGGTTCAGATCTCGGTCAATAAGTGGAAGACCTAAGTGACAACTGCAGCTTAAGATCAAGCTTTAGTTACAGAAGTAATCAACAGACGTCTACGCCACACGTCGATCCTCTTGGACAAAGCCAGAGAATATAATTGTTCTCACGAAACAATAAGATTATTGGGGACTGGTCTACACTGTTCAAGACCCGCTAGTAGGGATGCGCTCGAGTCGAGACATGTCTCGAATCTCGACTCGACTCGACTCGAATTCGAGTCGAGATTCGAGTCGAGACACACTTTGTAAAATTCGAGACGAGTCGAGACAAACGTATTTCTCGACTCGAATTTTCGAGTTGTGACACGAGTCGAGTCGAGACGGCTCTTAAAAATCTCGACTCGACTCGAATGTCTCGAAAATCTTTCTATAATTTTTAATATTATTTTGAAGAAAGTATTCACTCAGAAACAGCCTTGAAACCAATTCCAGCTTTTATTCCTTCAGAAAGGTACAGAACGCATAAAATTAATAGTTAATCTTTAAAGATCAAGATTTAATTTTCAGCTCAATTCAGTTAATTAGAACTAATAGTTAATGTCGTTGTATTTGGTTGTACTGCAAATATAATGATAATAATAATAATAATTGATTATCTAGTTTGTATAAAACTATTATCCGTAGTCTAAATCTAGTTTGTATAAAACTATTGCGATAAAGTGAACTTCATAAATTCTCTGAATAAGCAATTGGTAGTCTATAGTAATTTAGCATAGTTATAATTATTGTGTTTTTGTTCCCATGAACGCAATAGGGTTACGTAACTTCTGGATTATTCGCTTGCCCAACTATTCTGAGGCTTTAATATGTTGCAGCATATTACGAGCTACGGATAATATATAATGTAACATTTGTTGTACATCACATATTATGATACGAGACTATTTTACATAGTATATCTTATCTAATATAAATAAAATAAAGAGTTTGTTTGTGTGTTTGTCTGTCTGTCTGTGCGGCCTGGGGACCAGACGAGTGGACCGAGAGTTCCTAAAATTTGGTCACGGGTACCTTAGTCCAGGCCCCAGATCAAGACGAAGCGTTTTTTTTTATTTCGAACCCGGGGGGTCTCGGGGGGGACGTTTACTGGGACCGACCTGGGGACCAGACAAGTTGACCGAGAGTTACCAAATTTTGGTCACGGATACCTTGGTCCAGGTCCCAGTCTAAGGCGAAGCGTTTGTGTCAAAATTGGAACCAGGGGGTCTCAGGGGGGCGTTTAGCGAGACATGTAGTAAAAATAATCCAAATTGATCGACATTAGTGTCAAATCCATAGTTTTCACGGTCGCTGAGATCAATGGTGACACTTCCATCAGCGATGATTTGCAAATTCAGTTACTACTGTATGTGGGCCGGGAGTCAGCGGGTGAGGAATACCGAGACATGTATAAATAGCCCATATTGATTGATACCAGTGTCAAATTCATAGTTTTCGCGGTCACTGAAATGAATGGTGATACTCCCACAGGTGTTGACTTCCAAATACAGCCCCCATGCGAAGAATGGGTATATAAAGCTAGTATTACAATAAATGGACTGCTTGGATGCCAAGAACTAGTACAGATAAGTACCATTCACTTCTATGAATAGGTATTTTTTAAAAGGATTTTTGTAATGGTTCCCAACATAAAAGAAATATGGATTGTTCATGAGATATTGAACTTCAACTTTCACTCCTGGAAAATTTCAATTTTGGAGTTAGGCCACTTGGCATCAAAGCAGTTCACTGTAAGATAAATACATTCCGCACATTAGTAACATAGTTGTTCAGGGGCCTTCGATTTCCATCCTCTCAAATGAAAGCTGAACGATTGCTTGATACATGCTGACTATATAGGAGAAATAGTGTATTAAGTTTTCGAGCTTTGGTGCGTATCCGTATTTACACTCTGATATAACTTTAAGTTCACACTCAAATCGAGCTAATTGTTTAATGCATTTCGAAAGCTTTTGTTTTTATGCAGCTCATTAAGGAAAATCTATTTCATAATCGTAACATTTATGTACTATGAAACTATGAACGTAAAGTGGACTCGACCTAGCCCCGTGGCCGCTGTGACTCAGTGGAACAGCTCTCACCCTTGGTGTGTGAGGACTCTGATTCTGTGTGTGTGTGTGTGTGTGTGAACTCCGCGGCTAGTGTATGCGTCTTTGCCGTGGAAGACTCGGGTTCAATTCCCGGCGCGAGCTCATGTAGTTCGGATTCCACGTTAATCAGTAGGTCTACATTTCATATATCCTCGCTGCTGAAAGAGACGGTAAAGTCAAAATCAACTCAACAATATATATGTGTGTGTGCTTATGTGAATTTCCTTGTGGCTGTATGGTTAACACATACGCCTTGATCGCGGGAGACTCTGGTTTGATTTACGGTGGAAGCTCATGAAGTTGTTACCGGTATCCCACTTTAAACTGTAGATCCATACCTCATATAACCATAGATATAATATATATGCCTTTGATACACTTATTTTCCGACTTGGAAGCCATCGAAAATTTCCGGACACAGAGTCCCGTAGACCGAAAATGAGAAACACGGGTACAGAGTAAAACAGCCATAGAAATTTAAGCTTTTTAGGCTAACTTAATCCTTACATATAATGCAACTAGCTTGGCCAAGTTATAATGGAGGAAATGCTATCATTGCAACACTCTGAGAATGGAAAATGTTCGTCAGGTATTACTATCCCCCTCTCTTTTGCAAAATGAAAACCCTGACTAAAACTATATATATATATATATATATATATATATATATATATATATATATATATATATATATATATATATATATAACTACTTTGTGTAATGTAACAAACAGTGACGGATAGTATTCATGTTTCCTTGCAGAGGTCCTTACGAGGGTTCGCTTCCATCTTCCTCTCCCTAAGAACTAAAATAAATTTAAAAAATTGCTATTACTTGTTAATCTTGTACAAAGGACGCAATTAAAGTCCCAGTGTAACACCCCTTCACATTTAGATTTTCCCCTGGAAGAAAACCTATTGTTATTGTTTCTTGATTTCTCAGTCTCACCTACATAAACATACGAATAGAAATACAGGATAGGACATGTTTAGAGTGCTTGCACGTGACATCTAACAATATTTCTCATCAAATGTGTCACAGATGAAAATTTCCGTTTGTACTGCCACTATTTTCTGGTACATATGTTTCATTTATGTTATGCTGCTAAAATTCGTTAGGAAACAAGTACAGACTGCGCCTGTGTGCCTGACAAAACGTAAATGTACTGGATAATTATTTCTTCACTTTCTTCCAAAAAAATGTAACCAATCTCATGTCGGCAAACAAAAGGAGGTAGCGGACCAAAGATAGCCGTTGTTTACCTAAGGTCGTTACACAGCAGGGGTTTCATTCAGTCAGAGGGAAAAGAAAAAATATTTTAAGGTTTCTACATTTGTTTTGAACTGCAATATACTTCTTCCTTTTATTTTAAGAACCATTTCCTTCTCATTTGTCTGCATCAGAAAAAAATGCAAAAAAATCACTAGAATGTGCCTATTTACCCAAAGTACGTACTAGATCACTAGTTCAATAGTAAAATCACTAAATCTAGTACGAAATCATAAATGTGGCATCCCTGGGTTGGAGCGAAAGTAATGGTTGGAGTAAAAACTAGTCCGTATTTCTACTGCGTTCTGTTGTTGAATTCACAGAAATGTTCAAAAATAAATTCAAGAAGTAAAACACGATCCTACAAAAGACTGTTTACTTGCTCACTGTTTTTAGTATTGTGAACTGAAACTCAAGTGCGCAGTCATGTTGAATACTTCTGTCCCTTTCTACTTTACAACTTGAGGTGGGATGAGGGTCAGGATAGATCTAGTGATATACCGCTAAAGGAAGTGCTTCAGTACAGAGTCGGAAGCAGTATGTATTGTTTATACTACTTACAACGTTAACCCCCACATAAAATATAAATTCACCCTTTCTCCCTTCCCTTTTTCGAATACAATGAACCGACTCTTTTGCTGAAGAAAGATGCTAAAAGAAAATTGAAACATCTGTGTCTAAACTTTCTTTGAAGCGCAGTCTTTTGTATTTGTAAGGTTTCGCGAGTGTTTTCGAGATAGCCAAATCTTTTACCATGGACTCCTGCTGCGAACTGACCGTGAGTAAACACCCGATCTCGCTGTGCTCAATTTCTCTCGCAGTGTGTAGCAACAAGAATCGTGTTATGGACTTTTTTTCGAACATAACATTCCCTTGTACAACGAGATACTTTGTATCGGTTGATAATTACTTGTATCTTGGGCAGAAAGTGCTTTTACACAAGCACTATACCTGATATAATGTTAACTAAAAATAACAAAAGAAGAATGTTTTTAAGATATAAGAAATATACATTATTATTGTATAGTTGGTTGCTATGTAGTTGTTTATGGAGATATAATTAACATGTATGATTGCAAGACAGTTTGTGTGAATATACGTTAAAAGAGAATCAACGAATAAATTATCTAACACTTATCATGGACTTGTAATTTCCGTAGAAAAGGTGATAATACTAGTGAATATAATTACGGAAGATATTTTAAGGTGTAAACGATTACTGCCACTAAAGATTTACTTATATTATTAGCCGAACCAGGGTTGACGACTACCTTTGGTGAATCGTTGTAAAATTTTTGGTTTACCTCACCCGGGATTCTTGTAAATTCATATCCCGAAGTCTAAAGTAAGGGTGAATTTACCTCTGTAAGAAGGTTCATGAATACGAACTCAACTATTCTCAGAAGTGGCAGAGTAATCACAAGAAAAATTATGATCGGTGAGATAGTAGAAAATGAAACTGTTGACAGTGTTAACAACGAGCAAAATATAGCTCCCATTACACTCGAAATGTTGACATTAGAAGACAAAATTTTAATGGCATTACAGCGACAGGAACAAAGCCGAAAAGACGATTTAGAAGCCATGAAGCAAAATTTGACTCAGATGTCCAACGAATTAAAACAGACGGTACAGCAGAAATCCGAAGAATCAAGTAGACAATATGAAGAATTAAGTAGACGATTGGAGCAAATAGATCAAAAATCAGAAGAGACGAAACAATCTGTTATCCAGGCGGTGAGAGACATCACATTACAGTTTGATGAAAAGCTAAAAAGATTATCTGAAGATTGCCAGGATAATTACAACCATGTAATCCAAGAAGTCAATTGTGTAAAAAAGGATTTGGAAGTAATAGAATCTTCTGTTCATCAGCAAAAGATTCAGGTCACAGATAATTCTAACCAAATACGTGCAAATACTCAATTGATATCTACCTTACAAGAGGAAATTAGGACGTTACAGATTAAGGACAACGCATATCACAACATGGTTAATGATCGTTTGGAGTTCCCTTGCTCACAAGAGATGACCTCGCATTCACCTGCAGCAGATCAACGTGGACCTTACGTTATCCCTTCTTCAAGTAATCCATCCGATGAGGACATTATTTTGGAAAGAATTCATCCAAGGAATACAGATGGGCGTAAAAGAGATGGTGGAACCACGCATAACGCAGTAGGTAGAAATTGTCACTCAACACGAGCACGAAATGGTGAAAGGAATGTAAAGTTAAGTGTAAAGATGAGCGAAATACGTGCTATGAGTAAGTTTAGTGGTAAATGTAATGAAAATGCTACTTCTTTCCTAGAAAAATTTCAGGATGAGTGCAGTATAATGTGTATAGATAAATCGCAATATATGAAATTAATCCCTCATTTATTACTCCCACCATGTTCTTTATGGTTTAAAGCAGTACGAGATCACGTCAATACATATGAGGAATTCAAAGCCGCGCTGATTGCAAATTACGAAAACGACTTTTTACTTGCAAACAGAGATGCCACGATTAGAAACCAACCTTTTAATCCTCGTTTGCACAAATCTGTTGTTGATTTTGTTGTAAATACGTATAACGAATTAAAAGTCGTAAATCCGTTGCAATCGGAATCTAGAGTGATTGCATCTATTCGAAATCTACTACCGTTTAAATTACAACAGATCCTGTTTTCTACGCAGTGCATGAGTTTTAATCACTTATTAATGCTTGTCCAATGTTATGAAACTCAATATCAGGCACTGAACCATCAAGCGGGAGTAGGTAAAATTAAAAACAATTCAGATCACCTTCTACCTGTTCGTAATCTGAATATCCGTAATGCAGACAATACGGAACATAACTTAATTCGGGCAAATTTAAACAATCAGAACGAGCAAAATAGGCAAAGATATGTTGGGAATCCACCTAACCTAACCAATCGTGACAATAATTATGTCAGATCACTTAATCGAAGTAGACTCAAAAACAGTCGAAATACATGGCGAAATTCCAGAAACACAGTAAACTACATGGATAGACGTAATCGTAATTCAAGAGATGGCACTTCGTATCAAAATCAAAACAATGACGCAATTCATGTACAAAATAATGCGGAACATAATCACGATTGTGCAGTACAATGTACTTTATTAGAATCATATGCAAGTACGAATTTAAACTGACTGCAGTTGATGTAGTAAGGGTTAAGTCTATATCAGTTATAGATTCTTATGAACATTTATCTTCAAATTTATGTGTTAATGACAATAATGAAAACAACCCTTATGACTTTGAAGTACAACACATTAAAGGAGTAGGTAATGGATCCGTAGATATTTTATTACTTCTGTTTCAATAAATGATAATTTTCAAATGATTTTAATTCTTTCTCGTTAATGTGAAGAATTATAGTTCGATTCATAATTGATTAAAAGCAAAGGTTATTTATATTATAGTGATTTGTGTTGAAACTTAATTATCAAGGATTATGTTAAGTATAAGGTTCATTCTATTAAGCTAGTTATTCGACGACTGTCTTCATGCACCACCTTATATGTTACTCGAATAAGATCCTTTTGTATCATGACGCCCTATTGATATAATGTATACTGTAAAATATCATCTAAAGTAATTACTATATAATGCGCCCTAGAAAGACCAAACATTGTTATCATCACCGTTTTTAATAATGATTGAAACTGTTGATCATTGTAATGTGTTTTAAAATGAAATTATTTCTTACGTTTTTGACTTCGTACCCTTCGTTGATTATATTAATAAGCGACGACGTTTTTATAATAAAAGATAAATATTAATGAAATAGAAGACTTGTTATAAATGTATTTATATGAAGGAAACTTAATGAAGTTATATACGAGGTGCGATCAAAATGTAGAGAATAGCACCATTCTTATGCCATCATTATAAACGGACCAGTGGTTCTTAAATATAAAAATCAAGCTACCTTGTAACTTTTATATTCAGTCCCATCATCGGGCGACATTTTATACAACGAGATACTTTGTATCGGTTGATAATTACTTGTATCTTGGGCAGAAAGTGCTTTTACACAAGCACTATACCTGATATAATGTTAACTAAAAATAACAAAAGAAGAATGTTTTTAAGATATAAGAAATATACATTATTATTGTATAGTTGGTTGCTATGTAGTTGTTTATGGAGATATAATTAACATGTATGATTGCAAGACAGTTTGTGTGAATATACGTTAAAAGAGAATCAACGAATAAATTATCTAACACTTATCATGGACTTGTAATTTCCGTAGAAAAGGTGATAATACTAGTGAATATAATTACGGAAGATATTTTAAGGTGTAAACGATTACTGCCACTAAAGATTTACTTATATTATTAGCCGAACCAGGGTTGATGACTACCTTTGGTGAGTCGTTGTACTTGCACACCATAAAAGACAATATAATGTTTTTTTAATGAAAGTGCACATAATATTTTTAAATTTTGTTTGTGATCCTATCATGCATAATTATAAATAATGCCTTTCATACTACGAGAATGAGTTCAACTATACGTCATGGCCCCTCTAAAGCGGGGCCGCGGTGGCTCAGTGGTAGATCGTTCACCTCTGGTGCTTGGGGACCCTGGTTCGATCCCAGCTCGCACCAAGTGAACTTTGTGGTGGATAAACACCGTGTGCGTGGGTTTCCTCGGGGTTCTTCCGTTCCTCTCACTTTCTTCATCCCACGATTTCACTAATTTCTCATCATCACCCCTCTCCTTTAGCCTAACCGGCATAACCGTGGGACGTAAAACTCAAAGATTTCACTTCATTTTTTCCCTCGAAAGCGATATCTTTCAAAATTATTTATTGTTAGATAATGTAAATTTACGGTATCTATTTTAGCGGACGGGAAATTTTGCATCTAATCGGATAATTTCATGGCTTCTAACAGGAATTCGCAGTTACGAAATTTGCATCACTGTCTTTTGAAAGGATGCCTAGAAAAAATACTACTAGAAAATAACTGAAAACACAAAATGGATTTGATAGCCAAATTCACGTCATCTTGGTGCGTCATCATTTTTCTTTAAATATTTGTATTTAGTATTAGATTAGAGTTTAGTGTCCCTTTCAGCATCAAAGCTATATTAGACGTGAACTTACAAATTAACGTGGGTTCAGAACCACAGGAGTTCCCATCGGAAATCGAACCTAGGTCTCCCGCACCAAAGACGCGTACGCTAATCATATGGACAAGTGTGTTCGATATTTAGTAATGTGTACATAAAGTTGTGAAATTGAGCTTGTATAATGGAATGCAATTCCTTCTACAGACATAAACCTTCACAATACTTAGCTGGACAAAGTATCTTTAAAAAGAAAATGTCACTCTTTATGTTTCAGTTCCTGGTTCGACTGAAGGATGGAACAAATTGCAATGAGCGTTTTTGGATCCTACTTTCTGTAGTTGATTCATCATAAACTTGGTATTTGATATCGATATGAACTATTACACTTATTTGGTGTTTATTTCTAAATAATAAGTCCTAATACAATTTCATAAAGTTGTAATTATTCTTTAGTTTGTATCACTTTACACAATGACAAATCCAAAAGGTGTGTTGTATCGGTGCAGTACCAGTTTTTCACGTTTTTCAAAATGTTCCAAAACCCAAAGAATAATCTTTAATTTCTGATATTTTAGTCGTCACAAATTACAATTTTATAATGTAGTCAATGTTTATAATTACTGAGCAGTTGGGTGTTTAAACTAATGACATCATAATAAAGTCAAAACCATAATTTTGAGTTGAATTGATTCTGAGTTTAACGTCCCGTTTAGCAGCGAGGCTATGTGTGACGTGGACCTACTGATTAACGTGGAATCCGAACCACATGAACTCCCACCGGGAATCAAGCCCAGGTTTCCCACGCCAAAGGCAAGTATGCTAACTGTTAGCCACGAAGGAGCTCCACCATAATTTTAGTGGGCGATAAGAAATATCTCGCCAGTGCTTTTACAATATATAAAATTTTATAAGTATTAAAGAATAGTGGTAAGAGATTTTATAATAGCTCTTTTATTTATGAGATATGAGTATTTTGAAAAAAAAAACAACTAAAGAATAGGTTGGCGGAACCACAAAAGACTCGTAAAATAAACTTTCTTATAAATACATACGCACCTTACTAACCTTTTATAATTGCTATGCTTACGTTCTCCATAAAAACAGAAATTCTCATTTAGTGATACTTTACACAAGATCATGAAGTGGGTTCAAATTTAATTAAAGGCAAAATACAATACAATAATCCACAAATATTGCCTCAAGTGAGTTTAAAGATTTCTAAACACTAGTGCGAAACCGGGCTCTGCCGTTGCGATCGATTTACAGGTCTTGAGACGAAACTGAGAAGGGACTTACGCACACAGTAAGTAAAAACAATTAATATAGCTGTAATTTTCCCCCAAATGGGTGTATCTTAAAACTAACCTCACCATTATTTTTCTAATTAAATTCTAGCCCGAAATTATGTATCATATTACCCTATTCCCATTTTGAAAATTTGACCTTAATTCAAAATGGCGGATTTCAAGATGGCTGCCATCAAGGTTATATCTACCATACGACTTCCCCCCAGGACTTATATGTATCCACATGGTTTTTCTTCACTTTTCTTCATTAACGCTCCGTTTACAAAGGGTAGCAAGGGACTTCTGTAGTAATCTTTAATAACCACATCACAACTCTTAAAAGTTATTAAAAAATAGAAAACATGCACCATGGCAAAAATTTGTCATCACAAGTGATGATATACATGCCTTCTATCAGCAAAAAAAGTTTCATTGAAATTGGAGCCGGACATTTGAGTGATGTCCCTTGTGGGATGTGATTGAACGTGACGTCAGAACACATCGCCCCCCTTCCCGGAATTTACGGGAATTAGGTGACCTGAGTGAGCACATGTGGTGCCAGCTCTCTCCAGCGACCTATCAAGGATCATTGCGTGTATGCCAAGACATGTCGCCGTTTTTATCCATGCCAAAAGTCGACATACTGACAATTAGGTAGGTAGTCATGATGGTCTGGCTGATGTGTGCGTATATTTTAATTCGTACATTTTGTCTCGACTCGAATTTCGAGACGTCTCGACTCGAATTCGAGTCGAGTCGAGACAGAGACTGTCGAGTCCAGACACGAGTCGAGACAGAAACATATTTTCAAGTCGAGACAACATTTTCTCGAGACGAGTCAAGACAGGCTTAAATCTCGACTCGACTCGACTCGAATGCATTCCTACCCGCTAGGAACTCTCCTGATTGAAACTCACAAGGCTAGACGAATGGAATGGGCACCGAACATAATCCATAGGATGGTGATCCAAATAGAGCAAACATTATATTATATAGTCATAAATAGGACGTTTGCTCGAGCGTTGACGATGAAACAAGTTATCCTAAGAAAACTCCTTTCAATCTTCAGCCAACTACACCTAAGCAAAAATTCTACGTACAACTTTTTACAAAGGCAGAAGATTCAGCATCACATATTACAAAAGATAATAAATTCCGCAAACGATAAGTGAAAATAATTTTCGCACCATGCACTCAAACGAAATGCCACGAGGCGTAAGACAATGACATGCACAATCGCAGTGAACACTCAAATATAGATTCAAAAATTTTAATGGTTATAATATACTTACATCGTCTTACATCATGAAAAGGTAAATAGGATAATACTAATTGTAGATGTTCCTTTTCTTACGAAATGTACGTGGATTCGACTATGCAAATAACATAATTACATAAAGAATTCTGCAGCAGTGTAGAATAGATGGTTGTGTTTTCGGATGTTCGGCGCCAAGTAAGTTGTCTCCCGCTAAATCTCTTCAGCTCTCGTTGTACGCGTGGGTTTCACACGTTGAGTGACGTAAGAGCGGACAGAGCTGTGATTGGCTGAAGAAGTGCTGATCAAGGTCACGCCACCCACATGCATCCGCTGAGTGACAGAACACACACACATAGTAACGTTGTCTGCTAGGATGTGCTAGTCCTTTTAAATTAAAAAGAGAATTAAACTGCTTGAACTGCATATTGCCAAAATGATGAATAAATGAGTTTATGACAAATGGCACCCGAACAGCTGATAGGTAAAGTTCTGATGAGATACGTTTATCCTAAGAACCCTGGCAACACTGATAGTTTGTGTCTGCGTATGACGTGGACACACTGTATAAAGTTTTGACGTACACATGGGTTGAGTTACAGTTCACACAAGCACTTCACTTCACTTACTGCTGCAATCACGACTATATAAAATGTTTATTCAGTCCATAAATATGTAATATATCAATAAATGTGTAGAAATATATTTATTATAGTCATGAGAATTTAAAGATAAGCTCACTTAATACTTATGGAAATTGAATATTTAACACATACACTAAAATATTGCAAATAATATGAATAAAATGAGAAAACACTTCAAGCAATGAATTAATTTCAACTTTTAGAAACACTTTCACCTTTGCAATTAATTGAACATAAAAAATGAATATTAAAATGAATATAGATACATTTTTCAGCTCGAATAACAACACTTCACTGTTCAGTTATAACACACTGTTTATACTTTTACTATCTGCACACGTCACACTGTCCAAGTTGTCCACTATTCACAATCTACACCATGCTCCAGAACAATGTCCAGTCCATAGGCCATCCTCTTCCCATTGAATGAACACTTGGCGATTAAATCTTCTGCTCCTATCCTCTTCCCATTGGATAGGGCTAGGTCCATCGGTGGAAGTTCTAGAAGGTCTCTGCAGGCTATAGCCCTTCTTATGACACAGGACTATTTTCCAAAATTCGGCGCCGATATGAAGATGCATGGAATACTGTATGCACATAAATGTATTCAACGTATAATTTGCATCTTCCTTCCCTTTTTTTAACTTAAAATATGTTGCACTTACTACTGCTGCATTCATGTTAAGTGGGAGTGAATAGGATGTGTGTTCTTCTTATTGTTTAGACCTACGTGTGTTCTTCTTTGTGTTGTATTCTTCATGTATGTATATCAAGTGTATGTTCCTTACATGTTACATGTAATTATTATAATAAGGTTAAAATAATATAATTATGGTTAAAAGGAAGTTGACTTGGGATGGGTCAACAAAGAAAATGTAAGTATTTCTTCTTTCTTCTTTTTTTCAAATCCCTTCATGAGTATCAACCACGACAAGCACGTCTCAATCCTCAACGCCTTCGTGCAACTTCATCGAATAAGTACATGGTACACGATAAATTAATATTGAAATATACCTATATAGGACATGATGCTGAATAAAATATATAGATACTATAATAAGCCTATAGATATAACCTTAATGATGACTGTTACATGAATACTAAAATGAAAAGAGAAATAAACCAATATAAACTCGAATGATGGAGAATTATATTGAGGCAAAGTCAGATGTCTACAGATGCCAACCTGTATCCATCTTAGGGATGGTCTGACGACTAAATGAAGAGGAGCCAACCCACAAAAACTATATAAACCTACCCACTATAAGTACGACCACGAAGACACACAGAGATGTGGTTACAAAAACAAGTTATACTAAGGAAACCCCATAGAGTTTTATAGAAGACAAAAGAAAACGATGCACATGAAATTCATGGCGAAATGTGGTCGTAGGTTTTAAGGGAAAACTTCAATGTTGTTCCAATAACAACAAAAGGAATACTCTAATAAATGTGTATATTATTCTAATAACTCCTAACATATCTCTAAATTCAAATTGACTTCTTCGAAGTGCTAATGGTAATATTTCTCTAATAAACTCAACAACTTTCGCTCATCTAAATAACCATGTCGTACATACCACAAAATATTTTCGTCGACAAAACTAGAATGTACTCTCACTTCTTGATCTTCATTATTGATGCTACACAATTGATCTTCTTTGCTTTCTTCCTCTTCTTGGTTTGTATAATCTCCGTTGGCTTCCTTTCCGGCTCTCTCTAAAATGTCACTGAACTGTTCTTCATCTACATGCTTCTTCAGAATTTCTAGCCATTTTTTCCTAGTGGCTGGTGTTGGTCTCCACAACTTCATTCTAGAAACATTCTGAAATCCAATATATTTGCCACTTTGCAGATCCACTACTTCAAACACATTTTCACCAACTTGTTTCCACACTAAGTAAGGGCCACGGTACACTTCACACAGCTTTGCTATACGTTTGTCTACTAAGCTACTAATATTATACTGACGTAAAAAACTAAATCACCCTCACACAAAGTTCTTCGAGCTTTCTGGTGGACGTTCAACTTTTCGTTCCCTTGCTGAATGATTTTCTTCCGCCGTAAATCGGCCATAATTAATTTTCCATTCCAATCGATACCTTCTTGCTCATCAACTGTTTCGTTGTTTTTCACAATTCCAAAATGTGACAACGTAAATTCTTCTGGCTTGATGTTAAGATGTAATTCTGCGGGTGCTATTCCCAAACTGGCACTAATAGTGTAATTGAACAACAAACAAGCTTGCACAATATATTCTGGCCATGAGGAATGAGAATCGCGGCACAACACACGCAAAATTCTTTCTAAATCAGCATGAAATCTTTCGATGACATTTCCTTGTGCGTGGTAAGGAGTAGTATAATGTATTTTGATGTTATATGCTTCCATGGCTTGTACGAATTCCTTGCCAATAAACTGTGGTCCATTATCTACCAAGATGTTCATAAAAATACCAAGATGAAGCATGTATGACTCAGTAAGACATTTTGCGACACTTGCACTTGTGGCACGTCGAAGTGGCTATGCTACTAAATAACGCGAATATACATCACACACTGTTAACAGGTAAGTTTCGCCATGTTTACCTCGAGGTAGAGGACCAACTAAATCTGCTGAAACCAAATAACGTATGTTTTTCGCTGGCACTGATTTCATTAAACACTTCACTGGGTGATGATCTACCTTCGTTCTCATGCAGACCTCACAATCAAGAATGTACGATTTAATGTCACTACGCATGGTTTTTTAATAAAACATACGGGAAATGATATTAAAAACTTTCATAAATTCAAAGTGACCGTAATGGTCAGAGTAACCAATTAAAATATTTTTCACTAAGCATGGAGGCACACACAATTTTAATCTGTCTGGGAAGTGAAAATCTCTCACTATCAAAATACCATTTTCCAAAGTGTAATTTTGTTTCCAATTTCGAGCACTACTACGAAAAGAACTTTTATTTGCATTGCTTTCGTTTTCACTTATATTACCTTGTAGATAGCTAATAATTGGACGGTACTCGTCACATTCCCATTGTAATTTCGCAATTGTAGACGAATCTAAATGGAACACTTCTGATTGAACAGCCTGTATAGGGTTCACATTCACCATTAGATCTTCCTGTGTTGGTAACATACGAGATAAACAATCACTTAGCGTGTTAGTCTTGCCTTTGATAAATTCTATTTCATAATCGTAAGATTGAAGTTCTAAAGACCGTCTCGTAAGTCTTGCATTCCAATTACGCATGCGTCTTAACTGTACTAAACCTTTATGATCTGTTCGTATGTATATTTTCGCTCCTTTAAGCCAAACATGCCACTTACGGTTACACCACACGAACGCAAGACACTCAAGCTCAATTATGGCATAGTTCTGTTCGTGTTTGTTAAGAGTACGGCTTGCATATTCTAATACGCACTTCTCGCCGTCTATAATTTGATAACACACACAAGCCAACCCGAGTTTGCATCACTTTCGAGATAAAACGGCTTATCGAACTGTGGATGGTGTAACTTCACATCTTTCACTATTTCAGCCTTTAATGATTCAAATGCCTTTTGGTGTTCTTCTTCCCACTTCCATTTCTTTTCCTTCCCTAAAAGTTCAT
Source organism: Thermobia domestica (assembly GCF_964235325.1). Lineage (NCBI taxonomy): Eukaryota > Metazoa > Arthropoda > Insecta > Zygentoma > Lepismatidae > Thermobia > Thermobia domestica. Next base: position 266,465,721 of record NC_137458.1, on the reverse strand, counting down.
AAAGGGGTTTAGCGATAACAGCATGACCTTTGATTTTTCGCGAATGCCACTGAACAGCACCAAGAAATGAGCGTAACATTTTTAAATTTTTGGGCACTGGTAACTTCTCGATTGCTTCAGCTGATTTCGGATCCTTTCGTATGCCTTCTGAAGATACTAATAGCCTAAATAGTTAATTTCACTTACACCAAAAATGCACTTCGATAAATTTAGTGTCATGTTCGCATCACTTAAACTAAGCACTTCATCTAATTGCTGTAAGAATTCTGGTACAGTTGTACAACCAAGAGCTACATCGTCCATATACCTGATTAATTTCTCTTGTAGCGGTAAAGGGAACACTTTATTCAGGCACAATTGCAATACAGATGATCCATTTTCACACCGAACACCATGCGTGTGTACTCATATAATGTTCCTTCAAACAAGAAGGCTAAGTATGGCATATAGTCTTCTGTAATTCCATATTGTTGATACGAACTAGTAAAATCAAAAGTACCTAGCACACGTTTTCCACTAAATTTAGCAAAGAGGTCGGACAACTTTTCTACACGCAGAACTGGATTCTTAATGTGCACATTTAATGCTCTACAATCCGTTACTATTCTTAACGCTCCACTCTTTTTCAAAACTACGTGCAACGGTAATAGATGACATGAAGAACTAGGTCTAATTACACCCCACTTTAACAATTTTCGGATCTCTTCACGCACTCTTTCCTTATATTTGTGCGGAATATCGTAAGGACGAGCAACAATGGGTTCATTTGTATCCACTTCTGATCGGTACTGAAATTTGTTACACAGGCCAGGAAAACGGGCGAACACTTTTCTATGTTTCATTAACAACTGAAATAATTCTTCTTTTTCGTTTTCACTAAACAGCGTAGTGCGTGTAACTGCATACCTTATTTCATCTACTGTGAAATATAGATCCGGTGGGAAGTCCTCCACTGAGTCACTAGCTTTATTTTTCTCTAAAGGTTCGGCGCACCCACTGCGGAACACATTCACCGTTCTCGCATAAAACTCATTAAGGTCCTTTATCTCGGACAACACAACAATAGGGGCTACCTTGCACTTAACTTCACTTACATTAGCTACAATGACATTTTCACTTTTTCTCTGTATTAAAGGCACTTCACCACTAATTCCTTGAAATTCAACACGCAAGTTACTTCCTTAAAATCAATGATACTGTTTAATTTCTCAAGAAAGTTTGCACCGAGTATTACATCTTCGTGCAGTTCTGGTAACACAAGAAATTCAACTGGCACTTCGACATTTTCAATTCATACCGGTAAAATAACCTTTCCTTTCACATTCTTTTTCTTTCTTCCTAGAAAATCGCACAAAACGATATGCTCTCTTTTCTGCAAATGCACATTCGCTACACACTTTGTTACTTCTCGAAAAATATTGTACCGTAATAGGCATAGTTCTGATCCACTATCTAACAGACAGATATTGGGTTGATCGTTTAACAAAATTTTTACTCTCATTGTATTATGACCTAATTCGCATTTGATCACTTCCTCTTCATTATCGTTACTTATATCATCTTCTGCCTGCAAATCTTCCTCGTTGCACATATGTGGAAAAGTAATCCTGTTTACACTACTGAAATCCCTCCCCTTTGCGTCCAAGTGGGAGGGCGCTACTAGTTTAAAGGCACAGAACTCTGCGGATAAAATCCACTTTGTTGGTAAGTGAACTGCCTTTGTTGATTATTCCCACTGTTCACATTAGGACCTCTATTAAACGTAGAAAACCAATTATTATTTTGATTCGGACTACCTTGGGAAGTCGACGCACTACTTTGATTTTCGTTTGCCCTTGCACCTTGCGTTTCATTTCGATTTTCATTTGCACTTGTGTTTTGTCGGCCATTGCCTTGCGACTGATTACCACCGTTCGAGTTTTTATTATTTCTGTTAAAATTACATCGCCGTCCACATCTATGAAATTTCCTTTTCCATCCCTGTTTGAAATTCGGACGCGCACTATTATCACTGTTCACTTCACTACCGTGTTCTACTTTCACATTATTCACGCTAACACCGGCACTACCTTGCTGTTTCTGCTTATTACGCTGATTGTCGTACATATTAGTAATTCCTGACAATCCTTCAATGGACTGCACACTCGCAAGGAACTGATGTTATCAGGCATAGAGCCCATCATAGCTAATTGGTACCGCTTGGGCAGGAGAGTGATGATGTGTGACAACGTAATGGTTGGATTTTCATACTCTTCCAGAGCTTGAATTTGACTAAAGCGCTCTGTTACAAAATCAACAACACTACTATAACGTTTTGGGTCAAACGGAATAGAACGCAAGTTACGCAGACGTGTGGCTTTCACTAAAGGACTCTCAAATGCATTCTGAAACTCTACCACAAATTCTTGAAAAGTTTGACACTTCTTACCGTGTAAATCGTACCACTTAAGTGCACTGTCTTTAAGAATCAATGGCATGATCGTCAAATATTCGCTTTGAGGCACTCCAGCGAACGACATTTCTCTACCAAAATTTTCTAAAAATGCACTTGCACTTTCCTTCATCATATCACCTGAAAATGTAAAGAGTTGCTTAATGTCTACTAATCGCAATGAACAACGCCATGTATTCACTTCACTGTTTCTTGCACGCTTAATATGCGGACTCTTTCTTTCAGTTTTAATTCTTGACACGGTTCTCCTTATTACGTCACTTTCCACCTCTGTATCAGACGCCGTTTGAGACTCACTGCTTGATTTTCTCTCGCGCTTCACACTGTGCACGGAACCTGTGTTTCTTTGTGACATATTACTTCCAGTATCATGGTGCTCATTTGCTAATTCTATACGTTGCACACGCTCTGATAATCGTTCCACATCTTGCTTGGTTTGTTCACTTAACTCACTGGCGCGAAGACATGTTTCAAAACACTGCTGGTTAAATTTACTCTGTTCGTGGCACACTTGAATACACTCTTGCACTGTTATACCGTATTCACTTTGTTTAGTCTCGCACTTCTGAATTCTACTTTCGCGGTACTTGTCGAGACTTTCGACCAAACGCAATCTTTTCTCGTAATCATCCACACTATTGCAACATTCACTTAATTGACGTCGTTGGTCATTTACTTGGCGCGTATTTTCTTCAACTGTGCCCCGTACATCGTACACTGCATCTGCTAATTCACGTACACTTCTACGTATATCCTCACTCGTGTTAAAACACTTGGATTCGACAGCTTCAATTCGCTCTATCAATTCCTGCCGCACTGCACTAATACACGCATTCAAATTTTTAATTTCACTCTGCATGGTAATATTCACATTATTAATTTCACCTGACAAATCATCTTTCAATTTCTGTTGGTTTACATTTATCGCCTCAGCACTTTCACTCACACGTTTTTGATTATCACTCAATTCGTTTTGTCTTTCTTTAATTTCGTTAATTGATGCACTCATTTCCCTTTGCATAGATAAGAGAACTGTTCTAAGATCACCCTCAGCCATGATGTTGCAAATATAACAAACTCACTAACACAAATAGTTGACTTATTTCTGCAAAAATCTAAGAGTGCAAATAATTAAAAAAAAAGGTAATACTCTAATTTAGACAAGATTTAGGCTTCAATATGCAAGGATAACTGCACTGAATAAGGATACAGTGACACGAATTTCATGTACTTGGTGATCCCCTGAGATGGCGGCAAAAATTATGCAGCAAGTTTTGGAACGTCAAGAATACCTAAGCCTATGTTCATAAACACAAAAACTGAACATTTATACAAAAATAAAGGTTCCTGCTTCGACATATATATCCCGGCACCATTTTATAACGTTTACTCCATAGGATGGTGATCCAAATAGAGCAAACATTATATTATATAGTCGTAAATAGGACGTTTGCTCGAGCGTTGACGATGAAACAAGTTATCCTAAGAAAACTCCTTTCAACGCCAACTACACCTAAGCAAAAATTCTACGTACAACTTTTTATAAAGGCAGAAGATTCAGCATCATATATTACAAAAGATAATAAATTCCGCAAACGATAAGTGAAAATAATTTCCGCACCATGCACTCAAACGAAATGCCACGAGGCGTAAGACAATGACATGCACAATCGCAGTGAACACTCAAATATAGATTCAAAAATTTTAATGGTTATAATATACTTACATCGTCTTACATCATGGAAAGGTAAATAGGATAATACTAATTGTAGATGTTCCTTTTCTTACGAAATGTACGTGGATTCGACTATGCAAATAACATAATTACATAAAGAATTCTGCAGCAGTGTAGAATAGATGGTTGTGTTTTCGGATGTTCGGCGCCAAGTAAGTTGTCTCCCGCTAAATCTCTTCAGCTCTCGTTGTACGCGTGGGTTTCACGCGTTGAGTGACGTAAGAGCGGACCGAGCTGTGATTGGCTGAAGAAGTGCTGATCAAGGTCACGCCACCCACATGCATCCGCTGAGTGACAGAACACACACACATAGTAACGTCGTCTGCTAGGATGTGCTAGTCCTTTTAAATTAAACAGAGAAACTGCTTGAACTGCATATTGCCAAAATGATGAATAAATGAGTTTATGACACTGGTCCTGGAGATTTGATTCCAGTGCCTGAATGAACAGCAGTGTTTACATTAATATTCTCGAAAATGCGTTGTTACCGTCCTTAGAAACTTCCCCGAACAGAAAGAATATATATTTATGCACGACAATAGTATTGTTCACTCTTCCCGGAAACACGAGAGTGGCTCAGTGAACATCCGGAGTTAATTTTTAGGGTGGCCTTCTCTATCCCCAGATTTCAACGCAATGGAACATATATGGGGTTACATGATGCAAGAATGGGAAGCCCCATTTAACCGTCTGTATTGCTCAGCGGACGAGTTCCTGGAGCATCAAAAGAGAGAGAGAGAGAGAGAGAGAGAGAGGAAAACAGAGACCAAGCATTTCTTCAAAATCATGTTATGGAACTGTGGCAACATTTCCATGACACACCGTCATCTTGCTAGAGACTTGTATCTAGTATTCGCTCCAGACTTCAAGAAGTTATTGACTCTGGAGGTGACTACATGTAGTACTAGTGTGCTATTTTTTGTGTAAACATTTATTTAAGTTTCATTTATTTATTATATTTTTTCAAGAGCAAGACATTCGTTCTTCATTCTTTTCTTTTGTTTGTTTACTTATTAGTTCGTTAAAACGTAAAGGAAGAGTAGTGTATCTTCAAAAAGTATTATGAATTTACTTTGAACGTTTCTAAGAACACATTTATTTTTTTTTTCTTACTCGTATTTCATGCCCAATATTACTTTCATTTCAGTTAATTAATGACTTTATTTCATATCTCGGATAAAAGTATTCTTGTCTTTTTAACGATGTTTTTCCTTTTGGTTGTTTAATTTCTAGTTTCATTGTATTATCTCAATTCAAATGAATAAAGCACATTTTGTTTATTATCCCTTCTTTAGCTGAGTTTGTCGAGAACAACGTGATGTAATTTACGTTCTTCATTCTGCATATTGTGTAATAATGACAATATTATTATTTTTCATGAGTCCAATTGATTAGTGAGAACTTGGACAAACATTAACTTGATGATTCTTTACGCAATAACAAGCGTAAAATACATCTTAGCTGTTCTTTATACTTCACAGCGATGAAACATTCTAACAGTCTGTTAGCATTTCCTTCTTCGCCTTCCAATTGAGGGGGGTGAGTGCAACAGTGGTCTAACCCACATTTTTAAAAATGGAGAAAAATCAAGTTAAACACGTTTTTTTTTTTTTTTTTTTTTTGTACAATATATTTATGTACAATGTATGACACATTCAACCACTTGTCGTTGTGTTTGATATATTGTACAAAAAGCACATGTGTTTAACTTGATTTTTCTCTATTTTTTTTAAAAAAATGTGGGTTAGACCACTGTTGCGCTCACCCCATCAATTGAACTTTCAGTGTACTGCGCATACACCAGTCAATTTCCATGAAAGACCATAAATAACCCTAATACTTTCTATAATATATATGAAAAAACGTGTAATAGTATCTACTGTATATCAACAACATAAATCAATCGTCAAAGAAAACATGTTCATAAAACAAATTAATAAATATATGACATCAAAGTAAATTAGGTTTAAATTTTAAGCAATAGAAAATATGTTATTCTGCAACAGGGTTGGCTGGTTTAAACCAGCTGTTTTTTTTAAAAAAAAAAAACTGGTTTAAACAAAAAAAAAAGAAAAGAAAAAAGAACGAAAAATGCTTTAAATCGTGTGAACTTCGTGGTGACTTTTCCACATATCAAACCACCCGCATTACGTTTATGCACTTTTCACCTTTTAATCAAGGGGTCCCGTGTTCAATTCTCGGTCGAACCACAACCCATCTTTCAAGTGTAAACGAAGTAGCGATTCGAGGTGTCCCTAAAGTCTTCTCCGTGATAACCTTGGTATTTCATAAGAATGTTAAGCCTAAACATACGAAATGAAACCAAATTATATATTTCTACTTCAATGAATGCCTGTTGTTTTATAAAGAAGCCAAGGTTGCTTAAATATATTGATAGAAATTGGCAAAATTTATCAACTACCCACGTAGTTTCTAACATCAACTTGGATTTGACTAATTTTATTGAATGATATCTACATACCGAATTTGTAATTTAATACCTCAGTTTTAGCGTAGTGATTATATGTTGATCTTAAAATTTATATACAAATACATTTAAAGTAATAAGGATTTTCCCAATGGCTAAGGCGGGAGTTTCCCGATTTATATATAATTCTGATATAATGTTTTTACTTGTGTAACTGTTTATCTTTTTGTCCTTCTGAAATGACTCTTGACAATTATATTAACAACTAGGCCTATGTAAAGATCAGTACAACGTATTTTTATCAGGAGTCCTTCGTGAGTGAGTCAGCAATCGCATTTGTGATCAATTAGTCCCGGTTTCGTGTCCAAATGGGTAATTTCTCTTGGATGTAAGTCGAAAAGCGCCTTGGATTCCGTTTTAAGCTTATGTGACCCGTTCCACCAAAACCTTGTTGTTGCATAATAACACCAAGGCAAAACAAACTAATTTCTGTTCATATCTAATATAAATACATAGAGTAAATTATTTAAACAAAAAAAACTGATTTAAAGAAAAAACGGCTTTAAACAAAAAAACTGTTTTTATTTCAATAAAAACCATGGTTTTTGCCAACCCTGTTCTGTAAGAACTGCTACTCGAAGCCTTTCCTACAATCACTAGTTGTTACCATAGCCGAGTGGTCTAAGGCGTTCGGATTGTAAAGCAGCATTCAAGCTTAGCTCGAGTCTCCGCACAGAACATTTTTCTTTCTTTATCTTTCTACCTGTTCTCGACGTTTCTGTCTGTGTTCCTGTCGGATTCGATTAAATAGGATTTCGAATCGAGACCAATATATATGATAAATGATGATTTATTTGGGAGTCTGCACTCGTCCAATATGCATTCTCGAGATTTTGAATTTGGAAATGAAGTGTATATAATATTGAATAGTAAAAATAGTAAAATAAAAAAATATTCGTATAAATATTGATTAATTAATTGGAGTTAAACATGGTTTTCCAGACAGCATTATAGAGAGGACTTACTTTCAAGTGCAATCCAAAAAAAAAAAATCTTACGCAAAACTGGTAACTTAAAGGATAATTTTTACATGATTAGTATTATAATTATTTATGTTTTTATTATAATTCTCTATAAGTTATGATTTTACCAATTCAAAATGTAGAACGAGAAACAAGTGTAATATTATATTTGTTACGAAAAGCTTTTAAGCAGTGATTTCAGAAAGTTACCTGAGGATGAATCTTAGACCCCTCTCGAACTAAGAAATTTCCGCCTTCGGGACCACATCTTCTATAGTGTTCAATGTGGACTACCAATGTTTTAGGAGTATGGCCTCCACCCGCATATTGAAAATCTCCCCGAGAATAATTTTCTGAAATCACCACTATTTATAAATAGTTTTTCGTTACAAATCAGAGAATAATAATGGAATAGTGGGTATACTTAATATTTTGTTTTCAGCTATAGATTTGCAATTCATATAATGTTCCATTCTAATCAAATTTGAAACAAAAGAAATTTCCAATGAATTATTCACAGAAATGTTTTCAACCTCCAGATGAAAATAGGAAGACACTTTAATATATATATATATATATATATATATATATATATATATATATATATATATAACTTTCTACTGGGTTTGAACATACAAACATGTGATTGATAAAGTATCGACCCAAACCACTCGACCATTTCATATGCCTTTGCAGACCTTTTGACTTTTGTGATAGCAGCTTACTGTTCTATACTCACTTTTGTTTATTCCGATAGGACTACGAGTTCTCAGTAAATATTTGGACGTTACAGCTCATGCAATGGATAAAAGATGTTTTTAGAATAAATCACATTCTATTTTACGGCCTAATAACACACGTAAAGCAGGTTGAATTCATGAAATGATTGAAGTTGGAGAGAGCGTAAATGTTGTCATACTTAGGAGTCTGAATATGCAAAACCGCTTAACTTGGCGATTTACTTATGTGAAGTTTGGTAGAGCGGGCTGAAGTCTCAGGCGGAACAACTAATATTTTATTAGGATTAAACCAGATACGTACACAGGAGGTTATTTCGGGAGAGGTTCAAACCTTTTGACAGGTCCAAAATCAGTACGAGAAAAGTTACATTAAAATTTGTTGAATCACCCCTAAAGGTACACTAAATTAATAGAATAACCGGGATTTAGGGAGTCCAGATCTAGGAGCCATCCCCAGAGTACATCCCTGATTAAACGGACCAAGTTCAAAAGTTCCAGTATTGTCATGCAAAATATTAAGAAAAATATACTGCTACGCATACAAAACTTGCATTTTTGGCATCGAAACTGTTTTGTTTTCACCCATATATATCAAAACTGTTGCTCAACTTAATACAAGCCAGACTCCTACTAAGGTTAGCAAACTCGAGACCTAAAAAAAATATCTCCGGTTTCATGTAGTAAGTATTAGGAGAAAAATATTCAATTGTTCTAATAAAAGACAGAAAAATACTTTTATATTGAAGTACTTTTAAAGAAAATTTAATTACTTTGATATGTTTCACTTTACTTTAATTGGTAGAACAACGTAACCGAGTTGCTGCAATCAACAGTAACGTTTATTTACACACTTTATTTTTTTAGTTTACAAAAACGCTTGAACTTTTTCTTCCCTTTTTATCTTTCTTCTGGGAGACTTGTTCAGAATATAACCATTGTTTCCGAACACTTTCAGTTATAATCCCTGATCCTTTAATGAAATCAGTCGTGCCTAGACATCTAACGGAAACTATACCGTTAATAATAATAATAATAATAAACCGCACAAGCTACAAGCGCATAATCATATTCAGCGTTCAAGGTAGAAAGAGAATATATTACTGTTAAACAAATTTTGATCGAAAGTACGTAAATTCTTTGAAATTGCGATTTTTATATTCATTTAAGCATAATATGAAAGGAAATGATAATAGAATAATTTTCTTAGCTCAGGTTGTGAAAAAAACGCCCTTGTACAACAGTAGCTGTATATATACAAATGTATTAATATTTATAGAACATTTAAGCAAAATCCTTGTAAAAACCTACATTTCACTTTTTTTTTATCTATTTCACTGTGATGTGATAAGCTGGTGAGTTAAGAAGTACCCTAACCTATAGCTTTCTATACCCTTGTACTTCCTTTTTCAAAATTGCGCAAATACAAGTTTCACAGCGATACAGAAAATAAAGTAACGGTGGTCAAGTTAAACATTAACAATTCCGTAATAAAAATCAGTATTAACATCAAAACATGAAAAATATGTACAAATACCATTTATGCAAGAACTACACTGCAATGTAGACAAAAGTTTCAAGTGATCCCTTGTACAGGATTATGTTTATTTTATTTTGAGCGTCTTCGCTTGGCTTGCCTTTTGTAGGTTACATCTGGAGCATCCCTTGCAATAGTCGGTCAATATGTTAGAACTCCACTTTCCCTCATATCTCTTCTCCATGGCTGCAATATCTTGATGGAAACGCTCACCATGTTCGTCACTTACTGCTCCACAATCTTCGGGAAAGAAGTCTAGATGTGAATGAAGAAAGTGGAGTTTCAGAGACATATGGCAACCAAGATTTTCGTAGCACAATAACAACTTTGCTATCAGTTGTTTGTAATTTGTTGCTCGGTGTCTTCCCAAGAACTGTGAACAAACACTCTTCAAGCTTTCCCACGCAGCTTTCTCCTCACCTTGGAGAATTTCGTCGAATTTGTGATCTTTGAATAGTTGCCTAATCTGTGGCCCTATGAAAACACCCTCTTTAACTTTGGCATCACTTAATCGAGGGAATTGTCCTCTTAGGTACTTATAGGCCTCATCCTCTTGGTTCATGCTCTTAACAAAACCTTTCATAAGACCTAATTTAGTATATAGAGGGGGAAGCAAAATTCGGTTACGATCTACCAGTGGTTCATGCTGCACATTCTTCACTCCCGGCTGAAGAGTTTCTCTGGTACTCCAATCACTTTTGCGGTAATGAGATCCACGATCTCTACTGTCCCATTCACACATAAAGCAACAATACTTTGTATACCCTAACTGCATACCTAGCAAGAGTGCTATTACTTTAAGGTCACCACAAATGAGCCACTGAAAATCGTAATATTTAATGGCTTGAAGTAAACGTTTCAAGTTTTCATAAGATTCCTTCATATGAACTGCGTAATCTACAGGAATTGAAGGAAGTTAATTTCCAATATGTAAAAGCACTGCCTTTAAACTCACCTTGGACGAATCTATAAAGAGCCTCCACTCCGTAGGTTCGTAATTAATTTTAAGTGCCCTTATGAGACCATTTACATCTGTACATGCCACAAGTGTGTCTTCCACAGTAAAAAATGAAGTGAACATCTCCCTATTCCGATACACTGAAATACTTACTTTTTCCTGCAATAAATTCCATTGCTTTAAGCGTGACGCTAAAATTTCGGCTTTGCTTTTCGAGAGGTCCAAGTCTCTGATTAGATCACTTAGTTCCTCTTGAGTAAGTCTATGTGGTTCACATGGAAGTTCTTCTACAACAAACGTAGGGTCCTTCGAAGTACTTGATTCAGGAGCTTCAACTTCTTGATCATCAGAAAAAAGATCGTATTCTTTAGGTGGGTCAGGAACAGGTAGTCCTTCTCCATGTGGAAAAGAGCGCATTGCAGAAGGAATGTTAGGATAGATCAAGGCCCGCTTCTTCTTCGTGGAAATTCCCTTCTTGACGGAAGGAACCATACAAAAATAACAGTCTCTGATGTGGTCGCTTGGCTCCCTCCAAATCATGGGCACTGCAAAAGGCATTGAGCGCCCCTTCCCATTAATCCAATTTCTTAGATTGCTGGCACAAGTGTTACACACAATGTGGGGTGCCCAAGATTTATCTTGGTCTCCAATTTTACAACCAAAGTAATATTGATAGGCTTTTCTTATTACTGGTCTTATAGTCTGCTTTTGTGAGGAAAATGTCACTTCCCCACACACGTAGCAGAAGCTATCCGCACTGTTTACACAATTTCGCGGCATTTTTGTTTATTGGTATCCTCAAAATGTCACTTGAAATAGTTCCGACAACTATTTAAAAATATACATTCGAAATACCAGTATCTTTGCGTACTTGTAGTTGTATTTTTATATCCTGCACTACACAAACGTCACACCCAAAACGCTGATAACTGCACTAAACCTGTCTTTTCTAACAATAGCAGAACACTACTGAGATAAGGAACACAATGAAACCAAGCGTTCATATAGTTTCTCCAGTGTTGCCGGATTAGTGTAACACTTTACCCCAAACGAAGCGAATATATTTATTTTTAAAGCGTTATTATTAGACATGCCTGTAAAACGAAAAGTAGAACAAATATTCGAAAATAACTTTCAAATTCGTGATCAGCACCACAAAATCAATAAGAATTAGCTGATTTTGTTCAATTTACATTTTCGTTGTTGAACAGTGTTATTTATTTGATCCACACTTGTCGAAAAATTGTCGCTTTTAAAAACATTACCATTAATGGAGGACCATATTTTGAGCAATCAAGCACGTAACAGTACAAAAAGTATCTTCAGAACCGAACATCAGTGTTCGGAGCGTCAAGATAATCATTCATGAAAAAATTTAAAGTTGGATGGGTCTCCCTAAACTAGAAGCAGCACAGGAAAGAAAAGTCATTACGCATTTACAGCGATATCAAACAAGAAATTCATGAGTTTCGCCAAGGATAGTCATCTGCGATGGCAGCTGGGTTCAGTCCCAAGTTAAAAAAGATGTAAAAAAAAAAAAAAAGTTGGCAGGATAAAGGGACGCCATCGCCTACAAAAATTCAAAACACAACATTCTCTCTTCAAAGATTTTATGCCGACATTTTGAGAAGAGAGAGGAGTAACATTTGACCATTTCTTGGAACAACCCACATACATGAAACTTCTAAGCACAATAGTTGATAATGCTCGAAGAAGAAAGAGATTTCGGAACTAAAAGAACGGCATCATTTAACTTCATAATAATACCGGTTCTCTTACTGCCATAAAAACGGCAACTGCTATTGATAGGCTTGGTAGGAAGTTCTTGACCATTTGCCCTATAGAGTCCAGATCTCTCACCAACCTACTACATCTGTTTGGATCATTGGAGGAGCATTTGAAAAGGCAAAAATTCAATGACGAGATCGAACAATGTATAAAGAGAGGGCTTACAGACCGTCCTGTGAACTCTATGCAGCTTGAATACGAATAGACATCGACAAGACCAGTATCATTTTGTAAACGGATAATATTTCCAGAAGGAAAGTGGTTAATGGCATATTCGTTTACTTTTTTAAACCTTACCTTAAGAATAAACAGGCCTCTCCGCAGTGGACATAACTGTTATTCTGAGAAAATTGTTGGAATATTCATGTTTCTCCTTAGGAGTATGTATGTTATGTAAATGAACGAAACACATGAAAGAGACTAGATTTAATATTACATTCAACAGAGAAGTATACTGCGCAGTAAAAACGATGGATGCCACATTGTAGCCAGTTGTGCTCAGTCAGAATCTATCGAGTATCGAGCGATAAAAGTGTGTGATACAATGTTAACCTCAGAGCAACCACAGATTTTGGTTGAACATATGTTAAGCACGGGTGACAAGCAAACAGAACATATCAAACACTTGAATAGTGGTTAAACAGTGTTCATTGACAATAACAAGATCAGGGATCTAAAACTATTCAAGATCAGAAACACACTATTACACATTACTTACAACCTATTGATCATCAATTTAGTTCCAGTGTTCATAACATGTGTAGGATGTTTTCATGTATTTGTGTCATAATCCACTGCGGAAAGACTTCTCGAATGTACCGTATACGTTCGTATATTTGTTTAAGCATATTTTAATTAATCTCAAAATTTGTAAATTTCAAGACTGCACGCTCCACTAAGAAACTACATACTGATAAATTTCTTACCATGAACGTTAACAACTGTGCAATAAACCAGCATCAAATTAATGTGGTCTACATTGATTAGTAGGTTTATAGAGCATGAAAGTTCAGTGGTCCTCTTGCATATTTTCAGGCTTACACACATGAAATGTACAAGGCAATTCAAAATGAGCGATATAAAAAATAAATATCTACCTAATGGTACAAAAGTCATTACCTGTTACTGTTGTAATCAGTTTATTGTGAAAATACCGAAGTAACATGAAAGGTACTAAAAGTCCTGCATGCAAATCCGGACGGAAAGCATTTTGGTTTCTCTGAAATTTTTAGTGTCTCTACCATTTGAAATTTGCATTACAGACACTTATATAACATGTACTATTTAGTTCAGCGGGTACGATGAATTATTTTTCATGGACTTTGTAAGTCGGTCGAATGTATTTTTCATCATTTCATTCCTGACCGATGGTCATCCAGTACGTTTTTCTTCACAAAAGCAAACGGTTTCACCTAGCTGTGCCAATCCAGTCTGTGTTTACCAAATTTTGTTTGGAAATGTCTGAACAACAGTAACTGATGAAGTTATAGCGTATTGGAGCACCGGGTAACCCTTCTCGCTGATGCCACCGTTTTGCATACCAGCACCGCTAGTGGGCAATTTTGGAAATGGCGAGTTCTTCAGAGTTGCAAATGAAATTGGAGAGTTTACTTTTCGATGTCACATTATTTTTACAATAAATCCATTGTAACAGGCTCAAGTAACACTTCTTTTTGTATCATACATTTTGAATTGCCCTGAACTGTCATCGCCTATACTTTTCATAGCTAAAGAGTACCATAACAAAATAACAATAATCATTTATTCAAAGAAAATGTGTACAAAAGTTCTTGGTGTCTTCTTTCTTTTCAACACAGCATTTACAAAAAAAGAAATAAAAAAATTGGAATATATATAACAGTCTTAGGACATGACATAGGATTAATCATTGTGATAAAATTTCGGCGGAGAATATAGTCTTCTTCTGTCCATGAAAGGACTGATTTTGTCCCGACTGTAATACCTTCTCTCAATGACTTTGTCGAAGAATCGACTCAACTTTACGGAGGAACTTGAACCTGGAGCTAATGATCGTACTTGGTGGCAATCCTGAAATCAAAACAAATATAAGAGAAAAAACAAGTTAATGAATGATTTAAAATTACAAGTTGTTGTAATTATTAAAAAAAAAAAAAAAAAAAAAAAAAAAAAATCAGAAGTGTTATTCTTCTATATCCCATTCTCTTTTTAAGTCAAAATACAAGAGAAATATAATGATTATCAATGAACTAAAATCTTAGTTCTACGAAACATTTTAACAAAGAATATTCACGATTTCTACCTCTATGGTTTAACATGGTTTAAGAACCAGAAGTTCCTTATTGCAAAAACAGAGTTCTGTCATTGGGTCTTCCGTTCTGCTACCTCACATCAATTAACGATTGTTTTACCTTCTAAGATCCAACCTTGACATTACCTTCTCATCTTTATGGTCATGTCAGGAAATTTCTGACATGACCATAAAGGTGAGAGTATCAATTTTTCAAAAGTTGCCTCTGGTTTCTCACACCTAGTAGCTACCCGATTCATGCAGCTGAGTCACCATATTTCATGGAAATAATGAATATCCCACCTCAGGCGATTCAATTTCGTATCATCGAAGTTGTCCTCTGTTGCACTTTAACAAAGATAAAGTTTGACATAATTTGTTATGAATAAAAATCACTGTCTTTTATGTGTGCCCTAGGAATCGTAACTGGATTATAAATTTCCTGGTCCTGGTATGATTTCGACAATCTTTCCTGTTACCATCATCTACCAGACACAAATTAAGAGCTTCGGATTCAGAAAGACTTTTACATGCTGTTTTACTTAGTCCTTTTTCGAAGAAGATACTAAAAGTAGCAATCATAAAAGTACTTACAATCTTAGGTAAAGAGCGTAGTAAATAATTGCATCGAAGATACCGCCAAACTTTGAGCTAGTGCGTGTACTTTATCATCAACAATTATACAGAAAGTTGTGAATTTTAGTGTTTTTGTTAAGAAAGGTCTAAGTTAAGCCGCATGTAAAAATCTTTGTGAATCCTAAGCTCTTCATTTAGTGTTTTGCAGCCGGATGGCAACAAAATTGCTTGCCGAAACTACACCAGCGCCAGGATAATTAACAACTCGATTAGGATACATAGAACAAATCAAAGTTTGTGTTTGTTATTTATACCCTTTGTTGAATTCTCCCAAAATAAAGAACTAGCTTAGTTCCTGCAACCGAAAAACCAATTCATCCCACTTCATGCGATGGAATCCCCCATTTCACAGAAACTGATAATCCTGAAACTTGGGCGTCCAAGGACGTTCTGTAGGAGGAACAAAGTCTGTATCCTCCCTTTTATAAATATTAAACCGAAGCTCTTAATTTATGGTTTTTTGGCGTTTGAGGTTCAGCTTGGGATATGGGAATACAAAGGACGTAGAAAAGAGACGCCCAGAGGTTTATTTGTACGGTATCATCCCGGTATAGTTTTCAACAAAAAGACAAATGTTTCTCTACTTCTGACCATCTCGTATCACATAACAGACATTTTGCACAACCAAAGTTGCAGAAGGAAATAAAGAAAACATTGAAAAATTTAATTTTATAAAATATTGCCCGTGTCCAGAAACTCAATAAAAAAATTATTGACTTCAATTTCAAGGACCCTTCCGGTTGGACTAGTGGCTATCGCGTGTATCGTTAGTGCACGTGATCCTCAATTCGATCCCCGGTGGGTGAGCACAAAATTTTAATTTTACTATCGTTAACTCTCATTAATCATCCGTCTTCTTTAGCCTAAAGGGTATAAACGGTGGACGCTAAACTAAAAACATTTCTTACATCGAGGATGCTATTTGATTACGTACCACCGACGTGCAAAGAACTCCAGTTTGCCATTCCATAAGACGTAGTGTTATATTCATTTAAAATACAAATCCCACTAATTTTATTTCTTACCGAACAAAGAACTGATATTAGGTATTCCAATACACAAAGCCAATTAATTTACCATATTTTACAGACTACAGAACTTATTTTCCTTGTCGAAAAATAAGTCTCAATGGTTTAAGCGTGATTTTGTACAAGGAACTGATTCTTTACGACTGAGTTAACGCACGAAAGTAATTTAAGGATTTTAGTCGATCCACCGGTCTATTGAAACAACATAGCGAATGTACGTCGTTATTAAAAGGGATTACTGAGATGCGAGCAATAGAAGTAATTTGCCCTCATGTAGTGTTGTAGTAAGTATTAAATGAATGGTTATTAATTGGAATTAACGCCAGTTTTCAGCACCAGAACTATCTGAGACGGAAACCTACTGTCTGAAACGAAATTCTAACCACTACTCACGTTTGTGTCCGAGGAGGCACTCTCCACCGGAAATCGAACCCGTATCTATGCGCACACGAAGTATGCGCGATAGCTATTTGGCTATGAAGGAATGCATGCAAGCATTGTCGTGACAATAATAAAGAAGGTTCCTTGCAGTGCAGACTATACCTGAAAGTACTATCATATTCAGAAGCACATGGAAACACGTCGGAAGCGTTTTGGGCCTCCACCAGAGAAATGAAATGATTTTTGTTTGTTTGTTTAGTATCCCATAGTTATTCCCTTTAGGTTACAGGAGGCGGATAATTAATGAAATGAATGATTCTGAATTTTTTGTGCTCTTCCACTGGGAATCGAACCGCAACTCAGTGCACCAAAGTCACAGGCGCTAACCACTACAGCAGCGGAGAGAGGTGTCAGCAGAAAATTGGTTCCGAAATTTGGTATCGTTAATGTCAGTTTTCAAAACTAGTGTGTTTGGTGATGAGAAATGAATGCAATGGTGGAATGAAAAGAGGTAAACGCTCTACCACTGAGCCACCGTGACCCCTGAAATCACGTTAAATATCGAATCTTTGCTGCCAACTGCCAGCATTGTAAAGCCATAGGAAAGAAAAAAGGCTTTTGTAAGGGTATGAGTAGACCCAAAGTATCGTTAATACAGTTTAACTCGATAGACGAGATAAAGAAACTTGGTAAAAATGAGCTATTAAGTAATGGATTTTATTGATACGTTTGTTGTTCTTTGAAAATAGAGGACTAAGAGCAAAAATCAAATGACACACTGCATGTTCTAACGCAAAATGTCATGAAAAAGTAAGAAAGAAAAAAGGGTAATTTGAAACAGTAATAACACCTACCAAAAATATTTCATCTGCTCCGCATTCTTCGGCAATTGACGATGCTCTCCTATGTAGCTTAGATCTCACTTCTTCAGCAAGGTCTAATTTCGTTCCGATCACAAGAATAGGAATCTACAGACACAAATAAAAGATCATATTATAAACATTATAGAAATTAAGAATCGGAATACTACGAGTTAGTTGTGTTGATTTTGAATTTAACGTACATTTCAGCAGCGAGGCTATATGAGACGGGACCAACTGATTAACATGGAATCCGAACCACATGAGCTCCCGCCGAGATTTGAGCCCGGGTCTCCCACGCCAAGGAAAACTACGAGTTAAGTCTTCAAAGTGTATTGACTTTCTGGTAGAACCGTGGTATCTTTGATCTTTCCGTGCGTTCTTACTTTATTGACAATTCACCGATTTCAGGCGTATACCAATAAAATATACACAAATATATTAAAATAACTTCACAATTTAAACTTTAACACTAGATAATACAAACAAGTAGCATCACGTTGGCTTTTAACTATACACTATTTAAATATATAATACACCATTTCATACTTAAGGCTCAACAAAATAGGTCAAAACACCATATTACGTATGTATAACGTCCATTCTCACTTTCATAGGAAAAAGCGACATCTCATATGTGACGTGCAGCACAATTTACGATAAAGAAATTATTTTCTTAGTCATAGGTCGTAAAGTTTTTGCTAAGTGGATTAAGATAAAAATAGTTCGGAATGATTTCCAACTAAAACAATGAACGTAATTCTCATTCTTGTCTGTTGATATGCAAGTGTTATATGTAACGACTTCGTGAAAGCAAACATGTAGTTGTATATAGCTGTCGGAATCATTCCGTGCATAATACACCACAGCTTTTTAAAGCTAAAATTTTGAATAAAAGTGCAACTTATGTGCATGTATATATGGTTCTTTTGGGCAATAAATATTTGTTCATTATTATGGGAAAAGAACACATAAAATTATATTACGAGGTAAATACAAAAAGATATCTCACTCACTCACACTCACAAACACACACACACACACACACACAATAGAAGTAACTGGCACCATTTGTACGAACTTATAAAACATGGTAGCTTTTTACCATGACTGGTAAGAAAATTATCCGAATGATTTAACTATATGATAATGTTTAAATTCTTCACAGAAAAAGTAATTCAGAATGTAAAAGTTAGATGATAATGGATCTGAATCAATCACATATTATAAATGAAATGAAATTTTTGTTTTACGTCCCACGAATATGCCGACTAGGCTAAAGGAGACGGTGATGATGAGAAATAAATGAAATGGTGGAATGAAGAAAGTGGGAGAAAACCTGAGAACCCCGAGAAACCCACGCACTATTTTTTTTTTTTCATCATCATATAGCAAACTAGCAGCGTTCACCCCGCTTCGCTGCGGTCACCCCGGAACGCAATAAACTTTGTTACTTAGATAATTTTTACTTTTTCGCTTTCAAGTGATATGATAAAAACCATAGAAGATTGCAGTAAATCTTAACATTATATCGCCTGTCATTTATGTTAACCCGCCCCGCTTCGCTGCGGTCATCCCGGTGCTGGCATATTGTAAAAGTGTCTGTAAAAATAAGCAAATCAATTAAAAAATTTTAAACAGAAGGTTCAAGCTATTTTCCGCTGTATATCGCCTGTCATTTATGTTAACCCGCCCCGCTTCGCTGCGGTCATCCCGGTGCTGGCATATTGTAAAAGTGTCTGTAAAAATAAGCAAATCAATTAAAAAATTTTAAACAGAAGATTCAAGCTATTTTCCGCTGTATATCGCCTGTCATTTATGTTAACCCGCCGAGTGACACGGTCATGCGGGTTGCATATAAATACGTTTATTTTTACCTATGATGAACTAATAACAAAGGATTTGTACGTTATGGACACTTGAATGGTCAATTATCTCAAGACACTGGTAATTAAAAATTAAAGTGATATGATAAAAACCATCTAGGGTCCAAATCCTAATAACCCCCCAAAAATGAAAGAAATTGGTTCAGCCGTATTAGCGTGATGAGCGGACAAAGAATTGTACGTTCTCTTTTATATATATAGATTTGGGAAGAATGGCTCTTTATGCGAATTAAAAGATTTTATCTGAACTACTGCAAAAACGATAACTTTTCCGGGAGTCCTTCGTTACTTGTGAAGTGCACACAATTATATAGGAATGACCAAAATAAAAATTTTCAACAGGGTTAATAATAATAATAATAATAATAATAATAATAATAGAAACCACAAAAACTTTATAAAAAACTATTAACCGACTTGAACAAAACCACAAAAAGTAGAAAATAATAAAATAATGAAAGCTCTCAAAGCAGAAAATAATAAGACCTTATAGCTGAAAATAATTACTCTTACCTATACGAAGTTTTGAGGTCTGTGCCAAGCCAAACAAATTAATGCCTCGTAAAATTAACATTTAAACTAATTTTATATTAGGCATTAATTTATTTGGATTAGCACAGACCTCAAAACCTTTTACGGGTATAGTAATTAATTACTTTCAGCTTTTAAGCTATTTTTTATTATTATTATTATTATTATTATTATTATTATTATTATTTGCTTTTTAGCGCTTACATTATCTCTGCTTTTAAGCGCTTTTATTAGTTTCTACTTCATAGCGCTTTCATTGATGTCGGTTAATATTGCTTTTCTTTTTAAAAAGTTTATATTTTCTGCTTTTTAGTGTGTTTTTGAGGTCGATCATACTTTTAAGTTTGTTTATTTTCTTCAGATTTTCGTTACCCAGTATTTTAGTTATACACCTAAATTAAAGTTAGGATACTAACATCCTATAAAATGCGTCGACCTACGAAACACGCGTGATCATATATATATACGCGTTACGGAATTATATGTGAACTATACACTATATACTGTACACTATATTAACACATTCATCTGTTGAGGAATTTTATGATCTAACTCCAAAGATTTTGATAATATCATGATAAAATTTATACGGAACCTGTGATAAAGTATTCTTTGAAACTAGAAAGGAAAAATCAAATTCGGTACATCTATGTTCCGTGAACATGCAGGGCCGGTGCGAGGGAGATAGGGTTGAGCCGTGCCACCGCCCAGGGCGGCAAAATTTTAAAGAGAATGAAATGAAATCTTTGAGTTTTACGTCCCACGATTATGCCGGCTAGGCTAAAGGAGACTGTGATGATGAGAAATGAATGAAATAATGGAAAGAAGAAAGTGGGAGGAAACGGGAGAACCCCGAGGAAACCTACGAAAGCCGTGTTTGTCCACGACAAGGTTCACTTGCGGGAGCAGAGTTTGAACCTGGGACACCATGCACCAAAAGTGAACGCTCTACCACTGAGCCACTGCGGTATTATCATGTCCACTCCTATTAACCTGAAACGGTGAGACAGGTTTAAAAAAAAAAAAAAAAAAAAAAAAAAAAAAAAAACCTAGAATGCTTCAACACGCTTCAGGTGTTTCAAAATTGCACAGGCTTATCATCAAGAGTCGAGACTTCTTTCATCATTTTCACTTAACATCAGCTTTCATACGATACTCAACTTGAACTCTTTTTCCATTTCAACGATTTAACAAGAATTTTTCCTACCTTTTTCCCTTTACAGAGATATTTATCTGTTATAAAAACACATTTCAGATAAATTTGTTGCATAGATACAATTTACAAAAACTAAGGTTTTCATTTGCAATTTTACCGTTCCTTCCCGTTTCAATCACTTACAAGGGGAGGCTGGAGCGATAATTTTCTAGGAATTGTATTTTCTCCTTTTCCATTATAGCACTTTCCCTCTAATAATCTTTTCCTCTGTTGCAACATTCTTGAGCCTTGCAATGATAAATGCCCTGTGTGATTTCTATTCGAAGTTTTGTTCTGTTCATTTACCTTTAATCGTTTTCATGTTAATAATACTGAATGTTTTATCTGATACAGGTACCATGTCTTGGTGGTCATTTTGCAAACGGTGACCCATATGAACAATCTTTTGCAACAGCGCTCTTTAGTTTTTAAAGATATATTGAAAGGGGTATCACTTTCCCCATCTTTCGATTTCAATTTTGAAGTTGGGCCCTGAGGGGCACCGCAATAATACCATTCGATGTGCTCCATGGCATTTTCTATTTGAGTTTTTGTTCGGTTCATTTATGTTCAACCGTTTTCATAGTAGTTGTACTGGACGTTTTATGTGATACAGGCAACATGCCTTGGTGGCCATTTTGAATTCCGTGGTCGATATGAAAAATCTTTTGCTTCAACGCTTTTTAGTTTTTAGAGATCTATCAAACAAGGTATCACTCGCCCCATGTTTCTATTTCAAATTTTAAAGTTGGGCCCCGCGTCCCCATGAAGGGCTGCCCTGGAAGGCACCGCGACATCATCATTCGATTTGTCCCATGACATTTACTGTTTGAGTTTTTGTTTGGTTCTTTTATGTTCAACCGTTTTTGAGATATTTCCGTTCAAATGGGCCACCTTAATATATATATATATATGAATGGGTCATAGCACAGCAAGGAAAGTTTCTTTCAATTAAGGTATGTTAAATTTGTATATCTCCATTATGTTTAAGTACATTATAAGGCTTAGTCTAATCACTTAGTTTTGCCGTAATATCTGATTCACTATATTATCTTCATGCTTCATACTCTATTGGAAACACCTTTTGATATAAAATAAGCTTAAAAATTAAAATTTTTACTCGTGACTAAAGAATACTTTTTAAATGTTATTTTCTGTAGGCTTATCTGCTGCTGTATATCATAGATATACAGCGAAATTGAGCATACTGAATATTGTGTCATGTATGGAGGCATTTAAATATTACGTAAGCATTCGAGAGAGGTAGTTCAATTTTTTGTTTACTTTTCCATTTCATACATGTTTTTAAATGGGGCATCTTTCTTTTTCGTGGCACTTGAACGTCTTCTGTCAAAGTAAGGTTTGCGGATTAAAGGGGCGGCATGCAAAAGTACCGCTCAGGGCAGAAAAAAAGGAATTCAAACACAGCTGTAATTTAAAAATTTTGGTATATCTGCACATTGAGTTGCCAGATCATACGTTTTTCTCGTAAGTTTTACGTTTTTTTTCTTTCTTGGCGCGGGAGACCCGGGTTTGATTCCCGGCTGGAACTTATGTGGTTAGGATTCCACATTAATCTGTAGATACACGTTTCATATAGCCTCGCTGCTGAAAGGAACGATAAACCTAAAATGAACTTTTTTTTTGCAGGTTTCATATTCATATTAATATCGTCTTTATTGCAGAAACTTCAGAGGACATCCAAAGCATTACAATAGTCAGATCTTAAAGTTACAGATTAAAATGCATACAGAATATTTACAGATATAGATATAGAAAAGAAAGAAAGTATATATAACTGTAATACATAATCTAATACATATAAATTCTCGATTGTAAGTTCAATACAATACACAGAATAACGATTACAACACAATACAATAGATAACTACTCGTACTATACGTGTCTATTCATTTTTCTCATAGTTCTTCAATGCTATGTTATTTTTCACTTTAACTGCTTTGTAATTTCATAAAACTCTTCTATATCATATATTGGATTATCTAATACGAGTAATTTGAGTATACTTTTAAAAGTGCCCACTTCGGCATCTCTCAGTGCTTTCGGGAGAGTGTTGAATAATTTTGCGGACGTGCCAGCCAATAAAACTCTTTTGTGTTTTGGTATAATTGTAATACACTGTCATTATATTATTTTTGTATCTTGTGTTATATGAATGATACCTGGAATGTTCAGGGAAGTTATCTCTATTCTCTTTTACATACATTAAACATTGAAAAACAAAAATAGCAGGAAGAGTCATTATTTTGAGTAGCTTAAAGCTAGGTTTGCAGTGACTGCGAGAAGGAAGACTACATAACAATCTGACAGCTTTCTTTTGCAGCTTTAAAAGCTTATAAGTGTTACTAGATCCACCCCAAAGGATAGTACCATATGATAGGAAGCTGTGGATTTGGGCAAAGTAAACAATTCTTCAATTCTTAAGATTTTCAAACTAACGCAACTTCTTAATTTTCTCAACATGTATATACCCTTTGTTACACTAGCTGCCGTGATTTCAGTGTGATTATACCAGTTTAATTTTGAATCAAGTTCAAATCCCAAAAATTTTACTTTAGAATCTTTTTCTGTGTAATCTAGATTGTTATACGTAACATTACAATATTGTATTTTACTTTTTTTTTTTTTTAATGAATGAATGAATTAAGGTAATGAGAGTCCTAGACTTCTAAAAGTGTTTTAATATATTCGTGTGATTTCTTTAAATTAGAGGAATTGATTTCTGATACATTGTTACTAACGCAACCTCACGATGTAACTTAGTACTCAGAAAGAAAATGCAGCACGTTGCGTTTTTATCTACTATTTAACCGGCACCCTAACCTTAAGTTAAGAATAATTTGGGTTTAGCATCTTAGACTTCGCCTGTCAGCACCGTCTCGATCATATCGCAGTTTCAACTGATCATGTTATACTGATGTCAGGAACAGAAGCTACTGTGAACTAAAAAAATCAAAACTGCAAGTGGCTGTGAGTTTCGGTAGTCCTGCAAGAATTCTCTGAACATAAAAAAAGGATGAGGAACTGTTAATGAATACAAAGTCCTTATTAAAGTACTATTAAAAGGTAAGAAAGATTTATGCAATATATTTGGTTGGTTGGGTTTTAATTTAGAACACCATTCAGCACCAAGGCTACGTGAGACGAGAACTTACAGCTTAACATAATATTCTAACCTAGTGATCGCCCACCAGGAATTGTGATATATTCTTTTGTGCTTTATTTGTTGCAATTATTTTTAACGAAAATGACCCAGATTCTACGTTACTATGTGGAACTATATATGTTTGATGTATGTAAATTCTAAATTACTTCCGGGTCTTTTCCCTCCTAAAAAATCGTAAGGTGTTCTTTTTTTCTCTCTGAAAACTCTGGCAACATATCTGCACATTTCTTGCAAAGTGAAAACAACAGATAAAGTGCAGGTATTACACAACGCTAAATTACACGTACAGAAAATAATTATTTTCGAACTTTACGACATTCTCATGAAAGAGTCGAAACTATCCATGATAAAAGACGATGCTGAATCAGGGAGATCGTCTATAGACGCATTTAATGATAATAATAATAATAATAATAATAATAATAATAATAATAATAATAATAATAATAATAATAATAATATTTCATAGTTCTTGAAGAGTACGTCCACAGATGCACTCTTTAGGATCTATGATTGTAATTAAAAGTCTATGCAATCTTTAGAGTCAGCATAGTTTTACCATCTAATGTGATATGTTTCTACAGCGATGAAGAAGGAAGCAGACACGCACCCACTGAAGTGGTTAGGGTAATTCGTTCTGCAACGTATTTTGCACACAAACCACATTTTATAATCAAGTAGAGAAAGCACTCACATTCTGCAAGAAGGAAACTCAATTTTTCCAGATACTTTGACTCTTCCATAAGCCCAGTTCCGTCGAAAAACTTGAGTAAAGTCACCTATTCTTCTTAAACGCATCCCCCTCCCCTTCTTACCATTTAAATTTTAGAAACAAATTGTGGAATTAATTTAGTAAACAATTATTACACCTAAAATAATGTTATGTTTCTTCTAATGAACAATTACCCAGCATCCGAATCCATATCCTTAGAAAAATGTGTCTGTTAATGTAATTATTGGAGAACTAGCTCTAAACTTTCCGAAATTAAGACCAAGTGTATATCTGTAAATTTTAAACTTGTTCTTTGTTACAGTCTATTTTATGTCTAAACATAATATCCTTAGTCGAGATTTAATTGTTTTATTTAATTTTTATGTTTGTACATAAAAAATTGATTCCATATAGGAATGACAAGAAAAAAAGCCTTATTCCAGGATAAGAGCATATCAAGGACTCACAAAACATTAAGGCAACCTTAGTGTTCGCAGAACATTTCGAATCAAAAACAGATTTCATTGGTTAAAATCAAAGACTGAAAAAGAAATATTTTTAGAAGTTTTCATGCACCTGCAAAAATTTCTAAATATATATATACACAGTGCGTTCCACGAATAACACTAAGGTCCATCTCCTGAAGAAACGAAGGCCGATAGAAACATGAAACCTTTTGGAACCTTCAAGGAACTTAAAAGGCAACATTATGCTGAGAAGGAGAATCCCCCACAAGGGGGCTAAAGGGGGTTACTGGGGGTAACTCAAAAATTTTGAATAGCACCCCCCATCGTGTGGTACCTCGTTTGAAAGGTATCACGTATAGAGACCAGACCTTGTCCACAACAAACTCTAAAGTCTAACGTAGGTCTAGTTCGGAACGAATGCACAATACACATACCACACAACTAACACTATAACAGTATTGCAAATACAAAACATGAATATTGAACTGAAACCGATAGAAAAGAGAGTACCATACTATTATTGAAAAATCTGAACCCTCCAAGGCTCGAACTCCGGACCGCACGTGTACTGAACCAACACTTTACCATTGCGCTACTGTCGAACTGCTACTCTTACGGACGAGGAGATGTAGTTCATGACGAGTTGCCCGTGGTGGCGCTTTGGTGTTGGACACACGTACTTTAGCAAAGCTACTCTGTTTACTCGTGCACCACTATCAGATGTGCTTTTCCGACCAACAGTGCGCTACATTACAACCCGGAACAGTAGGTCTGAAAGACGTAGACGTGTGTTTGTGCTGGTGCGTTTGACCATCCTACATTGCATACATAATGTGGTCTCTTGAACAGAGAATTGAAATTGTGTTACTCTTTGGTGCTACGAATCGTTCGTACAGTGCAACAGCACGGTTGTTCAATGAACAAAATGTGCGCAACCCAATTAGTGTTTCTTCTGTACGCCATTTATTAATCAAATTCTTTACGACAGGCAGTGTGACCAATGCCCCAAAGCCTCGAAACCATAGTGTTGCTACGGAAGAAACACAGATACAAGTGTTGGCGGAGCTGAATGTGCATCCTCAACAGTCCATAACAACTGTGGCTCAAACGTGTGGTGTGTCACGCACAATGACATACAGAATCTTAAAAAAAAAAAAAAACATACCTTCCATCCATATAAACTACATATGGTCCAGGAGTTAAGTGAACATGATCCCGATATGCGTATCGAGTTTTGTGAGCAGATGTGTGAGGCATTGGCACGTGGGACCATTGTGCTGATAAACGTGTGTTTCAGCGATGAGAGTACGTTCTACTTGAATGGCAAGGTCAACAGGCATAACTGCCGATATTGGTGTGACACAAACCCTCATGTATTTCGTGAAGGCAACACTCAACACCCAGAGTCGCTGAATGTCTGGGCGGGTATCTTAGGTAATCACATAATCGGGCCCCTCTTCATCGATGGAATATTAACGGGTGAGAAGTACCTGGCGCTGCTGCAAGACTTTATTTCACCGTTGATTGTCGAGGCAATGGAAGAGAATCCGCAAGAATTTGGAGAGATTCCGCCCGTTTTTCAGCATGACGGCTGTCCTGCCCATTTTCACCGCCTTGTACGTGACTATTTAGATAGTGAGTTTCCGCGAGGATGGATTGGTCGTCGCGGCACCATTGAATGGCCAGCCCGTTCGCCAGACCTTGCTCCACCCGACTTTTTCTCTCTGGGGCTATTTGAAGACTATAGTGTTCCGCACGCAGCCGAACAGCATTGCGGAGTTGCGCCAACGCATAGTTGATGCCTGTCATTCTATACCGGTAATGACTTTTACCCGTGTTCGAGAGGAGTTCGTCCAACGTTTACATTACTGCCAGGAAGTGGGCGGTGCACACTTCGAGCATCTCCTGTATTAATGAAGTATGTTCGAAATCATACTATGTTACTCTCTGCTTACAGGTTTGCAATGTTTCTTCGATCATAGTTTACGGATGGCAGCCATGTTGGCTACGGACATGCAATCAACATGCACTTTCCAGAACAGGTCAATACACGTGATACCTTTCAAACGAGGTACCACATGATGGGGGTTGCTATTTAAAATTTTTGAGTTACCCCCAGTAACCCCCTTTAGCCGCCCTTGTGGGGGATTCTCCTTCTCAGCATAATGTTGCCTTTTAAGTTCCTTGAAGGTTCCAAAAGGTTTCATGTTTCTATCTGCCTTCGTTTCTTCAGGAGGTGGACCTTCGTGTTATTCGTGGAACGCACTGTATATATATTTCCTCACTTCAAGACACTGGAATATAATATACAATACTTTTCAGTAAAAACTACAGATTCTTGGGCCCAATAGTTTCTGGCAACACCGAGTATAACGGACGGTATTACGAGGAACAGCTTTTTATTCTATTCTAAGTGATGACAGTTATTTATTGATTTTAGTATCATAATTTATTATTAATTGGGGAGGAGATAAAAGAAAACTAGACGACTTCATTCATCATATTTTTTAACGGAAGTAAGTCTTAAGAGAAAAGCCTGAAAAACTTTTGGAAAAGTGTACTGTATATCATTAATAGCAGAAAACATCACAAAGCCATACCTGAGTTGAACCAACAAACTGCTCTGGATCAAAATCATCGAGGTTAGTTTGCTTAATTTTGGAATTACCCTCTTTGTTCAACACCTCAGCTAACCACTTCTTCAAGTTTTGTTGAGACTTCCGGTTCGTCAAGTCGTGAACAAGAATAATACCTATAAGAACAAAAGTTATAAAATATAATAAATGGAGGAAATGACCGATCTCATGTCGCGTCAATTCAATATTATCCAATAAAATTCAAAGACAGAAAACATACACGACTCGATCGAGAATCGAACTCAGGTCTCCGCTCACTGTGCCGTTCCTTAACTTCTACGCTAGCCAGTCCACTTAACTATTCAATCAACTTCAAAAGTGGAAGGGAGTGTGGCTAATTACTCACCGAACTTGTAAGCATAATGCTAAACGCATCGGTACGTGCGGAACAGAAGCAATTTATGAAACTATCTCAAGAGTAATAACATGCTCGTCAATGTTAGTACATACAAAGTCAATGAAATATTGCAGATTTTTTAAATATTACGACGCACCACACAGATAAACAATCTGCGACTTTTATACCCTACAGCTTCTGTAAATAGATATTCGACTTCTATTTTACACTTAAAACAAACAAACAAACAAACAAACAATAAAAAAAAAGATATATTGCATTTCTACTTACCGTGTACAGGATTATAGAAAACAGAACGAGCATTTCTGTGGCTGTTGCTGCCTCCAATGTCCCAAAACTCTATAAAGTAAGTCTTTTGCTGAGGTGTACCTTCCCTGTATTCGTGTAGCTTTACATCCACGGAACAACCAACCGTCCAAGAAGGGTTACTTATTGGTTGATTGTGGCAAATCAGGTACGTCAAAGAAGACTTACCAACACCTATAATTCAAACATAAATAAATAAACTTTAAAAATATATATATACACACATGCGACAAAAATCTGAACTTACATCTACCTACTGAATTTCTAGCATAGTGCCTATACATATTTACGAAAACTAATTAAAAACATTGTTACACGAACCGCATAAAGGGCTCGAGATAAGTTGCCAGCAAAAGTTTTAAGTTAGGGAATGTGTACACTGCACACCGCGAGTCCTATAGCAGTTATTGGAAATGATGTTGACCGCCACTAAAAAAGCTCCCCAACTGCCCTCACAATACTGCATTGCCAATTAGGACTTGCAATATCCGAATAGGAATATCGAATATAGATATCAATAAAGTATTTGAAACAATTGATGTATGGAAATATACGAAAATATTCATATATCAGAACTGAACATCAAATTATTAAAAGAATGTCAAAATATCGAATATAAAGCAATCCCCGCTGATCTAGTGGCTAGCGCGTGCGCCTTTTGTGCATGTTGTTTCGGGTTCCATTCCCGGTGGAGAAGTGCAAAATATTTCATTTTAGTTATTCGCTTTCATTTATCATCCTTCTAAAGGACATAACCGTGGAACGTTATTGTTTAAAAAAAAAAAAAAAAAAAAAAAAAATCAAGAGGGAAGTACTGCCTCTTGTCAAGAACGAAAATCTTCTTCTCCAGGGGGCGATTATTTTTTTAAGAGGTGAAAATCCTTGCACCTCCCCCAATTCGCACACTGGTTATAAGCAGAGCTCAAAGTTGGGAGAATGGCATACTACGTCTCAGGAAAATTATGAACAGCGTACCCCTACCTCTGATTACATTTTTCGCGTTCGCCATTACATGTGAAATTTTCTGTCATAAGGAATGTACTTACTCTGAATTGTACTGAAACATACCACTTCCTCATATTTTGCACTTCGAAAACTAGTTATAAGGCAATATTGTGTTTCATATTTAGAAGTATTTTTTTGAAGTTGCAATACCTATGGCGTATCAAAAAATAAAAAGCAATGACATAAAAAAATGATAATCGAAACTACTGAGTTAATTTATAAAGAAAAAAAAGCAGCGCGTGCCGTTTTTCTGTTCTGTTGCTTTTAATTGACCTGAAATAAGTAGATAAGTTTCAGTGCAGCTTTCATTTTTATGTGTATTAACACAACAGATTCAATTATCAATGTTTATGGCAACATGTTCTATTTTTAAACGTCTCATACTTATTACAACTTGAAAAGAAGAGACTTACTTCAAAATGGGAAACATTATTGTCTTATAACTTTTCTCCTCTTTAGAAAGATTTGATATTGAAGTATGGGGTTTTACAGATTGACAGAACGTAATATGGTATTTCAATGGATAGCGGTAAAAGAGACATTGATAAAGGTATCGGTACCAGAGCAGTCCTGTGATTCTTACACCCAGAATGCAAAGTATGAATAATCTTATGCATAGTACTTTCAAATGACTAAATTAATGTTCAACCGTCGATGAATTTCACCAATATCAATATGATCTATAAATTGTACGTTCACGAAGAAAAAAAATCTTCTGGTTTTAGTTTTAATTTATCCTTCAAAACTCACGACTTTCAATTAGTCGGGTGCAAATATGAGGAAGAACGGTCTTTTATTGAGGGAACTTTTTAGATTCGGTAAGGTCAGGCTTTCTCAACCTATTTCATATCATGAACCCTCTTGCTACGAACTCTGTTTTATAATAAGGTTTTTGATTATTACTGCTTACCGCTTGTGAAGTCTAGTGAAATTACACCAGGTATAGGTTTTACATTAGCCTTCATTTTGAGCTGTATTTCAATATGCATATTTTGTTGTATTTTTCTTGTATTTTAATGTGGGTTTTTCCACTAATTTCATTTCTCTTTTATTCCAATTGTTCTTTAAACGATACTCTGTTTAATATTTTTTGTTGCATTTCACAAGAAGTACGGAAATAAAAATATGTCTATCAAAATGATATTTAAAAATATTTTTTCCGATATTATCCTAATTACATTTATTTATCTTTTAGCGATACCCATGTATTCCTCTCGTAACCTCCTAGGGGTCCCGACCCCCGGGTTGAGAAATCTTGAGTCAGGTAATTGAAATGAAATGAAATCTTTAAGTTTTACGTCCCACAGTTATGCCTGCTAAGCTAAAGGAGACGGTGATAATGAGAGATGAGTGAAATGGTGGAATGAAGAAAGTGGGAGGAAACGGGAGAACCCCGAGAAAACCCACGAGCACGGTGTTTGTCCACCACAAAGTTCACTTGGCGGGGATTGGGATCGAACCAGGGACCCCAAGCACCGGAGGTGAACGCTCTACCACTGAGCCACCGCGCCCCCAGTTAGGTAATTGAATATGCATTTATTTGTGTTGATATATTTCGCTCGAATTTCAAGATTGGCAAAACATTTATTAGAAAATTAATATACCATATACCATTGCAGACGTATTTCAATGCTAAAATATAAATTGAAAGGTCTAACAGTTCTTGAAATATACCTCATTCTTATAAAGAAACGCGCACTAATTTGGACAAGGGTGATCTAAACTAAAATTTACGAAATACCATAACCATATCATACACACAAAAGCTTAAGGCAGACAAATAACTTTAAACCAATATCTAAAAACAAACCTTACTTAAGGGGCAACTCAAACAAAAAATAGATAATCTTACTTTGTATCCGGATAATTAAAACTTCTATTAAACTGTTTCGATTTGACACTAACTCTTTTACGAATAGGAAGGACATATGTTAACCACTAGCGGATCCAGAAGGATCGTTTGGGGGGGGCGGTTCGCTTCCTGGAAGATGAGCGTAGCCTCAAGGTGACCAGAATTTTACTTTGAAAAAATCGGACGCATATGAATGCGGGACTTGAGGGGGGTATCTAAACCTGATTTAGCTAAATCTGATTCCCAGATTCCATTTTGATATCCGAATTTGTAATTTTTTTTTAAATGAAAGTATTCTGAAGATTTAAATTAAATGCGCACTTTCATTTCGGAGACATGGCGGTGTCATAATTTACTAGTCACCGCAATATATCAGATGCGCTGTCTTGCACAGTACTTGCACAAAAGAAAATACTGTATTGACTATGGCATTCATTTTAGCGGAAAAGTGTACAATTGCTCTAATCATTTATATTTTGAATAACAATTGCGGAACAGCAGTTGAAAAACAAAACTACAGATTCGGTGCACGCAAAAATCAATATCAAATGTATACATGCATAAAGAATAATACAAAATGTCAACAAATAACAAAATACATTATGATATTTCTGTATACGTTTCTTGGTAGCTTAAAAAATACGGTACATTAATTATAAAGTGATGTTTAATAGTATGTGACACACAGTGTTCAAAGAAGCCAAAATATAGGGGAGCAATCTTTACATATTGCTTTCATTACTGTTTATATCAGATATAATTCAGCAAATCGAAAATTGAAAAGAAAGAAATATAATATTCAAACTGAACTCCATCGATGTTTAGTGGCTCCGTGATTATTCCTCGTGGTAGTGATTGCCCGAACTTGAATTTCGTGGCTTTCCCTTCGAAATAAGGATGTTATGGTTTTTGCCTTAAAAGAACTATGGCCTGCGC
Source organism: Thermobia domestica (assembly GCF_964235325.1). Lineage (NCBI taxonomy): Eukaryota > Metazoa > Arthropoda > Insecta > Zygentoma > Lepismatidae > Thermobia > Thermobia domestica. Next base: position 266,432,818 of record NC_137458.1, on the reverse strand, counting down.
TTTCAAGGGCACAGATCAAGTACAGGAGAATGAAATGGATATACTTTCTAATACATAATACTAATCATAGCTGCATTTAAGCATTGTACTGTACTACTAACAGGAATCCAGAGTGACGATTTGAAGTTAACCTACAGCATTAACATACAAAGAAATGAATTGTGAAGATAAATCTTACATAAATATAATATATTGCAGCACTCCTTAACAATATAAATCATTACGAAGATAAACGCACAATTTATTCAGTAAAATACTGCAAATAATGTAATAACAAACATATCAATATTAAACTTTCTCTTACACAAACTCAACACAAATTTTGTCGGACCTAGCACGAAATGAGTATAAATATTACACGAATTAAAATTATATAAAATAACAATATAAGCTATTATAATGTATAACTAGTAAAAAAAAAAAAAAAAACTGAAAGATTAGCAAAGTCTACAACAAAATGAACGAAAGAAGATCAGAAATGTAAAACCAAAGTGATGTTTCCGTTCATTACAGCACACAAACTATATTTCCTAAAACATACTGACTGGCGATATTATTTGACAATATCAGATATTTTTTAATGCAAATTAAAATTTAATTTTGAAAAAAATTATCACCTTTAAACGAAATTACCAATAGAGAATAAAGTACGTATCACCTGTTTTTCTTTCATCTCAGATATAATAGGGACCCCGTTTGGTCTAATGGCTGACACGCTTGCCTTTTGTGCGCCTGATCCCGGATTCGATTCTCGGTGGGGGTACAGTTGAACGAAAAAGTGGTTCGGATTCCGCTATAATCAGTAGGTCCACGTCTCCTTTAGCCATTCTGGCACACACGTGGGACATTAAAAAAACAAATATCATATGTATAATATATAATTGTTCATTAGAAATATAATATAGCCTATATACCGGTATACATCTTTTACGATTGTGGTTGTGCCCTTTTGTTTCAGTTAAATACTTTTAGAAAGCAATTTCAGAAACTTTTTCGAGTTCGTTCATCTTTCTTGATTTTGTTTGCGATTCAGATACATCCAAAGAGTTCAACTTATACTCAGGCTCATGACTTTTGTGGAGTACCCACGAGTTGAAAATAATTACGAGCAAATACCACGACGGGCGAAAACCAAACAACAGCCTTAGTCACCTTGCAGTCCATCTCTGTGAAAGTTACAGCACAAATCCAAATCTACGCCCTATCTTGTTCCTGGCAAATCTGTCGATGACACGAGCGTAATCTACGTTTGTCTTGGTGCGTATATAGTAGTGCCAGGTCGCTAAGTCGATCTGCACCCATCCAGGACCGTAGCCATGTCTTCAACCTCTTTAGTGTTAAAATGTTCTTTCGGCTGATGCCTTGTATATGGTATTTTGTACGAATACACTCCCTCTTTCGCAGTGATATAATTGAGCACGTAAAGAAAATAAAAGCATTATACCAGACTAGGAAAACGGGGTTGGAAATTGGCTCTATTAGGTAATTTCTTAAATGTAGTTGTTAGAAACATAATATAATTATAGCTATGCTTACACCAATAAAATTATATTATACTAGCCTTCGCCTTAGGGCTACGCCCCCAGACCCCAATTTGCTCTGCATACGGCCTCACACAGTATAGCAAATGCTCCTACGTTTTACCGTGGCACAATTTTCGCGTTCTTCCATCTACGTATCTCTTTCATATAACATTGGATTGAGCTAAAGCTCTGTCACGAAATTCAAACACCTCGTAAGGCATTTTAGTGAACCACCCCCACCTCTTTTCCCTCTCTTCTACGTTAAGTGGCAAAAACCTCTCAAATATGTTTAATTATTTTAAATGAAAAATAAAACTACCAACTTTCATGCCTCCAACCGTAAAGGATCCCGATTTATGAGCATCTTATGATAATAATAATAATCGTCCCCTTTCTTTCCTTCTAGGTAAAATATCAAAAACGCTGAAATACATATTGAATTATTTTGAGTGAGAAGTACATACACCAAATTTCATGTTTCTAACCTTCGAAGATTCTTAGATATTGATATCTTATTTTTATAATTGCAAACCCCGCCCCCTTTAATTCCCCTTCCTTTTTCCACATTTTACTAAAGTATCAAAAAACGTTGAAACGCGTGTCAAATTATTTAAAATGAGAAATCCAAATACCAAATTTCAAGTCTTCATCCTTAAAGGGATTCGGAGAGATGGCCTTCTCTTCCCTTCGAATTTCCAAGAAATCCTTCCTTAGTGATACCCTACGCCAGAAATCTTATCTACAGTCCGAATTCCAAGTTTCTAGCTTGAGCGGTTTGGCCTGTGCGATCAGTTACTCATTCAGGACTTCGTCTTTTATATAACAGCTTGTGTTATTTCCCAAGAAAAGATGAAATGCCATTAAAAGTCACAATAAATCCCTGGTCCCTTCCTAATGTTTCCGTGTTTGAACCCCAAAAGTCGTAGCTAGCGAACGTATTTTTGATCTTTGATACATGACGTTCTGTGATTTGATCCCCGGTGAATACATGAAGTTGGTAGAAGGCACTATAGTTGTTCAGATCCAACTTTAAACTCTAGTTCTCGTTTTGTAAAGCATCGCTTTTGACAAACGAAGTAAATACATATCAATCAATCAACCAACCGAAAAGTCTCAGATTCAGACAGCTTTTAGGTAAGATTCTAAATTTCTCTTTATTCAAGGTACAGGTACTTGAAGTTTCGGGATACGAATTCCATTTCCATATCCTTTTTCTAGGACACAATTTTAAAATATATCTTTTTAGTTCAAAGAGTGAGGAGTCTTACCCTCCTTCCTACAGCTGTTCGTCCAACGAATGAATCATATTCTCACTCCTTTGGGGTTTATGGTGTCCGCCTCAAGGAACTAGGGACATAAGTATTCACACTTCAAATTTGTCTGTATTAAATAGTACTAAGTACCACACATTTTGATTAGAATTTGTTAGGCTTGTCACACAGATTGAATCGGTCGGGAAAAGACCATATTTGTATTTTTCAACGATAAATGCTGGAAGTAAAATCCAGGCCTTTGGGGGGGGCGGTCGCCCCCTTCGCCCCCCCCTTGGATCCGCCAGTGATGTTAACCTTTAAATAGTGAAAAGAATATAAACTTTGAAACGTAATTTTACAAGAAGCCAAGTTCACAGTTTAAGAAGCTAGGATTTGTTAATTTTTTTCTCCAAAGTGTTCCACAGCAAGGCAGGAACCTACTCATATCTCAACATTTTAATAGGGAATAGAAGTCGCTGACAAAGATGTCAGCCAGCTTCGAAACCGCTCCATAGAATTTTCAATTCTCCGGATACAAAGTTCGATCTTTCATATTTGAGTAATTCAATACGTATTCTATAATAATATTAGGCTATAAAATTAGTACTACCCTTCTCTGTATTCTTCATCAACCTTTCTTTTACTTCTAAGAAAATAATATTTAATATTTCGGATAATTTATCGAGTAGCCATTACGTTTTTTAAAATAAAAAAATTCACTAAAGTTGAAGCTTTAAGCATGTGAAGATCCTGTTGCTGCATGTGTTGAAGCCTCTACGGTTTTTTATAATGGATAATCGATCAAGTTTTCGAAATATTGGATATTTTTCTCTTACGAATACAAAAAGAATAGTACTAATTTTATTTTGAAAGTGTATTTTATTCATTTTATTAGTCAATTTTTGCTAAAATCATTTTTTTCTTTCTTTCTTTTTTTTTTAAATTAATATCGTCACTAATTAAAGCCGAATTTGATGTCAGAAAAATACGTCTTCGCAAATTAGATCCCTTGACGGGGAAAACAAGACGCAGGACGAGGTGATTCTCCTGCAAAATTTCCTCAATAAGAAACCTTTCTCCCTCACCTTTACATCTGTCCGAATTATAAATTAGCTGTTGGCCAGACCCCTCAGCCTGATGTACACTCATGTCCAAAATGATTGTCGCATATCTATAACTTTCTTCTTGTAAGAATATAATTTAATAATGATTTTGCAGGGTACTTTTAATACTGATACTATGTGTATAATCGGGAAATGTATATTTGTGGTAAATTTCATAGGAAAAGAATTATAAATACGAAAATTATAATGAGTAAAATAAAATGTTGCTAAATGGACAAGAAAATTTTATTTTCGTTTTATAGTTCTTATTTACTGCTCTTTTCATATGGAATTTCCCACATACATATCTTTGCCGATTATAAACATACTAATGTTATAAGAAATACTGGGCGAGTTCATTATCATATTATATTCCTAAAAAAACATATTTATAGACATGCGACAATAATCTTGAACATGAGTGTACATTATAGGTTAAAATCGTGCTTAACTAAAAGATCTTACTGTTTACACTTAACAGTTATTGTCACAATAGTTCAAATTGGGAAATTGTCTGGACGGTAGCAATATGTCTATATTAGCGTTAGGTAGGCATGCGATAGCTTAGGCAGCAAGATCTACTAGTGTGATTGTTTTATTATTAGGGAGTGGCGTGATGTAGTGATACGTTTGTTTTTCATAAATGCTGAGTTCACACAGAAATTTTTGTATTAATTTAACTAAATTCTCATGAATAAGCAAGTCAATTTTTACCTGACCCGTGACACCGCGAATATTATTATTTATGATTAGTTTTAGGAAAAAATGTAATTTTTTAATCGGCCTCCACTTTCCTCATAGCTGTCCAACGCTCTTCTTTTTTACTTTCGAAATACAGTATTAGTTTACTTTCTTAATATAAATACTTTGAGTTAAACGAGCCCGCGGTGGCACAGTGGTAGAGCGCTCACCTCTGATGTATGAAGTACCTGATTTGATCCCAGTCCATGCCAAGTGAACTTAGTGGTGGACAAATATCGTGCGCGTGGGTTTTCTCGGGGTTCTCCAGTTCTTTTCCATTTTTTTTCAATCCACCATTATCATAAATTTCATCATCACAGTCTTCCCTAGTATCGGCGGATAATCATGGGACATGAAACTAAAAATTATTTAAAAAAAGCCTAGGAACAAACTAATTAAGATGTAACGATAACTTTAATGTAGAAAATGAAGATAACTAAATCTATCTTTATTATTTTTACTATTTTGTAGCACTGTATTCAATGTTATTTGTAGAATTAGGTAATTTAGTCCTCGAAATATAAATGCTAAAACATTTAAATCAGTTGAAAAACGATTGAATATATAATGTACGCAAAAAATAAATTCTTCTAATTCAATTTTTTTTCCTTAATTACAGGTAGGTTTTAAAGTAATCAGTAATCTTTATTAGAGAAAAAGAGTGCTTTCGAGATTTTGCGAAAAAACAATGTATTCTATAATACAGGGTGTGTCGAAAGTCCTGCGACACCCTCTTATTATGAAACCTGAGAGGAAAATATGAAATCTCTTACTGGGAGATGATAGGAGAGTGAGGACTGCAACTTGATGTTAAACTCAAATACAATACAACTGAATACCAGTTCGAAATTTCAAATAGGAAGGGGAACATGTAAAATGTCAACTAACAGGCATGAGCTCAGGAATCCAAAAATGTAATTGTTTCATTTATATCTTGTATAGTTTGCACTTTATGAATACTTACAGGCTGAAAATAACCTAAAACGCCACGTTACAGCATATATTTTATGTGGTGGCCATCCCGTCTAACCCACAATAGTAGTTGCTGTATCCATTCCGACTGCACACGCAGAAGGTCTGGTGAAATGTAGTCATATGCGTGCTGAATGTGTTCCTGTAGGTGCCTTATATCTTGGGATTTCTCAGCATGTATCATCTGCTTTAGATTGTCGCACAGACAGAAATCAAGGGGTGCGTGGTCAAGTCATTCTGAACCGTGGCGACCTCTTCTTTCTTGGAAATTGTGCATGGGGTTATTGACACACCGACTGGTTTCAAAAGGCTGTGCAGCATAGTAAGAACTTTTTAAATTTGTGTTGCCTTAAGGAAGATTTTCGGATAGAAAGTAGTCACCTAGACCCACCAAATTTGGTACACAGTTCTCTAACAGATCCAATCGCGTGCGAAGCCGCCTTTTCGATTTGAGAAGGGGGAAGGTTAAAGCGGACAAATGTGTATATAAAAGGAGAGAATAAATACCTCGGACGTCGGATATTGGTGGTGGGGGGTTGGAGTTTAGCATTCCTTTGAACTGCAAAGTTACACGTTAGCTTCCCCAACAGAGGAGCGTACGCTAGTCATAAGCCACGAAGGAGCTCCCGACGGATATTAGTGTCAAACTTATAGTTTTCGAGGCCGCTCAGGAGCTCCTTCGTGGCTAAGCGGTTGGTGTATACGCCTTTGGCATGGGAGACCCGGCGGGAGCTCATGTAGTTTGGATTCTATGTTAATCAGTATGTTTCGTCTCATATAGTCTCGTGCTGAAAGTCAGACGAGAAAGATGTTCCGTCTCATATAGTCTCGCTGTTCAATTTCCTAGATTCTTTAGGACGTTAAACTCAAAATCGACTCAACTCGAGGTCGCTGAGATTTATAGTGATACTCTTGACGACGTTTAAGTTGAAGTTTAGCATCCATAGTTATTGGAGAAGGGGAATAATACGTCCACAATTACCATATTAGTATCGAATCCATAGTTTTCGGCATAGCAAAGCTGATTAGTGGTAGTCCTGATGACATTTAAGCCCAAGTTTAGGCAAGTAGGAGCATATCAGCTGGCCCGGCAACTAACAGGGATAACGCCGAAGGGGTTGCTCTTCCTTATTTACTTATTTCAGTCATTTCTTTACCTTTAAATGGGATATATTGCATAAACCGTTCAACTTGACCGTGCGGAAAACGGGTATTTCAGCTAAGAAGCTATAAAATGGCACCTTGATCAATTTTCTAAATTCTTTAGGTTATCCGCAAATGCCAATCGAACAAATACCGTATTACTTATGCAAATTTTGATAAATTTTAAAAACAATGGGGTTCACAAAACAACTTAACTCTTCATTTGTTTCACACACTGACGATAGGGTTCAGAATATAAAATATCACCGCTATATGTAAGGGTCATTCCTAAACCGTGTGATAATTTGACATAAAATGGCCCTGTTTCGTTTGTATAAATTGTGGATAGGATATCTTCATATAATAGGCAAAACTGCGCATTCTCCTGGTAGCAAAAACCATAAAATCTTTCGAGACACTTTCTTTGCATTGAGGCACAAAGCTACATCACTCATTCTCACAGGTGATGGCCCGAATGTTTCCTAGTCACTTAGGCAGATCCATGCTTCATCCATTGTCACAAGAAATTTCTATCAGTCAAAAGCTAGATAGTATTTGTACAGCCTTCTGCCCTTGTTTTTTGCTATGCGATATACACGTGGTTACAAGTATGTACGGTGGCCATGCGTACAGTTTCTAGCCTCGATTGGTGTTGGATTAGACGATGCACTACTGACTAGGCTACGTGTAGTTGTTTTGCCACAACACGCTGTGGTAATGGATTCTCACAGGACACAATATCCCGGATGCTCATTAGCACAATCGTTTGTGGGTTTATTCGAATGATGTGTATGTGGCGAAGGTTGCTGTGAATAATAAAAACACCAAAAATGGCCGTTCTATTATAAAATTATTGTTTCGACACTGCTCTATTGTGAAAGCGATATTTTGGGCGCCAATTTGCTGACTACGAAACTTTTATTCTATTATGCAACAACTAAGAGACTAATGCATGTCCTACAGTTTTCTTTTTCTGTGAATCCCGCATTAACAGGTGTTGCTGTCCCTAAGTTGTTCGGACGAAAACGATTCAGAGGTCAGAAAATGATAGTGTTCGACTCTGGTGTGCGAGGCACGGGTTCGATTTCAACGTGTTTTTTTTCGTTTCCTCCCATTTTATTCAATCCACAATTCCATTTATTATCACCACAATCTCTCTTAGCTTCGGGAGCTCCTCCGTGGCTAAGCGGTTAGCGTACGCGCCTTTGGCGCGGGAGACCCGGGTTCGATTCCCGGCGGGAGCTCATGTGGTTCGGACTCCACGTTAATCAGTAGGTCCACCTCCCATATAGCCTCGCTGCTGAACGGGACGTAAAACTCAAAATCAATCAATCTCTTAGCTTCGGTGCATAATCATGGGACGTTAAACTCAAAAAATAAATTAACTGAAATAGACTTAACCCTTTTAGAAAATGTAAAAAACTTGAAGCTTCCAAGCTGTTTTAGTAGCACTAAATATTAAATCTTTTATCAGCTGTTAAAGATCAAAATTTTGACTTCTCGAAGATATTGAAAGTCCTAACTGCTTGCTTGCCGTAGCAAAGAACTTGTAACATAGATACAACATAAAAAGTGTAGTGTACTACTATTCAATTGTAATGCAAAATCAGCTTGCAATGACCACTTAACATAGATTGGTGCGTGCTTTTCGCAGTGCTCACCGTCGCTTCGCTCCTGCTGATTACGAATGCAACCCGCGCTTTCACGTAGGTGAATCTTTACCTGCCTTGAAGAAAAAAAATAGACAACAATCTTTACCACCTAGCACAGGTTGCATGCATCATGCTTTTCTAACGAGTAATCGTTTCAATGGCATATCAGTTTCTAGGTAGATATTCTGTAAGACAGATAAGTGTGTATGCACATTATTTACGCCATATTATAAAGATGCCAACACATAGTGGGGGAATCACCAAGTAGAAGCCATTATTGAAACCTTAAACTTTACCCGTTCAAAGTAGAATATCGGATGCACTGACAAAAGAAGAGTATAGAATATAGGTTGATTCTATTTCCGCGAAGAACTGCGGAGAATGTTTAGCAGAAGGGGACAAAAGTATGTAGAAAAAAAAGCACGTACTTAGACCTAATTAAACCAAATCTAACCTTTAGAATTTAACCTAATATTAATAGAAATAAGCGCAATGCTATCATTTTCTTTTTTTTCGAAAATTATGCTGCACTCCTATAATAACACAATCTAAAAAACTAACCTAATCGAATGTGGCAAGGTTCGAGAATACAGGTCCCCCTCCAGAGGCCAAGTTAGGTGAATTACGATAAAATAAACTATTTCAAATTCTTAACTAACCAAAATACCACTTGCATAAAAGGATTTCTTCCAATAATCTACATTGTAAAATAACAGTGGGGGCAGAGCCCCTCACACCCCCAAATGTATATTATTTTAGAATGTATGTTATTAGAAGACGAAGGAAAGAATACAGAAAGAATAAGGAACCAAAATAAGGTACGTAAAATGTATTTCACTAGTTTTATGAAGTAGGACCTGCGTTCTAGAACCTTCCCTCTAATGTGAACAGAAATTACCGAAATTATAACATTTTTAGAAAAAATTGCTGGTCTCTCTTCTGTCATGTGGACTGCTGCAATACTCTACACTTAAGTCCCTGCGCCCTATGCAAGTCGGGGGTCCTTTTTACTGTTGGCCGTGCGATCGTCAGTTCTAGAGGCCATACGTGGTATTATTTAATATAATTCATCGAGCGCTTCCTTTTCCTCCGAAAAATTTTCGAAAAAAAAAAAAAAACGAAGCCCAGGTAACTGCGCTTTAACCCAGTTCTTTCAAGTTGTTTAGGTTAAATTTTGCTGAGATATCGCTTAATTTCATCACAATGCTTACTCTACTTTTAAGTAGGTATACATGCAACGACCAACACACCGGTACCGGTACTGTCAGAATACAATTGTTGAAGGTACTACGAGTTTTGTTGAAACTTCTCATGAAATGTTTCTCTAATGGGTAAACTTATCCCCAATCTTCACCTGTTGTTCGAATGTTTAGAATATGTATCGTAATTCCCTTGCACTTTACAATCTAAGCAAAAGACACTAGAATTTCACCTTTACGCATATCTTTGCTCGTATTAATGAAAACATGTTCTTTGTACCTTCTCCTTAAGGTTGAAATGAACATATATTTGTTACGACATGCACACATTAGTTCATACCGTGTTTGATTTTGACAAGTACGCTCACTCTATCAGAAATGTACTTTTGTGTTATAAGTTTATATACCTGAATCTCCCACAACTATCACTCTAACTTTGTCAATTGCTGCCATTACAGTTCTCTTGTAAGAAGAACATACTATATTTATCTACGTTGTTGCAACGTAACACAAAACTTCCCCCATTTGGCAGACGACATTGACACAATATAAAAGACCGAGATAAGAAACAAAATAATAACGCAAAAGAAACTCACACTGCAGCGTTGCCAGGACTACAGATTTTTCTTTGGTATCTTGCCACAGCGAAGTTCGCTCTCCCTGTAATTATACTCCATAACGTTAAAATACAAAGATGAAAGAAAGATATAAATCTTTAGATATGGTTATAAGAAATGAAATGGAGTAGAGTGTAGTAAGTATAAATATATAGGTACTAAGTTTTAAGAATAGGTGGAGATAAGAAAGAATTAGACAATCCACATTTAAAGGGCAGGAACCAAGATATTTTTGGGGTATTGAGAGAAAATAGAGGCGATGTTGCTGGCAAAGTGACATGAGAAAATGAGATGATTGACGGGCCAGCATCCCTGCAACAGTTACAAGAGGAGTAGTGCGTTCTTGAAGTAGAAATAATCGTTGAGGAGTAGAAAGGGTAAGAAGTCTGTTACGGAGAAGAAAGTGGACGTAAGAAAGATATACGTAAATGTCTTACGTATAACCTCCTCCCCTTCTCCATTTTCCCATTCTGTGGATCTGTCACATTCATTAACATGTATTTTCCCTCTCATCTGTTTGACTCTGACTGGATTACTCTTTTTTAAACCTTACCATCTTCGTGATTTCTTGGTGGAGAACTTCATTGCAATAACCCCCTCTAGGAGCTGCTCTTTCCAATACTGCTGGTTCAGAACTCTATTATGCTTATTTTAATTTTTCTTATTGCCTTCTTAATGATGACACACACAGTTGTATTTCCTGAACCTCAGAATATCCCTCTGCTCCGGATATCTCTCTCTGCTCTCCTGTCAGTCGCCTCCTCCGTTGGGAAGTGTCTATTGACGCTTTTGGCAGTGATCATTTCCTCTTCTTATCCACGCCTCCTCGTCTCACCCTCCCTCTCTGTCCATTTCCGCGGTTTCTTTGCCTCACTCTGTGGCCTCCTTTTCGGGCGTTTCTACTTCCTTAGGCTGGGTTCACTATAGCTCTATCCTCCAGCACTTACCATCTGCACCGTTCTTCAACTCCTCTCACGACCAAGCGACCCATTTTCACCATAAAATTGCACTCAGCATCCGACAATCACGTTTACCAACTTCTGTTTCCCCTTCTGTAACTCGCCGTTCTCTTCCCCCATAGCGAACCTCTGAGTGTTAAAAATGAATAAATCAACGCTATCATGCCCAGCAAAATTATCTCCGTACCCACTCCTCAGCTAACTTCCTTCTTTACCAAAGCACACAATTCCTGGCAAAACGCCATTTGTCCCTCTCGTGAATTAGCCTGGGGTTGTTTCTGTTCTACCCTCTCTTCCGCTAATAAATCTTCCAAACTTCGGTTCTTTTGTCGCTCTCTTAATTATCCGATTCATTCCTTTACTTCTGGGATACATATTTCTTCTACATGGGTTTTCCAATTTCATGTCCAATTAGTATCGGCTACGACTATGTTACCTCCCATTTGGTTTTCCCCTTTTTTTCAAGATCGTACTCTCACTTCACTGGACTCTCCATTTGCTTTCTGTGAATTAACCATAGCCCCCTCTCTAAACCCAAATCTACACCTTCCCGTGAGGATGGCGTCTAGAAGATTAGCCACCTCCAATACTTGCCTCTTTCCCTTACATCGGATCTCCTACACCTCTACAACACTGTCTTTGCCATTGAACATATTCCTCCCCTTTGGAAAAACATATGTTGTTCTTCCTATTTTGAAATATAATAAAACCCCCGGAGTTGCAGGGCCGCGGTGGCTCAGTGGTAGAAAGTTCACCTCTGGTGCTTGGGATCTCGGGTTCGATCCCAGCCCCCGCCACGTGAACTTTGTGGTGGACAAACACCGTGTGTGGGGGTTTTCTCGGGGTTCTCCCGCTTCCTCCCACTTCATTCCACCATTTCATTTATCACTAATCATCACCGTCTTCTTTAGCTTAACCGGCATAACCGTGGGACGTAAAACTTAAAGATTTCATTTCATTTTTGCCCGGGGTTGCACATCATTACCACCCCAATGCTCTTTCTTTCCTGCTTTTAGAAATTTTTCACTATCTTCTCAAACGCCGTTTGCAGTTGTACTTGGAATATCATAATATTCTGTCTCAACATCAATTTGGTTTTCGAGTTGCGAGAAGTACCTATAATTACCTTAGTACTCGGGCTGTACATAATGTTTTTGGACCTCGGATGATCCTATGCTACTATACTATTTCTTTCTATTACCTTTTAGACGAACTCTGGCAACTTGGTCTTCCTCCCAAATTTATTCGTATCATCCATAGTTTACTCATTAATCGTACCGTCTATATTCGCATTGGTCTTCAGTATACTTCTCCCAGACTCACTCACAAAGGCCTTCCCCAAGATTCGTTTTAGCTCTCCTTTTATTTAATTTATATCCAAAATCGTCATCATAGTACCACTGATCGTGTTTTATGTTTTGCTGACAATATTGTCTGTAGAGAGCAAAATTCTCCATGCCAAATTTTGAGAATTTTTTGCCTCGCTCCATTATTTTTCTTTGCTTTCGGCAACTAGCTTGCTAATTACTATTCTGTATTACTAATCATCATATGTTAAGAAAGGATTATTAAGCACACACGTGATAAAAGTATCCCTCTTAAAACATGATTCAGTTCCTTTATTTTGCTTTTATTCTTGTCCAACCTATGTATATGTGCCGCTTGTGCGTGTTGAGAGAAGGATATATCCGTCGTCTATCCCACGCCGACATGCTGTCGGTCGTCCAAGGGAAAAGTCTCATTTATTACCGACTAAGAGACTGCCTCTCGTCAGGGAGAAATAGTTCATCTCCCCGCGACGCCATTTACTGACTTAGTGAACAACTTCTTCTGTGTCAGTGTGGACTTAGAATAACTCGGCAAGTTTACATTTTTAGGCATCTGGACTGTAAAGCGGATCACTTTATGTCACGGCTGCTACTGAGTTAAGAACTACATCCATTGATCACTCAATGAACAAAGTTGTGCTCAGTGTGCTAATTATCTTGTCAGTGAATTCTAATTAGGAATTTCGATTTTGCCCTGCAGACGATTCTTTCAATCTGCTATTTTATTAACTTTGTTGATTTGGGATCTGCCACGATCCTCCTCGATACACACTTCGTATCACATGCCATTTCTAAAAATTACATCTTAATTAACTTACAGCCCGTTCCTGCTGTCATAATTCATCCAATAACCTTTTCTTGGACGTCACAGGGGATGTCTACAATTGTATCTTGATCTATGGACTTAATCAGCAACTGAATAAAATCATTTTAACACCGAATTTCCTGCGTCGCTTACGTTATTTCCATCTGTGCAAGTATACTTCACCAAACCCTTTCACTTTAACACTAACATGAATAGTATATGCCTCCGTCATCGTCGTTTTGACACTGCAAGTCTACTAGGGAATCGGAACACCCTTTTAAACAAGGTACCAACCGTTTTTTATTAGCTGGATGCTGCATTTCCACCATTCGCTAACACCATCTCTTTAGACGCTGAGTCCAGAAGAAGGTCATCCTGTACTAAGTCCTATGAAGAAGAAGGCTTCCTGATTCCGTAAGAGGTCCTGTGGAGAAGATGTCCTTATCCTGTACGTAGTCTTGGTAAAGATATCCCAAGAACATCACCTGTGTTTTTGCCGCTCGAAGCACAAGTGAGGGTCATCAATCACCATCTGTGTTATAAATGATTTAAGTGTGTCTGTGCTACTACCATTTTGTTCGCGAAACGGATTCAGTGATATCGATGGTAACACTAGAGTTCTTCATCTGAAACTCATAGAAACGCTGAGGTAGGAACTGAGTTCTCAGCTGAATTACACAATTTATCTTATGTTTTTCATTCTGTATATCAATGTACCTACTTCAAGCATTCATTAGTTATCCAGTCGCTTAACTCAAGGTGATAACTTTCTCAAGTATTCTATAATTTGCTTTGAAAATTATTTATTGCCCGTGCCTTTGATGTATCCGTAATTTATAGTTATATAAGAATGCTTCCCTTAATTAGTTTGGGTATCATTTATACTTTGTCTTAATTACTCAACCTCTTAATCACTACTTAGTGCCTCGGCTACTAAATTTCGATAGCAAGCGAGTGCAATACGAATCAGTGCAAAAATCTGGTGTCAGCTGCTGTGAGAATACTTATCTGTTGCCCCGCTAGAACTGGCGACCTCTAGGGAAATTAATCCCCCATAACGTTACAGAATTGTTGTTTATCCTTGGGTACTAACTATATTATTATTCTAAAGGAACAACCCTAGTTTGCTTGTATTGAATCGGACTCGATTACTATACCCTCGTTAGCAGTCATTTGAGACTCTAGTGTATTTAAATGCGTTGCGCCTTGGCCTGTTTATTATCTGAGTCAAGAGATTAATTTATGTACCACCGTAGAGCTTCACTGCTCTCTTTGAATATGGACTTACTTAAAGTAGTTTTTATAAACAGCGCTTTTCAAGACTAACAGATCTTTTATTATGTCGCGCCCGACAGACCGTGTAAAGTCTTTATCTTAGCTAAATGTGGTAGATTGTGGTATGTTTATTTGTGATAAATAACATACGTGTTGTTTGGCGTCTAAACATGTTTTTGTTTTCACTGTTGTCAATCTTCCATTGGTGTTTAAACACCCTGTTAGTACGTCATAAATTAAACTGAGTTAAACTCTCGTGTTAAATGGATACCCTTATAGATCTTAATGTTCGCTGATCAAAGACCTACTTGAGAAAGTGAACAAATTATTCCATATTCCAAATGCAAGTGGTAGAAGCAGTGTTCTTTAAAACTACGAATCACTGATATTTACACTACCAGTAGGCCACGAGGAGCTTGTTCCCCCCAAGACCTCTCGTGTCGCGCTACATGTCGTTTATACTCCTGCCTCTTTCTCTTCCATGGTTTCAAATCTTCTTACTACTGCTCTCACATCCTTCACACTTTGGTGTGATAAGTACCCTCGCACCCTTTGTCGTACACTCTTCTTTCTTTCCACTACCGCCCCCACAGTACTTTTTAAGGAAGCGCGAGTTCCCCCTTCTAATTCATGTTCAATTCATGTTCATGTTCAGTAATACTTTTTGCCTTTCTTGCTTACCAAATGCATCCACAGTTTTCCTTCCCAAACTCCAATTGTTGCCTTCCCTCCATAATTCATAACTTCATCGTCCCTATACTTCCTCCCTTTCCTTTCTCTATTATAGTTATACTAGTCTTTCTCCCCTCCTTCCTCTTCTTTCTCGTACTAGGACCCCTTGCCTTATTTGTATGATTATTCTCTTTCGACCATATCTCTCAATATTGAATATCCCCTATACTCCCACTTTGATCGGTATTCGCTATTCCAGCATCTATGTATTTGTTTTCCATCCTTGGCTTCCTCTCATTCTCTTCACCATCCGCTATTAATATACCGATGTTTCTAAATCCCGTGACTGTGTCGGCTCTGGTTTCTATGATTCCTTCCTTAATCAATATTTTAGTTACAAATTGCCCTGCATTTCTATCTTTCTAGCAGAAGCTTACTCCGGCTTGTTACCGTGTGTGTTGGTAAGTTGTTTGGTTACCTGGTTTCGCTCAAAATTCTCTTTCTACCTACCGCTCCCGTTCCCTCTCTCGTCACTTACAACGTTGAGAACATTACAACCATGGGCGGCGATTAGGGGGGGCAAGAGGGGGCAGTTGCCCCCCCACTTTTTTGACGTGTCGCCCTAATTTATATAGTTTCAATTGGAAATGTAAACAGAGTGTCCACACAATTTGGGGGAAAAATCTCTGACTTTTCACTGACTTCCCATGACGAAAGGACCAGATTTCCCTGACCCCCCTGGATAACTAAAAATATAGAAAAAAGAAAGAAATCCCAGCCTCCACACTCCCATAGTTGGCCATGTTCTCTTCCGCTTCTGTTTCTGTCTTTTTTCAATTTTCTTTCCAAAGGATTGTAAATTTACAAACATGTGAATTAGGCCGATATTGATTAGGCCTACCTATTACACAAAATGTAAAGTTACAAACGGAAGTGCACAGTATACAAAGTACTTACGGCATGAAAAAAATTACACATTATAATACCAATTACACAGCATTATAATATTGCCTATATTAATAAATAGTCCATACATGATTTTACTGATTATTTAAAAAAAAAATATGTAACATATTTTTGCTGGTGCAGTTGTTAAATGCAACCCATCTAGAAATTTGTTTTCATCCTTTCTCGCATAGTTTTATTCTCATTGATCTGAATATCGTTCCTGTTGTCTCCGCAGTTTAATTTTCTTCTCTTCTTCCTCTACCTCCTTTAGTTGTTGCTGAATCTTTCGTTTCTCTCTCCTCTTCTCGTCATTTATTTCTCTTTTCTTTTACAAATACACCTGATATTGTCTCATTGACCTTCTCACCGAATTTATTGATGATCCACCTATTCTCATCACAGAATCATATATGATCCGTTGAGCCACCAGAGATTCTTCTTGTAAGTTCTCAACAATGAGAATTTTATTTATTGTGAAAACACTTTCAAAAATGCGTTTCCGTGAAAGAAGATAAAACACAATTTCATAACTGACCATAAATCAACGAAGTTCTTCCCATTTCCTAAGACTAAGTAAAAAACTCATCAAGTCCAATACCATCTCTGTCATTGGCTATGAATTCATTCGAGTATTCCTTAAATTCTTCAGTCTGAGCTTTCACTGTGAGCTGGAGATACTATTTTATTATTATTATTATTATTATTATTATTATTATTATTATTATTATTATTATTGTTATTATTTTTGCGTTCTTAGCCACTTGTCCAGATATCCTCTTGGCACCAAGAAATTATTCTAGAACAGCGTCTATCCTTTTGAGCAAATATGCCAGGATGCAGTTAGGTGTGTTTCTCGCAGAAAATTAGTTTCAACAACTATATCAGAGAACACTGACTCCCTTAATATCATCATTAAGAACACCACATTTTACATCCAGTAACAGTAAAGAAATCAACCCTATTTCATAAATTCAGTAATTGTACAATGGACCTAAATCGATTTTTCACTGACTTTTCCTGACAAATCTACCATTTCCCTGACTTCGCCTGATACATTTTCACTTCCCTAACCTTCACTTATTTTCCAGAATGTGGACACCTTGGTAAAGTTTTTTTTTTTTTTTTTATGTATTACTGTTTCATAGAAAAAATGGTGCCATATGATATTTGCCGTTGGTTGAGTACGTATTGGTTATTTGTCTTCCTGCGCAGTTAAGAAAGCGTTTTAGTTGCAATTCAAAGCAATTAATATTGCAATTGCATATTTCTTTAAATGTCATAGCATATGCTTGCAGTACTTACTATATTTCATTTTCGAAAAGTAAACACATTCATTTAATGGCATGAGTGGAATTACAAGTATAAGTTGTTCATTAATTCCCAGTTTCAATATAACTTCTGCAAAACAAGCGTCATTATTCATTACTATGATTAATATTATCTTTCTATTTATTCGTTTTGCAAATTTATTAAATAATCTGATCACACAACTTTCCAGACAGAATTTTAAGATGTTCATGAGGAAGAACTCAAATCTCTTCTTACACTTTCGTTGTTTAGGAGTAAAAAGGGCTAGTATCTACCTGTAGTGTTCTTATGAATTTATTTAATAAAATAGAAATACGATATACAGTATTTTAAGTGAAAAAAATATAGTATCCTATTAGTTATACAACCTTTCATCAGTTTTAGAAACAACCAGGAAATCTAACACTGATATACAATTGTTCAGATCATGTCTTGCCCCCCCCACTTTTAACTTCCAACCGCCGCCACTGATTACAACTCTCAAAGTTCTACGTCACTTGGTACTGGCACCACACCCTTTGCCTCTTACTTTCCCTTCTTAGCTGCTTTCCACCTTCCTCTCTACATTCCAAATCCGTTTATTACTCTAACTTCGACTTCATGTCGCACTCCCTCCGTTTCGTCTTTATCATCTCTACCAGTGTCCCTCTCTCCGTTGTGATTGTGGAGCTGTCCTCCTTACAGGTAATCCCTTGCTTTTTAATCCATCTATCATCCCCCAGTTCTATTCTCTCTTGTATACAACTTGACAAATGGATCTGGACCTTTCAAATTGGATTTCATTCTTTTCATGATCTGGATTTATTTTTCTTTCCTCCATTTTTTATCTTTTATCTTTGTACAAATTGCATGTTTCCTTGCAGTGTATAGTTTTCTTCTCGTGTATGATTTTTTTTTTTTAAGTTACCGCAGAGTTTATCTAATACATTTTGATCTTTTTTCATTACTGCTGTTAACTCAGGAAATCGCAGTTAATTCTTGTTCATGACATTGGTAATATTAATTCTCTGTTTGAGTTTGGAGGAAGAAGAGGAAGAAGAAAGGGAAATTTCATCTAACATGGGAATTTTTCTTAAAGAAAGAAAATAAAAGAAAAATGAAAAATCTACCGCGTACATGAAAATTTTGTGGTGTCCTGATAAGTGTCCGGGTGACGGACAAATAACACAAGTGGAAAGTAGAATAAAACCTTATCAACTCGAATTATTTATTATTTTTTTCTATTTTGAGAAGTAGATCAACAAGTAGAGCTCGATATTAATGGATTGAAGTAGTATTTAGCAGTTGAATTTCGATTGCTTTTGTAAACATTTCCAGGTCTCAATAATGGTGCCGGGTAGGTAAGAAATATTTTCATTACATTTAGAATGGGATATTCAGGTTATTCGTGTAGTGGTATGAAGCAATAAAAAGTTTCCAAACATAATTTTGTACTTAACGGTATGCAATGTGCATGTAAGAATTTCAGATATAGATCGTGGCTTGAAGCAGAAATAATGGAGCTGTTTTTATTTTAATGAATCTTCACGAGATATGTTTAGTTCGGTACATGCCACTTCATTTTTGAGAATGTACCGTATTGCGCTTTGTGTTAGGTAAGGTGCCGATTTAAAATAGGGATCCGAGGATTTAGAAAATTAATTGGTGAAATCTGCTCATACTGTAATTTTTGGGTCAATTCTAATATCAATACAATTCTAGTGAAAAAAAAGTCGACATGACTATAACCGTGACTAGCGATAAAGATTCCCAATGGTATATTTAAGGAGGGCTTCTAGGATTAAGCCCTCCGAAATTTCATTTACTATTTTAAAGTAAATGAAAAATATTGCAGAATTTTAACATTTCCAGGAATGAAGTTCTCAAAGCTCCCCCAAACAAAATCGTAAATACGCCCCTGAACACCCCCAAGGCTTGAATAGAATATAAATATGTTATATTACTATGGGATATAGTATACGAGAGTGCCTCATCATTTAGCGAGGACTCACGAAGTGCAGTCTTTTAAGGATTATTCATTGATGATATAGGAACTTGAAAATGAGGTAACAAGGCGACTTTCATTTAATTACTGAGTAATATAAAATAAAATGTACGTCGGTTTGCGTTGCGTTTCGTTGTGTTTTATGGTATGCGAAGAATAATAATGTGCCCTTGTACGTAGTGTATGAGTATATCTGGGGGATTTGAAACACATATCGCATGTCACGTGCATGTGGATGCTTGTTACTACTTCTAAATGTAATAAAATCATTTTTATACGTAGTGCAACAGTAGGAAGTATCCACGCGCACAAATCATGAGGCACTGTTGTATACTATTACCGTTTACCTTGAAATATACAAGGTGATGTGTTTAACTTGTAAAGCAAGAGTAATATCAATAAAGTAATGTATGTACGCGCCGAACGTGTAAGTTACCTGTAAATATTCAGATAGGTTGTTGATCAAGTATTTTTTTTTTATATATATAAATACTCCACATTTTTTTTAAATTTAGATTTAAAATTACACAGTGCATGCAAAGACATGTTCAAAAAGAACAAATTTTGCAGGCGGCTGAATTAAATAATGTAAAAGACGAATCTTCCGGAGATGGCGGCCCCGGATTAGATGCACATAAGCTGTTTTCAGCGTTTTAGTACTATTTATTTGTTGTTATTTTAATATACCGTATCTATAATTACTCTTCTTTCATTTCCGTCGTTCACCCTTAACGGTTATACACAAAATTTCATGTTTCCTTTGCTTTTCGCAAGATACGTATTCATTTGTATTGTATTACTTTGCAAGACTACTAACTGTTAAGTGTTGCAAACTGCACACTGTTCAGAATCAACAGAAACAAAAGAATCCTTACATTCTCATGTTTTCAACCTGCACTATAAGAATATCTTGCTACAATATTATGCAAATATTTTCTTAGAGGGGAGTTTGGGCGGCGGAGCTCCTTATCAAATACATGTTCCTTAAATATCAAAAATTACAATACGCATACAAGAATACTTATTTCCTGTACTAGGTTGCCACGAAGGGGGATCATCTTCTAGAAGTAAATTCACTCTTACTATCTTAGAAAGTGTTCTTAAGGTTACATTAATAGATGCAGATTGACCTTAAGACTACTTGGGTAAATTTACAGCTTGTGAACATGTGACATTAAAACTTTAATTCATGAAACAACAATTAACTTAAATGCACAAACCAACTTGTGCTAGATGTCCAATTAAAATCCACGAATACTATCTAACTGAGTTATAGCAGGAACATAGAATGTGGGCTTGAGCGGCGGCGAGGGGGTATGTATGTAGGGAGCAGGCACATTAGCAATGGTAAGTATACCCATATGTGAGGATAGCACTGTTTGTTTCATAAAAACACATTTCTTTCGAATGACGCAACCTTGCATAGCACTTCACTTCATCATGTCTTTCTTGTGGAGTACTATACGGTAAAGAATACTTTCTGTTTCGAATTTTCTACCTTTTACATATAAGTTCTGTATACTGTATATGTTGAATATTTGTAGAATCCTACTGTGAAATCAAATAATATATATTTTTTCCGAGGATTTCCGATTGCAAATTGCTGCCCCATTCACCACATTTGGTTCAGACCCAACTCCCTTTTATTAGTTTTCGCTGTACATTTCTGAATTTTCTTCCATTACTGCAGCATACACGTACTACGTCGCTTTTAAGACAGTCTGTTTTAAACACTGCATATTATGCTCTTTTTTCCTGTTTACTTATTAATGCATCAATCTGCAGACATGCCGGTATATAGTCCAGAATTTAACTTCGTTTTTCTCCCTGATTAAGAAAGCTACACTGATGATCATTATTACCTTTTTTATTCCTCTTATGCTGACATTTCGTCTGATTGTCTTCAGACATTTTCCTGTAAATTTTGTGTAACAAGGCCACAACAAGGTAAATTTTGTGTGTTAATTTTGCGGCAGTTAACTCGTGTAAAACCATTACAAGTTTTATACGACTGTTAAAATATTTCTGTAAGTACGAATTAAAAGAGAAGTATGATGCTATATTTTACGGGGGCATAGTTTCGTAAAATTTACGGAAGGAGTATAAATTGTTACTTCGTAGCAGTAAAACGACAGAATATCTCTTACAAAGTCTGTACTTGGAAGGACATAAGAACGTACTATTAAACATGGAAGCGACAATAAGCGGTGTTGTAAATCGTGATCCTTGGAGATCGAAGCATTCAAAAAGTGTCCGACTTGTTACAGTGAGCAACGGGGTTTTAGAAAAAAAAAACTTTTTTAAAGAGAAAGAAAGAAAAAACAAAACACATTTTAAACAGTTTGAAACATGATTTTAATCATATATTTCAAAATAGTGTAGTAACTTATTTGTTAACACTTTTTTCTCTTTACTTGCAACCGGTATTACAGATTCATCCTGTATATACCGTGTGGTGCAACATTGATAACAGAAATAAAATAGTTTGACTAAAGAATGGCTTTTATATAGTTTTTTTTAAATGAACTTTTATTGGCCATATTAGATTGATATTCTTAAAAAAAAAAAATAGTAGTCTACTCGTAATAATGCACCTTAATAAACCAAATTTCGTTTTTATAGCACCAGCGGTTTTAGAAATGACTTCTGAAGTTTGGATGGCCTATGCCGCATATATAATGTAAACGAACGTAACACGCCAACGCCAAATAGGATCATCTCATAGGTAACGCGAGCCCCAATAGCGGTCATCCACTCCAGAAACAATCTTCAGCGCGCCAGCTTGAAGCACCCTCCTCTTCTGCGCTCTCCTATTTAGATTTTCGGAATAGCCCTTATGTTACCGTTCGGCTGAGTGGAAAAGGAAAAAATAGGAACGAGCCCTGACAAAATAAGGAGAATCTAGAATTTCATTAGCGCGCATCTTCTGTTATTCAGTTTCATTTGCTTCCCTATTTCAGAAGTGGAAACTCAGTAGTATTTGCCCTATTCATATGATAATTTCATTGTCTTTACAAAATGAAATGAAATCTTTGAGTTTTACGTCCCACGATTATGCCGGTTAGGCTAAAGGAGACGGTGATTATGAGTAATGAATGAAATGGTGGAATGAAGAAAGTGGGAGGAAACGGGAGAATCCCGAGGAAACCCACGCACGCGGTGTTTGTCCACCACGAAGTTCACTTGGCGGAGGCTGGGATCGAACACGAGACCCCAAGCACCAGAGGTGAACGCTCTACCACTGAGCCACCGCAGCTCCTCATTTTCTTTACAGTATACAGTCTCGGACGATTATAAGTAACAGGTACTTCATAGTAATAACATTAAACACCTGCTACTGCGAGACTGTACATTCCAGAATGCGTTATTTATATGTTGACATATTACATTTTTCCCGATATTATATGTTAATATGTTATATTTAAATTTGAATATTACAACGAAGAATAAGGAGAAATGAAAATGAAATCTTTCACTTTAACGTCACGGCATTATTCTTTTTTAGGCTAAGGGAGACGAAGAGAATCGGAATATATAGCACAGGCTATTCTTAAAATATATATATATATGCGTTTACTCTGATTGAAAATACATTTTCTCACTGATTTAATTCGAGAATTATATTTCAGGTTTGAAAAAACCCGGGTATTTTTGAAAAAAAAAACAACCTACGTGGGACCATGTGGGTTTTTTCGAAATATTTCAATGTCTTCGGGGTAAAAATGTTAAAATATGATTTGATTTCAAGATTGTCATTGTCACAACTTGCAGCAATTTTCTATTCACTGCTGTTTTGAAAAAAAATGGCCGCCATTTTTGAATATTTTATATTGGATAGCCGAAAACATCTTTACAGCAAATTTAGAATGTCTTGTGCTTCTACCCTCAAAATTTCAACTTAAAAAGTCCGAAAATTGCACCCTGTAGCATGGATACCCGCTGTTTTGAATAATGGCTGCCATTTTGAAATTTTATGCCGCCAAAATATATACAGCTAATTTAGTTTCCCGTGCTTCTACTCTGAAAATTTCAACTTGAAAGAACGAAAACTGCCGTTTGTAGCGTGGATATCCCCTATTTTGAAAGAAAAAAAAATAAAAAGGGCGCCATTTTGTAATTTTTTGTTGGTATGCCGCCAAAATCTATACAGAAAATTTAGTGTGTCCCCAGCTTGTATCAAGATTTAAAAGACCAAAAGTCGAACACTGTGTGGTACAGGCAAACAAAGGAACAAATGTGGATCGAGTCATCCCAGGAGCCGCAGTGACGTTCGCAAAATGTGAATACCAAATAGCTATATTAATTTAAAACAAAGGCATAATTCATGAAAATGTCTTATATGAAATTAATATTTTTCAACGTGAAATAAATGGTTTTATTGTTGAAGTCCACTTTTGATGCCTTGTGCGTTCAATTACGGGAATTTCCCGAGCACTTGTGACAAGACAGTTCTTTTCTAAAAATTAATTTAAAACAATTAACAAAGATAGGCCTATAATTCATATTTTATAAAGTAAAATGTTTTAGAATGTCGTAAATGAGATTAAATATCTTCCAGCGTAAAATAATTTTATTGTTGAAGTACTCACTTCCGATGCTTTGTGGGTTCAATTGCGGGAATTTCCCGAACACTTCTTTCGCGACAGATTTTCCTTGAAAATACAGCTTGCTTTACTGTACGTCGAAACTTCCATTAATCCTGAAGTTTGAATTCAGCACTTAAAATAATAAGCGTTGGGAGCTCCGAACATTAAGCTTCTTAATTTTGACAAGATTTTTTACGCTATTGCTGGTGTTGATTCTACAGAATGCTTATTTGAAGGATAGCAACAAATGACTGAACTGAACTACTGTTGTTGAAAAACCAAGTTTTACTGAATAGTTTTGTTACCATCAAAAGTAAGAAATAATACTAATAGTTTTACAAATGTATTTACATATTTACTGTTAGTACCGGCACCTATGACCTTAAACCCGTCAAGGTATGAGGGATAACGTCCCTTGCCGAGTCAGGAAGCTTTCCGTGAATAGTATTTTCTGAAATATAAAATTGTTTATTTTACTTCAAATAGGCTATAAGCATAATCCACACAGTAATTTGTTTTATAATTATCTCAGGGTAAGGTGATTTTTTTTTTTTTTTTCATTCAGTGCATTCAGAACTCTACAAAGGACTCATGTTGAATGTTATTGCCTACCTTAACGTGAAAGCATATAATTCGCCCAAAGAAAATTCGAAATCTGATAAAAACTTTCAATGTAATCACCTTAGTTGTACCAATAATATACTAACAAAAAGGTCAAAAACCCAGGTGGGTTTTAAGGTAGGTCCAACCCACCCGCTGGGTTTTTTCGGGCTGGGCCCACTTGGGCAAACCCTGATTATATTTCTTTTTTAAAAAAATTGAAATTTTAGTCCTGTTCATTTTTTTTTTTTTTTTTTTTTTTTTTTATGGCCGTGCCTAGGAGAGCAAATATATTGTCAGTATCTGAAGTGCATTATAAAATACTTATCGATAACATGCATTGTGTTATATGGGAAATGGTTCAAGAGCAACGGAGAACCATATTGTTAATTAAAGAAAAGTAGTTATTTCCCCTGCCCACCATCGATATGTGAACCTATTATTATAGGATGAATGCTAATTAAGTTGATAAAAGCTGACTTTTTATTTATTTTTTTTCAATAAATTTCCAATTCTGCCGCTAGCCTATTAGTTAAGTTTACACTTTACTGCAATTTGATGTGTGGAAGAAAGGAGCGTGCAATTGTCTTTCGTGTGAGTGCGTGTTATACATGCAGAGTATGTTCGTGGGTGGTATAGTGCTTGTGCAGTAAGTGTGGCAATGACTTCAGAAGAAACAAGACTATCCTCAATGACATTGACTAACGAGTGCAACTATCCAATGGAAAGCATTGTGAAACAATCTTTTGGCGCGTGTTCGTTTGCGGAAAAAAGTGAAAGATTTCTGGAGGCAGACCAACACCACATTTAAACAATTTAAAATCGAAAGCATCGAGGGGCTATGTGCGTCATTTTAACGCACAATGGTATGTTCAATATCCATGGCTATGTGGATGTTTAAAGATTATGAGACTTTTCTGTTGGTCATGCCTGTTGTTTGGGAGTGACAAAAATGCATGGAACTCTCATGGCGTGGGTAACATGGAAAACTTCAGAATCATGCGAAGTCGACATGAAAATTCCAAACAACACATTGCATCCATGTGTTTCTTGGCTACAATCGGGAAAACAAGAATTGACTTTTCATGAAGTAAAGCATTTGAACTTAACATTGCCAACTATAATAAAAATGTCAAAAGGAATAGATATGTTATGGAATGCTTAATTGGTGCCACTTGCTTCTTAGCTTTACAAGAACTACCATTCAGAGATAACGACGAATCCTCTGCATCTACAAACAAAGGTAACTTCCTAGAACTACTGAATCTGCTTGCAGAAACTGATGATAAATTATATCATCATTTAAAGACATCCACTGTTTTTTCAGCTACTTCAAATGTGATTCAGAATGACATAATTGATTGTATCTCTGTACATATAATTAATGAAATTAAAAGAGGAATGAAGGGCCCGAGTCTCGTTGCCTTGATGATAGACGAAACCACTGACATATCGAACAAATCGCAGCTCTTAACAATTTTTCGCTATGTTGCCGAGGAAGAAAAAGTACAAGAGAGATTTGTAGGTTTTACAGAGATCAGTGGCGATCGCACCACAGTTCGGCTGTCCCAAGTGTCTGTCTGATTTTTAATGCGGGAGAAAACTTGTTGCTCAAACATATGATGGGGCTCCAGTTATGGCCGGTGAACTTGAGGGGGCTGCAGGCCCTTGTTAAACAAAGATACACACAAGTGCTATTTGTTCATTGCTTTGCTCATAGGCATAATTTAATTTTAGAAAGGTCCGTTGCAGGGTTGGCTGGTTTAAATCAAGGTGGTTTAAACCAGCTGGCTTTTTCAAGAAAACCAGCTGGTTTAAACTAAAAAGAAAGAAAAAAAAAAAAAAAAAAACGAAAAATGCTTTAAACCGTGTGAACTTCATGGTGACGTTTTCACATATCAAACCATCTGCATTAGTTTTATCTCCTTTTCACCTTTTAATCAAGGTGTCCCATGTTCAATTCTCGGTCCAACCACAACCCTTCTTTCATGTGTAAACCAAATAGCGGTTTGGATGTAACTTTAAAGCGAGTCTTCGTGATAACCTCGGTTTTTGCATAAACATGTTAAGCCTAAACATACGAAACGAAGCCAAATTGTATGTTTTTACTTGCCTGAATGCTTGTTTTATAAAGAAGCAAAGGTTGCCTAAATGTATTGATAGACATTGGCAAAATTTATCGACTGCCTATGTAGCTTCCAACATTAGCTTG
This sequence comes from Thermobia domestica, assembly GCF_964235325.1. NCBI lineage: Eukaryota > Metazoa > Arthropoda > Insecta > Zygentoma > Lepismatidae > Thermobia > Thermobia domestica. The sequence goes on along the minus strand of NC_137458.1, from coordinate 266,405,938 downwards.
GATTGGAATTCGTTTTAATTTTATGGAATGGTATCTACATACTAAATTTGGAATTTAATACCTCAGTTGTAGCGTACTGATTATGATACGTTGACCTTAGATTTTGCATGCAAAGCAATAACAGGATTTGCTTTGCATTTAAAGTAATAACAAGATTTTCCCAATGGCTAACGCGGGAGTTTCCCGATTTATATGTAATTCTGTATAATGGTTTAACTTGTGCAACTATTTATCTTTTTGTCCTGAAATGACTCTTGACAATTATATTAACAGGTATGTGAAGATCAGTACAGCGAATTTTTATCAGGAGTCCTTCGTGAGTGAGTCGGCAGACTCATTGCATTTGTGGCCAATTAGTCCCGGTTTCGAGTCCAAATGGAGGACAATTTCTCTGGGAAGTAAGCCGGGAAGCTGTTTGGATCCTGCTTTAAGCTTATAAGACCCCTTCCAGCATAACCCTATTGTTACATAATAACAGCAAGGCGAAACAAACTTATTTCTGTCCATATGTAATATAAATACATAGAGCAAATTAATAAAAAAAGAAAAAGCTGGTTTAAAAAAAAAAAAAAAAAAAAACTTTTTCCCAATAAAAACCATGGTTTTTGCCAACCCTAGTCCGTTGACTGTATAAAAGAGTGTAAGGTGTTTTTTCAAACAATGTTGGGACTTCTTCTTTTTTCTCGAAGTCTTCGAAAAAAACAAGTGCTCTGGATTCTGTAGTTAACAAACGTATTCCAACAGCGTCAAACATAAGGTGGAACTACAAAAGTAAGATCATTGATGTGCTGTATAGCTTTAAAGATGAACTGTTAGAACTCTTTAAATCCATGATGGATAAAACCGACGAATGGAATCCTGAAACCAGAGTTTGTGCAGCAGGATGTTATCAAAACCTTCAAAGTTTCGACTTCAATTTCCTACTTCAGCTGTTTTCTGTTGTGTTATCAAGATCAGAAATCTTGTTCAACATGTTACAAAAGAAAATCAATGATGTAGGTTATTGCAGAAAGAAAATAAATGAGTTTGAAGAATATCTAAGATCATTGAGAGATAGTTTTGATGATATTTGGTTGAAAATGGAAAGCCTTGAAGAACCTTAAGAGGTACACTGCTCAAAGAGGCCAAGACCAAATGAAGTGGGATTTAATAGAAAGGATCGTTGCCGACGACTATATTTTGAAATTGTTGATTTCTCTGTAAAAGAACAAGTGAGCACTACATTTTCTGATATTGAGAAGTTGGAGTTCCTTGCATCGCTTGACTATGAAAAGTGTGAAATTTATAAAGACACCTTTCCCGAAAAGGCCTTTCAAGTTCTACTCAGTAACTATGGACATTTTTTTTTTCAATATTGTGTGTTTGAAAAACGAGCTTGTTTACATATATTCCTCATCCCAATTCAGTAATAAAACTTTATGAGTTGAATGTGGAATTGCGATTGGTCGGACTTGCGCAGGCATTACCGAAAGGGACAAAATTGTGCTCTTTAATACTAACAATTCCTGCAACAAACTCTTCTGCAGAGCGTTCTTTTTCTGCTCTTCGGCGTATCCATACATACAAACGGAACACACAAAGAGAGAGTAGAATGAGTGGACTGTCTCTCATATCAATAGAGAAAGAATTACTACGTAAACAGAAGACAAAACCCAAATTTTATGACGACATAATAGGTCTGTTCATGAAGAAGAATCGCCGAATTGAATTGAAGTACAAGTAGCCGAGAATATCGGTGTATTTTTTTAACTTACTTATTGGTTTAAAATTTATCGTAGTTTTACTTAGTGTACTATAGTATAGTTTTAGGAGTTTTTACATTTTATTATTATTATTTTAAAAATTACATAAAGAACCTGCCTACATTAAGGTGCAGGGTGACCCAAAAAAGTCCAACATTTAAAAAGCGAATAAAACAAAATGTATTGCAGATAGAACTTGTTTATTAAAGGATATAAAACGATATTGTAAACAGTTTGTAATTTCTTTATTCTGATTTGAATTACTGTGTTCTCTTGAGTGTCAAAATTATATATACAATTATTATCAATAGTACGCAATGAAACGTCCCATTTTTGATCAGCTGTACTGCTATTAATAGAGGGGAGAGAGGAGTCGTCCTTTCGCTCAACACTCTCCTGATGTTTTAAGTCGTCATTATGATTTGATTAGGAGCTCGTTGCGCGTAAGCAGCACTGAATCAAGAATTTCCGTTGGGCGAGTTTCGCATTGAAAATGAAAGTCATCTGGTCGATCGAAAAGTGCTCGTACGCCCGAGAATGTTGAGGCTATGAGATCGTGTTTTGTAGATCCCGCAACGTTCTGCAACGAAACATGCTGCAGCGAAATATGGAAATTTGGCCTTCCGAGCGAGTGTAAAATGAATTTTACAAGAAGACCTTCAGTTTCACACAAACCGTTTTCAATGCCAATTTATATTTTTAAATCAATAAGTTTCTTTCTGCAGTACGTTTTCTTTTATTATTGTTTAAAATGTGAGATTTTTTTTTTTTTTGGGGGGGGGGTCACTCTGTATTTTCATAACAGCAGTTTGAAAATCACTGTTTTAGATATTCATAGTATGAAGAACGGTAACAATTATCGAAGTGCCACGGCACGCCACTGTATGCCAAGGTGTAGTTTTTAAGAAAATTTACAACGGTAGTGGAAGGGGGGTAAAATAAAACTTTCATAACATAATGAAAACGAAATTGATGATACAAAATTAATTCTTGCCTGAAGTCCCGGGTTGCGTCTCAACCACACTACTGATGTTTATAATAATCAGAAACAATTTTCGGATCAACACTTTTACCATCTGTTTGGGTTTCAACTTTTTTTCACAGCATTCGGTTTTTCACAATGATTCTTCATTCTTTGAACTAAACAAACCACTTCTTTTTTACACGTTTTGCAACGAGCTCGTATGGTCGTTTGCTTATTTGATGGAGTTTAAGTTACTTTAAAAAATTTGCTCCAAAAACCTCATGTTAAACGATTCCAAGTTTCACGAAGACTGAGAACCACACATGTACTGTATCAACGAATGCCTGCGATATTTTAATTTCAGAATCGCAATTTAGCAAATCACCATTTGTTTGTTTTCTAAACACAACACAAAAACTTGTTCCCAAGATAATTCTTTTATTTACTTTTTAATATCGTTTCTACAAATAGTCCAACCTTCGACTGTGACACTTTCTCGCAAGTTAACTGATAAGTATTTAGACAATGCAATAAACGCTGAAAAAAGAGACAAAATAGATTGTAGATCATCACATTGACCTGCTATAGCGGCGAGAAATGGAAGAAAATAACCTTCTGAATAGGGAGCACTTTTTTGACTATTTTTTTCTCTGGCAGATTTTTTTACCAAAATAAAATAAAATAAAAATATGTTTAAAACAAACCTTAAAAATACACGTGTTTAAAACGTACATAAAATTTGTTTTAAACAACAACCCTGGTGTGCAATTTAAAGTAACGTACTGGCAGTGCTGATAGTGTCCGAGAACAGTGTGTTAAGGTTTGGCGGAACTGATGGATGTCGTGTTCAGATATTAAAGTACATTAAAACAACACTGAATTACCTAACTTGTAAAATAATAAAATATTAGGATTTCTGGAAAATCCTGATCACAGATTCCATATATTCCTAGATTATAAGAAAATGATTTAATTAAATATCTACAACAGTTTACGCTACTCATGTGTGATGTAATATTTGAGAAATGCAACGAGCATATTACATTAATAAAGAGAAGTGAGTCAATCGATACATAACATGATATACGTTAAAGTAATACGTGAAATAAAAGGAAAAAATGGTAGTGAAAAGGTGCAAAAAAAAGAAAGAAAGAAAGAAAGAAAAAAGAAAAGAAAAACAAAAAAAAAAGAAAGAAAGAACGAGTTGTTGAAAATTCCAGTGGAAGGTACACTCATGTCCAAAATTATTGTCGCATTCTATAAATATGTAGTTGTAGGAATATAATTTGATAACGAATTCTCCCGGTATTTCTTATAATGTTAGTATGTGTATAATCGGCAAAGACATGAATGTGGTAAATTTCATGTCAAAAGAGCCGTAAATAAGAACAAAACGAAAATAAAACTTTATTGTCCATTTAGCAACATTTTGCTTTACTCACTCTAATTTTAGTACTTATAATTCTTTTCCTATGAAATTTACCACAAATACACATTTTCCAATTATACATATGGTATCAGTAGTAAAAGTATCCTGCAAAATCATTATCAAATTATATTCTTACAAGAAGACAGTTATAGATATGCGACAATCGTTTTGGACATGAGTGTACATGAGTTGTTGCCATATGTAGTTTACACGCATACCCACTAACACTGACCCGATTGTTCCCTATAGATGCACCTCATCACTGCTGCTCGGACCTCCCTGCTGCGTTCCTGTCCGTACTCGGTTAGGAAGCATTCTTGCTTTTTAGTGACCACCTAGCACAAGTTGGTTTGTACTTTTTTTACTGCTTAGCCCTCCTAAAGCGAATCTGTACCAACCAATGCAGTTTCTTTCTTCAGAAACACTAGGGCATTAACAGTGCGTTTCCTGCTAAGTCAAGTTTGCATTTCAAAAGTGTGTAAGTTATCTCCCCATAAAATAGGATAGGACGAGAAAGATACTAATTTTGGTGCAGGTTTACTGTACGGATCCATATATTTGTAAAATTTACAGAATTAGGATTCGTCATTTATGGACGTTACTATAAACGTTATGGTTAATATACCAATGTGTTTTATTTCTTGCATATTTGTGTTCCATAGTAACAACATATTACTTATGTAAATTTAACAAATATGTGGATTCCTTAACTCTTAAACGCTTCTGTGTTGCGCGTCATGAGTTGCACACTGACTTCTGATACTTCGCTTCACTTCGTATTTGTGAACAGGTTATTGTATGGGAGAATCTGTGATTAGCAGGTTAAACTTTAATGTGTTTGTACGTAGATACGCATCACATACGTAAGAACACTACATATTTCGATTATTTACCCACTGGTCTATTAAAATAATATTACAAACATGTGGATCCGTACAACAAATCTACGTGGAGAAGTTCATGTTCATAAAATCATTGGTTAAGTTAAAGAGAGTCAGTTTGTTGGAAAAGAAGTATATATGCAGTGACTATATGCATGGATCCATACTATAAATTTACAGGGCTCAAAGCGAGTCACTTTTTAAACTAAAAGTTACTTTTTTTTCAAGTTGACCACTAAAGGTTACTTTTTTTTTCCTCCAAATTTGTCACTAAAAGTTACTTCTTTGGGAGATAAAGTGACTTTTTCGTGTGATTTATGTTTCGTATTGGCAGTTTTCTAAGAAACATATTATAAAAATAAATGAAAAAAGGCAGAAACTTGTTAGTCATTACTCTTCTAAAAGCTTCAGTACTTGCTACCACGTGTGAAACAGCCAGCTTTATTCTCACTTCAGCTTTTATTCTTTCTAAAGCACAGTGGATGGTTGGTGGATGCTTAAGCTCTCAAGGTGGGGTTGAGAACCCTTCTGTGTCTTCTATTTCTTCTATCATAATAGTCTTTTAGCTTTCTCTCGTAATAGTTAACGTTCCGCTCAACGTTGTGTGTGTGTGATTGTTTGGTTCATCATGTTCGTCTTGTGTTATGCTTCATGTATGTTCTTCTTGAGAGTAGGTGATGAATTTGAATATTTCATGGCTTTGAGAACTCTCAATGCTAAGTTAAATATAATGTCTGGGATGAAGAAATTCGGAAATGGGCAGAACTGGTTCCACTTACTTTGAAGCTTCTTACATCTGCTAAGTCTGCTTACCGTAACTACAAAGCATACGTAGAAAACCTAAGAAAGGAGGAAGCTCAAAAAGAAGTAAAGATGAAACAAAACAACAAACAGAGAGGTGATGGAGAAATTGCCAAGGAAAAAGAGGGGCATGATGAGATTTTGCTCACTTTTTCGTGTGCTTTTGGTCACTTTTCAACTATTTACAAGAGACCAGACCACTATGAGCCCTGAATTTATATCTTACTTTTTGCCAGTGTAGTATTGCTGAACAATGTATAAACTGGGTTTTATTTTACAAGTGTTGCGCTACTAATGTGAAGCCACAACAAGGGGAGGGGGGGGGGAGATTTATCACAAAAAATAAAAACTTTTGCTATAACTTCTGTATTATTAATGCTAGGAAGGCGAAAGGTATCAGAATGTAATGAATTAAGACCTCTATTAGATTCCATCATCTGAATGCCATATTTCAAGAGAAATTCTGCATTAAAAAATAAAGCAGTGTATCGTAATAGCTCCACAGTTTGAAGTTAAACGAAATGTGAAGAGAATGCTAAATATTCGGAACGCTCACCCTGATTTTTTGTAAAGCGTTTGGACTAATGGGTAGTGAGCGTAATGCCTGAATCTTTGGAAAGTTGAGCATAGACCCATCTACATATGTATAGTTTACAGATGTACTGTATCTTAAAAATAAATTTTTTATAGCTTAGGGAAACATATATTGAACAACTCATGTATTAAGACCGGAAGTAGTTGAAATCTACCACTTCTGGGTTCAATGTTAATTAAGAAAATATCACCACATACAGACCAAATTCCCTCACGTGTTAACACATAACACTGCTACTTGTTCTTGCTTATAGTCTTGTTCGAAAAATGTTGACCATCGACCTCTCTGAAAGCCACTATTTTTTTTTTTTTAAATCTATAAATGGAATTAATCGAACAAAGACGATTCTTACGCCAATTTGGAAAATGAAGTTCAAATTTTAAGTTCAGCGTCCCTCTTATGGCCGGTCCCGGGTTCGATTCCCGGTGGGGTCACTCGGTCGAAAAAGTGTAACACGCTTTTTCAGGCCAGCCACCCTGAATGAGGTTTTCCTCATTCACACAAGGCAAATGCAGGGGTGGTACCTAACTTATAGGCCCTAGGCTGCCTCCTTCCCTCCCCAATCCTTTCTTCCTTCCCTTTCCCCGGATTGTGTGCTCGCCGAGGGACGTCATCCCTCAAATCGTGACGGGCTAAATGGCCTTAGATGCCGAAAGCCCAGAAATCTAACTCCTAAATCCGTCTTACGGCCTTTAGGCTAAATGAAACGGATGGATGTTATTGAATAAAAGTGAGTATTTGTAATATTAAACAAAGAGTTCAGCGTATGTTGCTCCCCGAGTTTACATAAAGACATTTTAAAATATATAATTTCTACAGATGATATCACGAAATAAAAACAGACAAGTTGTCCATTGTATAGTGTGAACTGTACGTGTACTAGTATATATACAGTATGGCACTAAACTCGTTACATAAAAGCAGATGAGTGACTCCTGAGAGTAAAACAAACAAAAGAGTTCCAATAAACGTAGGGCGAAAACCTCATAGTTTACGTGTTATAGGCTGCCGGAAACATGAAAAAATGAAATTTAAAGGCCCATAGCTCCAAAACTATGGGACCTACTGTAGTCGGGTCAAGACTTCACTTAGAAACTAGTATGTGTTCTATCCAAAAATACATGTTTTAGAATCCTAAGGTACTCACGCAACAATTTTTATGGAGATAGTTGGAAAGTACTTTATCTCATAGGCCCGTAGTCAAACTCCCTCCAGAATTCATTTTTTCGTGTTTTCGGCAGCCTATAACACGTAAACGATGGGGTTTTCGCCCTATTTTTATTGGAACTTTTTTGTTTGTTTTACTCTCAGGAATTACTCCTCTGCTTTTGTACAACGAATTTAGCGCCATACTATATATATACTGTACAGCGTGATTCAAAATGATGTGAACGATTACAACTCCCTGTAACTTTTTTATTAATCATCCAAATAGCTTCAAATCGTACAGTTAAATGCTAAAAATCTCCAAGTTTTGTGATAAAAAAAATGAAAATAGTACATCACAAATGTTCTATGTGGGCCCCCTTTGTTATCCTGCATACATCTATTCGGTATTCCAATTCCTCCCAGACCCGTTTCAACATGTTTGCATCAACAGTTTGCACTGCAGCAGTGATGCGCTCTTTCAGTTTATTCACATCTTGGGGTAGAGGGGGTTTGTAGACAATGTCTTTTAGATGTCCCCACAGAAAAAATCGCAGGGGGTTAAGTCCGGTGATCTTGGTGGCCAACGTAGAAGCTGATGATCAGTTTTACCTGACCGCCCAATCCAGCGGTGAGGCAGTCTGTTGTTGAGGAAATTTCTGACATTGTGATGAAAGTGACATGAAGCTCCATCCAATTGATAGATGAAGTTTGCACTGTCATGTTCGAGCTGTGGCATAAGCCACGTTGTAAGCATTTGTAGAAATGTTTGTCTAGTCACAGTTCCTTCGTCAAAGAAGTACGGACCACAAACTTTTGAAGATGAAATTGCACAAAACACATTCGTCTTCTGTGAATCACGCACAATTTCACATTTGGTGAGGCTTCTCAGTTCCCCAAATGCGAACATTTTGTTTATTCACTCTTTCTGTCACATGGAACGTAGCCTCATCACTGAAACAATGTTTGTCCAAAAAATCATCATCAACACTGCACAACTCTTGAAATAACTCACAAAAACTCTTGCGACACGTGTGATCATTAGGTGTTAAGTGTTGTAACAACTGCTCTCTATACGGATACATCTTTAAATGTTTACGCACAACACACCAAACAGTTGTTTGAGGCATTTGAAGCTCTTTGCTAACTCTCCTTGTTGACTTTTGTGGGCTGCGTTGAAAACTGGTTCGAATCCTTTCGACAGCTGCCTCAGAAGTGGACGGCCTACCGGGCGATTTTTCTTTACAAATGCATCCCGTTCGGTTGAATTTGTCATACCACTTACGTATGGAGTTCTTTGATGGTGGATCTTTATGAAATTTTGTGCGAAACTCGCGTTGAGCACTAACAACAGACGGCCAAACGTGAAACTGTAAAGCGCAAAATGCTCTCTCTGCACCACAGGCAGCCATCTTGGAACTAATCATTCTTCCACCTAACGGATAAATTTTAAACTACTATGATCGTTCCAAATAAAACTTGAGGATAATATTGAAAGTATTTTCATAGAGATTTCATTGTTGATAGAGTATTATCACTTGTAGAATGTTTCCTTATCGTTCACAGCATTTTGAATCACGCTATATATATATATATATATATATATATATATATATATCCAATTATGCGACAAAATCTTGCATCTTGAAATGGTTGTTACCGGCTTCGAGAGATCTTTTGTATTTTTTTAGGATGTTACAGATAAGCTTAACCATACCGGCAGTCTTTTTATACAGAAAACCAAAAGATGTGATTGAAAACAGAAGAAACACTAAAAAAAGAAAAAGAAAAAAAAATAGAAAAAAGAATGGCAGTGAAAATTTCAGAAGTAATAAATGTTTACATGCACTTACTGATTGGAGCTATAGGGCATGTATTACATAAATTTGTACACGTCGCAGTGGAAAAGTAGGTTCTCTAAACTTACACTCATTCTTGGGTTTCAGTTAATAATCATGCATCAGTTTGGTTTCTTTAATAGTTCCATGAAGACAAGTTAGTTTGAAGCACTGGCCGATTTGAATATGTATACATGAGGGATTTTTCTTTTCTTTTTTTTTTTTTTTTTATCGTTTGTTAGTTAAAAATTGAGTATTTATAATTGTATTAAATTTGAACTTTAGGATTTTTAATGTATATTATAGGTATCAGATGAACAGAGAGCAGAGTAACCATGTACAAAGGACTGTTCTTTCATGGAAGTTACTTCTGCATCTGGCTGTCAGGCATTTTACCTTTTGTGACACTTGCTAGGGTAAGTTTAGATTTAAGTCTATAATATAATCGTTGAATGCTTTAAAATTTGTTGTAGCATTGAGAGGATACTCCAGTTGATTTAATTGTTCGTTAGCAGTCATGACCTATCTTTTTATGTTTAGCTCTCGTACTAGGAGATCCCTTAGGCACTTAATTTATTAAATTAGTGCGAATGAAATGTCCGTTTTGACGTCTAGTGGAAACACTTCAGCAACACAACAGATGGACTGAAGTGACGTGTCTAACGCTAACTGCTTGTGAATAGGCTGAGGTACCCAGAAGGTTAGGAGGCAGTGCGTTGTTACACACGGTTATATGAAAGTGTAGCATGGAGAACACTCAACTGTGAGTGATTTTTCTTTATACATTGAAAATGGGACATTGTGCACAGTAATCAGCAAAACATTATAACAGTTCTTTTGGACATTTAATGGTGAATTAACGCACCATCCATCGTTGATTTGTCAAATTTTGTTCCGGTGTCACAATGTTGCACACTTGAGCCAAATGACCACCGACCAACATATTCGAATGAGCTACTCAAGAATATCGTGGAAGTAGACCCTCGGAAAAGAGTTTGTGCAATCGTAAATAAGCTAGATATACATTATACCCCTGTGATTCGACCGCTTATGCAGCCGTTAAGGCGGTAGAGTTGAATTCATGGGTTCCACATGAGTTTCAATCAGCCAATAAGATCCATCGTCTGGAGATACGCAGTTCTCTGAGTGTAATAACCGGAAAGGTTTCCTACTCGCTTCAGATGAAAACGAATGTGGTATGACAATCGTTAAACGGCCAGGACGATGGTTAGATCGTGAACAATGTCCAGAATGGTTTTCCTGAATCACCTCTCTATCGACAGATGTTATTGCTAGTATAGTAGGAGTGATACAATACGTGTTTCTCAAGCGAGGAGAAAACATCAATGCGAATCATTTCAGTGCTGTTGCATGAGATTTTGACACCTAGAAATTTGGAATTATTTAGATTTTACCAGTGATATGTGTGTTCTAACATTAGATTATTGACAATATTTTATACTCCATAAGACCCCATATACTAAAGTTTGTACCTGTCTTCTAGTATAAAAAATAACACTGATAAACCACAGTAATGCAGAGAAAACGAGGCTTTTTAATGAACTTTAGTAGGCATATATATATATATATACATAAAATCAGGGTTGGCTGGTTTAAAAACAGCTGTTAAAAAAAAATGGTTTAAACCAAAAACGAAAAATGTTAGTAAAAGTGTAAGTATTCGCAAAATCTTGATGAACACACATTTGTGGGTTATCAGTTTCACTCCCGTATATTATTCGTATTATAGTCAGACCTAAATTCCCTATTTATTACTCACAGATTATACCACAAAAGCCACTTTTTTAATAAGTTTATGAATGTTTCTTTTGTGATTTTTTTTATAGTTTGATTGCAATTGCATAACAATAATAATAAAGGAAAATTCTAAATATTGTTTCGTTTTTTAGTAATGTTTACCATTGATAAAATACATCGAATTGCCGTACCTTTTTGGGGGGGAGGGGTGTCATACAAACCCCACGAGAGGCATTTATTGAAATCAGAAGTTTCTTTGGTATCTATTTATGTATAAATGAGTCAGAGCCAAAGTGGACTCAAATAATTCGTATCTTTATTTACTTTTCTTACTGATATGCAAATTAAGTCGTTGTATTTCTTTAACTTGAACTAATAAAAGTCGTAGTGAACTAACTTGGATAAAATTAGTTCTGTACTCTGCAGTATTTTGAAATTGTTTATATGTAGTTCTGTATAATGGTTTTACTTGTGCAACTGTTTATCTTTTTGTCCTTCTCAAATGACTTGACAATTATATTAACAAGTATGTAAAGATTAGTACAACGTATTTTTATCAGAAGTCCTTCGTGAGTGAGTCGGCAGACGTATCGCATTTGTAGCCAATTAGTCTCGGCTTTGAGTTCAAATAGAAGACAATTTCTCTCGGAAATAAGCCGAGAAACTGTTTGGATTGCGCTTTAAGCTTATGTGAACCCTTCCAGCATAACCCGATTGTTGTATAATAACACCAAGGCAAAACAAACTTGTTCCTGTCCATATGTGATATAAATACATAGAGCAAATTATTTAAACCCCCCCAAAAAAAACTTAAAAAAAAAAAATAATAAAAACCATGGTTTTTGCCAACCCTGATATATATTGATTTGCTTGTAGTTTCAGCTTGGAAATGAAATCCCATGAAATAATAACCTTCAATTTAAATCTAAAAGTATGTGTGTTTTCCTTTAGTCACATTATAATGTAACAATAGTATCCTTATTCCGAGGCGTGCATCTAACATAAGAGAAAGTAATCTGTATTGTATTTTTGATATTTAGTCCAGATTCCATTTTTACATTACTGTTAATGTTTGTGGTGCGTTAAGTGTTGGTGATAGAATTATTTATTTATATAATTCCTATGTATTTACCAACTGGATTCATTTTAATATCGATATTATTTCTCTCAGCCGTTTTTTTTTTCTGTTTGTATAGAATCAGTTTTTTTTTTTTTTTTTTTTTTTAAATAGAGGTATTTTTAAATTTATCGTTATACAATACCTAGATACACGAATCGAACCGAACTCAAAATGTAAGTATACATCCTTGGAATTGGTGGGAAGAACATCTAGCAAACACGTTATTTATCCGTACCTAATTGTTGAATCTACGAATAAAGAAAATATGGCGTCGATTAATACCATATAGAACATGAGGAGTCGGTCACTGTAAATACCAAGAAATATATAATTCTTACACCCCCAACTTACAACAAGAAAGAGGAAATTGTGAACCTCCTACCTACGAGTACCGGAGAAATTTTACAATTTTTGAAATATGGTTAAATTTTATATCTTCTAAAACAGCACGCTACTGACTTTCATAATTTCGGGGAAGATAGTCTCATTAGGAATGAAGCATTTTAAAGAACAAAGAATTCAATATGGAATGCAAAAGGTCCATTGGTGATTATACGTACAGTGCGTTCCACGAATAACACTAAGGTCCGTCTCCTGAAGAAACCAAGGCAGATAGAAACATGAAACCTTTTGTAATCATTGAGATGAAAGCTGGTTCCATTATTATGGACCTTAAACAAAACGACACCGCTTGAATTCGCCACCGAAGAAGAAAGCGAAGACAGTGCAATCGGTAGGGAAAGTTATGGGGGGCGTCTTCTGGGATGCACAGGGTTGCATTCTGGTTTACTTTCTTGAGCCTGGACAAATCATAAATTATGCCCGCTACATCTAGACACTTTTGAAGTTTCGTCGCGCCTTGCGTGATAAACGTCCTGGAAAGATCATTCTTCAACAGGATAATGCGCGTTCGCATACTGCACGTGTCACTATGGAGCAGATCAGAATATTTGGGTGGGAAACACATCCTCCCTACAGCCCCGATATGGCACCCTCCGACTACCATCTTTTCGGTTTTGTGAAAGAACAGATGCGAGGCCATCGCTACGAGACACTGCAGGATATTCGGCAAGCAGTGCGTCAGTGTCTACGGGCAGCTGGAACGGAACTCTGTCGCAAGGGTATTTTCAAACTTGGATAACGATGGGGAAAATGTGTGCAAAAAATCGGTGACTATGTGGAAAAGTGAAAGAAAAATCTGTAGATTGAGATTATATATATTTGGTTTCACTTGCAAGTAAAGATTACGGTTGTGAAATATGTTGCTCACGACTTGCAGTATGCTCCTCGTATATCAGGCTCTTATCAAAGCATCTGCAAATTGCTGAACACTCAGTACAGGATTTGAAAGTTTTGGACCGTGTTGCTTCAAATATCGAAAGAAATTGTTTGAAACAGCTGAACACCTGCTGCTTGATAAAGGAAATCGTGATAGAGATTGGGACGGTACTATTACAAATTATGCCAACAAAATAAATTAGTAAAAAAAAATCTTCATGAGGTATTTATTGATTAGATACACGTAATACGCTCTGAATTACAAAAACTAAAAATATGAGGTTTACTTATGGTTTCAAAAATAGGGAAATAGTTTGACCTTGTTACATTGCTCACAAGTGACTTAAATAAAATGTCTGTTGAGTAATTATGTACTGATTAAGACGAATCCATTGGAAAGAAAAAAACATTTAATAAAAGATTGCTAGCAAATTTACTTAGTGCATTATATGGATATTCCTGATTGTGGAATACTTCGGAATGAATATCTTAATTCCAGAATCGGAATTAAACATTTAGTTAAATCGGAACCGAGATTTCGGGATCTCGGAATTCCGGAAGTTCACTCAAAAATTTCGAAATCTCGGAATTTCACCCCGAAATTTCAACTAGAAATTTCAGAAGTTTGAAACTCTGGAATCTCGGAATTTGAAATTTCAGTCCTGGCCGGCAAAATTGCGGAACCGAGTAGCTTTGGATTTAGAAAATTTTAGAATTCCTTGAATTCATAACTAGAAAAGTTCAGAATCTGGAATTTTCAAGTAACATAATTATGAGATAGACATCAACACCCAGGCAAATGTAATGATGAAACTTATTTCTTTCACCAATTGTTAGTGGCGGCAATACTCCATCTTTCTACAGAGTGTAACGATTGGAAAATCGTTACATTTTTGTTAATAGTTTCATTATGAAAATTACTCTTTTTGTTTTCTTTTTTTTTTAAAAGTAAGAAAGTTTAAAAAAATTGTTTTTGAAGAATAATTTTGTTATACATTGTTGTATTGAAATGAGAATACTTTCATTGCAAAGATCGTTAAAAAAGCTTTAAAATGATATATATATGTCTATATGTTAGCTTAGTAATACTTGTAATACGGCAGAGAATCAATTCTTTTTTTTTTTTTTTTTTTTTTTTTTTTTTTTTTTTTAACATTCACAATCACTTCAGTTTAGCGCAGTATTCTAGAGTGACGTATGTAATGAGTTGGGCTCTGCGCAGTAGCGAGAGTCTTGGTCTTATATATGCCATTCTGATCCGCTGCGCCTCATAACTGTTTCGTAGTTTATTGAGCCAACACGGGTTGGACTCAAGTATTCGACTTCCATTACTTCGCGCCGAAAGTTGTTCTTTTTAGAAAAAAGTAAAACATGGTCGAAGTGTTCGATATAGCTGTGCCTCGTATAACATTGTGAAGAGTGTTTTAACTATAAATGTGCTTCTAAACTTAGTGCTAAATTACTGAGAGCTTTAAAAGGCGTAATTTAAATTATGTGTCTAATTAAGTTCTATTAAGTTAAATCAGTTTAAAAGTAAAATGGTTACTTGTGTTTCTAGTGTGTGAAGTAATGTTAAAGAAGACGTATCTTGCAAGTGAATGAAATGAAATTGAAAAGTTCTAATTCTTTTTAATAATACTTCCGTATTAAACCCTTTTAAAGGCTAAAAAATACGTTAAATTCAAATTCTGTTATGTGAGAGACGGAACACGTTTGATACGTCAACGTGTCTAGTGCCTTTCTTGCTTTCGTTGTGCCATTGAAGGTCGAGTGAGAAATTTAACTGGGCAACTGTAAAAGTGGGGGGAAAAATAAAAGTAAAATCAAGAGTTAAAATTGCACCCTTAAATTGCATACTCTCGTGATAACTAATATCAGAAGGAATTCCATAACTTCTTTTTGTTCATTTTTAAACTTCGTTGCTAATTAACGGTAATTAAAATTCCTAATTACTTCAGTTTTTCGTTAATTTTGAAAATAGTCAATTAAATTTTAAAATCTAAACCGTCTCTAATAACGTGATTATAGTTATTGAAGGACTAAAGTAATTTAGTAAAAATGTTTGTTAATTACTGTAATTGCCGTAATTAAGATAGGGTTTAATTAATCTGTGTTTGCTTTCTTAAAGGTGTAACAGTTTCTCAAGAAACTAAAGTAAAATATAAATTGGTATTTCCTGCTGTGGAAATAGTTTAATCTTCTTACAGTGCTGTTAATGAAAACTTCATTAGTTAGCTAATTAACTAATTAATTGCTGTTAAATGCATTTACTGTTATTTTAGTTTTCCTGGATTTTTTGGCTAGGTTTCGAATGTAAATTTGAAACAAAATAAATAAATTTTGATTAAATTTTGAACATACTGTCCGTCCGAATATTTTTTTTTTTAATTTTGAAATGATTGAAATTTCGCGTGCACTGCACTGTATGATTTGGTATTGTAATGGAACAGTCACTAAAATCCAAGAGGATCTGGAGATGAGAATGGTAACTACCTCTGCCTTTCTGTAACTATTATTTCCTGCTGAGTTATGGTAAGTGTGAAGTAGTAATGCTAGTTAAAAGTATTGTAGTTAGTTGAATAGTATCTAGTAGCACGATCACTGCGTATATTCCTTAATTAAGAAATACAGAGAGAAATAAAAATAAATAGTTCAGAACTAAATTGTTAATAAAAATACGAGGCTACTTCGAAAGTCACGATACCTGTTTGTTACAGTGAGATAAATTAATTGACGTTGTTGTTACCTTTGCTGTTTTTGAATTATAGAATTCAATTTAACATTTAATATTTGATGATTTGAGAGTTTTGATAGTGTTGTCTTCATTCTTGATCTAAATTACTGTAAATGATCTCTGCCTTGCGAAAATTAACTGAAATTGTTAGAGTAAAGGTTTTTCTATTAAATTTTTGAACACCACCTTCGAAATTCAGGACCTATTAAGGATTTGTTGAAAGAATTTTGGAACTTAATTATTGTTATAATTGTTTTGAAAGAATCTGAATTGCATTAAATATTTTAATTTAACATTTTTTTTTTTTTGGAATTTCTTTAAATAAAATCTGTAACTCTGATCATCCACCTTCACCACTTTAGGTGTTAAGAATGTGTGCTGGTGTGAATGATACCTAGTTATAATTTGCTTGCTTTAATAATATCTTTATTACAGGATTTGTCCAATCAGGTGTGGTTAAGTCACTCGAGGTCACATTTAGTTTCCTTTTTAACTATTGTAGCTAATAGATACAGGAAACATTCTGACCGCGATACCGAGAATTGTGACAAGTATTGAGCCAAGGGAGTCATTGAACAAAATTTAAACATTGCATTTGTTGGTTTTCGTCTTCTAATATTCTAAACAAGGGTAGGTTCTATTATATTTATATATCGTTGGTAGCTGGGCCACTAGTGCAGTGCGAAGAGTATCGACCAGTTTCTTCCCTGTTTGGCTTCAAAATAACATATTGAAAATGGAAAATTTAGAACCACTGTGAAGGCATAGATTGCGAGTTTCATGTTCGTTACCCACATATTTACTTGTACACTTTAACTGATATTCCTCTTATCACGAGAACATCGAGATTGATCGAAATTTTTATAATTTCGAAGAGTAGACATTGTATGATTAAAAGTGAATGTCACCCGGAAAAATACCAAACTGTGAAAAATAAGTTATTATTGGTTTGGTTAAAAACAGGAAGAAGGACACCAGGAAACTGAATAATACCCATACGACAAAACAATTTCTTCAGTGAAAGTGTAAAAGCTGTGTTTTCCATGCATACGTCACAAAACTATTATTTCATAGTCTAGAATGTACTGGCCCGCAAGGACATGAGAAAGAAAAATAACAAATGAGGCAAATATAAAAACTCCTGGTTTCTAAACCAGAGGAGTTCAGTTCAGTTTTGGAGGCAGTCTCGGTCGGTCTTGACTCGCATCTGAGAACGCGTTTTAGTCTCGTCTCGAGTATACGCGAAAGTCTCGTCTTAACGATTCTTGGTTAAGTCTACAATCTGATGGACCAGAACATGTAAGTTGTGTATTTTATGGTTTTTCTTAATTTTACACATCAGTATGGTCAGACAATGCAATTCTCACAGTCCTCGTAACCGTAGGTTATGATAAACCCGAGTAATAGTATAATAACAGCAATAATAACAATTGTAATAGCAGTATTCTATTGTAATGTTATGCATTCTTGATTTATTTATCAGTTCATGTATTGCTGCTGGATAATTACGTCTGTTATTTAGAACATTGAGATAATGCAGATAATCTATTCACAAGTGGGTGACTCACATATCAATCCGTCATCATTATCGGGTCTAGAATAGCACTGTAAGAGTCACACCCACATCCTGTATAGATAAGCTCACATAATAAAATGAGATAGCAAAAGGTAGATTATTGAGTACTCATTGTCTCTCATAAATAACTATAACCCCTTTCTCCTGTGTCAGGTTGAGTTCACATAAGTAAATACTATATGACCGAGGTAAGCACGAGTAAGTTATAGTAATGAATAAATTAGATCAATCATCAATTATCTATAATAATAGTAATCTGCGGCACCTAATTATCTGTGAAATAGTGACGTACAAATCTGTGATATGGCTCCCCGAAATGAATAAGAGGACTTATGATTGTACTGCCTGAACATAATTATGTGTAATGCATAAACCTTATTTCTATGTGTAGTATTCGTTACTTCAACTTGTGATTCGCTCTCAGTGCAATTTTCATATTTCATTTTACTACTTTCCCTAGTTAACTATGGCTAATACTCGATCACAAAGTAGGTCTAATAGTGCTACACCGGTTTCCATGATCCTTCCCCCTGTCTCCTTAGATGTATTTTCCGATGGACCGTCTGAAAGTGTTGACAGATTTTTGGCAAATTTTGAACGTTTGGCCGAGATCAACGCGTGGACACCCGATCGGATTAAAGCTATCTTTCCCACATGTTTAAGTGGACCGCCTTTGTATTGGTACAAGACACAGGAAGAGTCTTTACGTAACAAAGACTGGGCGGGTTGGAAAGCAGCGTTTGAGGAGCAATTTGGGTCTTGTCAGATACCATTAACAGCACTTAATGCCTACAGGTCGCGAGTTCAAGCCCCGGGCGAACCACTAACGCACTACTTATTTGAGAAGAAGTTCTTGGCAGATAAGTACAATCCCACCCTTCCCTTTAAAGACTTTATGGCAGATGCTGTTATTGCTATGCTTCCCCAGCACATGCATTATTTTTCTCAAAAGACGTTCGCGAATTTTGAGGCATTAATTAAGGAAGCATTTACTAGGCAGAAGGCTGACCTGTTATTACACCAGCGCATTGCGGAACAACAGCGGGTCGTGTCATGTGACCCTCAGCTTTCCCCAGTGGCCCCACAAGCTACTGCCAACCCAACTGTATATTCTACTCCCCAGGTTAGGCAAGCAGACCCATACGCCGAAATAATGGACAAGCTGGACAAGTTACAGCTCCAGTTCAATTCCCATAAGGCTCATGTACATTTTGCAGAAACTTCATCCAGACCCCCCACCCCCCGCGCAACTTCTCCTGCTCCGTCCTATCAACAGGATTACCGCAGAAGCCAGGAAGCATGTAACAATTGTGCTAAGTGTAATCATCGGCACGATAAGCCTCCTGCGACTAAAACTAAACAGGGCAACAAGAACAAGGAATTGAACTCGGCCCAGCAGGCCAAAGTAAAGCACCAGAAGAAGAAGAAGAAGCAAAATAATACATTTCCAAAAGGCAATGATAATTACCACGCGTATTATGGACAATTTCCGCCGGCATACCCTCCGTATGCCCCGCCATATCCGTATTACGGATACCCCCCGCCGACTCCTTACGCTTTCCCACCCCATCCCCCTTCCCCGATAGCCCAACCACCTACACCGTTCGAACCTGTTCCCGATCCAAAAAACTGAATTTGCCTCAGGAGCCTTCAGCTCCTGAACCAGCCCCTTCAAGTCCATCTCAACAGCCAGTCCCTAATCATGATACCCTACCTCCTACCATTCTCACCCTACCACTACAGTCTGAAGGCCAATTATTCTACGTTCAGGGTTCGATAGGGAACGTAAAACGCCGTTTTCTGATTGATACTGGAGCAGAGAGCTCCCTGTTACCGTGGACAGCCTTACCACGCAATGTGACTGTATTTAAGATGGAAACAAATCTGTATGGTGTAAGCGAGAAACCGTTATCGCTTAAGTATGCAGCATATATTAAGATTAATTTGGCCGGAAAATCATTTACGGTTTTATTTAGGCTTATTCCAATTCCTAAATTTCCTATTATTTTGGCTAATAATTTTTTGAAAACTCATCAAGCCGTAATTGATTATCAGAATAATACACTCACATTACGTCATTTTGGCTGTCGTCCAAATTCAGATCAGAATATACCCGTAGGCTCTACTCAATTGCCTCCTGCAGTTGCTTCGAAAGTGCAGACGAATCAACACTTTACGTTGGTTTGTAAACAAACCACAACCGTCCCTCCGCGCTCTGTTGTTTTCATTCCACTTGATATACCATTAGGTGTCAATTTTAGTGCTGTTCACATACATACACCTATCAACAGCAACCTAAAACGTTGCTTTATTGCTCACACAGTAGCTAGTACGGATAACATAGCGGTTCCCGTTGTAAATCTGGCTTCCACGCCCAAACACTTTCACAAGGGAACGCCTTTGGCTATTGCATCTGTTTTACCAGACATTCCTGAGTCGCTACATGTAAATACTGTACGTAAGTTGTTTACACCGACTGCTGAGCATGCACAACAGAAAACAAAAGAACGCCTTGCGAAAATTGGTCACCTTATTGATTCACAACAATTCAAAATTAACAAAGAGTTGAGTAATGAACAACAACAAAAATTAAGGGATGTGCTTACTAAATATGCTAGTGTTTTCAAATGGTCTGACACTGATTTTTCCCATATAGATGCATATGAAGCCACTCTTGACTTAAAATCTAGAGAACCTTTTCGGTCCCCTATGTTTACGGTGCCACACCGATTACGGCCTAGGGCAAAACAACAAGTACTAAAATTATTAGAGATGGGTATTATTGAATTAAGCAATTCAGCAACTCGGAATAATATTCTAGTAGTTCCCAAACCTAATTCTGACGATCTGCGCATTTGCTTGGATTTACGTAGACTCAATCTTGCCTGCCATCCAATCCGGGATTCTCCAGCCAATATGGCGGACGTTATCGAGAACCTAGCAGACGCTACGTACTTCTGCTGTTTCGATTTATCGCAGTCGTTTTTTCAGGTCCCCTTAGACCCTGAGGACCGTCCTTTTACTGCATTTTCCGTACCGTCCCTAAATCTTAAGCATTCCATGTACCAACTGACAGCCATGCCCATGGGGCATGTTAACAGCACGATTATGCTCCAACGCATTTTGCGTGACATTTTTGAAAACGTGGATCCCAACCACCTTACTATGTATGTGGATGACCTTTATTTAGGGGCGCGCACGTTTGAAGAACTGTTGGTAAGTCTTGAGAAAGTACTAGCGACGGCACAACGTTACTCGGTTTTGTTCAATCTCAAAAAATCAATGTTTGGCGTGACAACGCTAAAATGTCTTGGATTTATAATCCGTGCAGGTCACATTAAACCAGACCCAGCGAAGATTGAGGCTATTTTGAGCATCCCCAAGCCCCAAACTGTCAAGCAATTACGGTCTTGGTTAGCCTCGGTGAATTTCTTTCGATTTTTCTTTGCCAATATCTCACTGAACCTAGCACCGCTTTATCTAGCTCTAAAAGGATCTCCGAAGAAATTGGTGTGGACAGATGAATGCGAGAGTGCATTCCAACGAATGCGCCAGGCTCTAACTAACCCACCCCTTCTTCAGATATATTCAACCCAAGATACGGAGCATGCCCTGGTGGTGGACTCCAGTTTAATTGGCGTCGGAGCCTGTTTATTACAGAAACGCGCCTCTGATGCCGACTGGCACCCGGTGCAGTTTGCATCATCCCGTCATCCGCCAAGGAAGACGCCCCCACCCATCTATGAGCTTGAATTATATGCGGTCTATTTTGGGCTTAAAAAATTCTATAAATATTTAATTGGACAGGAATTCACCATTTACACCGATTCACTAGCGGTCACAGCCATGAAAACCTCGAATCACCTTAGTCCCAAATTACTGAGGTGGCGAGATTTCTTTAGTACATTCTCCTTCAATATCAAACATTTAACCGGAAGCAAGAACGGATTGGCAGACATGATGAGTAGGAACCCACTCCCGGTTACGCAGGAAACGATAGCGGAAGCGGAAGAAACCCCGCATGAGTACCAAATGCTGGCTCTCGACAAACGAGTTCATGTAGGTGAACTACAGCGCCAGGACTCATTTCTAGGGAAGATTATACGCGCCTTACAAACTGAAGATACCTCTCAGCGCCAATATCACCAATGGAAAAAGCAATTCACGCTTTCGAATGGTATCCTGTATAGGAAGATCAAGGCAATACCTAACGACAGACTAGTACTCTGCGTTCCTAACAGATTACGGGATTCGATCTTTGATGAACTACACACGCATTCATTAACCCACCCGGGATTTACCAAATTACATCTGCTAGTTAAATCAAAGTATTGCTTTCCGCAGATGAAACAATGGCTATATAGGAAATTAGCTAGGTGTCACGAATGCTCTCTATTTAAAAGATCGTATAAACCGTCTGTTGAAACAGTGCAACAACTACCCCACGACACTATCTTCAAGTGCTTTTCCATTGACTTGGCCGGGAAGTTAATCGCTTCCGAACCAGATCAATATCAGTACTTCTACTTGGCGACAGACCATGCTAGTGGGTTTGTTATCACTGCACCTGTAAGATCCCCCACGTCAGAAGCTTTCATTAGTTTCTTTATGGACCATATAGTGACGCCCTACTCTTGTCCATCTCTCGTTTTTATGGACAAACAAACATCCCACACGTCCACTAAAACGCGGCAATTCTTAGCAAGTATGGGGGTAGAAGTTCGCTACGCCCTTCCCCATCATCAAACTTTGGGGCACGCTGAGAATGGAATCGGAGCCATCCAGAATGCATTGCGTTTCCTTACCAAGGAACAACACGCCCGATGGCCGGACTTTCTACAGACCGCCACTGCTAGTGTAAATAAGACCCCTAACGGAACTTCGCGTCAGTCCCTTCTCGATCCTGTTTGGTATCGAACCAGCGTTCATTATTGATCGTGTGATTAATGCACCCGATCAAGAACTAAGCAATCACGAGAGGCTAACTCTTGCACGGGAAACGCGGGACTACGTGCTATACCGAAAGAATCAAATATTTGAACGGCAACGCGAAAAATTGCATTCTAAGAAACAACCGACTGAGTTTCTCCCTGGATCTAAAGTCGTGGTGCAACGCATATATGCCAAACCCGGTGATTGCAGGAGTATTCAACAACTCTTTGATGGCCCCTTTGAAATTCATAGCCGCCTAGATGGTAATTCATATATGGTCTTAATGAACGGTCAACAGGTCCCAATAGCAAAATCACGTCTGAAACTATATATACCGGATGAAAATCCGAGTTCCGACTTTCAGACGAAGTACAGACAATATCTGTAACCACATTCCTTGATAGCAGAGCAATCGTGTAGCATTCCGTGTATAAATGCACCATATATATATATATATATATATATATATATATATATATATATATATATATATATATATATATATATATATATATATATATATATATATGTTCAAACGCCCGACTTTGTCTCTTGTTTTCACATATATCATACCCTGCTTTTGTATCCAGAGGTTCCGCAAACCCCACCTACCCGTGTCTACCCCTCTACCTCCGTCACTATCTAGTGCCGCAGTTCCCCCCAAGCCCTCCCATGTGGGTTATTTGTAGACGAAAACAGGGCAAATGACTATCTCCAGCCATTGCATGCACATTTCTACACTTATACATAATGACTGCTTGGTCCACGCCAGTGTGCATACGCGTAGCAGCCATATTGGTTTTCCAATCCATGTGTAATTGATTTCATTTTCGTCACTATTTCATGAACCAGCTTGTTATCGAGTGTTTCTTGCCTAATGCGGACACGTCTCAGTGTATATGCAGCTTGTGCAGCTATTCGCTCTACGAGTAATCCTACACGCTTCCGTAGGCTAACGTATGTTACCCTCCTCCTTCCCTTTCAGAGACAAATGATCTTACGTACACATATATGATGCATTTATTCATACAAGGAATAGCTTATTTAGACTTCCATACGTTATATTATTTACTTTTATTCTCAAGTAAACAGAAAAAAAAAACTTAGGCATATACCCACGGGTTTCACTAAGTTCATCACGGTACTTCACAAATAAACCACGCTTCATGTTATCCCATGATGCATTTTCAAACATAACAACTGTTTACAGAACGAGTTTGTTCACTGTAAAAGGTTTCATTGTGTAAAAACAATAGATAATTCAAGGGAGACATGCGCCCTCTTGAATTCTAAGGGCTTTGGTCCCCCCCGAATTGTACGAGTGCACCAATTACACTGGTCCCCCTGGAATTTTGAGGGAATACCCCCCACATTGATACTTAATCCTCCCTACATTTCTCTCGCTCCGATCAACATTTGAGTAATTCCTATGCGAAAGTAACTACAAACAAATACAAAATTCTCTAACCAATATATTGGATCCTTTCTCGGCGAACAACACGTAATCGCCTAAAATACTATACGGTTACACGGGATATTCATTCATTTGATTAACATGACCCCCCCCCTGAAAAATTATATATACTACACTGTTACGTATAACAACGATATATATTCCATTAGGTTTCATACACATGATTTCCGTGTATTTTAAAAATCCCTTTAGGCAACAAATGCATTTTTCCGGAAGAAGGAGAAAGATTTAGATAGACTTCAGCATAGGCTGAGTTTCTGGATTTATACAAAAACAAAAACAAACAAAATATAAAATATTCCCAGGAAAATACAACATAGGTTGTATGTAGCCCTATTCCCTGACCCACCCATTCCTTCTTTCTCTCTAAGCAAAAAAAAAAAAAAAAAAAAAAAAAATTTTAGATACGGCAATAAGTAAGCTCATTCCCGTGGCAATGAACTTACAATCCTTGCCTTTCACCCCACTGAATGCATTTGTTCCCACGTTTTCCCGAAATACATTTTCGTGTGTACAAACACAATACACGAATCCATATACAAACACATAAAAAGAATATCTTTCGCGTCGCGCCCAACCGAAGTGTAAGTTAATAGTACATTTGTACTCACCACGCCACCCGTTTCGAGCATCTTCTTCACGATGTGCACATAATAGACTAATTACTTTAATGCACATCCCCGTTTGATTTGCATAGCTTGGGAACCACTTTCACTCAGGGTTTCCCCCTCCTTCTTGATCTTTTACGGTCGTAGTCAGGAGTCTCCCAATGCAAGTGCATTCGCACGCATCAGTGAATACTGCACCAGTCAGGTGGCTATCCTGCCAAGAAGGAATTCCCACCGTGACCTTCACCAGGCCAACGAATTCTTCTGTACTAAAATTAACTGTCTTATGACCCCAACTCGTACAGCTAACTCTTGGGAAGTAAATTATTGCATGCTATAAGGCAAGACATATTAAAAAAAAAAAAAAAAGAGAACAAATAGCACTTGCATTTGCATTTCGTTTTAATAGTTCAATTGTAGACTACCTGTAAGACGAGTTCGTTTTCTCCCTTTCAGGTGGCTCGTCTCTGTTTTTGGCCTTATTGCAGTACATCCCGTGAGGGCCCAAACCCCCTTCGATATGGTAACTCTGGTTACGATTATCAGTGCCGTGGGTACTGTAGGATGTGTGATATCCATTATCTTTTGCCTCTGTTGGTGTCGATACGGCAGACCCAAACAACGTTCCAGATTCTATAACTCAAATATTACTTCACAGTTCACGCATCCTCGCCTAAGTGCTTCTTCCACTCACAACAATGGGGCAGACCCCCTTCTGTTAACACGTTTGGAAGGACGCCGTGCATCAACACCTTCGCTACACGATCCCGCACCTGATTCCTGTACCACTCCACCCAGACCTGCATCTCCTCCTGTGGATACATTGCTTAGCCCGAGATATTTCTCACACACACCATTGTAAATATTCCCTAATATTAGTTGGTGATGAAATCTTCTATTAGTCTTATCCTTAATCAAAAACAAAAAAAAAAAAAAAACCGTATGCTCTCTCCCTTTTCCTTATCACACTCTCTTATGCCTATTAATCTTTTATTCCCTTTCCCTTAACCATTTCTGCCTACATTACATTTATGGCAGATTGCACGGAAAGGGAATTACAGGCGCATCTTGGATGCACATTACTCTCCCAAGGCTAAGGTTTGTGCGTAAAGGAAAAACCAGTGGAATATACAACATTCCCCTGATATTTATGTATCTATGGATTTACTTTATTTAGTTGATTTATTTTATATATATATCTATATTTTGTGTTTATATTATTCATATCTGTAACATGTATATAATGATTAACGGGTGTGATAATCCATTGCCTGCCATACGAGTCAGACAATCCTTTTTCTACAATGTTTAAAGGTAAATTGATATGGAATTTTAACGCTTTACTCTTCTGGATCCTATCGATACATTTAATTATAGGTTGTTCGTCCTCCCTGGACGTACTCTTTCGAGGTATTAGTCACTGTACTAAAGGTGTTAACGCTGTATTTGCACCGCTCTTACAACCTTATGCCTCATTAGCCACCCTTGGTAGCAATCGCTAGTTAATGTTATTCTTCTTCCCTCTGTCCCTGCACCAAGCATTCTAGGCATGAAACTGACGTTGCATCTAGTATATAGGAAGTGTGCTTCACGAGTTTCATGACACATAGTGTTTTCCAGTGCCTTGCTGATCTCCTTATACAGGGTGACCATCGAACTATGATCGAAATTCACAATTTTGGGCATCCATTACAGGATTGCTCAGTATTATTTTTTTAAGTGGGGGAATATCACGAGAACATCGAGATTGATCGAAATTTTTATAATTTCGAAGAGTAGACATTGTATGATTAAAAGTGAATGTCACCCGGAAAAATACCAAACTGTGAAAAATAAGTTATTATTGGTTTGGTTAAAAACAGGAAGAAGGACACCAGGAAACTGAATAATACCCATACGACAAAACAATTTCTTCAGTGAAAGTGTAAAAGCTGTGTTTTCCATGCATACGTCACAAAACTATTATTTCATAGTCTAGAATGTACTGGCCCGCAAGGACATGAGAAAGAAAAATAACAAATGAGGCAAATATAAAAACTCCTGGTTTCTAAACCAGAGGAGTTCAGTTCAGTTTTGGAGGCAGTCTCGGTCGGTCTTGACTCGCATCTGAGAACGCGTTTTAGTCTCGTCTCGAGTATACGCGAAAGTCTCGTCTTAACGATTCTTGGTTAAGTCTACAATCTGATGGACCAGAACATGTAAGTTGTGTATTTTATGGTTTTTCTTAATTTTACACATCAGTATGGTCAGGCAATGCAATTCTCACAGTCCTCGTAACCGTAGGTTATGATAAACCCGAGTAATAGTATAATAACAGCAATAATAACAATTGTAATAGCAGTATTCTATTGTAATGTTATGCATTCTTGATTTATTTATCAGTTCATGTATTGCTGCTGGATAATTACGTCTGTTATTTAGAACATTGAGATAATGCAGATAATCTATTCACAAGTGGGTGACTCACATATCAATTCGTCATCATTATCGGGTCTAGAATAGCACTGTAAGAGTCACACCCACATCCTGTATAGATAAGCTCACATAATAAAATGAGATAGCAAAAGGTAGATTATTGAGTACTCATTGTCTCTCATAAATAACTATAACCCCTTTCTCCTGTGTCAGGTTGAGTTCACATAAGTAAGTAAATACTATATGACCGAGGTAAGCACGAGTAAGTTATAGTAATGAATAAATTAGATCAATCATCAATTATCTATAATAATAGTAATCTGCGGCACCTAATTATCTGTGAAATAGTGACGTACAAATCTGTGATACTCTGTTATTATTCCACTCTCGGATTCCTTAATGTTCAGAAGCCAGATTTTGGACACGTAGCTGAAATGCTTGTTCTTCGCACGGGGAGATTAAGTTTATGAAACACATTTGAACCCCCAACTCCCCTTACGATACACATTTCAACGATTGATTACGCAGTTTATCCCGAAAACTATGGATTTGACACCAATATCGGTAGTTTCCGATTATTTTTACATGCCACCTCTTCGCACTACAACCATGGGGGTGATAGGGTGTCTTGAGGGCTAAACGTCAACTTAAATGGCATCGAGAGTGTCAGTGTTTATCTCAGCGATCCAAACACTGTGAATTCGACCCTAGTATCGATCGTTTTTCATTACTTTCATTATTTTCATTACTTTCAACCCACCTCCTTGTGAGCTAGGGGATCTTACACAATTTGTTTCCAGGTTGTAAAGTCATATGTGTACCAAGTTTGGTTGAAATTGCTTCTTGCGCTCCAGAGTTACATTGGAACGAACATACACACATTCATTTTTATAAGATAAACTATCTAGTACTTCTTCCTCATGATTTTCTTAGTTTGTAATTTCTTGTGTTTGGAAAATGGTAACTTTTCAATAAAAACATGTGGTTCCGACCTCACATACAGTTGATCCCATGACTGGCTGGTAATAAATAGTTTTTCATAACGTAGATTTTGTATAATGCTGTAACGCACAAAAATTATCTCAGTTATGCCATGCTATATTTTTTTAATACACAAAATGTAAACTTTCCGTAATGTCAAAGATATTTCGCATTAATATAAAAGAAATTAAAATATGAGGAACATTCAAATGAAACCTGGTCAGTGCGTCTAACTTTGCCTTACATGTAAGGTGGCATCACGTAACTGCGGGTATGGTGGCGCCATCGATTGGTAGAGAGACTGACGCGTGCGCACCGTTTGATGTTGCATAGAGCCAATGTGGTTTCACGCCGAAGACAAGGTGGTCACACAAGTTATCGTTCACTACCGAACATACAGGTGAGTAAGCAGGAACAACGAGGAGTGATTCGTTTTTTGGCGGCGGAGGGAGTTGGAGGTTGTGAAATGTATCGACGGATGAAGGCTGTGTACGGTGAGTACAGTCTGAGTCATGCATGTGTTGTTGCATGGCGCAAAAGATTCCTTGAGGGGCGCGAGTCACTGGAAGACGATGCTCGTTCTGGACAGGCTCATCATGTCATCACATCGGAAATGATTGCAGATGTGAATGCTTTAGTCTTAGACAACTGCAGAATCACCGTGGACGAGATCCATCAGTTAATGGTATTAGCGTCTGCAACCGCTCACACCATGATACATCAACACTTGAACTTTCGAAAAATTTGTGCGCAGTGGGTTCCCCACCAACTGACCGCCAAACAGCGCAATAATCGAATGGCGCTGTCTTTGAGTCATCAGCAACGTTATCATGAGGAGGAATACGGCTTTCTGACGCGTATTGTCACAGGGGACGAAACATGGTGTCACCATTTTGAACCGGAAAGCAAGAGTCAGAGCAAGCAGTGGAAACATGCGACTTCACCACCTCTAAAGAAATCAAAGGCCGTGCACACCAGTTCGGGTAAGGTCATGATGTCCTTCTTTTTTGACCACAAGGGTCCACTGCTTGTCGAGTTCCTGGAACGGCGTACCACCAGCGTTATGCCCAGCGTTATCAAGCCACTTTACAGAACCTTAGACGAGCCATCAAGTCGAAACGCCCAGGCATGATAACGCCCATCCACACACAGCCAATGCGGTGAAGATGACATTGCAGCAGTTTCGGTGGGAAACGCTGGAACATCCACCGTACAGTCGAAACGTACTATAATATACCTTTCTCAATAGCTTAAATTTACTGTACACTCATGTCTAAAATTATTGTCGCATGTCTATAAATATGTTGTTGTGGGAATATAATTTGATAACGAATTCGCCCGGTATTTCTTATAATGTTAGTATGTGTATAATCGGCAAAGACATGTATGTGACAAATTTCATGTCAAAACAACAGTAAATTAGAACAATCAAACGAAAATAAAACTTTCTTGTCCATTTAGCAACATTTTGTTTTACTTATTCTAATTTTCGTATTTATAATTCTTTTCCTATTAAAATTACCACAAATATACATTTCTCGATTATACACATAGTATCAGTATTAAAAGTACCCTAAAATCGTTATCAAATTATATTCTTACAAGAAGACAATTATAGATATGCGACAGTCATTTTCGACATGAGTGTAACTTTACAAATAAGAAAGAGATACTTCGTGTTGATTTATAAATCCCCTGTTATACTAAATCAACGGTATAACAGGTACATTTAGCTTATATTGAACAGTATTTTAAAATGATTTAGGGACAATAGCTTGGTTCATGGACAGAAATATTCTCTTCAGCATGCTCTGGTAATTTGCCATCACATTGCCAGGTTGAAAACTCTCTCACTGGGCACGCTTTGTAGCAGGTATACACCAATATTTTCTCTCAAATCTTGGAAAATGGTGGTGGGAATGACTATTCCTCCCAAAGAGTGATTCTTCCTCCAAATCTCCATCCCCCAAGTCTTAGCTACCGGTTTAATTATTCTATTTGACTGTTTCCTTTATCGTTCTTGTCACCAAATTTCGTTCCTTTTAGGTAACTGCCAAATCCTTTAGTACCAACATTTCCTAGATCATATTTTTTAGGACTTCCTAGAGGATCAGGCATCAGGCTTTTAATTATTATTTATAATGGTATACGTGGATTTAAAGCGATTGAGGTTATGATAAATTGATTAAATTTAGGAATACCATTCCTCATTCGGTACTCTATCTTTTATTATCTTAGTATCTTCTCTCAAATGGTCTTCTTTAAACCTGGGTTCTAAGAAAGTACAAATTTTCAACAGAATTCTGCTTTCTTCATTCTCCTTTCATCGGGATTTCAGTGAAGATAAAAATTTCCATATTTCATGCTTCTTTCAACTTCTTTAAATGCTGCTTCTAATATCTGTTCACTATCTTCCTCTTCTGTCAAAGAGTCATACAGAGAAAAATGTGTTTTTGCTCTGTACTTGCTTCATCTTGTTCTGGTATATCTGTTGAGATATTTCGACTTGTCTGGCGAATGGCCATATGCCAGAAGCTGTAACGGATGTTTCTGATCATATATTGTCACAAAGCATGTGTAAGAACGATAATAGAGACATGATCGTGTTTAATAATTCTATTTCTTTTATCTGAAGAATAATATATTTATGTTTTGTTTGGGACAGAAATTTTGCTATTGCTTCTTGATGTGTTAAAACTACCTGTATTAAAGTAAGAGTAATTTACTATCTTGTTGGCGACCATGACGGAAGTATTTTACGCGGGAGGCCTCTTCTTAGAGCGCACGTCTCATTTTGCTGCTGTGACTTGTAATTTGTCTAAGTTTCCGAAGTTTCCTAATAACTACATTGACAGGGTGTAGCTCAAAGGCTTTGTTCACTCCAATATTTGATACAAAGCTCAAAGGCTTTGTATCAAAACACATACATTTCACGTGGTCTGTAACTCTCCAGGATTCCAATGTTTCATTAACAGCGCAAGCAATTGCTTCCCCTGTTTTCCTGATTGAAGTTTCGGAACAGCGAGTAACTGCTCAATGCCGTTTCCTGAAACAATAGTTGTAAATCTATCAACCGTTTCACTACCTGAAATATCTTCTAAGGGTTCTCTGTCCCAGTGAACGGTCAAACGCATACTAGCAAAAAATTCTCTCTTTAAGTCTTGAGGTCTCTTTTCTCTGCTTTTGATTCTAAGACGGCGAATAAATTTAACAATATACTCGGGAAGGGTCGCATCCCATACTTTTTAGTGCACTAGTCAAAACAACAACTGCTTTTCTGTCACTTAACTTT
Source organism: Thermobia domestica (assembly GCF_964235325.1). Taxonomy (NCBI): domain Eukaryota; kingdom Metazoa; phylum Arthropoda; class Insecta; order Zygentoma; family Lepismatidae; genus Thermobia; species Thermobia domestica. The sequence goes on along the minus strand of NC_137458.1, from coordinate 266,374,374 downwards.
GTTGCATCAAAACTTGCAGGTACGTTACTGTCTAAAATATTCTTTCTACCTCTTTTCTTTGCAGGTGGATCACAAGATGAAACCACTTCTTCATGTATCGAACTACTTTCACTTGAACTGTTTTGTTCACATGCATCGGAGGAATTGATGTTCGTTCAAAAAGTAATCTTTTATTTTTTTCTTCACACTGTTTCATTTTTTCCAAACGTGCTTTTCTCTCTCTTGAATTTGCTTCTTTCTTTACAAATTTCATATCAACATTTCCCATTTTACTGGGTCGTCTTTTTTGTCTGAATGATCAGAAAATCTTTATCTTTTTCTATTTTCATCATATTGAGAGCATTAGCGTGGACAATATCAAGAAAGTATTCTAGAGCCATCTTCCAATCAGCTTCTTTCTTCTTCAAACTTTCTGAGCGCCTGGCTTTGTTTTGTTTGTTCTTTTTCAGCCTTTACCACTCCATTTTTTTTTTTTTTTTTTTAATCTTGTAGGAATATTAGCCTTTTCCCAAAGCTGAATCACATCACTAGCAACAAAGTGAGCTGAGTCCCTTATATTTAATTCCTCTTTGTAATGAAAGAAAACACTAAGAACTTCTTTTTTAGATGGTAACTTTGTATCATTCAGTGATGCAGAGATTTGACCAACAAGTCAAATATTTGTACTGTCTCCTTTAGCCTAACCGGCATAACCGTGGGACATAAAACTCGAAGACTTTATTTCATTTCATTTCCAAATATTTTTAGATGTTCTCGTTACAGTAGTTCTCTTATTACTACTTGCTATTCTTAAATATCTCAAAGTCAAGCACCAAACAGCATGAAATAATTCCAAACTCACTCACTTAACAAAACAGTCAATGCACTTTTGTCTTAAAGCATGGTTAACTTATCTCATGGTTAACTTATCTTTTGATAAACTTTAGTGTACTAAACTAGGCTAAAGTAACGAGATAAAGTAGACAAGTTACACCGGCCATACACTGACGTACTTTTCCGCCGTAGCCATAAAATTTCATGCGCTAGTCTTGTTAGCAGCTGTCAATACGTTAGTGTATGGGACCTGCCGTACGTTTACGTACCGAATTTTTATACGCTGGAAAAGTCTGGCTGGTCTTAACTTCGAGCGTAAATACGACGCGTAAAAACGGCTCAGATGAAAGGGTTTTCGAGCAGCAGGTAGTCTCTTGCCCTTTCCACGGCCTCCTCCCTGGTCTGGTCTTATTGTTTTCAGAAGAGAAAACCTGTTCTTGTGTTGTTCTCGCGAATCGTTACTGAGGTTTGCTGGTAGACTTACCAGAAACTATCATTCCAATCTAGTTTCAGTCTTTCCATACGATTTCGGCTAAACTAATATTTCCTATTGCACAAAACGAGACATTTCCTAATTAAAATTCATATTAATTTTGAGTGTACAGAGAAAAAGCTATTTAAATCCAATACTTCCTAATCTGAATTCGCAAATTATGAGAGCTCCTCCGTGGCTATATAGTCAGCGTACGCGTCCTTTGTGCGGGGCGCCCTGTTCGATTCTAGGCGGGAGCTCATGCGGTTCGGGTTCTACTTCTCATATAGGCTCGATAACGAACACTTACCTGAAAAGTACAATAGATGTAAGCCCAAAAGAGATCATAACTAAGACCAGAATTGAAAATTACACCCATTTACAGGAAATACACTCATAAATTTATATTAACTTATTAAAGCATTTCCTAATCTCAGTGTTGGGAGTACTATCAAACCTTCCTAGATAAATGTCAACTTAAGGTATATTGCCACAAAATATTATGTAACACTCCTTGTCATTTAAATAATTTATTTCACGAACAACTCAATCGTTTTACTGTGTTTGTAAGTAGTATATGCATCATTATTAGGAGAATTGACATAATTGACGCAATCTACTACTTAATACTGTATATTTTTCATAGACATTACATATTGAACATGGTAGAAACTCATCTTCAAGACTGCTTCGTGTGGATGTTTCCATATTGCAGGCTATTAATTAAACATTTATTTATGAAATATGAACTATCACCTAAGGCGTTTTTCAGAAATTTGAAACAAATTCTCCCTCAAGAGTAAACTACCTTGTGGATCTTTTCAGGAAAAATTAGTTATGTCATATTGTCCGGTTATTAATAAACCATTTATTTATCAATTACGAACAAAATTAACTGACTCGTGTTTGAGAAAATATCTCGAAATAACTCACAGGCAAGAGTAAACTAACCTTTTTGTATTTTTACCACAGAAATAACTTATGCCAGATAATAAAAGTGGTAATGAAATATTGATGTACGAGAAGAATCGTTAGTCATTTTCGATAAAATCGCGTTTGTCTTTTTATTTTCATCTATCAGTGAACTTCCTTTATTTTGGGGGATAGGAAGAAAATTCGAAAACCTTCCCTTGGAAATCTGATAAAAGTATTAAGTTTAGAAACTTATCGCTCGAATTTAAAGAAAATTATCCGATGTTGAGTTCGCCCTTACTACTACTCAATTGATTTGTATGTACATGTGGAAACCCTCAAGTTCGGGTGGATTTTACCCTCATGTCACATACCCGACAGCAAGAACGAATAAAATAGTCATTAAGTCGAATAAAAAGTGTTTAAAACATTTTTTTTAATACAGTAAATTACTAAAGTCTACATTTAAAGAAAACATGAAAATAAACAGTGATAAACTGGCAATAAACGAAAACCAGAGTAGAACTGAATTTAACCTGACCCCGCATGCTAACACCGGGCGACGGTAATTTTGTCACCGGAAAATTCGTCACGGTAATTTCGTCACCAAAATATTACCATATAGGTAATTTCGTCACCGAAAATAATGTCACGATAATTTCATCACCAGTGTCTTTTAGAACATAATACAAGTACAATGAATGAACTCGAAAAAGTTTTTGAAATTGTTTTCTTTAATCTTCAACTGCCAAAACTATGCAGCATAATCAAAATAGATTATTATTATTATTAAATAAAGAGTTACATATTTTAGATATTGTATTTGAGACAAGAGATAAAAGTTTCCAATAATTCTATCACAGAAATATTGTCATATAGGAAATTTTGTCACGGTTATTTCTTCACCTTTGTTGAATTAAATAGAGACAAAGCAAACGATCAAACAGCTTACGTTATTTTAATAAAACTTAGAAAACAATTCAGTTGGTGTTGAACTCTGCAAAATTGAAGTTTCTGGTACTCGAAGCAAGAACAAGCACCAGTAGAAGAAAATAATGTCTGCTTGAGCAAATGTTAAAAGCACAGGCAACATGGGGCACTAATGGGTTCATTGTTCACTATTTACAAATATTAAATTTCGCGAATATAAAAATTTCAGAACAGAAAATAATAAACAAATATGGGAAGATACGCCAATCTGTTAATTTTCCCGCAGAATAGACGAAAATTTTCATCGTTCTAGTACCGTTCTCTGAGCCCAAACTCTTGGGCCTTCCAAGTTAACAGAGTCATTTGAAAAGAGTGGCTTTTCTTAGGAGCTATTAAAAGAACTCGGAGTGTATTATATTTCAACTCTGAGTAAACATTGGCAAATTGTTATTGGATATATGTGGAGACCAAATTTCTATAAAGGAAGAAAAATGTATAAATATTTCCTTTAAATATAGCCTTATAAAGCTATTAAAAAGTGAAACATAGATGGTAAACGCCAACTTTTCAATGGTGCAAAAAAAAAAAAAAAAAAAAAAAAAAAAAAAAAGTGTATGTTATTTGAGGTGAGACTTCCTTTACTAGGTATACGCCCTAATGTAGACCAAGACAAAATTCATATGAAGAACTGTTTCGTGCGGTGGTGCATCAGTGCAGTGAATTTAGTGAATATCCGGACCTGTAACTATGGTAATGGATTTTGATATAGCGTAAATGCTGGCTATAAATGCAACTTTTGGAGATTCAACTCGTTTATAGAGTTACTTTTTTCACCTGACTCAGTCAACATGGAGGTAGGTCTAAGAGCTTGGACTCTTAGAACGGTACAAGAGCAATGAAAATTTTTGTCTTTTCCGAGAAAATAAACAGATTTGCATTTCTTCCAATAGCAGATGTGCATCGATTAATACAAGTGACTTCGTAGGAAGAGCTGGAATTTCTGGACTATTTTGATAGCACTTACGTGTCAAACACGTATCGCCGTGTTAAAGCTCGGTCTGGGAACATTTGTTTGCTTAATGTGCCCCGTCTATATCCCCCAGACAATTGGAATGTTCACCAGGCTACCTTTAACAGCAATTCTAGGATAATTAATATTTGTGAATTGTGGAAGTAGAAGTTTCATCATCTAGTAGGAATGTCCCACGCAACTATTTGGAAGCTTATTCATGAAATTCAACAAGTTGAAGCAACGGTTTCAGCTGTGCTTCATCAAGATGCTGTGGGGCAACCATCCAAACAGCAAACTAGAAGAGTGTTTCAGATTTTTTAGAAACGGCTCTAGTCTTTGTGCTTAACGTATAACACTGGAACTAAATGTTTAAAAAAAATGCTTGTTGTTTCCTATAATGTTATGAATAGTAGAAAATGAACATGTAAACCATTTATTGCATTAATACAAGTTATATTTTGTTTGCTAATTTTTTGTTCTGAAATTTTAATATTGCCAAAACTTAATATTTGTAAATAGTGATATATAAATCCATTACTGGCCCATTTTGCCCGTGCTTTTAACATTTGCTGAAACTGACATTATGTTATTTTACTGCTGTTTGTTTGTTCTTGCTTCGAGTATCCGAAACTTTGATTTTCCAGAGTCGAACACCAACTGAATTGTTTTAAAACTTTGATTAAGATAAGGTCAGCTGTTTCGGTCGTTTATTTTGTCTCTACTTAGTTCAACAAAGATGAAAAAATTACCATGACATAATTTCCTGCATGCTAATATTTTGGTGACAAAATTACAAGTGACGAAATTACTATGTCGAAATTTCCGGTTACGAAATAACTTACATGCTAATATTTTGGTGACAAAATTACCAGTGACGAAAATTCCGGTGATGAAATTACCCAAGTCCGCTAACACCCAACCTTTCAATAAATAAATATTTAAATGATTTTTAACAACTAGATAAAAACTAAATGGCAAGATAAACTTTGAAATAAAAAAAAAAGGTAGGTGGAAGCAGCGGGGAGGATCCCTTCAACTTACAAAAGCCGAGGTAACAAGGATCAAACTATTTCTAATGAATGGGGCTGGACAGCGGCGTAGCGAGCGTTACAAGATTGGGAGGGGGGGATGAAACTTGAAATTGCCAAGTCTTGATTTAAAAAAAATGCCACACTTACCAACCCTGTGGAAAAGTTTACAGCAACCTTATTTTCATTTTCGTCCCATTCCATGCCCCATCTGAGATACGAATACAAATAACCCCCCGGTTTCGAGTCCAATTTCACAGCTCAATTCAGGATCATTATCATCACCCATGACGCACAACTGTTAATTTGACAACTCATGGTTATCATAGTTTAGGTAATCCCCGCCAGCGAATCCTCACGAGAAGTGCGCAGAGCTTTTTTTCCTGTCCTCCAGTCTCCTCCCACTTCGATATCATGATTTTGCATTCTGATGAAAAGTATTAAATACCGGCAGGGAAAATACTAATATATAACCTCCCTTTTAGGCGCCCCACCAATCACGCTCCCGGGGCACGTGAATTGCTTTCTTCCCCATAGTTGCGGCCCTGTGAGCTATGTAACATGCAATGGTTACGTAATGCTTTGACTTAAAAATACGTGCTATAAAGAAAGGAAGAACTTCAATTTTTGTTTAACTTTCCGAAAGAAGACTACGGGATTAAAAATAAGGTAGGAATGACAACTCATCTGTATGAAAAGGAAGTGAAAGACACGCCGGTCTATGCTTTCATCCAGCAGACGTATTGTTTGGCCCTCCAGAATGTGACTTTTGGAATCATGCACTTAGGTTTACAACGGAAGCGACAAAATGACTTGACTCATCCATTGTAGCTTCCCCCCATCGAACGCCTGAGAAACCTACTGTGACTCCCCAGTGCCGTGCCATGGAAATCAGCGCCTGGGGCGAGAGTATACGACGGCGCCCACGTACAATATGAGTGAGGTCGATAGACCAACCGCGAAGCGCCACCATAGTTGGCGCGAAGCGGAAGAAAATTTTCAAAACTAAACCTTGCTTTTCCTTGATTTTGAGTACTTTTTATTACTTTTTTCCTTCCATTTAATATATGTGCGCATATATTTTTCTCGGGACGAGAGTACATGATGGTGCCCGCGTACGTATAACTGAGGTCGAAATAGCAGCCGCGAAGCGCCATCATGGTTTGCGCGAAGCGTAAGAAAATTTTCAAAAATAAACCTTGCTTTTCCTTGATTTTGAACACTTTTTATTACTTTTTCCTTCCATTTTATACATGTGCGCATATATTTTCCTCGGGGCGAGAGTACACGATGGGGACCCCGTACATATGAGTGAGATCGACATACCAACCGCGAAGCGCTACCATGGTTGACGCGAAGCGTAAGTAAGTTTCAGAAATAAACCCTGATTTTCCTTGATTTTGAGCAATTTTTGTTACTTTTTCCCTTCCATTTTATATATGTGCACATACATTTTCCTAACATGAGTAACATTATAGGGCCACCTCCTAAAGCAGAAAGAGGATTTAAGTACATACCAGTAATATTCCTCTAATTTTCCATTTCTTTCTTTTTTCTTTCGTTCTCTTCTTTTTCTTTCCCAATTTTGCGCCCCCTTACTTCGGCGCCCGGGGCTGTCGCCCCGCTCTCCCCCTTATACAAGGCACTGGCTATACCATTCCCAAAACACACTTTTGTTCAGTTCTCCCTACTCGAAAAGCCCTGTGAATAGAAAGTCTTACTGCAAAACAGAACTGAAATAAAAAAGTTTATACTAACCAGTCACTGCCTTGTACTTGTTTTATTAATATCAATTTTTATTAGTCTCATTCATCACCACAATATGCCTGTTGTCTTGTGTACGCTCTTGTATCAAATGCTTTTGTTTCCAATATAACTCCCACCGAAAAGCCTCTTCTATCTGTCTTTGTTTTAATTTTGTACGCCACCTCTATTGTGCTTTTGTCAGTGGTACAATTCCTCGATTTTTTTATTGAAGATTCTTTAAAATGTTTAGGAATATCAAATGAACAAAAGTGAAGTGTGATCACTTGCAACAAGTAAAGGAGCTTTAAACGAATATATCAATTTATTTCAAGATAGGAAACTACACAAAATTTATGCCAAATCTATAAAAGAACTGATAAGTTACAGCAACTGGGTATTAAGAAAACGCTAAACCAAATAAGTCAATTGAACAAAATGGCACTCTTCAAGTTGCCAACTAGGTATTTTAATTTGCCAACTTGTCAAGAAATTGGTAATTTTGAGGGGAGAGGCTTTCCCCTTACCTGGGGCTGGAGGTAGTTGTATAAGTCTTGTTTTTGATTTCTGGCCTATTTTTGAGCTGTGGATAACGTAATAAAAATTGGTATCCCGTGAGGAGATAATTTATTCTATTTGTTACTACTATATTCTTCGTTAATTTTGTAAGAAAAAAAAAGAAAGCTGCAACCATTAATAAATCATATTTTCTTTAAATTGAATTTATCATTCAGTAGCCCACTTTTTAACCACCAAAGTCAACAGTCTAAAACATTATATAACAAAAAATCAATCAATTATTGAACTATCGGAACACTCCTTTACTCCCTTATTCTTTGTAAACTGCAGTTCCAAACAATAGGCTTATTTCGGAGGGTAAGAGGAAACCACACATCAAGCTCGTTCAGATTGTATTAAATCATCATTGTGTCTGTTTAGAAATTTAAATGTTTGCAATTTACATCGTAAAAAATTGAATATAACTTTTTCCCTGTCCTGTGTCCTCCTCCTTCGAAGTACGATTTATATAAATATTTAGTGACCTTAGATCACTAAGTACAATGATCTAAGATTGTACCAAAAATAGGCCAAATGGATTGAGCTGCTTAGACGTAATATAGATAAATGTGAATTTTTAATCCTCTTCGGCGTGGCTCCCAGTCTGTTCCTTCTATGCTTTATTTTTATTCATTTACTTAACAACACAATGTTTATAGCACCTGCACTTAAAACCATGGCCTCAGATAGTCCCATCTTGTTCAAGCAATTTGAGTAAACTGGAAAACGACCATGTGCTCAAACAACAGGCAAGAGGAAGAGCGAAAAATGACCGCTTCTTTTTCTTCTTCTTTTACGCGCCTATTTTTACGCTAGGTGTATGGGCCAACTTACGGACCGAAATTTACGACTCATTTTACGGACCGAAAATACGCGCTGAAAATACGCTAGTGTATGTTGGTCTTTACTGTAAACTGGAATAATATGTTTTTGCAAACAATTTCATTTATTGTCTGTAGGAATAGCGCACAAGAGTACTTTTTTTTTAATGTACAAACACTCTTCAAAGTACAGTAACTAATAGGGAATTGAGCTCTTAAGTCGGGCCTGTATAGCATTGCGAAGCGGTGCAAGTCTGGACATGAAACTTCTGTCTCAACATGACTTTTGTTGACAATATTGAAACTTTGCCATTGTTTAAAACAAGAATGCCAACTTTCAACTTTTGAAGGAAAATTTTCCTCGTGTCACAAGGAACACAATATTGCGTATTCATCTCCATTGGTCTATACCTCACTGCCTCAGTGTTCTTGTATGGCTTTAATTTAAGCAGGATTACAGAGCAAAAGTATACTGAAACACAGAATTAAAGGTTACGTTCAAATTATTGCAGGCTGTAAAGTATTACAAAACTGAACGGACTCACATGTATTTTGCACCCGTGCGTACTTACGTTTTTGCGCTCTGGACATATTTAAATAATAAAATATTTTTAATAGGTGTTGTTTCGATGTTTACGCCATTCCTCTGCAGCCCACCCCCATAGGCGTGCGGTCCATGGGTGACTGCTGATTGGTTGAGATGAAAGTCGAGGGCAATGTGCTGTCTTATGTTATTAATTTTATTGATATAATCAGTCATTTTCGTATTTACCAGTGTGATTAATTTTAATAGAAATTTCATATTAAATAAACTCGATTATGTTGAAATTTCAAAACATCGTAGCGACCTCTAAAACATTTTTTAAAAATCTGAAAATTTTACGGGTCTTTTTTTTTTTTTTTCTCCAAATAGTAGATCAAAATAAGAGGGTGCTCTAGGTAAATTTTAAAAGTTAGGTTTTAAGGAACACCAGTGGACCATTTATCTTGATATGCTCTTGTAACTTTTAAACTAATATACAAAATTCGTTGAAATTTTGTACTACGTAAATATCGGTAGGGGGGTTTGGCATAATCCGTTATACCACAAAGTTTACAGTTTTGTCAACCCTATATAAAGTTGTAATTTTTCAAATGGTACTACGGTAGGTTAATACATTTTTCAGATCTACATGTTAAGCGAAAACTTATAATGTTACGTTTATTGTTCAGTGTTGCAAAGAAGGGACGCTAAGTATCACAACATCCAAACTTGGATGGTCTCTACAGCAATAATAACACAATTGAGACAGATGGAGCAATGCACATGCAGGAAACTTTAGTATCTAATACTATGATCATGGCAAGATTGATTTCGAATGAACGAACAAAGTTGACGACTTTATTCGACATTAAGGTACTTTGGATGTGCATTGCCACGTCTGTTTCATTTGCGTTGTTACAGCTGTAGAACCCTAAAATTTGTTTTGTTTTTCGATGTTTGCGATACTGTAGCGTCCTTAATTTGCATGTATATAAATATATGTTTCACCACAGTTTAAATTGTTAAAATCTTAAATCTTGTACTCCTGAAACTACTTTAAGGATTACACATTTGATTCACATACGTAGAATACTATATTTGAGGTAATAATTATTAAATGTTTAATATGTGTACACGTCTATATTAATGGATGTCTTCTTGTGTTATATATTGATTACTTATAAACAAAAGCTTAGGAATGAAAACGTTACCTTGGCAACCGGATCACTGTCCTACCAACTGATACAGAAAAAAAAATGTAACGACTGAAAAATAAACATTTACAGAATAAGATTATTCATGCATGCATTTCTTCTTCTTTTTCGATTAAGTACCTAGTATCAGGTGAAATAGCACTTTCTTATAAATACATATTATCGCCGTACTTTGAATAATAAATATACATTGTAAGTTGTCGTTTAACATGTAAATTTGAAATATGTAATAACTTGACGTAATGCTATTCCATAAAAAAAAAAAAAAAATTATGTTGGTTGGCAACACTATTAATTTTGTGATATCACAGAGTATTCCAAACCATGTTCCCCTACCGATATTTGCATAGTACAAAATTTCACTGTTTTTTGCCAATTAGTTTGTACAAACTAAATGTTACAAGGGCGTATCAAAATGAATGGTGTCCATCTGTATATATATATATATATATATATATATATATATATATATATATATATATATATATATATATATATATATATATATATATATATATATATATATAAATGTGTGTGTGTAATTAGACAGATAGTGTTAATTAGTGAAATAATATCAATGTATAACTATTAGAAAAGGTAGGTGGTTATAAGTATAAAAAATCTATGTAATATTCATAATTACTAGTGTTGAGCCATAAATAACAATATGTTGTAAAAAGTGCTTAAGCACTTAGTGTTCCTGTAGAAGAGTGTGTGAATATTGGAGGATGCATTGATTAGGAATTTTACTAGATTGTTAATTTGAGGTGTTACAATGTGTTACATACGTTCGATAAATTAATTGTATACACGAAGCTTATTAAAATATGTGTTGTTTCATTAATTTCAGAATGGCGAAGGAGGAATATAGCATGAGCTAGCAGAATGGAAGGACCCTTGTTAACAGAAGTTCCAAGCAGTTTGAAGCAGTTGGCTCGTCTTGTAGTGCGAGGCTTTTACACCATAGAAGATGCGTTAATTGTGGATATGTTGGTCCGAAATCCTTGTGAGTATTTATGATTTCCTGAGGAATGTAATGTTATATTATGATAAATAAAATCATTAAATATTTGTAAATGTTAATGTTTTTGCCTCATAATCGGAAGATTGTGAATGTGCGACCTCGTTTTTTTTTTTTTTTTATTTATTTATTTTTACTTTTTATAATAGGAATATGATCAGTACTGTCCAGATAAGTTTCGGAATAATACCTTTGTTTTGTAGGACATGGCCGCCTTCCCTCCAAGGTTTATTGATCTACTGTTTCCAATATAAAATGTTCTTTTTTATTTCTTTCTTCTTAGTTATATCTACAACGTTATTAATGAATAAATAAAGACGTAAATATGGTAATAGGTAATGTGCGCATTTTATGCATAGTTCAATAATAATAAAAAATGTAAACCTTTTTTTTTTTTTTAATTCGTAATGTTAATTATTCTAAACAATAATTTCAGCTAATTCGATCCTAGGCCACTTGAGTTTGTAGTGAACAACTTTGTGTTGTTGAGTTTCCTCCAGTTTGTATACGAGTATGTTTTTCAGATACTAGCTGAGATCAAAATTCTGTTACATTCTTGAATCCGTGAATGTCTTCTTGAACAAAGTAATATGGCCTAAATACCTTTAAGTACGCTGTTATGTAACCGAAGAGAACTTTAATCGCTTGAATTAAAATCGTTCAAATCATTCAAAAATTTCGATTCAAATGATCTGGTCATCTTCCGTGGCACACCTCGTTCCTTTTGCCTATCCTGCTTTTCCACGTCCTGGTTGCACGATATTCATTGCACAGTGTGTCTACTAATCTGGAAAACACGAAAAACCTGGAAAAGTCAGGGAATTTTATAATTTCTGGAAAGGTAGGGAAATGTCGGATTTTTCTGCTTATTCTGGAAATTTTTAGTGAAGTTACGTTTATTTGTTTTTACATTTTATCTGCACAATGTTTGGAAAACCACTTTTCGCTAGAGCAGAAATCATATAATGAAGGACTTCTGAAAGGAGGTGGCAACCCTTACGTCTAAAGGTCTGGTTTCTGATCTCCACATTAAAAAATTATCCTCATATCCAGGGGTGTAGCTAGGTTATTGCAACTGGTGACCCCCAATAAAATCCTAAATAACACTTGTTGATTTTAATGGAGCGATAAGTGAGAGCGTAACTATGTATAGTTAACTCTAATTTGTAATGTAATTCATACCTACATTAGTTAGATTTAAAATTCGTATTCCATTTCCTCCATATTCCATTTGCAGTGCAGTTTGGCGTTCCGCGTGTCTTTTGTAATGTTTATTATTTCAAGTAGCCTAATTTCTGTGAATATTGTCGATGTGCTGATAACTTTTAAATAAGATCATTTTTTCTAGCAAGTGCTCATATTTTTATAGAAAACATGACTGCAATAGACAGAGCTTTGCGATTATTACCACATTTGAAGTTTGTCAATTCAGTTTCAAGTAGTAATCAAGAACCATCTTGTGGCAGCTAGCTTTCTTCCAAACCGTTGTTGCAGACATTCAGTCTTTTCTTACGAAATTTCAGTTAGACTCACCAATGCTTTCTTTTCTTTATGGTGAAATACTTAATCTTCTGAATACCCTTATGGTTAGGTTTGTTGAAAGTTTTCCTAAAAGATGGTAGTAAGGATCTGTGTTCAGCTAAGCAGGTTGATGTCGTATTTGCAACATGTACAGCGTTAAAATCAGAGAAATTATCTGAACTGGTATCCTTCGTTTTCGGAGGAATTGTTTGCATATTTTAATAAGTTTTTGTAAGAAGATTCTGTGTAAATTGCGATTAAAATACACACATACTTACTTATGGTGCTGCGTGTCTCTCTCCCGATTCAGTTTTCAACAAGAGGCTTGGGGAGGAAAAAATAACAGTAGCATTGGAAGTTCTTGTAGAGAATCATGGCCCTGCGGCTGATGAAGTAAAATGACTCTACAGTGAAACTTGTACTCAAGATTCAGTTATCATAAGTATAAAGAATTTTGACGTGACTAAGGCTCGTTTAGATCACTTGTGGTTCTTCATTTTTGTCAGCACTAACACGAGCAACTACTTTTCAGCATTCGTTAAGAAAATTCTAATGTTATTACACGGAAAGGCTTCCGTTGATGGCAGTTTTGCAGAGAATAGTACATGACGCTGCCACATTCCACTTAGGTGTTCAGGCAATGCCAGTCTCAAAACCAGGGTGGAAATAAATTAGGATTTTTTTAAAAGTAATTTTTGTTGATTTTTTTTATTTAAATCGATTTTTTTTTGATTTAAATCAAATCTTTCTCCTCGTATAATACAAGTCACGAACTGAAGAAAAAATATTAGGAATTAATATTAAATGTTAACTATGCCATTTAAAGGAAAGCATTGTGGTTAAATTTCGAATTAATCCTCAATCGTTAACCTATTTCAATGTCAAACAATATTTCTTAAGTATTAAGAAAAAAATACAGCAATGTTTATCAACATGACACTTTTTTTTTTCCCACAAAAGTTACTGATATTTGGCAGGGGCAAACTTTAAAAAAATCGGAACTAGCTTGCAGCACGAAATACATATAAAATACGTAAATTTCGCCTAAAGTTATAAATATAAAAAAAATGTTTAAGTTTTGGAGAGGGGATCGGACCCCTCTAAATACGCTCCTATTATGCGGAAAGAAACAAACAGACGCGCACACAAAAGAATTTTCGTCTTAAATGTCGATGGTGATTTCCCCAGTGGAATAGATAAAGATTTACAAACCTTATGTTACGAAGAGAAGAAAGCAGGATATCACCGTTACGCATTCAAAACGGGATTTTTCCCTAATCCTCTGCATGAAACACTTTTTCATACTGTGTTGTACATACATTTGAGTCTCATTGTATTATGATTATTATCTTCCATAATGGAAATAACAGAACAGAAACGGAATTTTACTTATTTTCTCTTGAAATTAATTTATTTTGGAATTTGATTTAAATCAACGATGTTTAATTTAAAATTATTTAAATCAGACTGATTTAAACAGGGTTGTTGAAATTTTCCCCGCCCAAAATTCCTCAGTGTTTTTTTTTTTTTGGAGGGGGGTAAAACCCACATAAAAAAACACAATAAAACCCAAAAATGCCCACCTGAAAAAATATACTACAAAACTTGGATTGAAATAATATGATTATTCATATTATGAAAAGAATCTTGTTTGTGCGCGCAACTCGGGAAAATAGTTGAACCATTTGGAATGAATTTTTGAACATACAATAGTTAGTACCTATCCTGAACTGGAAATTTTATATTTAATTCAACGCGCATCGTAGGAAAAGGAGTAGAAGTAGTTCAAAATTCATTAAAAAAAAAAAAAGTATTTCACGAGCCCGCCAAGTTAGGAAGATAAAAACTCGGTACATAAACTTCTCATTAAAATTAAGTTGGCATGTGTTGTAACGTTTTTGAAAATTTTCGTTTTAAGGGGAGAGGGTGATGTTCCATAAATCCTTTGTTTCCATTGAAAGCAATATTGCCTGTTTGTGGTTACATCACGGGGAAACGGTTGAACAGTCTGAAATGAATTTTGCAACATAGTTCGTTATTTATTTATTGTGTTACTTGATTAAAGGGCACATCGTAATGGGAGTAAAGAGAGTTGAAAATTTTAGCCAAAATTACAATATCTCGTGAGCACGTCAAGTTAGGAATATAAAATTCAGTATATTAATACCTCATTAAAAAATAAGGGGACACGTCACTTCCTGTTTTTGAAAATTTCAATCTTAAGGGAAGAAAGAAGGCGTTAATCTATAATTTCTTTCTTCACATTTAAATCGACAATGTCGGTTGTTTGTGATAGTATCACGGGAAATGGTTGAGCAACTTGAAATGAGTTTTAGAACCTACCTCAAGCTTGGATATTATCATGTAACTTTTCTTAAAGGGCGTATCCTAAAAGAGAAGGAGGTTAAAAATTCATGCCAAAAAAGAATGTCTTACTACACTTTCATTGATATGCGTATCCTAAAGGGTAGAGGAGGCTCAAACATTTTCCTTGAACCTAATTCTCCCCGTACAGAGAACAGACACTTCAGCTAGTGTGGAATCAAAAGTAATGCGGCTACATTTCCTTTGTTTTCGTTACATACTTATGTATTAATATAAACAGACAAAATGTCTTTCTCCATGTGTCAGTTAATTACTAATCGAGAACGCTTCTCTAAAAAAAGGAAATTACTAAAGATACACCTATATCTTCTCAACACTAACGGCAATCAGGTCTTGGAAATCCCTAATCCTTGCGTATTTAATGGAATATGTGAAACTAATTCTCCTTGCGTATCTAATAGAGTATGTGAAACACAGTAAAATTATTGTATGTCACAAAACCCCTTTAATCGTAAAATCAAATTGGCAACTGAAAATGATAAAAACCCATTTCCAACATTTCAGTTCTTTAAAAAAAAAGTTTTAGAAAACAACATCTGTGCAATAAAGCCTTTTTTTTTTTTAATCTCTGGCTACTGAACTTGAGGTACTATATCAGTATTTGCCTGGTGTATTTTAAGTGAAACTCAGAACGGCTGGCTCAAGGATTTGAATCGTAAGTGTAAGAGGGGATTTTATTCCTATCCTGTATTACATAAGATTATCTACCTCATTGTTACTCTAGAAAACTGTGTACTTCCTTCTTTCTAGAAATCGAAATATAAGTGAGTGTCAATGGTGCAAAGTGTGTCCCACGAAACGCGTATGGGACGTCACAGATTGCTTGTGCATTATTTTTTTCTTTTTTGTTATTTCTAAGCAGGGTTGGCTGGTTTAAACCAAAGTGATTCAAACCTTGGTTTAAGCCAGCTGTTAAAAAACTGGTTTAAACCAAAAAACGAAAAATGTTCGTAAACGTGTAAGTGTTTGTAAAATCTTGATGAACGCACATTTGTGGGTTATCACGTTTCACTCCCGTATATTATTCGTATTATATTCAGACCTAAATTCCCCACTCATTACTCAAAAAGATTATACTACAAAAGCAACTTTTTTAAAAATAAGTTTATGAATGTTTGTTTTGTGATTTTTTAATAGTTTATTATTATTCTTATGTAATTGTAATCAAAGAAAAATTCAAAATATTGTTTCGTTTCAATAATGTTTACTTTTGATAAAATACATCAAAATGCCCTACTTTTTTGTGTGTGTGTGTGGGTGGGTGGGTCATACAAACCCCATGAGAGGCATTTAGTGAAATGAGAAGTATCTTTGGTATCTATTTATGTATAAATGTGTTTGAGCCAAAGTAGACTCAAATAATTCTTATCTTTATTCACTTTTCTTACTGATATGCAAATTAAGTCGTTGTATTTTTTTTTTTTTTTTTTTTTTAACTTGTACTAATAGAAATCGCTGTTAACTAACTTGGACTAAATTAGTTCTTCTGTACTCTCTAGTACTTTGAAATTGTCCATATGTAATTCTGTATAATGGTTTCCTTTCTGCAACTGTTTATCCTTTTTGTTCTTCTGAAATGACTCTTGACAATTATATTAACAAGTAGGCTAACGTAAAGATCAGTACAACGTATTTTGTGAGTGCTTCGTGATCAGGAGTCCTTCGTGAGTAAGTTGGCAGACGTATCGCATTTGTAGCCAATTAATCCTGGTTCTGAGTTCAAATGGAGGACAGTTTCTCTCGGATGTCACTCGAGAAGCGGTTTGAATTGCGCTTTAAGCTTATGTGACCCCTTCCAGCATAACAAGGTTGTTGCATAATAACACCAAGGCGAAACAAACTTATTTCTGTCCATATATGACATGAATACATAGAGTAAATTATTTAAACAAACAAAAAAAAAAAAAAGTTTAAACCAAAAAACATTTTTTTTTCAATAAAAACCATGGTTTTTGCCAACCCTGTTTCTAAGTTTAGTTCAATGTCCCATGATTATGCACCGGGGTTAAGGGAGACTGCCATGCTATGAATTATAATGGTGGCATGACGAAAGTGGTAGGAAACGGGAAAAACCCGGTGAAAAACAATGCACACGATATTTGTCCACCACAAAACGCACTTGGCGGAAGCTGAAATCGAACTAGGAACTCGCGCCAGACGTAAACTACCGTGGTCCCACAAGGGAATTCCATAGTTTCATTTGTACAGTAGAACAAATGGTATATTAAATGCTTAAATGGTATATTAAGTAGGAATATGGCTTTAAATATGCGTACAAAATTTAATAAAACCCAATATTACCCAATAAAACCCACTGGGCTGTTTAAAAAAAAAAAAAAAAAAAAAAACTGAGTTTTTCACAACTTTGGATTTAATCAATCCACCCTGCTCAAAACAGTTAATTCATGCAGCAAGAAATGCAAGTGCCGAATGGAAAGAGGCTCTCAGAAGGAAACAGACAACAACTGAGGCGGAAAAAATCGTTCAAAAGAAAGAAGAAAAGAAAAGAGCAGCTGCAAAGTTGGAAAATCTAAGAAAAAGATCTAAAAAATCCTTGAGAAAGCAACAAAATAAATCAATGAAGTTGATGAGCACATGAAAAATGTTAAATGAAAGATCCAGTAACGTGATCATAATTGGAAATCTCATGTAGATTTTAGTGTTCTAGATAATAAAAATGTTCTTTATTTAGTGTTATACATAGAAATACTAAATATAGAATACTTCTACAATCTAGAATACTAAAATCCACAATGTTTGTCAGTCATTCACACTTTTTATAGTTGAATATACAGGGTATTTCAAAACAACACCGACAACGTTTGTGAGGTGATTCCTAACACCAAGATAAGACAAAAAAAGGTATAGACCAACCTGGGTGCACAAATGCTTCCTTTCGGACTTTTAGGCTGCCGAAAACATGAAAAAATGAACTTTAATGGTCCATAGCTCCAAAACTATGGGACCTACCATAGTCGGGTCAAGACTTCACTTAGGAACTAATATGTGCGCTATCCAAAAATACATGTTTCAGAATCCTGAGGTACTCACGCAACAATTTTTATAAAGTGAGTTTGGGTACGGGCATATAATTTGAGGTACCAGCTACCTCTATAAAAAATTGTTTCGGAAGTACCGTAGGATTCTGACACTTGGATGTTTGGATAGCGCACGTACTAGTTTTTAAGTGAAGTCTTGACCCGACTACAGTAGGTCCCACAGTTTTGGAGCTATTTACCTTCAAAGTTCATTTTTTCGCAGCCTCTCCGAAAGGAAGCAGCATTTGTGCACCTAGGTTGGTCTATACTTTTTTGTCTTGGTATCAGGAATCGCCTCCCAAACGTTCTCGGTGTTATTTTGAAACACCATATCTATCTATCTATCTATCTATCTATCTATCTATCTATCTATCTATCTATCTATATATATATATATATATATATATATATATATATATATATATTGTATTAAAACAAGGATCGGAGAGGTGGCTACAAGGGGAGGCCATCAAAAAATACATTGTATTTAAAAAGTTTTGTTCTTGTCAGGAATAAATAGGTACTTATTTTAGCGTTCATATTTTTATAACAGGTGTCGCAACTAAGAGAACAGATATAAAACTACAAGTGTTTACAGAATAGCAGTTATTTAACTTCGCTAAAATATAGTCTAGTCTGGAAAATTTTCTGTTTTGGTCTCGGAAACCTGGAAGAGTCAGGGAATTTTATTTGTCTGAAATAGTGATTGTAGTGTTTTTTTTGTTTGTTTGTTTGTTTTTTTGTTAAGCCGTAAGCAGGGTTGTTAGTTCCAAGAAAATAAAAAGGTTCTGTGTGTTACAGGTATGCGAGAGGATGATCTGTGTGAATTGCTCAAATTTGAACGGAAAATGTTGCGTGCCAGAATAGCAACTCTAAGAAACGATAAGTTTATTCAAGTAAGACTGAAAATGGAGACCGGTCCGGATGGAAAAGCCCAAAAAGTTAATTTCTATTTCATCAATTATAAGGTAAGTTACTTAAAATTTCTTTTCCTTCTGCGATTCTGCATAAAATGTCACTGGAAAATTTCTTTGCAAGGAATGAAAATGGTTGTGCGTTATATTATCATTAATATGCAACACTGCTATGGTTTAGTTTATTATATGCGAAAATATGATGCTGTAGCCAAAAGTTCGACCATAAGCAAATTAACAGTTATTGTCGTAGCTATTTTACCAAACTGTATATTTTGGAACATTAAACATTTCAAAATTATGGACAGCTTGTTAGAGGTAAAGTTGATAGTTTTGTAAATTATAATATATTTTATCATTTCAGTATTTATTACAGATGTTCAAGATGTCAGTTATATTTTTTATTGTAGTGTATCTCGGAAAATATTTGATTATCATAATTATATTCGAGGAGCGAACCAAAAGATCAAACAAAGTTAGTGCTTTAAAAAAATTACTTATATTTTACAATATTGCCTACAAAAGACTTTACCAAGAAAAATAAAAGGCGTGAATCCCTTGTACTACGTTTCTCGTTTCCCGCCAAGTGAACGTTGTGGTGGGCAAACACCGTGTGCGTTGGTTTCTCAGAGTTCTCCCGTTTCCTCCCACTTTCTTCATTCCACCATTTCATTCATTGCTCATCATCACCGTCTTCGTTAGCCTAGCCGGCATAATCGTGGGACGTAAAACCCAAAGATTTCATTTTCATTTTTACGTTTTTCGTTTAATTATTTTCGTTGGATTAAGTAATTGTACGCTCATCAAATTCTGTAACATAGATGATATACATACGAAATGAAAATAGTGAAACATGAGAATTATTAATGAAATATTTAGTTATGTATTAAATATAAACAAAATTGTTTTTGGTGGTTAAAAAAGAGAGAGAGGAGTGTTCAAACGAAACACTCTTTTTAAAAGAGAAAACGAATAGTACTTCACAGAATTATTTAATAATATAACAAAATTGTACGAAATTGCGATACGGCTGAAAACACTCGCCAAAGCATAACTTAAGCGTCCTGCAACAAACAACAGAACAAACGACAGAGGTTACATGTACAGTAACAACCAATTTATTCTATCGATTTAACAAAATGGCAAAAAATGAAATGTTTCCAAAAAACAAAAACAAGAATCTTTCCAGTAAACAAAAATAAGAATCCTAGCACCAGTTCGTTGGAAGGAAGAAAGCAAGATTGGGCGGTGTAGGAGAAATCACTGAATACTGAAATGAATCACAGATTTCTTAACAGCTAGTGTTATGTGGTTCATATTATCATACAAATTACGAAGAGGAGAACTTCATAATTGAAAGTAGAATAAATGGAAGAATTATAACATTAAAAAGAAACTTTTCTCTCACTTCTTGTTGTTAATAAAACAAATCGTTCAGAACACTAGTTGGATAAGCATACAGGGCAAAATATTAGTCACATCACTAAAGATAATATAAGTCTGTGTGTATCGTTATAGATAGAGTTTCAGTGCCAGCACATGACTCAATAGCCCATCGTTACTAACGTGTGATTAAAGTGAGTGTAACAATCGGTTGCATGGAAACAGCTTATCAAGATGGGTCTAAGCAAAGATTTGACAAGAGTGGTAGAAAGGGGTCATTGTGTCTAGGCGTGCTCATAGGCATACAGTAAATGAAACTGACGTTTGTTGTGTATCAAAGCGAACTGTCCAATATGTATCAAAGCGGACAGTGAATGATTTATCACGCATGTGAATGCAAAATAATGTCAGAACTTCGGTCGCTAAAAGATATTAATGAGAGAGACCGCCCACTAGTCTTACTTCTGGCCAAGGAGAACCTTTACCAAACCCGGCAGGAATTGTTATGGTCAGTTATTCCAGCTGTATCCCATCCAATTTCCGAAAGAGCATTGCTAGATAGTTTTATGCAATGGTTATTTCGAGTCTAGTAGCTCAGAAAGGATAATTTCAGATTGCGGAACATATTGTTACACCTGTTTAGTGGGCTCAAGACCACAGACACTGGCCGTAACAGACTGGAAACATAGTATTGTCATATAAGTCGCATTTTTAGCCGTATTCCATTAATGTAAGGCTTCGAGTACACCAAAAGCCAAATAAAACATTTCATTCGCAGTATGTAGAGGGTGCGGTTCAAGCTAACGGAGCTTTCTGCGCTGGTCTAGTGGCTAGTTCAGGCGCCTTTATTACACGTAATCCCGGGTTTGATTTCCAGTGAGAGCCCATTGAACACATTACGGTGGTTCGGATTCCACCTTACACTGTAGATTCAGGTCTCATATGACCTCGGTGCTTTAAAAAAAAATTAAAAAAAAAACTTAAATTTAAACAAACCAACAACTACAAAACAAACTGGAAGTTAGGCGATAATGGTTCATACTATAACTTAGGCTCATTCACAGGTGAATGTGAAGTAAATCAACATGCTTATTTGGTGGTTCTTAGTGATCAAGTATTACTATTTCTTCGACATCATTATGAAGAATATGCATTGAACACTCCCATGTTTCAAGATGCAGCTACCGTGTTCACAAGACTTACGATCGTTTGTTGATTGAGGAACATTCAGGGACCCTGTTGTACCTGGTCTAGCCTTCAAAACTTCAGAATTTAAATATGTGGGACTACAAGAGCAGCGGATGGAACAGAGAACAACCATGAATTACAGGATCTACTAGTGAGAGAGTAGGTGCAGATTAATGTGACATACCTACAGCACTCCAATAGAGTACTCTTTACTAAAAATTGCGGTCAGCATCCACTGGAGATAAAACCACACTTTCAGTAAGCAGTAAGTTATACATAATTAGCCACAAGTCCTTTTTGAAGCCACACTTCATTTGTAAATACAGTTCCTCATACATTTAAATTATGTTCCAAATTTTTCTCTCATCTTTTTCAAGTTTTTTAACAACACTGTTGAGAATTTATGTTCGGACAGAACTTTAGATTTATCAATGGATGCAGCAACCGAAGTTACATTGCGTTTCCGTATGAATGTATTTCGGCAGTCGCCATGATAACGAGAATGTGCTGCGTGTATAAATTCCGATCAACTAAACAAAAAGTTTGTTTCAGATATTGTACAAGATAATTGCCTTTTCTCCACCAAACCATTCAATAGCTGCTCGTAGTTTAAATGTCTTTTGGTGGGTGCGCGGTCTGTGATTTTGGAAAAGTTCCCTATATAGTATCTTTCGGATTATAATCAGTAATGCAGTCTGGCTATACATTACGGAATATGTGGTACAGGAAGTCAAAATAGGTGTTTTCTAAATGGCAGTTGTTTACTTCAACACCAAGTTTGGATGCATGAGACACATTACGTTTTTATCGTGTATCTTTCGATGTGAAGAATTGATATGTAAGTAGGACACAACTCTTGTGACGCTGAATTTATTGCCTCTCTTCTGCACTGAATCTATTGCATTTCTTCTGCACCAAGCTTTACTCAGTTGTTCAATAATTATGCCATGTTTTGCTTAGCTTGCTGAAATTACTGAATTAACTCTTGGTGATCTAACATGAGCATTTAGATATCGATTTATTATATTTTAAAGTTCGTGATTTGGAATCTACTCATTTCAGCTGAATATGGAAAAACACGAAGCTATGAATAACAATGTAATAAGATAGTGGTTACAAGTTACTACGTTTTGAAGGCACACATATATAAATAGGTTGTTCTTGGTAAGTTGTAGTTACCATAATGCATGATGATTACTGCTACTCAATAGTATCAATGTTCCGACAGCGTTGGTCAATGTATTCCATCCCACAATGTATTCATACCACAAGCTGTGCGGAACATTTTGAAATATGTCGGAAAACGCGAAATAATAATAATGATAATAATTGGTGGTGAATAATGATAAGAATAGTAATTTAGAAGAACATGTCAATTTGTGTTTAGTATATTAAGTAAGTTTAAGTAACTCAGAAACAGATATTTGTTGAGTCGTATTCAAGTCAAAGACTAATTGTGCGAAAGCAACGTTAGTTTCTTACATTTTGTGTTATCTTATGTGCAAAATGAGTGCATTTTCTTATCAGATTTTGTATAGATAAATAAATATATGAGTTAATTTGTAGTTTTTACTAGAGTCCAACTCACTTCTGTCACACAAAATACATATTAGGAACTTTTTATTACCATTTTCGTGCTCAGAGATTAGATTTAGTTAAAGTGATCTATTTTCGTCCATGTGGTAGACAGAAAGTTTAAATTTGTTGGCTAGTGTTATTATTGACAATAAACTACATATTTTTAGCGCTATAACAGTTCATGTGTTTCAAATTTCTCGAAAATCATCCATAAAATTTACCCTCGAGTAGTATTTTTGTTTAGATCGATAGACTGATACGTCTTACATTTGGACAATATTTTATTTTAACAGAAGAGCTAATGATAATTTTAGGCTATATCTCATTAACATACTATATACCGTCGTCTTGCTAGCATCATAAGGAAGACCTTAATGAACTTATATTTCAAAATCAGTTTCACCTCATTAAGTGGCATTGTTCTCGTATAACATCAATTTTTAGGTTTACAGTTTAAGTAGTTTTGCTCCGTTTTCTCGAAAACTACGCATGTGCCTTTACATTCACGCATATAATTTTGTTCGGCTCAATAAGATCTTTCAATTTATGTATGACTTTTTTTGTTTGTTTGTTTGTTTGTTTGTTGTTGTTAAATGCTATAATATTGTAGAATTTTGTAATCAGGTATTTTATGTTTCAGACGTTCGTGAATGTTGTAAAGTACAAACTTGATTTAATGCGGAAGCGAATGGAAACAGAAGAAAGAGACGCAACAAGCAGAGCGAGTTTCAAATGCCCTTCATGCTCGAAAACGTTCACTGATCTAGAGGTAAAAGCAGACAAATTACAAGAAAGGAATAAGTTTTATAGTCGTAACCTTTAAATTCTTTGGATTTTTTTTTTTTTTTTTTTTTTTTACTCAAGTTTTTCTCATTACGCGATATCCGTCAACAGGTTATTTTGTTAAGAGTTTCCTGCAAAAATTGTCAGACCGATTTCAGTAAATGTTAGATTTACTATAAGTGGTGCTAGTGTTTCTGTCTTATCTTAAAAAATAAAAAATAAAATTAATTAAATTTAATTAAATTAAATTAAATGAAAGTAACATAATCAAAATAGAAGTATTAACGTAGAAACAAATCGCAAATTCAGAGGAATCCTTTGGATTTTATTTTATTTTTATTTATTTATTTATTTATTTATTTATTTATTTATTTTTTCACATAACTTCAAATTCTGCTTCAGTGAAAAGCGAGTATTTTCAGCGTTTTGTGCCTAGTAAGATTTAACCTCTTCAAAGGTGTTACTGTGTTAGTATTTGCAGAACCAAGCCACTATCTACGATAAAAAATATGCCGTCAGCTTTTAGGTAGGTTTGTCATGTATGCAAAACAATTACCAGTCTCTAAATTAGCACCTTCCGAAAACATTTAGCACCTTCCGAAAACATCTTGATGAAGAGTTTCATATAATTTAAATAGGTTTGCAATAATAGAACCATCACAGGATTCAAAAGAATACTTGTCCTGTGCACTCTAAAATTTAAATGGTTCTTTCTCTTCTAGATGAGATGTCGTTATCACGCCTTGCTTTCGAGCGCTTGTAATTTTATTTTTAAAATATTGACAAAATTGAAGAAGTCTATTTAACACTCATTTGTTCTAACAATGTATAACAATTTTTATCAATGGAATTTCGTAGTCTAATTAAATATAGTGCAGAATAAATCTAGTTAAATAGATCGTGAACACAAAGAAGTAATGTAATAAGTTATACTTGCGTCAAATATCAGTAGCAATAAGTAAAGTAAAGATCATGAAGTAATACACGCATTTTCACTCTGATGTTACTTCTTTCTTATTCGTTTCAACTACGCGCAAGTGCTTGGATTTATTCATTTTTTTATTATTATTATTTTACAGTTTTGTGTGTATGTATTTCCATAAGCAAAGCTTCGAGTTGTCACCGTATATTTTTATCTTATTTAGCATTCACGTGTTGATCGATTTCTTTACATGCTGTCAGGAAGATACCTTTTTCTTGAACTGACCTTATATCATCTACTTCGGGATATACAAGCAGCTGGTTAAAACCAATCAGAATTAATCATCTATAGCAGTCTTTAATTTACATAATTGAATATTCTAAAGCGAAATTAGAAGTATTGGAGATAAGGAGTTATCTTTTATCACATCCGTTATGAATTCTGAAAGTATCAAGATATGGTAAGTACTTGAGAATGGCGGCGACTTTTCACTGAAACTTTCATTTTTTTTTTTTTTTTTTTTTCTGAAACGTTCACAGTTAAATAGTTGTGGCTATATATTTTGTAGATAAGTATTCGATTAATGAATATTGAATATACATCGTATTTAATTAAAGAGTAAGTACAAAAGACTATTCAGTGAACTAGGTTTTTGAAATGGTTTTCATTCTTTCTGAGTGTGTCGTCTAAGCTGATGGCGCCATACTTCATTTGAAGACATTCTTTGACAATAGAAATTACATCGACAATAAAAACTACTTGGTGTGATAGAAAATCTTTAAAGCTGGGCTTGTGATGTAATGATAAGAGTACTTACAGGTTATTTGAATAGATCCCCTTCGAAGTAATCCCCTATTGATTGAACTCAGCGAATTCCAATGATGTTCCCATGTTTTGGAAGCATTTGTGGAAATCCTCTTTCGTGAGGAAGTCTTCTGACCTCACATTGACCAGAGGACAGGACAGCCTAGCGAGATGCAATACTGTGAGCAAACTGAAAGCTCCGTACCTCATACTCACTTTTGCACGCCCTAACAAAGACCTCTCCAGCGTTATGGTGCGTAGTAGACACATGGTTAGTGACTTAAGCTTCGCTGTCTGCATCCTTTTCCGCCTGCCTTTACCTCACATTGGCTGGACTGTCCTGTGGTCTATATTACTCTAGGCTAAGAATTTTATCTGCTTTTGTTCGAATGTATTCTGTCGTGTCAAATCTCGTCCGTTTGAGTGACATTTGCAATTTTGGGAAACGCTAAAAGCAGCAGGTGTCAAATCTGGAGAATATTGGGTTGGGATAGCACAGGAATTTGGAATTTAGCCAAGTATTCAGTAATTGAGAAGGCATGGTGACCAGAGACGTTATCATAATACAGAATCAAATGCTTGGCACGCCAGAGTGGCAGCCTCTGGCTTCACTTTTCGCACAGTCCCTTAAAAATACTTTCACAGTATGACTGGTTAGTTGTCTTCTGAGCGTGTTCATGGTACACAATACCGCTATAAACGGTAGGGAAAACTAAACATTGTGTTCTCATGCGAATGATTTTATCTTTTTTTTTTTTTTTTTTTTTTTTTTTCGGTCGCAGTGAATCTGGGCTCTCCAATGCAAAGCTCACTTTAATTTCAGGGTCATGTTCGTACACTCATGACCCATCGTCTGTTATGATCCTGTTCAGCAAATCTGGGTCATTTTTAGCCCGATTTTAAAACTCGTGGCCCATTTCAAGTCGTTGTTTATTCTATGTCTGTCAGAAATCTCAGAATGAGTTCGGAAAGCACAGGCACATCTGCAATTCTCCCGCTAAAATTCTCTACACTGCATAAAGCGTCACATTCTTCTGCCGTTTCTAATTGTAAACCGATGGTCAGATCACATTAATACTCGAATCCTGGCGGTATTTTTGTCTCATTGACGTGGATGGAGAACTGAATCTAGAGTCGTCTTCGCTCAATCTTAAACCTATTGCACAAACACATTTAATCTAGCTATATACTTATTCTTGAAGCTGCTTTTAACAGTTAATAAATATTTAATGGTGATTTCCTTGTTTTGAAACATAATTTAATGCAAACACGTTCTTCCAATTTGTCTTCCATTATCACAGTTAAGCAAAACCATAAATAGATGGTCACACGTTCTTCAGTGGGATGTGAAACTCTGTTGACTACACAGAGGGATTGTGTTTTCAGGATTTTTCAAGTACACAATGAGTATTCTCTTTCGCTTCACCTGGCTATAATCTACCCACTACGACTAGCTCCTTTGTCACAGTCTATCTGTAAAACTTTCCAGTCGCCCACGTATTTCCTAATTAATATTTTCTAAATACTAAATAATTAAGCAAAAGTATTTATTCTATTATATATATATATATATATATATATATATATTATTAACTTTTACAGTGTTTTGAAAAATATGATTAAATGGGGAACAGGACAGATGGTCATCCTGAAGACACACCATCATTTTATTTGCAACTTCAAATTCTTGCAACGTCTTGTATAGCCTCTGTCATTTTACAGAATAATAGGCCTTGAAATCTATAAACTGTTAAACACCGCTGCTATCTTTCCATTTTTTCCTATTATCTCTGAGACATGTGTAATATTGGATTCAACTGAAGCCATAGTGATTTTTTCACCTACATAAGTAGTTAACTGTGCTACAAGATTACTAGACAAAATCTACGTGGAAGTTGAGAGAAGGGTGTTCCTCGATAGTCATAGCACAGAGTATTGTCATCTTTCTCAAATATCCGCCCAGTATAGATTCTTCCATTCCTTAAACACCTTTCTCCATGTTAGAATAGATCAATCAATGCCAACGAATAAGAAATACATAATTTTAGAGTTGCACTTCGTATGTCGTGGGTTCGAGCAGTTATCTTACCCTTCTTAATGGTCCCTGATAATTATAACTTTCGTACTATGTTTTCCAGGCAGATCAGCTATTTGACATGACGACAGGTGAATTTCATTGCACGTACTGTAGAGCAGTTGTAGAAGAGGATCAATCAGCTTTACCGAAGAAAGACTCAAGATTGCTTCTAGCAAAATTTAATGAACAGTTAGAACCACTATATGTCTTACTGCGAGAAGTGGAAGACATTAAATTAGCGCCTGAAGTCTTGGAACCAGAACCAGTTGATATCAGCTCTATTAGAGGGTAAGATTTTTAATCTACATAAACAGCAAACACAATTTGTAATAGAGAAGTTATGTTCGTAGATATTTAGAATATAATCCCAAAAGATTCTAGCTTCTGGTGTGAGCATGTACACTCATATCCAAAATGATTGTCGCATATCTATAACTGTCTTCTTGTAAGAATATAATTTGATAATGATTTTGCAGGGTACTTTTAATACTGATACTATGTGTATAATAGGGAAATGCATATTTGTGGTAAATTTCATAGGAAAAGAATTATAAGTACGGAAATTAGAATGAGTAAAACAAAATGTTACTAAATGGACAAGAAAGTTTTATTTTTGTTTTATTATCCTTATTTACTGATCTTTTGACTTGAAATTTGTCACATACATGTCTTTGCCGACTATACACATACTAACATTATAAGAAATAGCGGGCGAATTCGTTATCAGATTATATGCCTATAACAACACATTTATAGACATGCGACAATAATTTTAGACATGAGTGTACATGAGTTAACTGCTCCTTGTTTCAGAGGAACCATTAAGAATGTTCAATTAAACAATGGAAGTAGATTATGGATAAAGATTAAACTTGCGTTGTTTAAATTTATATCGAAAGAGGATGGTGGTTATAAAGCAAGCATTTGAAAACTAGAATGATAGAAAAATAATATAATTTAACTCGGAAAATGAAAATGATTATACTACGGTCTTTTATGTTACGTTATAATTTCCTTTTACGGAATCGCCGTAGTCTAGTGGTTAGAACGTTGGATTCACATCCGCATGGTTCCGGGTTCGATTCCCGGCCGGTGCTTTCCAATTTTCGGCGTCCACCTAGCGCCGTAAGGCAAACTGGGAATTCACGTGAATAAAAGACGTGATTGCCACTAGGCCTGTTAGAGATGGGCGACGCAGCGCACTCGTCGCTAGCCTGGACATAGTTTAACCGGTTGCTAACAGATGGCGTGGGAGCAGCTTAGCCTCATAAAAGGCTGTTACGCCAAGTGGTTTGGTTTTTATTTCCTTTTATGACAATTATAAATTAATTTTTCCATGTATATAATATATCGTATTTATAAAGGGAAACGTTTGAGTGCGTCACGCTAATAGATATCGTTACTTGCGCTATAGCTTTACCTGCCTGAGGTACTGGCGACAAATACGGCCCACCTAAGCTTAAATGATTTATTACGTAAATATATATGATGTAATAGACAAAAATTTATATGCATTTTATTTGTTAATGTTTTGTCTATCTTATGGTATATTTACTTTAACTTAAACATTGAGCTAAATGTGTGAAAAACGTATTGAAAGAAAAACATACAAAATGGTCTTATTTCCCGCACGGTAGGTAAATAAGGCCCACTGTTTTAAAAGTAAAATTTTGCGACCTGAGAGACCATTGGATCCCAAATAACACCCCAACATTTTCACGGCACTTCAAATATTATTAATAAAAGAATATTTAGTAACAATGTGGATAACTGGGTAAGGTCTCTAAAAAACGTATCAGGTTTACTTCCATCCTCTTCAGTGTCAGTCGTTGATGTAGCACTCTCTTTACGTGGCAACAAATTGTTATTGTTTTTAGTTTATGTTGGCAAACTAGGTGCAAATTCAGAATCAGAAATTGCGAGGATCGAGAGAAAATAATGCAGTTGCCCTAACCCATTGATAATAAACTTACAAGGGATGCGCGTGACCTCTAACGTTTAGAACTGCACGGAAATTTCTTAGAATATACAAAGCTTATCCCAAAAACTTGAGCTTTTGGGCTCATCCCCCCCCTCCCCGAGTCACGAACGATACTTTGGGGTATGAATGGATACACACATATGCCTGTATGTACAATGAGGCTAAAGATATGAGCCATTCACATGCATTAAAAATAGAGGTTTACATTATGAAAAGGACCAATGCAAAACTGGAACCTTCGAACCCCCATAGTGAGCAACTAGGCCCGAAAACGACAGATTGCACCGGCCAAGAAAGAATAACAAACTGACACACATTCAAGTTGCCAGTTTCTCAGTATTTAACAACACATACATGTTTATTACGGTAATCAGAGCCAATAAAGTTTTGATGGGCTTTATTTAACGACCAAGTATGCATTACTTTATGTATCATTATTTACAAATACATGTCGGACTTAAACGAAGTTACTGCTATCCCAAATACTAAACACTATAGTAATCACAAATATACAAGATATTTCGCGTTAGCTGTATTCTACACAGAAAAAATGAACTTATCTTGCCTCTGTAAATTATATCAGCACATGGAAACTGGCTTCTCGATGCTTCAATACTGTCAGCATTTCGTCTGACAATGCATAGGAAGACGAGCTTTCTCAAGTAGGCATTGTGTAAGTAATCGCTACTTATGATGTTGCCAGATTTCAACTACAGTGTTTCTAAGCTAGAAAATTTTGCACTGGGCCTTATTTCCTTCCGGGCCTTATTTGTCGACAGTACCTTAGATGTCACTAGATTCAGGTGATTTGCTAATTTAAAACTATTGTGACGATTTAATTGCATCTTAATAACTGCATATATTAATAGGACAAGAGCTGAAGCCATATTTTGATTTGAGCATTAATATTTGTGAGATAAAATTAAATTTTAGTTTAACGTTCCACAGCCCTTCAGGCTAATAAGGACGGATAATTAATGAAAGTAAATGATTATGAAATTAAATTCTATGACTTGTCCCATCTGGAATCGAACTAAAACCACTTGGTCATTGGGTAGGGCATTGATATATGTGTAACTGCATATTGATTGGTGGACAAACTCAAAATAAATAAAGTATAAATAAATAAATTTTTTAAAGTGTAAACAATATATAGTCGTTGAAGAGGAGATGTTTCTATATAGTCGTTGAAGAGGAGAGGTGAAAGTCCACGTCCTTGTCTTTACTCTTTTATTTATTCTGGCTTCCTTCTGATCTCTTCTATAACAGCTGTCTGGTTTCTGTAAAGTTGTTATATTATTCTTCTGTCTCTGTAATTCACCTTCAGATTCTTCAACGCTCTGAATATGATATTCCAATCTTCGTTGTCAAAAGCTTTGCTATATCTACAAATGCTATCACAGTTGGATTTGTTTATTCTGATGTGCTGTTTCATGATCAACTGTAGACTCAGTATTGGTTCCCTAGTTCCCCTTTCTCTACTGAATCCAAGCTGGTCCTTTGATAGCCATTCTTCGTTGTGCGATAATTTCGCATAGTATTATTGCTGCATGGGACAGCAAACTTAACGTTCTGTGTTCTTCGCATTTCCATGTGCCTTTTCTCTTCGCGATAGGGACCAATATGCTTTTCTCGAAATCTCTTGGTATTTTTTCCCGAGATGTACATTTTATTAATAAGATTAAATAGTTTCTTTCTTGTTGCTATTCCGAGATTCTTAATCACTCTCGGTGGTAATTGGTCTATTCCTAGGGCTTTACAATGTTTCATTTTTTCCCCAAAACATTGTTAAATTCGCACTGTAAATTGATGTCCTAATTCATTTTCGTCGACTTTTTCTTCCTTCTCTATCTCTTCTTCGTTTACTCTGGCTCCTTTGTATAGTTCTTCAGCGTATTCCTTCCATCTTGTTATCTGCTCCTCTGGTATTAGCGTTGTCCCGTCCTTGTTTGTGATAATGTCTCTGGGTTTCTTTTTCTCCCCGAATTGTTTTCTAACCTTTCTGTATGTCGTTTCTGTATTGCTTTTGACTATATTTTCCTCAATTTCCTTGCACAAGCTGTTTATCCAGTTTCCTCTGGCCTTCTAAGTGCTTGTCGGACCAGTATATAGTCTATTTGGTATCTTCCTTTGTGTACTGGTCTTGTCCATCTTCTTTTTACTGGTTGTTCGAAGAGAGTATTTGTTACAGTCAAATTATGGCTTTTGCAGAACTCAACTAGTCGTGCAGCTCTCGCATTCCTTTCTCCTAGATCGAAATTCCCAGTTACATTCTCTTCTTTGCCTTCGCCGACTACTGCGTTCCAGTCACCCATGATGATTAAATTATCCTTGTCTTGAACTTCCAACAATACTTCCTCTATTTTTTTCGTAGGTCTCGTCTACTTCCTCATCTGTGTAGCTTGATGTAGGCATATATACTTGGATTATCGTCATATTCTTCGGTTCTGTTGTTATCTTCAACATTACTATCCTTTCATTGTATCCCCAGCTGTCTATAACTTTCTTATTATTGAAGATAAAACCGACTCGTGCTGTACCGTTTACCGCTCCTGAATAAATCATTCTGAAGTTCCCGCTCGACATGTCTCCTCCACCAGGCCACCTAACTTCGCTGATTCCCAAGATATCTTGTCATAAACTCATTTATTCATCATTTTGGCAATATGCAGTTCAAGCAGTTTAACTCTCTTTTTAATTTAAAGGGACTAGCATATACTAGCTGACGACGTTTCTATGTGTGTGTGTTCTCACTCCGAAGATGCGTGTGGGTGGCGTGACCTTGATCAACACTTCTTCAGCCAATCACAGATCAGTCCGCTCTTACGTCATCCAACACGTGAAACTCACGCGAACAGCGAGAGCTAAAGAGACTTGGCGATAGGCAACGCCATTCGGCGCCCAAAAGAAGAACGTACAACAGCTCATTCTACCCTGCTGCAACAAGACACTGTTTCATTATGTTCTGCAATTAGTCGAATCGAGTTAAATTTCACATTTTAGGACACATCCATTACTATTACTCTTTTAATAGTTATTTCTTCATGTAAAGTTATGTAAGTATCAATATAATTAAAATTTTCGAATCGATTGACGAGTATTTTCTGCGATTGTGCATGTCATCCCCTCACGCCTCGTGGTGATTCGTTTAGGTAAATGGTGCAAAATTTAATTTTTTACTTATTATGTGTGTAATTCATTAATTTTCCGAAAATATGATGCTGAATTTTTTTTGTGTCTCTAAAGGTTGTACGTAGAATTTTTGCTTACGTGTAGTTGACGTTGAAAGGAGCTTTCTTCGGATAACTTGTTTCATCGTCAATGCTCGGGCAAACGTCCTATTTACAACTATCAAATATAATGCTTGCTCTATCTGGATCACCATCCTATGGAGTAAACATTATAATCTATCTTCGTGCGTTTTTTTCTTTCTTTCTTTTCTTTCTTCAGGTTTCCCGTTTTCCACACTGTAACAGCGATCTCATATTCCAGGTTCTTATCCTGCAGGGGTTTCATTTGATGATGATCGAGGAGGCCCTGCTTTGTTTTCCTCCACTGCCGGGGGGCAACCCATTGTGAAACAGTAGTGTGACATTCTCTGATATTACATATATTTTCGTATTTTTCTTTTCATTTTGTTTTCTAGGGACTGAGTAAGCTGGTAGTGACCCAGATCCTTCCACCTCACAGGGAAACAGCCATAGAGGACATCCTGTCCCTGCTTGTTTTTGTTCACACTTGAGCCTTGCCATGTTAGTCATCTTCAGCCTCAGTGTGGTAATGGTAGAGCTGCTGTCATTTACAATAATATCTCTCTTCGTCTGGCTCCTACCCCTAAAAACCTATCCGCCATGATATTGAAGCTATCTTCGGCATAGCTCTTGGGATCATTGGAGCACACAAGCCTCCTTCCCCCACCGCGGCAAGGTGGAGATATTATCGAGGGGGAGGTTATGTAAAAATCTATGTTCTAAAGACTTAACAATAATCTTTATTACGTTTTAAAATTATGTGGAAAACCGTGAACATTTGTGAAATTCAACCAACGCCTTTGATTGCATCATTTTGTTATTTTCTGTTTATAAAATAGATTGTTAATAATTACGCTTTTATTTCAGGATCGAAAATAAGCAGCGTAACCTTAATAACTCCAGACAACCAGGATCGCAAGTCTGGTCAGGAGAAGCTACACGAATGCAAGGATTCCAGGTAATGTTACACTTTCTTCATTTGTGCTGTGGTGTAAAGAAGTCAACAGTTATCAGAAATATACGGAACGGAACGAATGTCAAAATATGTATTTTCATTAAAAATATAATGTAACAGCAAACAAACAGTTTAGAAGATTGACAGTTTATATCCAGCTGAGTAGCAATGCTGCTGTCACTTGTGTAGTTGCGCCAGAAACACGAAAGTTATCAGTGTGGTGTCTTAGCTGCTTGTACCGGAGTTTCATGTTCGTGCTAATGCAACGCCTCTGAAAGTAAATCATTAATAAGCTCGTCATAAGCTCTTTTTCATGTATATTTTCTCATACAACTAAATAATGAAACAATGTCGGGAAAATGTTTAACTACCGGAGTAAGCACAGCTAAAAATATCATGACAAGGCGAATACAAATAGAGCCCATGCAGAAACATTCACTAACAAAATGGACCCGTTCGAGATTACCTGCGAAAGTGTTGCATAAGATACTTCATGGACTTCGTCGACTGGGAAGTCAAGAGAATCCATCATCCAACGCGACATGAGTCAGGTATTAAATCTGGGTGAGTTCACTCCCAACCACAACCTTCGCATGTTCACAACCTTGCTCCTGCGCCGCATTGCTAAACTTAAGACAAACTTCCAAAAACTGCACGAAAGACACTTGGGGATGACAGTGTAGTGAAAAACAGTTGTCACATTGGATGAGGCCTACTTTTATCGTTCACATAATGGTAACATTCGAACAACTACTGTGCAACCTATAGCAAGGGGCGCACCGAGTTCTACCGCCAATGCAGAGATAGATTCCCGCAGGGAATCATGACTTGACTGTCGCCGAATACGGTTATAAAGGGAAGTTGGAGGTATGTGAGGTACACAAAAACGTGAAGATGAATGGTGCCTACTTCAGTGGGATCCATCATGACTCTAATTAACCAGAAAGACATCCCTCATTTCTACTGAGCCAACAAGAACTTGGTGTGAATCTACATGAACAAAGTATACACCCAAATCTCCCGTTTCTTATCATGACATGAATCAGGAAACGATAATCCATGTTATTACCTTTCTTCTCATTCCTGTCAAAAACCCTGATCCCAGTCCAATGGATTTCTGCGCATTTCAACTGTTAAAATTGTATTTACAACATCACCGTCACCAGCCAATGGAAACCTGCAGCCAGCATGTAATAGAGAATACGGAGATCTGTGGTCCAATGTAATGTGTTGCAGTGAAAATTGCAATGTCGGTGAAAGTCCATAATGCTGGTAGCAAAGTAAAACACTACCGATGATGGTGGCATATCTTTCATAGGGTGAGTACACTTCCAAAAGCAGTATGACATAACCCGATCAGTCTTCTGTGAAGAACATTTAAGTTTAATTCAGAAGTTACAGCCTCTTGAAATCCAGTTTACTTTTAAAGATATAACAACAATAAATATAATAATTTCTATTATATACCACTCTGTGAAGAACAGTAAAATGCGAATTTCAAAACATTTAAAGAGTTACGTGTTGCATAAATATGTAAGCGAAAATATTTAGATATTCTTAAGCCTTGTTATAAACACAACGACACCTCAGTCAGTCAGTCACGCCAGTTCCCAATCAAATAGTTATTGCTAGCTGCACTGCCTCCTGCCTGACGCCAAGAAATGTCCTAGCGTGCAGACAATTTGCAAACGAGGCGAAAGGTTGAGGAGAACAATTAATAATAAGGATCACATACTACACACTGATCCTCCCATGCGTTGGACGTATTTTTTGTTTGATTTTATGTTAATTTTTGTACCCACCTGCACTTCCGCTTTCAAAACAACTCATATAAATTGAATTAGGTAAAGAGATTTCATTTCGTCAGTCATGCTTAGTAATTCTGCTTTTAATGTAGCTATTTTTCAAAAATAGAATGTGTGTGTGATGACGTTACGAATGCCTTGATTTGGCCACCCTTGTTCCAAACAGTTAGATAGAGGAAGTAAAGACCAGTCTTTGAATTTTGCAGTGTTTCGAACTATAGAAACATGAACAGATTTATGAATCTTGCATAAAGAAATTTCAGTTATCAGCGGATAAAGCAAAGTATTTGATATTCGGAAGGAAACTGGACAGAAAATCCAACTATGAAAATGTACAATAAAAGTATTAGAAATTTGAAACCTATATATAAAACAAGCCACTACTTTTATATAATATACTATATATATTACAGGATATATATAATACTATATATATACAGGAAAACTATATATATAATACTTTTAATGATTGCAAGCCAGAAAATTTAAATACTCAAAAAGCAGTACAAACGTACAACAGAACAATGGTAGATTTGGAGCGAACATGTGGGCTCACCAAACCAAGAAATTAAATAAAGTTCACTTGTCATTCATGATGACCAACAGCAACTACTGAACAGAAACCGGAGTTATTACTGAAGGAAAACAGTTTCTCTCTCTCTCTCTCTCTCTCTCTCTCTCTCTCTCTCTCTCTCTCTCTCTCTCTCTCTCTCTCTCTCTCTCTCTCTCTCTCTCTCTCCTTCTCCTTTCTTTCTTTCCCGTAAGAAACAGAGAAAGGAAGTTTTCATTTAGTTTTCCTGGAAGTTGATCCTTTGCAATATCATTGCTAGAACTAAATTCGGGTTCTTGACTAGTAATATCATTTGTAAAGGAAAGTATGAAATCGTGGTTGGATTGGGAGGGGAGAAGTTTCCTTTCAAAGAAAAAAAAAAAAAAAAAAAACGCGAAAATGACAAGTAGGGGAAAGGCACTGTAATAATAAAACTAACGAAAGAGAGAGAAAAATATTTATGGCATGTCAACTGGATTGCGATTATGAAGAGAGAAAGAGTTTTATCAGATATATATAGAAGAATAAAAATTTAAAATCAAAATGAGGAAAGGGTATGGTAAAAGTAATTAGTGGTCAACCCTCTTTTAAAATAACGCTTAAAAAAAAGCAAGGAAAGAAATTAGGAATTGGCCATGTTGCGGAAACATCTAAACATGTTATGTTTAAATATGAATTAAATATATTAAGCATGCAAGAAAAAGAATATCGAAGGACATCAAAAGTATACAAGCCATTTCATATCAAATCAACAGTACGGGAAAGACGGACAAGACAGAGCCCGGCAAATGTAGTGGTGTGGAAAGAGCCGTTAATAAAAGAACGAAGATCAATATAGGAATGGCGAAGAAGAAAGTATAACCAGGAAAAATGATTGGAATAGCTAGTAGCTGTTAACTTATAATACTAACTACGA
The DNA here is from genome assembly GCF_964235325.1 of Thermobia domestica. Taxonomy (NCBI): domain Eukaryota; kingdom Metazoa; phylum Arthropoda; class Insecta; order Zygentoma; family Lepismatidae; genus Thermobia; species Thermobia domestica. The sequence continues at coordinate 266,337,276 of NC_137458.1, read as the reverse complement.
AATATACTGGCGATTACTCATTGCGTATTTATGAGTGGAGTAGTTTTGTCAAAGATACCGATTCATATATATAAATATATTAATGAGCGAGATACAAAAGGGCGTAAGCCAAAATGTAAGTAAACACTCGAATAATGCCATACTATGTGAACTTCCCAGAAAGCGATTAGAAACTTTAGAAGAATTAATTATAGACTAATCTTAAAAATGAAGATCGAAAACAGTTCGAAAAATGGAGGAGAAAAAAAGACCGAAAGTAAAATAATAAAAAATAAAATTATTAGCAGCTAGTAGACCTCGGCTTAGAACATAAATTTGAGTATGAAGGAATCAAAAATTTATGTTTTAAGATTCACCAATGAATTAATTACGGGTTGAAGTAGATCAGAAATATCATACCAAATCACTAGTGACGGGAACTTTTCGTTTTATTTTCCCCTAGCACTCGGCTTTATTTATTACCTGAATTCGGTATTATTTTCTGTTTTACTTCTCGTGGGTCTTTAAAAATACTTTTAAACTTACCTTAACCAAGCCTCAACACAGGTGTCCGACCAATGAGTACGAACTTCATCACGACCTTAACATGAATACTGAGAAAAATGTAGAATAATGCTTCGTACGAAATAACTTTTAATTTTTCACTTGCCCAGGATGTAATTTCATATTTTGTACAGTTCATTTATAAGTTGAAAAATATTATATACTTCCTCGTGCATAGCTTCACAACGAAACGTTCATAAGCACAAATTGTATCTTTACAATCCAAAAAACGCTAAATTATTTACTTCAGATGAAGATGTGTGTTTCCCTTCCTACTGAGTTTGCAGTTCCTTTACTGTCCTCTCTTCTTGAAGGATAAAATTGTTAGTGCTTCTAAGTTTTGTTATGAAAATTTTGCTTTCTCACCGTCAGCATACTATTGTACTCCGAGAAGAATCTCTCAGAGTTTACGTTCAAGGCGGGTAATAGTATTGCTTAAATAGCATAAGCAGCAACTCTTTGTAAATACAATAGAGTTTAGCGTCCGTTCGAAAGCGATGCTTCATGAGACATGGACCTACAATTTAAGGTGGGATGCGAATTACATAAGCTTGTACGGGGAATCGAACCCAGCTCTGCGCACTAGAAACAGGTACTCAAATTCTTTGTGTAGAATTTCAAATGCACACAAATTGTCCATAAAGTGTCGTTTAAGCGTTTTTTTTTCTTTCTTTCATTAGCTCTTGAGGTAGGATTATTTCTTTCTTCCGTACATTTTTTAGTCGGATTCGTTTTGGAAAATGGACTGGAGATTGAATATATCATGCAGTAGTTAAAACGTATCTTTACAAAGGTCTGTTTCCTCCAGAATATCCAGTTTCTGCAGTAACAGCGTAGCTATGTGTTTGGAACACAAGATTTTAGACAGAATATTTCAAGATTTCATTCGTGTAGTAGCTAAAATTCGGTGTTATTCTGACAGATTGCCCATATTCGCGTTATTTCGCGATTCAAATATTGCAAAAATACTCCTTCGGTGTACTTGAACTATCCTTTCTTAGAACTTCTGTTCTGAATTTTTAATGTGCAATATATGTCGCCATTGGCTATATCTTGACAGGGACAAATAGGGTAACTGCTGACGACCCTCTTAACGAAAGCCAATCAACATTCTTCTGTAGCACCACATTCTTTCTTGTATAGTCCATTCCTCACAGCCATAGAACACACACACTTTCATCCGCCTTTTCTTCAATTTTGCACTGATGTTGCTAGTTAGAAGTTTTCCTTTTCTTTTCCTTTTTTCCCTCGCTGGTTTGATGGCTAGCGTATGCGCCTTTGGTGAATGTGGTCGCCGGTGAGAGACCACGTAAAATTTTAACTTCACAAGCCATTCACTTTTATTAATCATCTGTCTCCTTCAGCTTAATGGTGGGCCGTTAAACTAAAATTTCATTTCTTTTTCAAGTATTGTTTTTAATGCCTTCACCTTAGCTATTCTAAATTTACATCTTCTTTGCACCTATTATCACTTATCCTGAGTAACAGAATTTCTTCATCCCTCTCACTATACATTGTTCGGCGTAAGCTCTAAACTGCGATAAACAAAGCCACGTGAAACTAAATCTTGCTGATTTGCTGTTGTCCTACCGACGCTTGTACTCCTCCGCAAAATAGTTCGTGTGATTGCATTATTACTTTCACTATGAAGCTTCATATAAAACTGCTATATTATTATAAATGACAAAAATATAATACGGATTATCTAATAATACCGCAATCGAATGTAGCTAATAAAACAATAGAAGTAAACACTAAGCATGCGCAGTAATCATGGCGCCAACTCAACTGTGGACGGGTGTTCTGCTTTTAAAGTCTGAAAGATGACTGGCATGAATCCCGGTTCCGCGAGTGTTGTGGTGAAACACCAAGGCAAACCTTTACTCACTAAGCAACAATTGTTTAGAGCGAAATTCAAATACTTTTTTTTTTTTTTTTTTAATCTTTCGAGTTTCTTTTCTTTCTTTTCTGCTGCTGCTGTAAGTATCTGGACAACACGAGACAGTGTTGTCAAAATGCACGTGCACAATTTGCTCCTCCTCATGGGGAGTGGGAGTGATACATCACGAGCCAATCGTATTTGTGACAAGCGGAAGGATACAAATATGTTGTTTATCGGAATTTAGAGCTTACGCTGAACAATGTTTAGTTGATGTATGTTATTCCTCATTTTCTTGTTGTTCCCTTCTTGCTCATCGCGTTATTCTGTTATTCACTTGCATTTATTATGCATCTCCTCTAGCATAAGGATATTAGATGAGCTGTTATTTATTTTTTTAAAATTGACCATTCATTTAAGTACAATCTGGATACTCAACTCTATAAAATTATTGATATTCTGGATAGTAGCGTTGAAAAAATTCGAATTCATAATCTTACTTTCAAAGTTGTTTCTAAGTTGGTTTTAAGAAGGTTTTTAAAATGTATCTGAATTGTTTTAGGTGATATGAGGGTGAGTCCAAAAGATTTTCAATACGAATGAACTATATAGCTCTAGAACAAACGTTTATTACATATATTTAAAGTAATTCGCTCGAGCGGCAAACCCGGCACCACTCTTGTCTTGGAATGCTGTTAAAAAAAAATGCATAATTGATGCTTCAGTTTTGTCTTCTAAGTGAAAACGGTGTCACCGCAAATGCTTTTTAAAGTTCAAGAAAGCCAGAAGTCACACACAGTTAAATCAGGGGAATAGGGGGATGCTGAAATATTTCGACCTCGTTATTCTGGAGATACTTCACTGCTTCCTTTGTAGTGGGCGAAGAGGCATTATTGTGATGAAAGACTAAATCTGGGATTTTCAGAGATTCAAGAACTTTGGGTAAATACGTTGTTGTGTATCAGTTTGCTGTAACAGTCTTCTGTTCTTTTAACCTAATACCTCCGACTAAACCAGTGATACGGACTAACGCAGCGTACATGATTTTCTTCATTGCTCGCTGTATTTTGTTGTTTTCGAGCCATCTTCATAAATGCATACACTGCTTTCCTGGCGAGTGGGGCATTCATAAAATTATACGTATGTTTCATCATCTGCAGCAATTTTAGAAACTATCTAATGTCTTCCTCGGTTTAATATACCGAAGGTTTTATGTGCATTTCTTATCCTCTCTGGCTTTTGGAAGGGGGTACCCACCGAGAAACTACCTTTTTAAGTTGCAGATGTTTGTGTAAAATAGTATATACTGATGAATTTCCAATGCCTAAAACCTTCTTTGTCTCTCATTGCATAGGTACATCTTGAAGAATCTTTTTGAGACCATGTCTTGTACAACAGCCACTAATTCCGGCGTTATTGAACACGGAAGTCTTCTTTCAGGCTTGATCTTGACAATACTTCCGATCCTACCCTTTTGAAAGTCCTTGTATCGTCTAAACACTGTCATATATGCTGAATGCCGTCACAAAACGCTGACCTTAACCTCTCGTGACAGTCTTTTCTCTTTTAGGCCAACGCGAAAGTCATAGTAAATCATGGCTTGAAATTCTTAACGTGACATCTCCGTTACTACAACACAAATGTCACACCCACACAAATAGAGATCGCGCATTGAATTTCCTGTTGTCTTCAAGTTTTTTCGATGTCTCACCAGTGACGAGAAAGAAAACCATAGCTTTCTGTCTTACAGTTTCTATAGTTTTTGCGTATTGCAAAATATATGGAGTGGTCCTCGTATGTAGATAGGTATTAATAGGAAGTTGATAACCTGACAGAGTTTTTGTTTTTCTGTTTCTTTTCACTTTTGATGGTTTTATTTACAGGTTGAAGAAACCCAAATTGATGTTAAAATTGGAGACGAAACAGTTCAAGAGGAGACAACAGCCAGGAAAGAAAGACCAATATGGATGGTCGAAAGTACTATTATTGGTCCTGAAACTTTGGAGGTAAGTGTTTTAAACAGTTTATTGTTTGTAATGTAAACCGCATGAATTTCAGTCGTATCAATAAACTGAAAAGGTACTCACTTTTGCTCCTCCAATTTATTATAGATTGTTTAAAAAGTTATACTAAACGCAGAATTTTCGCTGACAGCTATTGTCAAAAGAAAAGTATTTAGTAGTGCATAAATGGAATATGCAATACAATTTTTGAAAATTCGTAGCTTTTGGGTAATAGAAATAAATAAATAAATAAAAAGACATTAAAAGTGGATGTACCCATTGCCTTAAGTGCATAGGAAAGTACTCCTCGTAGGCTAATCATATGGGGAAGGAATCCCCTATCTTATCTTCTTTTAAAATATTTAGTCCGATGAAACCATTAGAAGAACTTTCAAGTGTATAGTTGATGTAGTTGGTAATAGTGAGGCTATCAAAGAAGAGGCCACATCGCTCATAAATGCGAAGATGAAGTTGGTATTCTTAGATGTGCAGAAGGATAAGGATTCCCTTATCTTGGCCACAAACTGTACGGTTTTTTTGAATAATAATAATTAAAGTACTGAAGTACTAACCTTTTGGAGTGCTGTTTGAAAAGTAATATTTTTTAATTGTTGGACAAAATTTACAGATAGATTGACGGATTATCTATAAAAAATCTTTTTTATTTCCTTTGTTGGCAAGTTGTTCTGAATTATTTTAGAAGTTAAATTTTAAAAATCTCGGAAATTACCGTTTTGTGGATGTCATTTTTCTATAGAAAGATATCATGATTGCATTAGTCCTTCTCTACGTAGCCGCCGTTTTTTGGGCCAGTGGTTCTTCACCTTGCGTAAGTTATTTTTGTATGAGTCTGTACTTTAAGCTTGAAACCACACTTCTACTTCAGAAATGACTTCATCCCTGCTGTCAAAATAGTGTCCTTTGAGTGGACGCTTCATTTCTGGAAAGAGAAAGAAATCATTTAGTGCTTAAGTCCAGTGAATGTAAAGGGCTGGGCAAGATTTTATGTCGTAACTGAACTGGCTTTGCGTGGGTGCATTGTCTGCCGAAATCGGCGTCCCTTTTCGTTACCATTCCTTAACGTTTGATCTTCCTCTGAGCTTGTAACCAAGCTAGGAGATAAAAATAATATTGACTAGTGAAAGTTTGACTCTCTGACAGGTAGTCTGTCATGCTGATCCCTTCACAGTTCCAGAACACGGACAGCATCACGGACTTTTGCATTTTTGCCCTCTTAATGGTTGGGGGAGGAGAAGTGTTTCCAGTGCTTTCTCATTTTCTTTTGTTTCTGGGTCATAAAGATATACGAGCCAACTTTCGTCCATTGTGACTAGTCGGCGGAAAAAGACCTTTTCATTACGCCCATAGCGATCCAGCATTTCCCTTTACTCTCCTTCTTGGGTTCTCTTCTGGAAAATTGTAAGCAATCGTGGCACCTACTATGCTGTAGCTGGTTAGGGATTTTATTACAAACGAATCCGTAACCAACACTGAATTTCTAATAGTAAACAGTGATCACTAGCTGCGTCTCCTCATTGACTGATGCTAATAGATGCCACTAGAGTGTAAGCGATTTGCATATTTAAAACTGTTGTCACGATTTAATTGCAACATAAAAAAAATGCTCTATTTCAATTTTAATTATTTCAAAATAGGACAAGGGCCGTAACCATATTAAGATATTATCATTAATATTTCTGTATTTCTACAGAAATATATTGTGACGTTTTAATTTTGCAACCTAAACTATATTGTTATAAATTTAATTATTTGAAAATGGTTAATGATGATACTGACTATAAACGTGCTTTGCTATTTACTCTTAGGCAAGAGCTATAACCATATTTAGATTTGAGTATTAATATTTATGTGTCCATAAGTTTGTAGTAATTTCATGGAGCAAAAGTGAGTATCTGTTGAGTTTATTGATCTTACTTTAAAATATATATATATATATATATATATATATATATATATGTATATATATTTGGTCTAGGAATTAATTCGTGCGGGTGGACAAGAGATGGCGCAACGAACGGAGCGTCCCACAGTTCCGTGTATCCACACATGTGTTGCAAACCCCTGTCATCGCGTATCGTTCGTAGTATAGGGCAGTGGATTAAAACGTCAACAACACCAGTTTGTAGTTAAGTGAACATGGCGCAATTTGTGCCTGATAAAGTGTTTTTGCGGGGTGTCCTGCTGCATTACTTTAACATGCAGAAAAGTGCGACTGAAAGTCATCGTATTTTGGTGGAAGTGTATGGTGACCATGCTCTAGCTGAGCGAACGTGTCAGAAGTGGTGATTTCGGCTTGGCAGACAAAGAGCGAGCTGGACAGCCAAAAAAATTTCAAGACGAAGAATTGACAGCATTGCTCGAGCAGAATTCGTGTCAAACGCAGGAACAACTTGCAGCAGCATTAGGCGTTGATCAAACAACAGTCTCCAAACGCTTGAAAGCCATGGGAATGATTCAAAAGATGTCACATTGGGTTCCACATGAATTGAAAGACAGAGACGTTGAAAGACGAAAAACCATTTGCGAATTGCTGCTTCAACGACAGAGCAGAAAGGGGTTTCTGCATCGAATTATTACGGGTGATGAGAAGTGGGTCCATTACGAGAACCCTAAACGAAAAAAGGCCTGGGTGAAACCAGGTGAACCAGGTCCATCACAACCAAAACGAGATATTCACTGTGCAAAGGTTATGCTGTGCATATGGTGGGATATGAAAGTTGTGGTGTACTATGAGCTGCTGCAACCGGGTGAAACTATGAATGGAGAACGTTATCGACGACAATTAATGCGTTTGAAGCAAGCTCTGGCCAGAACACGACCAGAATCGGAGAACAGACATGATATGATAAACTTATGATAACGCTCGCCCACATGTCGCAAAACCGGTCAAAACCTATTTAGAAAATGTCGGATGGGAAGTTTTACCCCACCAGACGTTGCTCCTTCGGACTACTACTTGTTCGATTGCATGAACAACGATTTGATTGGACAGCGGTTTACTTCTTCAGAAGATATCGAAACATGGTTCTCTGACTGGATCGCTTCCAAGGATGAGGACTTCTTTCGCCACGGAATCCGTACATTGCCCGACAGATGGGCGAAAGTGGTGGCTAGCGATGGACAATATTTTTCTTAAGGTATTTATGTATTTTGTGTTTGTACTACAGCTTCAATGTGTGCGTACCAACCGCACGAATTAATTCCTAGACCAAATATATATATATATATATATAAATTTATTTTATTTCATTTTCTTGTAAATTCCATCAAAATAATCAGCGTAAATAAATAACTGTATATTAATTAATTCATGAGACTACAGAACTGAAATTAATGTACAGATTGCAATGTGTCATCGTGAAAATGTATTCTGTGATAACGTGACGATGACAAATACCCTCGCTGCTAACATTCCCATTAAACACCATAATTAATCAATCTGTTAGTATTTTGTGAGACCTTAAATACTAGTTAGCACGGTCAGTGAATGCTACTAAAACGGAAAAATGATTTACTTGTCAATTGTAAACCATACAAATAACTAGATTTGAGTAAAATCTTCTGAAAAAAAAAATATATTTAAAGTCTTTATAACTTCGTTCCTATCTATTCGAGTCCAGGTATCCAACGCTAAGGTACTTTTGATGTGTATTATTCTCTCCACCTCCGTCGCACTGTGTGTGTGATAGAGCTTGCAAATTTTAGATCTTTGTGATAGTATAGCATCCTTAGTTTGCAACACTGAAAAATAAATATGGTATTTTAAGTTTTCACATGACATGTTGATTTGAAATATGTAATAATCTGACTTAGTGCCATTTTAAAAAAAAACAAAAAAAACTTTAAATTGGGTTGGCAGCACTGTTTGTTGGGCGTTTCTGTTTAATGCGTGCAGAGGGGTCTCCAATTTAGTTACTTCGTGCAAAGTTTCGCTTTTCTCCCTCTTTTGCTTTCTCCGTTACCACAGTTGGACATTATAAATGATGCACTCTAGTAAGAGTTACGTCTGGATTATGAATTACATTTTCTTCTAAACCGCCCAGACATGAAAGCAGAGCCCCACATTTTAAATATTAGGGTTGTTGCCTTAGAATATACGAATTAGTCATTCACTTGCACGAATTCAATATGGTGGGCGAGGGCACACAATATTGTTCGTTGCCAGAATGATGTACTTAAGGCACGCATAGTCTTCCAAGGGAGAGCCTCAAACGCCACCCGAATTGTGTCGATCAGCTGGGTCTTGGTATTACAGGCAGCGCGTTTAGTTATTTGCTCGACCACACTCCTCACATAGTAATTCATAGGGTTACCATGAGGGAGTAGTGTTGTCAACGGCTTGAGCCGCTTGGCTCATGGCTCAGTTACCACCGAGCCGACCCAACAGCTCACTCAACCGAGCCGGCTCGAGCCGATGGCTCATTCCAACCGAATCTGAGTCGATGGCTCATTCCAATCGAGCCGGCTCGAATTGTTGGCTCAGTTGAACCGAGCCGGACCTCGAGCTGAGCCGGTGGCTCAGGGCTTGAGCTGAGCCGATTGACATCACTAGTGGGAAGCAACTATAACAAATTTATTAATTTGTTCTAATTGAAGGATGAAGACAGTTGCAGACTGGCCCAACCCCGCTATCCGGTAATCGCCAGATGGGTGGGCCTACCGGATAAAATCGAAAGTGCCTATTTCTAGGGAAGATGCTTAAAAATGTTGCTAATGATAGATAGATGCTTTCAATATTTTCAGGTGCTAGACTGCGTAAAATTTTCCCATGAATACTTTTTTAAAAATTAAAGGAGAGGTGCCCTGATTAATAGAAATGCCGGCAGTTCATTTTATTCCGTTTATTTATTCCCTTTCTTGTATTTTGCAAAAATAAATAAATAAATAATTTAAATATAGAACAAGATGATAACTTTTCTCTAATTGATACGTTTGTATTAGTATTGCAACTGAACATTGTTTAGATACCATCCGAAAAGGGAATGGTTACGGATTTCCCCTTTGTCGGGGGTCCGTCCTCATTCGAATCCCGGGGAATGCATTGGACGTAGTTGTTCGGATCACACTGGTCTCGTTCTTAGCAACTAACAGCTGGGTTGGGACCTAAATACAAATAAGGAATATACTAAATTAATATATAAATAAGGATTAATAAGAATGTAAGCCATGAAGGCAAAGAAGTTACTTTGTCGTGCTATTATTAGGTATCTCCAAAATTAAAATCATGTTAAGTTTGCCAAATAAAACTATCTTCCCTTTGGGTTATAAAAGAGTTTAGTTTTGTTTTTCTGATACCTCACTCAACCCTACAACTTCGTGACACTACGTCATCAAAATGGTTCAAATGTATCAATGTATCAAATGTGATTCCGAGTCGGCTCAAGAAGATGGTTCATCTGAGTCGAGTCGAACCGAGCCGGCTCATCTGAGTCGATTCGAACCGAGCCGATGGCTCATCCCAGCCGAGCCGATGACTCACCTGAGCCGATGGCTCATCGCAACCGAGCCGGTGGCTCATTCCAATCGAGCCATCTCGTGCTGTTGGCTCAGTTGAACCGAGCTGAGCGGAGCCGGTTGACATCACTAAAGGGAAGTTTCCATCCAAGGTTTGCCCACGGTGATCAACAACTCCACATAGTCATTCGAATTGAGCCTGAGTCCCTGTTCTAAGACGCGTGGTGACATCACATCACCCTTAATGGAGACAGACCAAACATCATCACATTTTGGGGAAATTTAGCATGCATGACATGAACGTCCGAAGGATTGTAAGGAAGCCATTTGTTGTATACCGGGTTCCGACATTTTGTCAATCAAAGAAGAACCGTATTGTTCCTTATTCAATAAGATGTTCTACTTTGTTAAGGAGTTTCTTTGCCGTGATCAAGCCTTTTCTGGTAGGAGTTAGACTTTACACCTCTTGTAAGAGTGACCGCGGAGGTCCTCATTCACAACCAACTTCATGGTGAACGCTTCAACACCCATTTCCTTCGCTGAAATTTGCATTTGATTGTCTGGCTTTTCCGTCACTTTCTCCTGCAATTATTGAATGAATTCTGGTGTTGGCGACAATCAGAACACTGTCTGTGTGGTTTCCTATCAGCCACTGCTTCGCAGTCTCCGTTACATCAGTGTGTTTCGCGTTGTATTGCTTTTACTGTGATTATGTAGCTGTCTTGGTTGCAGTTCCTTTTGACATCACGGATATATCTGCAATGGCAGAGGGAAAACAGGCTGTGGCAAATACATTCTGACATCACATATTTATAGAGCGTAAGAACAAATTGCCAAATTTAGCGTCAACACACTATATTAATCTAGTTCATTGTGTTTCTGTGCATACTTAATATATTTGCTGGATCTATTACGTATTATTATTATTTATATTAATATTATTACTTTTTCTGTATGAACAGCCGCCAGCGAAAATGGGTATATGCACACCTGCATATTCTTGTAGCAGCAACTTCTAAGTGAATTGACTAATTACAGAGTGTCGTTTGCAGTTTATAGTAACGAATTCGATAGCTAAATAGCAGCACACTTGAACACGTCCGAGAAGTTATTGCTCTTAGTTCGAAAATGGTGTTTGTTGACTTACAGGGAGGATGGCCTTTGTATGTGTGGTCATATGGCTCCGAAACTACGGCATTTAGAGAGGGCTACATTTGTGTCTTTTTCCACATTCGGTGGAGTTATAACCAAATTAGTAAACATTGTATGACATGTCAAAGAAAGGGATCAACGCTGCCTTTTAATCGCAACAAAACTAGCACCTGTGCTGTTGCTTTTCCTTTCAATATTGCGCATCGTAGACATCAGAGGTGCGAGTATACTGCACAAAGTGCATTCGTTGTGACGTGGAAACCCCGCGTCTCAAAGAGCAAAAGCAAGGCCAATACAGTGCTCCGTGGCAGTCGTAAAGCGCATAATTGCGCAAGATTTATCTGGTAAAGAAGCATAAGACTCCAGTTAATATGCTCCGTCTCACATATCATGGAAACCGTATGTATGCCATCTTGCAGGGGACAAGTGAGAGTTTGTAGTGAGTCTGGACGAGGCATGGTTATATCTGTCAGGATATGATAAAAAATATTACCATCTTCCATGGTCCCTGTGATTCCAGTCTCGACTGCTATAATAGTGAACTTGCGCTACCCAGAATGAACAAAAAGGCTAAAATCAATGCAGTATATTGCCAGATAAACCTTTTGGATTCACTACACCGCCGTGATATTTCATCCTTATCTTACATTGTCATTCATCAGGACAAGGCGTCCAGTCACATGGCGTAGCCAACAGTAACGTATATGGAACAGATAGCACATGAAATGGAAATTCATGCAATCCCTTTTATATATATTCCTGTGAAATCACTTCATGCATCCCCTATGAACTTTTGTGAGTTCCCGTTGTTAAAACAAGTGTTATGCTATCAACAAATGCACACACTCGACAGTCTTTGGAAAGTGTGTCAAGAGAAATGGAACAGACATGGTCAGATTGTCCTTAACTGAGATGCAGAATGATAAATAACAGAGAAAGCTTGCACATTGAGCACGGTTGTTGGTAGTGTTCAGGTATTTCTTGTAGCTGGTAGTATTGAACTGGTAAGAGTGTCAAATTCGCTACCATAAACTGGAGACGACTTTCTGTGTACAGGGGGGGCGCGGTGGCTCAGTGGTAGAGCGTTCACCTCCGGTGCTTGGGGTCCCTGGTTCGATCCCAGCTTGCGCCGTGTGGACTTTGTGGTAGACAAACACCGTGCTCGTGGGTTTTCTCGGGGTTCTCCCGTTTCCTCCCACTTTCTTCATTTCTTATCATCACCGTCTCCTTTAGCCTAACTGGCATAACCGTGGGATGTAAAACTTAAAGATTTCATTTCATTTCATTTTTCTGTGTACAGTTTTATGTACTCTACAAAGAGTGACGGTCTCTCTACATCAAAGAAAATGGAAATAAAATTGGTCGTCTTGTTCTGAAGGTATTGACAAAAGAATAAAAAGAATATATATTCTTATTTTTTGCTGGTGACTGCTCACATTGAGACTGCTCACTTTCAACTGCATGAATACTATTGTTGGTGTATATGCATAATTCCGAATAGCTAGATATTAACACGAATGACATTGGTACATACGGTCTGGGTTCCATTTCTAGTAGTGGCACAGGATTCCATTCCTATTAGTGGATTTTGACCTAGTATCGTGAGACAATCGTGGAGCTACTTGAACTAAAAGGAAACATACTCCGGTCAAGAAAAGAGGAGATATTGACAAAGGGAACCGATGATACATTGGCACTTGCGTCTGGGCAGTTATGACTCTGCCGTAGCTGTAGCACCATAGCTTTTTATGTACACTCATGTCCAAAATTATTGTCGCATGTCTATAAATATGATGTTGTAGGAATATAATTTGATAACGAATTCGCCCGGTATTTCTTACGATGTATAATCGGCAAAGACATGTGTGACAAATTTCACGTCAAAAGAGCAGTAAATAAGAACAATAAATCGAAAATAAAACTTTGTCCTTTTAGCAACATTTTGTTTTACTCATTCTAATTTTCGTATTTATAATTCTTTTCCTATGAAATCTACCGCAAATATACATTTCCCGATTATACACATAGTATCAGTATTAAAAGTGCTCTGCAAAATCATTATCAAATTATATTCTTACAAGAAGACAGTTATAGATATGCGACAATCATTTTGGACATGAGTGTACATACATTTATATAATTTAACAAAAGTAAGCGTTGTAACGTAAAGACGTTAAAGAAGATCAGAATAAGAATAAATTTGTGTAATTAGACCATTTAAGGATCATGACAATTGATTGAATTGGTTTTCTTTCCAGGCTGAATCTATAAGTAATATACCTGGACTTCCATTGGAAGTGCCAAGCTCTGAGCGTAATAACAAAGCGCAAGAAGACATAATGTCTGTGTTATTGCTACACGAGAAGAAAGGCAGTGGAGAAGGGAAACCTATCATTCCTGGACAGAATGATAGTGGCAGCGAGTCTAGTGAAGAAGAACAAAAGGAATCCGACTTGGAGCCAGGTACGTGATCTTTATCATCATTTTAAAAATGTTATTTCTGAAGAATTGTGTATAGTGACCAAATTTTATAAGTTTCAATAATTATTTTCGAAAGTAATGAGACAACATGACGGATTTCATTTTGTTTTATGTGTAACCTGTAGAATATCATCTACTCTATTATCAGCCAAGCACCGAAATGTCTCGTTGACTCCGGTAAAATCAAAAACTTTATACCTGCGCTTCACAGTGTTGCCATTGTTGGTAAAAGCGTAACTGACACAGAGTTCCAGTTTTCGTTTTATTCCAATACAGGTGCTGTCGACCACGGTTGAACTCAGTTAGCATTCCTTACCCTTAGAATATCGCTCGTCAAATTATCGTTAAGAAGATATAGATTAACATATTGGGTTGGTGCGATTGAAGTGTCCGGTTTTCAGGTATTGTGGGAAACAACTCTCTGCAACGCAATTAATAAATAGATCGATATCACAAACTCTCTACATGTTCACAAAACAGACGTGAGTACCCAGCCATCAGGAAATAGTGTTGTTGAACAAGATTGTGTGAAGATGCAACATGGAGAACATTCAGTTCAGACTGTCTTCCTTTTGCAAGTTCAAATTGGGATATTTTATACGCTTTGCCGCGAAAAGTGCATTTGAGCTAAGGGTGGTAACCATGCGTTGTTGGAATTTCGTGCCAGTGACACAATATTGAAAAATGAACCCCGCGATTATCAACCAACAGTATCTTCTGATGAGCTCCTTAAGAACACTGTGGAAGATAATCCTTCGAATAGTGTTAAGCATACAGCATACTCTGTCGTTCGGCGTCTCCTCGCAAGCGGTAAGGGGGAAAAGTTGGATTCATGAGTGCACATGAGTTGACACTCAGCAACAAGCATCGCTGTCTGGATATATGTAGTTCTCTGAGTATAGGGAATAATCAAGAACGATCAGAACAGTGGTTGTTTATGATCTGCGTCAACGAAAGTTTCCAAAATAAGTTGTTAATGGTACGTGGGGGTGTTCCATCCGAGGCGAAACCATCATTGTGGATTGTTATAGTGCTGAACTCCATGAAATACACCGCATAGTTGTTCGCAAGCATCCAGCAGTGGTGACGAAACATGTGTCCTCTCTTTCACATTAATCCGCGCTCGCATGTGCTCAGAGTACAATACAACCTCTGCATGAGTTACAGTATCACTCTTCCCCACTCCGTGTTTTCTTGATTTCCTGACGTTCCTATCTCGATTACTCCTTGGCAGGGAAAAACCTCCGTGAAAACCGGGCACCGCAATATACAATTGAGAACTTCTTCGAATTGCAGACCGCAAACTTCTTTCGTCATAAAATCTAATCAATGATGACAAAACTATCTGGCTGCAGCCAGAGATAACTGACACTAACTGACTAACTGATGACTGATATATTTTTCCTCTTTGAAAAATGACACGCGTTATTTTCAGTGGCATCGAACCAATATTTACGCATGCATATTTGCCTGTTGATGTGTCGGTTGTCAGTGTTTTTACATTCTGCGAGGTGTGATCAAAAAATATGATGAATAATTTTATTAAAAACAAATAAGCTTACATGGAATTTGATTTAATCTTCTTCAAAGCACTGTCCTTGGCTTGCAGTGCACTTATCTCAACGTTGAATCCATGACTGGAAGCATTTCTGGAAAGCTTCTTTTGGAAGGGCGTTCATCTGCTTTGTCGTGGCTCTTTCAATGTCAGGAATGGTGTCAAACATTTTCCTTTAAGCACGATTTTAATTTTTGGGAAGAGCCAGAAGTCAATGGTGCTATATCTGAATAGTATATTGGATGCGGACAGACAGGAATATATTTTTTCGGCCTAAAACTCTCAGATCAAAAGGAAGGTGTGAGAAACAAATTTTGCACTCACTCTTTTCATTTGGAAAGAATCGGTTAAAATGCTTTGCACAGACCCGTACGAGATGCTAAGTAAGCTTTCGAATAGTTATTCGCCTGTTTAAACGAACAGCTTTCTGCCACTTTTTGCACGTTTTCTTTTGAGGTTAATGGATCTCCCGAATGTTGGTCGTCTTCTAACGACTCATTTTCGCGTTTAAATTGTTCATATCACTTATAAACAGTTCTGAGAGTTACAGCATTATCGCCATTCACCAATTTCAACATTTTATGAGTTTCTTTGGCACTTTTTTGCAGCTTGAAACAGAAGTTAATGTTCACGCGTTGTTCGAAACCCTTGATACGCGATCTCACTCCAGCTGCTCTGGGCGCTGACTATTTTTGACCGTTTTCGTACCTTGTAGAGTAACTTCTAATTGGATTTATATCAAACGAATAGAGGTAATAATAGTTAAGGACGTTTCTTTAAAACTTGCGTTTTGTATAAATTAGTTTAAATGTAGTTATGTGTGACATATTGTAAATAAAATGTTGTTTGTCATAAGTTGAAACCAAATATAGCACAACATTGTCATGTCCTTCGCAATAAGCTACGAAAACGGAAATATATGTGTGTTGGAGAAACACTTACTAGAGTAAATTTTAAATTATTTTTTAATTGTTTATTTAAGACAGTGTGATACAAAGTTTGGTTTCTAAGATGCTGCAATGGACGATGGGCACTAGTGTATAGCTATATGTAACTATGTTAAATTAATGTTTTTGTAATTCAACACGTTGTTTTCTTTGGTTTACATATCCAATGAATAATGTTGTTATTCTGGCTAATAAGCAAGTTTTCTTGAAAAGCGTTATACGTCACTTTTACTGAAAGTTTTCAATATGGTCAAATTAAATTTGTAGGGTTTCGTGTCTCAAATTTCTTTTCAAGTTGCTCCATTGTAGATTATTTTAGAGATATCTTCAAATGTGTGTTGTGTTACTGAGGAATTTAATAATGTAGTTCACCACATTGAATATGAAGCTAATGGAGTATGAATTGTGGTGTCAGGAATAGGATATAATGGGATGGTTAAATTATGTTTAACCAAGTTAGATCGATAGGAGTCTGCACAACAAGGAAGATTCTTGAATCTGATCAACGAAGTAAGATATTTAAATTGTTTCTGTCAGCTTGACCAACGTTACATTAATAGTATGTTCTCTTTTTCTGTTGTAGTTGGCACAATAGAGAGTGATGAAGAGGACATGATACCCACTGTGACAGTGGGTGGAAAAGATGTTCCTCTGGTGGATGTTAATGACGATCTCATTTCAAAAATGAGCCCCTCTGAGAAGGAAGCGTATATTCAAGTGTATCAAGAATACTATTCCCATATGTATGATTGAATAAAATGCGCCGGATATTTTTGTAATGTACAAAAGTTCAAGAATGAATGTAAAAGTTCAGTGTGTCTCAGGTGTGGAAAAAGTGAAGTCTATAGGTTGTGCTGTTACTGTTGTGAGTTTTGATACAAGAACAATGATGATGAACGATCCAAAAGAAGTGATTTTAACTTGTATTTATGTATTTGAGAATTATTTTGATTCGTAATATGAAATGAATTCTTCGGCAATAAATGAAACTTACTGTAGTATACGCAAAAACAACATGTTGCAGTGAATTTTGGATATGGAACGTAATACTTTGATTGAAGTAAAGAAAACAATTCAAAAGTAAAACAACCTTTATGAATATGAATATTCACAGTAATATGAACCTTTTGAATTGCAGTTTCTGCAGCTTCCACGTTTTACTAAATTATGTATTCAAAAAGCTAAAACAAATGAACTGTGAAGTATTCACAGCAATTATTTTTAAACTCCTATATGAATTTCCAAAAATATTTTTGAATAAAATAAATGACAGAAAAAAATCGCTGATTACAGTGAAGAACTTAATGTATTTTCATTTTATGTTTCAACAAATCAACTGTTTCAAGATGCTTATAGCAACATAGGTCCAGTCGTCTTCCAACCACCGGTATTACCATTATCTGCTTATAAACACACTTTCATTTGCATTTCTTTATGTTATTGTGTAACATTTTGGGATTAAATTAATTTAATTATAAATAATGAAGAGAATTTGTTTGATTTCTGGTAGCACCACAGCAACCGTCAAAACAATATAGCTTAAGTAAAATAACAATGTTCTTATATGAATTTTCATTCTTTGTGTTGTTTTAACCTTGAAACTACTTTCGTTACTGTAAAACTCCAAAATATGTCTGAAATGACAAAGTGAAATATCACTGCAAAAATACAAAAACATAAAAATCCATTTGTTTTGTCTTAAAACGTAAAGAAATTAAAAGACAATGGAGTACATAAAACTAAAATTGTATTTCACTAGAAATAAATGCTATAAAACGGAGCACATCTGTGAATCTTCTTATTTTCTTAATTTTGAGCAAAAAATTGAATAATAGTGTATTCAAAACATGCTTGAATAATCCTCAATCATACAGACTTCCTAGTAAGTACGAATAATAAAATAATGGTTGATCCAGTTGTATTTTCTTAAAAATATGATAAGGTGTAAAAAAAATCCCTGAATCAGCACTGTGATCCTTTTATGATTTGAAATCATCTAGTTATTTCATAAATATTGTCAGAGATTCTGACCGCCGTTTGACCACGTTGGATATGAGTGAGTGCTGCCATCTGGTTATCATGGGCGAAATGTTCATTCCACGGTGAAACGTGTGGCAGTGGGAACGTGTAACGATGGAGTGAAACGACTATGAGAATCATATTGTAGTCATAGCGCTACACAAGGTGGGCATGCCACCACTACGGATCTTCGCCACCCTGAATATCAGTGAACGATTAGTGCTCTTCACCATCCAGCGTTATAATGAAACGAGAAATGTCAATGACCGGTAGCGTAGTGGTAGACCATGCACTGTGAGGACATCATAGTGCAGTCAGTGGTGTCCCGAGAGATGTCCATTTCGAGGTCAATCATGTCACGAATGCTCAATCAAGACTTAGGACTCAGAACCTACAAACAGGTCACTTCATGACTGACGCATTACGCCAGTAGAGAGTGGTGAAAGCCAAATGTCTCCTCAAGCATCACGCAGGAAATATTCACAGGACAGTTCTCTTCTCCGACGAGAAGCTGTTCACAGTTGAGGAGTTCTTTAATCCCCAAATGACCGTGTGACGCATCATCAGTGCAAGCTATTGAACGTGTTTCCAGGTTGCAAGGGTCCCACCACCCAGCATGTCATGCTGTGGTGGAGTGTGAGCTTCGACAGTGTAACCTAGCTCCATATTTGAGAACAAAGGATGAAGACATCAGCTACTGTGTGTCAGTCCACAGTGTTGGAGCCCATTGTGAAACCACTCAGTAACACCATGTTCCCCAACCAATAATGGAATTTGTAACAGGATTCTGCTCTCGCGCACAAGGCATGGTCAACACAGGAGTTGTTATGGACCAACATCTTAGACTTTATCTCCACATCAAACTGGCCCTCTAGCACCCCCCTAGCAAACGGACCCGCTCGACTACATACTGATGTCAGTGCTTCAACCAATAGCCTACAAGAGGAGACACACTAATGTTGACTCTTGAAACGCATCCTGGTCAAGGCAGCCCGGCATTTCCCCATCGACACTGTTTGTAATTCCATTGATGAGTGGCCCGTCAGACTCTGGACCTGCATCCAGGCTCAAAGTGAGCATTCTGTAAACTGATTGGTGCCCTTCATGCTGCATACTTCAGTGTATCTTTTTGTAAAAGGATGTCAGTGTATCGTCAACACTATGATATGCCTGTGTACACTTGATGAAACGTTTGACTTTCACTTCTCTCTGCTGGCACAATGCATCTGAGTTTCATTTCTAAACCCTCTAACAGTATTTATGAAATAACAAGGTATGAAATTACAGGACCAGGTACAGGATAAATTTATTTCCAAAAGTAGGGGTAACATTTTATGAGATCTTGATGAAGTTGTGGATGATCGTGTGAATAGTAAATACGTTATTGTGTCTGTTCTGTAAGATTGTATTTTTTTCTTGTATGAAGAATTTTGTTGTTGTCCTATTTTCGTGTTTGTTGAAGCTATCTCAACATCAGACGACAGAAAGGAAAGGTAACACTTCGCATATTGAAGCAGGGAACATTCCAAACTCGATATCTCCTTGTACTTTACTAATGCCAGACAGCTTAAGCTTTGTTGGCAACTGAAATTTCTCCGTGAATCATTTTTCGTTCTGAAAGAAATACTTCAAATTCAGCCCTAAATTAATATTCCCTGACAAATAGAAAGACGGTAGAATATCGTATCATATCGAATACTTGTTTATGTATTGATCATTTTGATCGTTGTGTAAAAGACGTTATATGAGATTTCTACATAAACAAGAAATTATACAGACACGTGGAAAATTTTCACCTGTGATAGAGGAAAAGGTAAAAAGTTATGTGGAATGAGGAATCATTGTGGTGATTGTTATACGTATAAATTCCAAAGCAAGAAGAAATAAAATATTAAAACGTAAAAGACTAAGCATGAAGTGCTAGCAAGCTGAAATACAGAGTAGTTTCACAGATACCTTGTTTTCTGTTACAACGAATGCAGTCCCTAGCAATATAGCAAAAGGGAAAATACAGGGTGTCCCAAAAGTAACTAGCTGATTTTATTTATTTTTAGGTTTGCAATTAGAAGCTTTGAAGTTTTGATATATTTTGTTTTCATTTCAGAATTGAAGATTTGAAGAAATTAAGGACATTCAGTATTGAACGTAAGAGTCGTAATTGTGGAATTTTATTATGGAAACAGCAGTCAACTGCGAGCTTGTGCTAGTTCTCTTCGTGTTTTTCACTTCCAGTGATTTTTCCGGTATATACATTACTCAGATTTCCCTATCCTTTTTTTTACTTACTCTTCGTCAATACTTTACGTGTATTTCATGTTTCTCCAGCTTTGCCGATTTCTCGTACTTCGTTCTTCAACTTCTGGACATCCATTTCTCTTCTTGAACTCAACTTTGTCTCCACGCTTTTTTCCTATTATTTTCAAGATTTCTTATATAGACTTCTTAGCTCTGCTCCTTTCACGACAATGTGCTGTTTTTCACTAACGCTCACAGAGTTCGAAATGTTTCCACCACTAATTTTAGTTACTGTGTGTATTTCTTCTCAAGTACTATTTTTCAAAATTCCGAATTGATCAACATTTACTTATTATTATTTTTTTTTCATTATCTAACTTTTTCTAGTTCTTTCCTTTTTTCTTGTTCTTTTTTCCCATCGTTTGAGTCTTTACTTTGATACTCCATACGACAGCGGTCACAACTGTACTTGTCTAAAGGATCATCGATGAATAGAAATCTCAATTGTTTTAAGTGTGGAGCAGGAAAGAAAGTTTCAAAGTAAACGGTTATCGTAAAAAACAAGACCTTTTTCTGTCGTACGTCTAACTAGATCACTTTTGTTCACCAAACTAAATTTTCCAGCTCTTAGTAACGACAACAGTGAACACAAGAATAGGAAATCTAGTTATATCAACAATGAATTACAATATTTTGTATTAGATTTAACATAGACAAGACCAGAAAAAAATAAAAGCCGAACATTTTTGATATTTTTTATATACTGAGGACGGTTAAGCGCAGAATTGTGAATATGACGAACGGTGCGTTGAAAACTTGAACAGACTTAGTTTTGATGGTCCAATCATATTATTGATTATCAGTTGTTATTATTAGAATTGTATCGGATAATTTCGTGATTCTATGTGAATACTGAAAATAGTGAATCGGTTTAAGGATAATAAGTTATTGTATAGTAATTGGATCGAGGATATTTGCTAACCTCTCTTCTTTCAAACACTTAATCACATCCTTTCATAAGGTCAAACCCTGGAAACTATTTGAACTATTCTACCGGCCACTAATTTAATTTTTATGGCACTCCCGTCTCCTCGATTACTGTATTTATTTGATGAAAGTCATTAAATAGCTATTACCCATAAAACAATTGGTCATCAATGATACTGCAGTTATGAATATTCAGATTTTTTATTAACTGAATTTCATTCTTATGTAATTTCAATCAATGACATAAATAATAACCCATTTCGTTTCATGGACGTAGATAATCGATACCGATCAATATCGACATTTTAATTCTAATTATTCCCACTGATGTTCTACATTAATGAGCTATGCCTGCCTTTGGCGTAAAGGCTGATGCTATCTCTGGTCGCCTAAATCAAGTAGGTAAAAATATTAATCAAACAGGGCTTTATGTGCAATGCTCCGAAAGAGTGCGGCCAACAAAGCATTAGCCTTTAGCCCCAATTTCATCTCCCTATGAATTTGCTCGAACTTGAGTGCAAGCGATAGCGTCCGTGCATAGAGCACGACTCTGAAGGAACCAGAGTGGTCGGATGCACCGTTCCTGTGTTATCACGATCCAAAGTGTGGGGTGCTACGAGATGGCGCCAATATCGAGGTGCAGCTGCGAGATCGCCTCTTAATGCCTCGAGGGTATTTGTATACAGTATGAAGCTATCACGTTACAGTGGTTACAGATATAACTTCGTATCATATTAAACTTATTGATCAAGCTTGTTGTTTCGAGTCTCGAGCACGTACAGCAGGATGTTGTTCACATATGGTCACCATTATGTGATACTTCTCTTACGGCCACAACTATGAGTTTATTGTGCCCAGTCATCGATAGTCCAACGTTTCTCTTCGCATTGAAAATGATTCCGATGATGAGGATGTTTCTGATTGAGTTTCAGTGCCACGTCGATCTCAACCTCGATGCTGGCACCATCTCGTGGCATCCCACACTTTTGGAATGCGATATATCAAGAACGGTGCATTTGACCACTCTGGTTCCTTCACAATCGTGTTCTACGCATCGGAAGCTATCGATTGCAATCACGTTTGGATAAATTGATGGGGAGACGAAATTGGGGCTAAATCTGAACGAACTTTTTATGGGCAAATGTCCACGCTTAATCTTCATTAATTGAATAACAAGCAAGCAATGGTTTCTTATACCAGAAAATAATAATTAAAAATAGCTAATATATAACATAAATACTGTCCGCCTTATGCATAGTCGTTTTGACGTATGATTAGCGTCATACTAAAGGCCTGACTACTGTAGGAAACATATGTTAGTCGAACTCTTTAGTATGGCACTAATCACTCGCCAGAACGACTCTGCATAAGGCCCTGTATCTCTAACTTAAATCACCACTCTAGTAGTATTTTTCAGTTCCTCAAATATTTCCCTTGAAATGTCTCATATTATTTACATTATTTTCATTATGTTATTTATTATTTGCATCTATTATATATTTCAGTTTTAATCCATCTCAACCTTTTACAAATAATATAAATATTTAAAAACAACAATAAACTGAAAACGATAACAAACCTATTTTCAACATTTGGCTTTTCAATCTCAAATTATAAATTTATCTCACAATTGATCAAGAACATTAATTGAATTAATAATTATCCCATTTCCTTTTTGACATCTTCCCGGACAATTTAACATTTTACGAAATAAAATTACCCTTACAATTCATAAAAAAATATAAAAATGTTCTAGGTCCCTCAAGTCATCAAGGAAGAACTTCCTTATTCATCTCATTGACAAGATGCTTATGTTAGCACCACAAAATAACCCTTAATTTCTAGTAGATCAAAACCCCTAACTACTAACTGGTGCAGTAGGAACTGGAATTATAACAGACAGTAGTATGGAAAGGAGTTAGCAAAAATTTTTGGACGGTCTGGAGTCAATGACCTAGCGGTACACAGGATCATCTCTTTTGATTTTGACAGTGGGTACATTAGACTATCCCTTAATTTTGGGAGGGGTGAAAAGGACAACCCTATTAAATTTTGGAAATTGTCAAAACTAAAAATTAAGTCAATAACCTATCACGCGATAAACACGAGGCAATATTAATATTTGACAATGTTTTATTTACAGAAGGGTTAAGCAGGACCACCTAAATTTACAAAGTTATACATTCGTGTCCAGAGAACATTTACCAAAGTTTATTTTTTTGACTATTCCCAAATTTAAGGGATGCTCCTATGTACCCCTCCTAAAATTTAAGACAAGTGAGTCAATGTATTCATATTTTATGAAACGGAATGGATCCATATACTCAGCTATATAACCATATAAGGTAATAAAGATTCATCAAAGAGAAGAGAATGAATCAGAAACCTACAAAGTTTACATTTTTCGCTAAATTTTAACCCACAAAAGGAGAACAAGGTGGACCTATTAAACTCCCAGTAGTAAATACCCAGGTCGTATACTACCACACTAAATTTTTAGTTTAGGCAACTTCCAAAATTTAAGGGAGTACCCTATGTACCCATCCCAAAATTTAGTGGTGAGCCAACGTACCCATTGCGAAACTCAAGAGGTGTTATCCTTATTACCCCTAGGTCATTGACCCTGGGCTATCCAAAAATTTTTGCCGAGTCAGCTAGCAGTGTCTGTCCATACTACTCAGGTCTAACGAAATGATTTCATCAACAGATTCCCTCATTTTTTCAGGATTATTAATTATATTAATAACAATAGTTCAAAAATTGGATATTGTTTCTAAAAACACCCATCGACATATATAGTACAACCCATTACTCAATTAATTTAATAAAATATTTTATATATTTTGTTCTCATGGTAGACAAAAAATGGAGCTTACACTTTTTAGTTAATACCAGTATTCCATTGTATTGTCTGTTTTATACACCTAAGTTTATAGACCTTTAATAGAAAATAAAATTAACAATAACTTCATCCTTTAGCATTACCTCAAGTTATAGGTATGTAACAAAGAAATTATATTGTTTAACATGCGGAATAGTTTAAAGATCTAGCTATATAATAATTTACCATCTGCTGATTTGATAACGACAATCTTTTCTATCACATATCATTTACTGTTTGTACGCAAAGGTTTCGCACGTTTGCATATGGTGTATGTATGCTTCTACCTCAGTCTTTTTCTTTGTGTTTGTCCGAGTTCTAAGCTAGTCTGCTTGGCAAAAAACGGAGGGGTGAAGCATTATTTATATAGTTTCATGTGGAAATGTGAATTTTTTTTATATATTACTGGTTCATAGAAAAAATGGTGCTATATAATATTTGCCGTTGCGTGAGTGCGTATTGGTTATTTGTCTTCCAGTGGAGTTAAGAAAGCTACAGGAATTGTGTTTTAATTGTAATTCAAAACAAATGCAATCGCGTATTTCTTTAAATGTAGCACATGCTTGTAGTATTTACTGACTTTCATTTTCTAAGAATAATAACATACATTTAATGGTGTGTGTAGAAGTTGTCGACGGAGAAATTAAATGTCGACTAAAAGCAGGGAATTCGTGTTACTATTCGGTTCAAAATCTCTTGTTGTCGCGAATTCTGTCCAGAAATTTGAAGCTTAAAATATACAAAACGGTAATCATGCCTGTTGTTTTGTATGGCTGCGAAACATGGTCACTTACTCTGAGGGAAGAACATAGAATGAAAGTATTTGAGAACAAGATCCTGAGACGAATATTCGGACCCAAGAGGAACGGGAATGGGGAATGGCGGAAACTTCATAACGAGGAACTACATAATTTATATGGTTTACCCAACATTGTTAGGGTCGTGAAGTCTAGGAGGCTTAGGTGGGCGGGTCATGTAGCTAGAATGGAAGAAAGTAGAAACGCTTTCAAAGTCTTGACAGGAAGACCAATCGGAAAACGACCATTAGGAAGACCTAGGCGCAGATCGGAGGACAATATTAAGATGGATCTCGCAGAGATTGGAATACAAAGTAGAAACTGGATGCAGTTAGCTAAGGATAGAAGTCAGTGGAGAGCTTTTGTGAACGCGGCATTGAACCTCCGGGTTCCATAGGCCATAGAGTTAGTTAGTTAGTTAGTGTAGAAGTTGTTCATTAATCCCAAATTTCAATATAACTTCTACAAAACAAGACTCATTATTCATTACACTATGGTTAATATTATCCTTTTTATTTATTTGTTTAGCAAATTTGTTATTAAATAATCTGATCACAATTTTCCAGACAGAATTTTAAGATGTTTATGAGCAAGGAATCAAATCTGTTCGTATACTTTCGTTGTTTAAGAGTACAAAGAGCTAGTACCTACTTGAGTTGCACCTGTCAATTTACTTAATAAAATATGAAATACGATATACGGTATTTTAATTGAAAAAGATAGTATTCTATTAGTTATAACCTTTCGTCAAACAAAGTGTTAGAAACAACCAGGAAAACTAACATCGCCACTGATATTAATACTAACTCAGATTGAACAATGGATGATTAAAGCAAGAAGTTACAAATTTTTCGAGGAGTATCCTTAGAAGAAATCTTGGGGAAACGGCAGTAATTAATTTTCATTCCCTTTTTTCTTTCCAATAAAGCCCAAACATGCCTAGTTAAAGATTAGATGCATATTTTAAATTGAGAACCTTCATTCCGTGCATCAGCAGCATTCCATTGGTTTCTCCACAATGATCTTATCGTCACTCAACTTCTTAAAGCAAATGTTTTTTCCAAACTAAAATCGCTTTCCTTATTGTGAATGAATTGTCACAGGTATTTACAACGCTTTTCAACAATTTCTTTACAATTACATTTCAAAAATACATTACACACAAATTACATTTCAAGTACAAATAATAGAAGCAACAATGCTTCTATTCTTTACAATATATTAGGACACTAGTACAATATGAAGGAATACAATGTACTTCCACATGTGGTGACTCAAATTCATAAGGAAAGCTCTTCTTTTTACAACAAATTTTAATGGAGGAGGATTCAAAATTTCATAGGAGAAAGCCGATGATCTGTCTTCATAGTTGACAATATATCTATCTCAATTATACAGGGTGGTCCAAAAGTAGGTATACACCCCTGTATTGATCAACTATAACATTCTAGTTTATGGATTTCTTTCCTTTGACTGTTCCGGTCTTAAGGAATAAGTAAAAAGACATTAAGGACAAAAAAATAAAGAAATTAGGTGTGCCTGTTTGATAACAATAAGAAGTGATATGAAATACAGTGAGCTGATCAATACAGGACTGTATGCCTACTTTTGGGCCACCCTGTATTGTTTCTCGTTCACTATTTCATAGCGTTTAATGTATTTCGAATTGTGTAAAATTAGATTCGTTATTTTTCTATCAAAACATTATCTTCAGTAATATGAGCCAAGGCACTGCATCTACAATGAAATTTTCTTCCTTTCTTGTTTACTAAATTAGTGTAGGCAAATTAGACAAAATGTAGAAAAAAATTCATAAAGAAACAAAAATTAGCAGAAATGTGTGGAATAGTGGTCCAATTGATATACTAAAGTCCCGAGAAATCCGAATGGAGCTTCAGCCGCCATATTGGAACATGGCCGCTGCCGTAAAACTACCGTACTTTTATCGTTATTTCGCACAGAATACGCCAAAAAATCATCGGGCAAAGATAAAAGTTGGTACACGTGTGTGGAATAGTAGTCCAGTCAATATACTAAAAGTTCTAGGAAATCCGAATGGAGCTTCAGCCATCATCTTAGAAAATGGCCGCTGCTGATGCCATAAAACGACGTTTCCGTTATTCCGTAACAAAACTAGAAAATCTCCAGAGAAAGATGAAAGTCAGTATAGGTGTGTGGAAAGTAGTCCAATCAACATACTAAAAGTCATGGGGAATCCGGGTGGAGCTCCGGGCACCATCTTGGAAAATGGCAGCCGCCAGTACCGTGAAACGACATTTCGAAACGAGTATGGTAGATTTTATTCCAGCTCACGTAATAAAGACCTAGGCAATTAACCGTCATAGACGTATGCGTTATACCCTTAGTTATTATACTATGTACGCTTTTACACTACAAAGTTGTAAACCAGCAGCAATGTAAGAACAGGATCAGTCGAGCTAAATTGAGCTAAATGCTCTGTGTAGTTTCAAGTACCGGGTACTTTTTTCAAGGATCCTACATAGGCAATATAAATATTGTCAATGATACTTACCACCACTACTACTACTACTAATTATTATTATTATTATTATTATTATTATTATTATTATAACACTATATAAACATGAAATAGGCGGTTTGTAGCTGAATACCAAAAACTAGTTGACTGCTCACCTCAGTAGGAAAGGGGGCGTGGCATAGTACAACATGGTCAAGAAATTCAGAGCTAGTTAAAAAAGCACATCTCGGTACAAAATTGGGTAGAAAACTCAAATGTGTAGCACAAAAAGTTATAACATGCTGAGCTAGTTAAAATGGTCTTTCTTCGCTTTTTTGGTTAGCACAAAAATTATTAGTTAGTTAAATGGTATTTCCTTGCTTTTTTTGGTTTGGTACAAATTTTACAAAAAGGTATAAAATTCTAAGTCAGTTAAAATGGTCCTTCTTGGCTTTTTTTCTCGTTGGTACAAAAGGAAATAGGACACCCGTTTTTAAACGGCACAAAAAGTATAGAATGCTGATTCTTCTTCGCTTTTCTGGTCAGTACAAATTTATTCCTTTTTCTGCTTGGCACAAAACCTAATACTCCATCCAAATTTATTTCTTCGTTTATTTGAGTATTACAAAATTCTGAGTTAGTTAAAATGGTCTTCTTGCTACAAAATTGAATAACCACTCAAATTTATCTCTTCGTTTGTTTAAATAGTACAACATGGTCTAGAAATTCTGAGCTAGTTAAAAATGGTCTTTCTTCGCTTTTTCTGGTTAGCACAAAAATTATTATTAGTTAGTTAAATGTATTTCCTTGCTTTTTTGTTTGATACAAATATTACAAAAAGGTATAAAATTCTAAGCCAGTTAAAAATGGTCCTTCGTGTCTTTTTTCTCGTTGGTACAAAAGGAAATAGGACCCCCGTTTTTAAATGGCACAAAAAGTATAGAATGCTGATCCTTCTTCGCTTTTCTGGTCAGTACAAATTTATAACTTTGTTTACTTGATTAGTACAAAGTGTTAATTCTTTCTTTTTTCTGCTTGGTACAAAACTAAATAATCCATCCAAATATATTTCTTCGTTTATTTGAGTATTACAAAATGATATAAAATTCTGAGTCCATGTTCGCTTTCTCAAATTTATCCCTTCGTTTGTTTAAATAGTAACACATGGCCTGGAAATGAGATTTCTCGTTCGTACAAAATGCACTAGGCCACTCAAATGTGTTTGAGTATCTCAAGTGGTTATTAGAAATTTATTCCTTTGTTTATTTGTGTAGCTTTTTCTGTTTGGTACAAATATTACAAAAAAGGCATAAAATTCTAAGCCAGTTAAAATGGTTCTCGTTGGTACAAAAGGAAATAGGACACCCGTATTTATTTATTCCTTTCCTTAAATTGCAAAAAAGGTATAAAATGGTTCTTCTTTGCTTTTCTTCGAATGAGTACAAAAATAAAATAGACCACCCAAATATATTCCCTCGATTATTTGAATAGCACCAAAAGGTATAAAATGCTGAGTTAGTTAAAATGAACCTTCCTCGCCTTTGCTGGTAAGTAAAATTTTATTCCTTCGTTTATTTGAATAATATAAAAGCTATAATGGCCCTCCACTTTTTCCAGTTGGCACATAAGGAAATAATCCAATCAAATTTTATTTATTCACTTTTTTTCTGGTTCGTACAAAACTAAAACCCCATCCAAATTTGAGTATTACAAAATGAAATGAAACTCTGAGTTAGTTAGAAAATAGTCCTTCTTCGCTTTTTTTCTTCTTGCTACAAAATTGGAAAGCTCATTCAAGAGATCTTCGTTTGTTTATTTAAGTAGTGCAAAATGGTTTAAAATACGCAGTTAGTTATAATGACATTTCTTGTTGGTGCAAAATTGAATAGGCCACTCAAATTCACCCCTTCGTTTGTTTAAATATTAGAACATGGTCTAGAAAATCTAGACAAGTTAAAAAATGGCATTTCTCATTGGCACAAATTGAATAGACGACTCAACAAAAAGGCACATAAATTCTGAGCTAGTTGAAATGGCATTTCTCGTTGGTAGAAAATTGAGTAGGTTCCCTTTGTTTCTTTAAATACTACAAGATTATATAAAATTGTCAGCTAGTTAAAATGGCATATCTTTGCTTTCTTTTTCGTTAGTATAAAAATAAATACTCCATCCAAATTAATTTTTTCGTTTATTTTGAATAACCCAAAAAGTCACAGAAGTTCTGAGCTAGTTAAAATGGCGTTGTTTTGATTTTCCTCGTTAATACAAAAGTAAATATGCCACTCAAATTTATTCCTCCTTCACTTTTTCTGCTTGGTACAAAATTTCTCCATCGCTCCGTTTACAAGTTACACTTGACCTTTTTGGAACATGTTGTAGTTGATGGCCTGTTACTAAATGTAGAAATAGCACCTCAATATGTTATGATTTATTCGGATATAAATTTTTGACTTTGGCCTCGATGGTCTATACTTTTGGGACATGGAAAACCGGAGTAATGCTTGTTGCATAGGGAACTAATACACATATTCTCTGCTGTATTAAATAAGGGTTGTAATCTGGCTACATTAAATAGTGGTTAAAAAATAGGGTTGAAAAATATGTGTTTGCAGTCTCTGTATAATTTCTCCTATTTTAAAAAGTGGTCTTAAAAGAGAACGAGTACACCCCTAAAAATGTGTCATAAAAACAGTTTACTATACCTGGTCAAATCTCTGCTATGTTAAATAGGGATGGAAAATGTACTCATAGTCTAATGCTTATGTAATATCTACTATGTTATATAAGGGTTGCGGTATGTCAGAGGTGTGTTACATAGGAGTGCTGTTCGTAGTCTCTGAGTTCACAGTGTTACGTATTGTTTGATAAAACGGAACGAATAGACCCCAAGTAGTCTTTGCTTGTTACATAGAAGTGCTGCTAAAATATGCGTTCGTAGTCTCTGTGAAAATAGCGGTGGAAAAAACACCCCTGTGGTATATTAAATAGTGGTTAAAAAATAGCCCATGCTCTGTTGTGTTCATAGTCTTTGTGCAACATCTGATTGGATTATGTGTTCATAAAAGACAACGAATACACCCCCATTATTGTCAGTTATCTTAGTAGCCTTTGCTATGTTACATACTCTTATGTAATTTTTGCTCTATTAAAATAGGGATGCAAAATATGCCATACTCTTATATGAGCTCTGCTATGTTACATAGACTTATGTAATTTGTGCTATGTTAAAATAGACCATACTCTTTTATTAGCTCTGCTATGTTAAATAGGCAGTTGGAGAATGTGTTATCGATCTGCTATGTTTGTACTCTCTGTGTGATTTCTGCTATGTTAAGATAGGGGTTGAACGAATACATCCCTTCTATGTTACGTAGTCTTATGTATTATCTGCTCTGCTATGTGTTCCTAGTCTCCACTGCTATGGTAAAATAAGGGGTGGTGGCTCCATATCCCGAGTTTGGTATAGGTGCGCAGTAGGTCATAAAAGGGAACAAGCCCACCCCTTAAAGATTATCTGCTCTACTATGTGTTCGTAGTCTCCACTGCAATATTAAAATAGATGTTGATAATAAACCATGCCCTTTTATTAGCTCTGCTATGTTAAATAGGCGGTTGGAGAATGTGTTATCGATCTGCTATGTTCATATGTTAAAATATGGGTTGAGAAAAGTGCTCATAAAAGGGAACAAGTTCACCCCTTAAAATGTACTCATGAAAGAGAACGAGTACACCCCCTGCTATGTTATATAGCCTTATGTAATATGTGCTATGTTAAATAGGCGGTTGGAGAATGTGTTATCTGTTCTGCTATGTGTTCGTAGTCTCCAGTGGTATGGTAAAATAAGGGGTGGAAAAAGTGCTCATAAAAGGGAACAAATACACTCCTAAAATGGAGGTCGTAAAAGACCATGGCTGGACGGTTCAGGGTGTTCGTAGTCTTATGTAATTTCTGCTATCCCTGCTATGTTACGTAGTCTTATGTATTATCTGCTATGTTCAAAGAGCCAAGTGGGCGGAGCCGTGGGCGTGGCCGGGGTCACGTGACAGGCGCCAGCCAATCAGCGTGAAGGGGGCGTGGCTTGTTTGCGCATGCGCAGTAGGAAAAACACCCCCAAGTGCCCCCACCTTACTCATGAATTTTTTCCGCCATCATTATTTTTGCTTAATTTTCCTACACTAAATGAGTAGATAGTGGCATATATAGGTATTCTGTATCGAAGATTATTCCAACTACTAATTCTGGAATATCATCTAGAAAGCTACCTTCAGTTGTTTCAGTTAAGCTATCAGCTAAGGCAAGGGTGGCAAGGGTTAGAGGTGTGCAGAAAGTATAAGATGTTCGAAGGTAATTCATCAATTTCTTCAACATCGTCACCTGCTTCATCTGTAATTAACAAGCTCGAAAATTCATTGCAGTGTAAAGCAAGACAGTCATCAGTGGCATCCAGTCGATGTATTCCAACAAAAGATCAGTCAGATCGCATACTAACGCACGGAAGTATTCCAGTCACAGACATTTCTTGTGGAGAAATCCAAAATACGACATACGCTCGCAGAGTGAATGTGAAATATTTTGTGATTACTTCTTCGTCGAACTTAAAGCTCCATATAGTATTACCATTAGACCCCTACTGTCTTTACTTTTGTATTCGATACACCTCCTATCACAAGTGATGGTACCAAGAACATCGTCTATGTAAGGAAAATGTGCTTCGTACTTTGCAATAAAAGAATTTCGAAACCAATTCTCCATATTTATTTTAGAGCAGGTTCTATTTACGTCTTATCGATAATACCTAAGTCGCTCCACTGAATTTTCCTGCTCTTAACAACGACAACACTAAGTCCGAGAATTAAAGCTATAATTTTATCAACCATGATTCAAAACATTCTGTAGTAGGCATAAAATTAGAGGATAAACAAAAATAAATAAATAAATAAAATTATAGTTTAACTAGGAGCAATTTTATAGTTTAATGTCCCTAGATTTGTGCACCGAGGCTAGAGTGAAGATGAGATGGATGATTATAGTGGAATGACAAAAGTGAGAGGAAACAGGAGAACCCCGAAACACAGTATATGTCCACCGCAAAGCTCATTTAACGGAAGCTGGGATCGAACCAGGTACCCCACCAGTAGGGTAAGAGATTATGGATTTAAATGCAAATTTGAGGGGTTAATATGAAAAATAATATTTAGGTATATTTAAGAGGTGCCTTATTTTAAATTCATTTTAATCTTTTCATCAAAATGCGAGTTAAAGAAATGCAGAAAATAGCATGTAACATAGCTACAAAGAATGCATATCATTTCAGTGAAATTTTACACCAATGGCAACTCCTCAACGACATCATAGATAAAATATGGCAAATGGAATTGAATAAAGGCAATCGTAAGAAACGGAATGGTGAGGAGCACACATATATTTTTGAATAGCCGAAGAATACATACTGGATGTCAAAACTGCGAATTCTGATTGACGTTGAGACGTTCTTTTTGTTTAATTGGTCTGGAGTTCAGCATTTCTTTCCAGCACCAAAGCTATATAAGAAAACGTGGACTTACAGCTTGACGCTGAATGTAAACTACATTAGCTCTCAGTGGGAATCGAACCCAAGTCTTTCATGCTGTACCAAAAGCGCATATCCTAACCATAAAGCAACGAGGGACCAATAGATGTTCTCGTTGTGTTTATCTACTCTCTTGAAGCAAACAAGTGAAAATGAACTTGAGAAACCTAATGAAAAGCAACAAGGAAGATGAGTTGACTTTGGGTTTAACTTCTTTCAGCAACGAGGCTATATGAGATGGGACCTACTGATTAACGTGGAATCCGAACATGAGCTCCCGCCAGGAATCGATCCCGGCTTTCCCACGCCAAAGGCGCGTGCGCTAACCGCTTAGCCACCAAGGAGCTCAACAAGTAAGATGTTTCCTTTAAAGACAGCGTTAGTGTAAGTAGTTATTTTCTTGAGCTATTAGATTGATTAGTTGAGTTGTATTGTAGTTTTTCGTCCTGTTCAGCAGCGGTACTATATGAGACGTAGATCTACAGCGTAACGTGGAATCCGAACCACGTGAGCTCCCGCCGGAAATCGGACCCGGGATTTCTGCACCGAAGACGCCTATTTTAGCCACGAGGGGAGCTACCTAGTTATATCATAAATACTGTCACAAGTTTGAATGTGAATAACACAGAGAGTATTAACACCAAGACAATTTATTTTGGATATGTTTTACATTGATATGTTGTACACCTGACGCACGAATCATTTTTCGAAATGTTCTCCCTTGGCCTTGATGCAGGCATGAAGTCTTTTGCGGCCACTGGTTAATGGCATTACGCACCACGTCCATGGGAAAATTATTCACTGCTCGGGTCAAGGATTGTTTCAGACTGTCGACAGATGGATGCCGTTTATGGCAGAGCTTTGCCTGAAGGACTGCCCAAAATTGTAGTCCAACGGGTTAAGGTCCGGGCTGCTAGAAGGCCAATCAGCGGTAGAAATAAAGTCGGGGACGTTCCGTGCCAGCCAGTCCTGTGGCCTGGAGTGGAATCCTGCTGGAAGGTCGACCTTTCTCCAGAGAACATGATAGCAGACAGTGGTTCCACTATAGGTGTTAGCACTGTGTCCTGGTACACCTTGGCAGATGTTTTAACACCTTGTTCGCAAAAATGCAGTTGGGTTGTGCCTGAGTGGCTCACTGCCCACCAAACCATCAACTGAGGCAAGATGATGTGCCCTCTGAACCCTTGGAGTTGCCTTAGCAGCTGCAGTAGATGACGTGACATACACACGGTCATTTTGGGCGTTGTAGGCCTGCTCTATTGTGAACACCTTTTCGTCAGTGAATAGAATCTTTCTGTGCAGATTGTTGGCGTAACTCCGTAACAGTCTCTTTGGTTTAAGGACCCTCTGCGACATTAATGTTTTGATCAGAAAGTGACCCGTCCGCCTCTTATACGCCCGTAGATGTAGGTCACTCCTGAGCACAGGAGACATGGAATTTCTGCTGATGTTCATCTCAGCAGCCATTACACTTTGTGTTCGAACAGGATTTCTTCGAATTCTTGCTGCGACTGCTTTCTGGACCTGCGAGGTTCGTACCGTTCGTGGTCTGTCACTCCTTGCGCGGGCAGCTGCCATTCCAGTCTCGGTGTATAGCTGTATGATACACGAATCTCTTATTGATTTGTAAGGGTTTCAGGAGGTTGAAAATCTCAGCTGCTGTCTTTCCGACCTTGTGTAGTGCATATACTGCTAAACGATTTTCGTAATCGCCCCACTCCATCAGAACTCAGTACAATATCAAGAAACTGTTCCTTTACCAGTAAATAGTGCTACTAAGCTGTAGTTGTGTAATTTTATATGACAAAATGTCACATTTTGAAAACTAACTTGTGTTCACTTTACATTTCTGATTGCTTACTTTTTTAAACATATTTACACAAACAAACAAATGAAAGTTTCAGAGGAAACTTAAGATTGTCGGAGGGGCTGAGCTCCCCTGGATACCTCCAAGCAATGATCCTCCTCACAGTTCATTCTTTTGCTTCTGTAAAACATGAAATGACTCATTTGCAACATCCATCGACTACTATTTCGGATTCGGAATGCGAAAATTTAGGGGTGTCTTTCGGTCTGCTTCCGTACATATTGTTGTTGAAGCTAAATATTATAAAATGTGACGTGTTTTTGGTTCTTGTTATTCCGTAACGTAAATAAAAAAATAAAAAAAATACAGCAAACTTCTTAGAAACTGATTTCTCTTGCGGGAAAGCATCAAATGTCTCTTGAGAAAATTGGCATTGTCACCACAATGTTAGTTGTTGGCCAAAATGATTGAAAACCTGCTTGGCAGAGTAAAACAAAGCGTGACCGATTGTCTTACTCTGTACAGATGAATTGCGTAGTGAATTGGCGAAATGAAATTCTTCCAACGTGTTTTTCTCCTACTGACTTGCCAGTTAAAAAAAAGTGTTAATTCAACATACTGGTTTCGCGGTTAATCTTGACTAGTGCTCTCAAACGGGTCGGGTCGGGTCACCTCGAGTCGGGTTACGGGTCGGGTCAATCCGGTGCGCTCGGGTCGGGTTGTCGGGACGGGTCAATCGGGTCAGCTCGGGTCGGGTTGTCGGGACGGGTCAATCGGGTCAGCTCGGGTCGGGTTGTCGGGTGAGTTCACTTTGGTCAACTGAGTTTAGGTTGAGCTTAAACTCGGCTGGAGTCGAAAGCTGCTGTTTTTCACTAGCTGCCTAATTAATAATAGCAATTTTCAATTGATTTCATAGAAGCCATAAATCTATTTTGAACACTTGCAGCTAATGTTTTTATGGTAAATGCTTATTTTTGTACTTGTGTGTACTTTAATTTTTAAATGTGGAAGATTGATTTTACCAATCGACTGTAATATTAATATCTACGCCAATATGGAGTCTGGATTTAGAACAAAACTAGAAGTTGTTTAAGCAAGGCCAAAAGAAAGATTGGATATGGACGACCAAGCCCAAGCAGGGCCGCGGTAGCTCGGTGGTAGAGAATTCGTCTCTGGTGAATGGTGTCCATGGTTCGATCCCAGCTTGTGCTAAGTGGGCTTTGTGGTGGAGAAACGCCGTGTAGTGGGTTTTCTCGAGGTTCTCCTGTTTCCTTCCACTTTCTTCATTCCACCATTGCATTCATTTCTCATGGTCACCATATCCCTTAGCCTCGATGCAGAATCGAGGGACCTTAAACTGAATATTTCATTTTATTTCACCAAGCCTAAGAACATCGATACAAGAATAAGGTAAAGATTGGATATGCAAGACGAATTGCATAGTAATCTTGCTCTTGGCCTTGTTTTTGGTGATCACGAAGTAGCGATGAGCATATTTTCTTGCTTTCCGTATAGTATGAAAGATCATAATCAAAATCACACTTGGTCTTCATTTGTACCGATGAGGCAAGCATTCTTGGCTCTTGTATAGCATGAAAGACCACCAAGACTACGAAATGCAGGACCAAGACTTGACTGTGCAAGACAAAGAATAAGACGCAGTATTGATGACCAAGACCAAGGGTGCGAATTGTTTGAATTTCATTTGTTGGGCTGAAAGTGATGAAATAAAATTAGTAGTTTATAATTAATTATCATACTGTATTTTTAAATTTTAAATTACAAAATTCATATTATGTATCTTCTTACTTGCAACTATATATACTGTAAAATACGTTTTAATTACCGAGAAAGAAAAATCAAAGTGGCGCGGGTCCCGGAATCATAAGAACCTATTTTGGAATAATAGTTGAAGGGTTGGAAAAAAATCACAGTTGTTCTCCCGTTTCCTCAACCCTTATCATTGTAGTTAAACGATTTCCTTTTGTCTCCGCCAAGAGACTTTTGCTACTGCCTTCCGAGCAGGTGAGAACACTGACCTTGAATAAAAATTTCGTCACATAGAACTAAAGCAAGAAAAAAATAAATTTCTCCCACGTCGGACACTGGTATCAGTTATAAAAAGAAATAACCAAACCTCAAAAGTGCCAAATATTCATTAAGATGCATATACAAATCTCCCGCTTGATCTAGCTAGTGGTTAACGTGTAAGACTTCGGTACACGTGGTCCGGGTTTAATTCCCAATGTGAGTGCATTTTGGCGTTCACCCAGTGTCGTGACCATAGTGCTCTCAAATGGGTCGGATTGACCCGACCCGACCCTCGGGTTACGGATCGGATCGGGTTGTCGAGTCGGGTCAGCTCGGGTCGGGTCAATCGGGTCGGGTTGTCGGGTCAGGTCAATCGGTTCAAATCACGGGTCGGGTCGGGTCGGGTCGGTATTCAACCCGACCCGACCCGACCCTACCCGTTGAGAGCACTAATTTAGCATGCTTGCCTCTAATGATTGTTTTTTAACAATGGCGACCCAGCAATGAAACTAACAACAATATCTGAAATCGACAGTTACCATTTCTTAGGTATTTCAATCGTAATACAATGATTATGCCAAGTTTGGTTAGTTTATGGTAAATATGGAAAATCAATTGGATGGTTTATTTAACAATGGTGGCCTCGAACAATGAAACTAAAACAATATGTGATATCGAAATTTAATATTACATAGAATTTTTAATAGTAAATGGGTGTGCCAACTCTGGTTAGTTTTTGGTAGAAGGTAAGCAGATAAAGTGGATTGTTCATTTATCAATTATGGCCTCTAATGATTGTATATTTTAACAATGGTGATTCCAACAATGGAACTAATAACAATATCTGAAACAGACAAGGACCATGCCCTCGATATTTTAATCGTAATGCAATGAGCAGGCCAAGTTTGGTCAGTTTCTGGTAGAAAGTATGACAGATAAAGTTGATTATTTATATAACAATGGTGGCCTCTGACAATGAAACTAACAACAATATGTGACGTCGGCATGCACCATTCATTACATATTTCAATCATAAATAGGTGTACCAAGTTTGGTCAGTTTCTGGTGGAAGGCATAGCAGATAAAATTGTTTATTTATCAATAGTGGCTCCAACACTGAAACTGACAAAAAAATATGTGAAACCCACATATACCGTTCCATAGAAATTTTAATTGGAAGTGGGTATGCCAATTTCCGTAAGTTTCTGGTGGAAAGTTTAGCAGATAAAGTTTATTTAACAATGCTGGTCTCAAGTGATTGTTTATTTAACAATGGTAATCCCAACAATGAAACTAACAACAATATGTGACATCTACAGGTACCATTTCTTAGGTACCTCAATTATAATACAATGGGTATGCCAGGTTTGGTCAGTTTCTGGTAGAAAGTATGGAAAATACAGTTGATTGTTTATTTAACAATGGTGGCGCCAAATAATGAAACTAACAATATTATGTAAAACTGACATGTACCATTCCACAGATATTTTAATCGTAAATGGGTGTGTCCAGTTTGGTCAGTTTCTGGTAGAAAGTGTAGCAGATAAAGTTTATTGTTTATTTAACAATGATTGCCTCTAATGAGTTTGTTTAGCAATGTCGACCCTGACAATGAAACTAACAATAATATCTGAAAACGACAGGTACCACTCTTTAGATATTTCAGTCGAAATACAATAAATATGCCAAGTTCGGTCAATTTCTGGTAGGAATTATGGCAGATAAGGTTGATTATTTATATAACAATTGTGCGCTCCGATATTGAAACTAACAACAATATGTGACGACGGCATGCACCATTCTGTACATATTTCAATCGTAAATTAGTGTGACGAGTTTGGACAGAAAGTATGGAAGATAAAGTTGATTGTTTATTTAAAAATGGTGGACTCGAACAATGGAACTAACGAATTTGTGAAGTGGACATGTACCATTCCCTCGATATTTCAATCGTAAGTGGGTGTGCAAAGTATGGTCAGTTTCTGGTTGTAAGTGTGGAAGATACTGTTGATAATCTCTTTCAAGTGTCCAAAAACGAAAGTAGTAATACTACGTGGAATTCACACGCACCATTCCTTAGATATTTCAGTCACAAATGGATGTGCAAAGTTTGTCAGCTTCTGGTAGGAAGTGTGGAAAACGAAGTTGATTGTTATTTAACAATGGTAACCTCCCACAATGAAACTGACAACAGTGCCATACTAAAGAGTTCGACTAACACATGTTTCCTGCCGTAATCAGGTCTTTAGTATGACCCTAATCATACGTCAAAATGACTCTGCATAAGGCCCTTGGAGTCTAATGCAGATGCCATTAGTATATCGTCGTGAAAATGAATGCTGTGTCCGTAAAAACAGAATAGCACACAACAAAATTCATTAATTAAAGTCATAGTAAATAATCCGACGTCGACCTCAGAAACTGAGAGTTGTTTTTCCATATTAAAAATATAAAAGCATTTAAAGTAATACCGTAGCACAAAATAGCCTCACTGCATTAGCTACAGAATCAATAGAGAAAATAATTGTAAAACTTCAGAAGTTGATTACCCAGAACAGCAGAAGTGATTTCATATACAAATTAAATGAAGCATTAGTTTATAAATGAGTGCATCTTGTTATGTGTAAATACACGTATATATGGTTAGGCAAGCTATACACTATGAGATAAATCCTAGGAAATATCTTACGGTTTTCCTCGAGTCAAAATCTTAACGCGTATAGCATCAGATCGCATGTCATTTCCTGTGTTCTGAACGATTCTATGAGATTTCTCTTGTTTAGAGCACGCTCTATTTCCGAAAGAAAATTCGTAAGATTTCGATTCAACCGACATCTTATGAGAGAAAGTGAAACCAAATTTGTTTTCTCCCCGCCATTCGTAAGTAGGATCACGATGCGCACTCTAGTTAGCATAGCAATTCATCAATTTTGTACTTTTTAAAAATAGAACTATCCCATGATATTGAAAAACATGGGCGTAGTTATCCTGGTGCTATCCTACTTTAGATCTCGTAAATTTGTGAACTTTATGGAAGAAATGTGCACGAGGACCACTACTTATATTTTCAACCTAACAATGAGAAAACAATAATTTGTCTTTGAAATTTGATATATTGCTTTTGGAAATATTCTTCCTTATGATCAATAGAGTTTTGCATTCGCTCGAACCATTTGTCAAAGCATTTTTCCCAATCTTCTTGAGACACCTCCATAATATGGTTTTTGAACGCATCAACGGCTTCTTCTGCCGACGAAAATAATTGTCCATGCAATTTATTCTTGACATTCGGGAACCAGAAGAAGTCATTGGTACCAAATTAAGACTGTATGGCGGATGCCCCATTAATTCAATTTTTTGAGTGTTCAAATTGTCGGTTGTTAGACGAGATGTGTGAGAGGTCGCATTGTTTTGATGAAGAATGATCCGAAGGCACTTGTTTGTTTTCCGTATTTGACCGAAGACCGGCAAACAAATTGTTGTGTACGATTTAGAGTTGACTGTTCTACATTCTTCTAAAAGCACAGTTGCCACATGACCAGTTTTCCGGAAAAAGCAGGCGACCATTTGTTTTTATGTGCTTCGAGCTCGAACAACTTTTGTTGGATTTGGTTCATCTTGAAACACCCATACAGTCGACTGCTGTTTACGTTCCGGCTCATATGCATATATCCATAATTCGTCACTTGTTACAATTTTATATACTTCTTTCCAAGGACCGCCATTGTATTTATTGAGCATTTGTGTGCACCAATCGACGCGAGCTTCTTTTTGAGTTTTTGACAAATTATGTGGGACCTAATGAGAACAAACTTTTCTCACAGCTAAGTGATCATGTAATATTTTATATATGCTTTTGGAACTAATGCCTAGGGTTGCCTCAATCTTACAGTATGTTACATGACGATCTTGCAGTATTAGGTTTTGCTCAGCATCAATGTTTCCTTGAAGAACAATTATTTTTAGATGACCTTCGCGAATTTCGTCAATGAGCGAATGGCGGCCACGAGTAAAATCGTTATACCAGAGTTTCACTGTGACAAGTTGATCGGTGGACTCTTGTCTTGGTAATCCATGTCGAAACTCTTAATAAATCATCGCACGAAAATTTTCACGTGTTAATTCCATATTTCTGTTGTCACGCAATCAAGTTAACACATAGACAACACACTAGAGACCTGCACGGGCCGAATTTTTCGGCCCGAGCCCAATCCAGCCCGAACGTATCTAGGCCCGGCCCAGCCCGGGCCCGAAATGTTTTGAAGATTTTCGGCCCGAGCCCGGCCCGGCCCGATAAGATTTTCAAAATCCTTGGCCCAAGCCCGGCCCGGGCCCGATAAATTTTAAAATGTTTGGCCCGACCCCGGCCCGATAAGTTTTTTAAAAGATTAGCTCGAGCCCGAATCTTTCTCAAAATTTAGTACTAAATTTGGCCTAACCCTCAGGAACATTTTCTAAACTCTGGTTCACAGCCCAACGCTTGCCTCCCGAATGGTACCATTGCCTCCTAGAACTTTGCCTGTCATCAAGAGAACAAAAACTCCATTCCCTGTAACAAAAATCGAACTTAATTGATTTTTAGCATAAAGTGAAGATGGCAATATTGTTTAGCGACAGGCAAAACATTCCCACCCCTTCTTTTTATATTTTGAGTTCAGTGAAGGTCAAGGTCAGAGCTCAATTTACCGCATAATGCCAGCAATCCTCTATAGTGAAAGTGGAGCCGCTAACCAACACAAACTGTAAATAGCTATTGAATTCTTTGTAACATTTTTTACGGACACACTTCTTCAACGTTTGGCTTTATTCTAATTATCGTTTAACGAAAGTCAATAATTATTAAAGAATTGCAATTAATCGGCTCCAGCCCGGCCCGACCTGAAGAGAAATCAGTGTCGGCCAGCCCAAGCCCGGCCCGGCCCAAAGAAATAACAGTGTCGGCCCGCCCAAGCCCGGCCCGGCCCAAAGAAATAACAGAGTCGGCCCGCCCAAGCCCGGGCCGCGGGCCGGGCCCGGCCCGTGCAGGTCTCTACAACACACATAAAACTATTGACAAAACATTTGGTCAATAATGGTAAAATATACTATGAAAATAAAAAATGGCGCCTAACCACAATCAGTGTTGCCAAGGCTCAAAATACAAATTGTGGCCCTCGTAATAGGGTCTATAAGTTTGAAAGAATATTTCACAAGAAACCCAATTGCTAACACTATTCCCACACTACCAATTGCTTGTTCAACTGTAGGGGCCTTTTTATTTTATTTTATTTTTTTTATTTATTTTTTTTTTTTTTTTACCGCAATGCTCTATGGACCCTTGCTATGAACCCTTGGTCAGACAGGAAAAATCTTTACGTGTATAGCACAAAAGAGCAGGATTTCCTACGAGATATGTCGTAACATTTTTCCGCAGATAAATCCTAAGATATTTCCAAGTGATTTATCTTATAGTGTATAGCTGGCCTTATTTCATTGATTTTTATCGTTTTGCTTATTTAGAATACTGATAGAATTCTAGAATTAGAATTTTCTAACTACCAAAAAATTAGTCAACGCTAGTGACTTCAAAATCCAAAAAAATATGCCAACCATTCCCGATCTCTCCCTCAGTTAAAGCTTACAAGCAAGAATCCCTTGCATGCAGTGTTCAAAGTGGGAAAAAGCAGAGGCGGTATGTTTTAGTACAATTTTGACTCGACCGGCTATCTAAATTTTCAAATACAATGAGGGAATTTTGCGTAAAAGCTTGCGTTTCTATTTACATAATGACTCAAAACCATGGGAAAGCTTCTTCGTAGTTCCGGAAAAAGAGAGTATGGAGATCCTTTGTCCCCCATCTCCAATTTTTTGAGAAAAATAAAAATATATTCCCTTATGTTGAATTAGAGAATTATACACGAAAATGCTTAAAAACAGGGCTCTTGTATGAACACAATTTCTCGCGGGACAATTCCCGGACCTTCAACTCGACTGCAAGGTCTGCCCCTCAACAGCAGCTAACCTCTAAAATCCGTCCATGTTCAAATAGGGATGCGCACGAGACAAGATTTGTGGCTGCCTCGTCTCGAAAATATGCTGTAAAACTGATGTCTCGACTCGAAAAGTGTATATTTTTCTATTGGAAGAGCCGTGTCTCGACTCGAGTTTTGTCAGGAAAATCCTGTCTCGACTCGTCTCGTGCGCATCCCTATGTTCAAATTTTCAGATTTGAATGCATTCAAAATTCCCTTCGCATTTGTACGTATAGTACAAACAAATGCATCATTATTGTATGTCAGCCATGTAAATTCTTTAAATTTGGACTCCTATGGCTTTAGTAAGATAATCAGAAAATGCAGCGAAATTCGTGTGATGAGGATTAATTTGCTGATAAATGAATTTATGGGAGAAGCATGTAAGAGAGTTGCTTTTTTATTTTTACAGAACCCCCCCCCCCCAATTTAAAATAGTTAACTTTCATTAACTAACAATATCAAAT
This sequence comes from Thermobia domestica, assembly GCF_964235325.1. NCBI lineage: Eukaryota > Metazoa > Arthropoda > Insecta > Zygentoma > Lepismatidae > Thermobia > Thermobia domestica. The sequence goes on along the minus strand of NC_137458.1, from coordinate 266,293,957 downwards.
TGAATTAAAAGCAATCGCCACAAAGATCATCTATTAGGTATACACTCATGGACACAGATACTCACCGTTCACATATCCCTGTGTTATCCAATTAGTAGAAGGACGCAAAAATACTTTTCAATGAAAACTTTTTTTTTTTTTTTGATTGCATAAATTATACTTTTTCTCGTAAATATCAGACTCAGTTCTGTATTTCTTAATCATTGTAAACACAAAAATAGTCCCGACGAACTCATAACAATACTTCCCGATTTTAAGTCTAAACGAGTTGTGTTAATACACTATCTTTGGTTTGGATTCGACCCATGATTTAGTCCGTTCTGTCTATGACCTTTATCTACAACCAACACGAATTCTTGCGTAGGAGCAAGGGGAAAACCTCTTTTTATATATCTTATTTTAAAAATAAAAGGTAGGAAAATAACAAAAAATGTTGGTAATGGCAACTTAGAAATTTTCAACATAGATTAAATCTTTGTCGTGCAATGCTATTTGTCAATTACTGTGTATAAAAATGGATTTATTAAAGCTATATTAGCACCAACTTTCGAGTGACGGTATGTCTGCATCACTGAAAAACCAGAGGCGGTATGGCATACCACTCAGTGTTGCCCCAGTCCTATCTCTGGAGTGGGCTTAAAAATAATTCCAAATTGAAACAAAAAGGGCTGAATTCATTATTTTATACCAGCGTAATACATGGCTCTATAACACGAAACTAAAAGATGTGAAGTTCTAGAACACTCTCTCCCCGCTTTTCCAAGAAAGTACTCTTTTTAAAAATTACTTTTTAAAAACATCCAAGTAGGAATAACCCGAACAACCGTGGAAGTAGATGAATCTTTTATCGCACGTAGGAAGTTTAACAGAGGATGCAAATTAAAAGGCAAAACAGTTATCATTTTCGGTATGTATTCTAAGGAAATCAAACGCGCCTTTATTTCAGAGTGGCCAATAAACCAAAAAAGTATTATGGCCATATATATTGAGAAAAATCCGCTCTCCAAACAGCGTTATATTGTTCAAATATATGGAATCATCTTGCTTACTACAGAAATCAGTATGGAGCATACGTTATCCATATGCTACATACGCACTGCCATTAGATGTTACATCATGCCGTTGCAGCATGCCTGACATCTAACAATTTTCCGTATATAACATGCATATACTTATGTCACATTCCCCAGCTATATGTTATATACGTCCACTTGTATGTGAGATCCTGACCACCTATTGTTTCATATGAAAAGTACTATAGATGGAACACTTATACGGAAAGTATTAATTTAAAACATACGTTTTCAGTTACACGTCTGCTGTACGTTAAGTCCAAAAACTGCAGGAATTACGCATGTAACTTAGCTTTTTAAGTACGTCACCTACAATTTTTTTCGAGTTTGTGTGTAAATAGTACGTTATAATAAAATATTAAAATATAAATTATTGCTCCTTATTCTTGCTCATTTCACGACCGAAGGAGAAGAATAGAATGTAAGAAGAATATAAGGTAAGTAAAGTGCCATTTGTAAAAAAAAAGTAAAACCGGTCCAGGTACGACGGATGGGAATTCCAAGCTGGATACCCACCGCCACTAACGGGTGTCCGCGGTCCGTCGTATAGTGTCCTAGAACCTTCCTGAAAAACATCAAAAGAGATGTAGGGAAAGTTTTACTGACACTTTTGAAAATGTGACAAGTATTTGCTAAATGGTGCTGAATTGGGTAGAATAGTACCAACTTTTTCAGAAAAGGGGCTGAAAATGCCAGCGTGGTACCAATGGGCCGATGAATAACAAAAAGGGCTGAATTTGGTACAATTGTACCAAGTGTGGCAACAGTGATACCACTGCATACTGTCTCAATTCAACCACTGCTCGCGTGTATATGAGAGTTTCTCAATAATCAAATTCGTACATTGATAATTGACATTCAGTATACGTAGTTCACACTTTTCTCTTTGAAGTGTACCTAAGTGTATCTATGCCTTAACGTAACGAGTTGAGTTGATTTTCATTTTAACGCCCCGTTCAGCAGCGAGGCTATATGAGACGTGGACCTACTAATTAACATGCATTCCGAACCACATTAGCTCCCACCGAGAACCGAACCCGGCTCTCCCACTAACGTAATCAGATTGAAGCCAGAAGCACCATTCGATTTTTTTGGGAGTTCATCTAACGATATTACAAATTGAGCTCCTCATTCTCCCTTTGTACCAGCGGCGTACACAAGAAGTGGGCTCGGAGTTGTCAGCCTCCCTTTAAGCTAGATATAGTAAACTAGTAAACATTTAGTATATTAAGAATAAACTATAAAAAAAATCACACTTGTCCTAACAGGATGTGAGACGGCATCTTAAACCCCCATTGATAAAATTGTGGTCACGCCACTGATTAATATATTACCATGCTGTTGATTAAATTATGCGTACAGTGTTTCAAACTATAAATATCGATTGTTCGATGTTCTTCTAGATGACACCTCTGATTGAAGACCTGGAGTTTTTCGTAGTTGAACAAAAATTATATCTTTCAGTTTTACGTCTTATGTATGTGCTAACTAGGCTAAAGGAGATGGTGGTGATGGGAATGAATTAAATGATAGAATTAATAAAGTTGGAAAAAACGAGAGAGTCCCGACATCTCCACAAACGTCACTTCGCCTGAGAGATCCCGTTAATGATAACGTCTTTGGATCTAATGAAAGGTATGGTGAGTATGATACACAGGATCATAATGAACCATCAATACTGACAATTGTGAGTACAGAGCAATTTCTGTATTGTTACATATTATGGAAGTTACTTTATTGTTAATAGATGTCAGCATTATTAATCTCGAAAGAATGGTGGAGAGTCTAAAGTAAATATTACATATAAAGTGATACACTCTTTTGCAGGTTAATAGCACTCTTTTGTGTTGATGAAATGTATTAGTCATATCCTATTACTTGAACTTCATTTTTTGATATATAATAATATGTTAAACCCTCACAGGAAATTGAGGTATATTATGGTTAAAATTACAGGCATCCGTTTTTGACTCCTGATCTTTACCTTTGAGCAGAACCCAGCCTCTCTTATAGTTGTTAATCTGTTAGCTAGGACCAGGTGTAGCATACGCACTTGTGAGCATCACAGACATACGCTATTTAGAGGACTGACGAAAGTTGACACTTTCGGAGGGTCGCTTATATTTTTGGACTATTGTCATCATCTTTATCATCTTCGTAATCACTTGATCATCACTTCATCTCACGGATAGGTTGTGCTGGTCTTTGGACCGATGCACAAGAACCTACCCCCGTACGTGGGGCCACCGGCTCCTGATTCCTCTACACTAGACCGTGAAACTTTGTCTCGTTCCGGTCGTACCAGGCACCTTTCATGGGGCAGTCAAACTAGTTCGCGAGCAACCAGACCCAGAGATCGTACTGATTCTGGAGACTCCGCTCATTCAAGCAAACGACCTCGGGACAGATCTCGGTCTCCTGTAACTACTAACATGGACTCTGCAATGGACACGGCTTCTGGATCAGGCTCCAATTTCTATACAACCAAAGAACCAATCTATTCTTTTCTGCTAACCGATTTCGACACAAAATATACTCATCCTAAAATGGTATTCATACAAATAAATAAGTATTTACCGAGGGCCAGTATAGATAATATCGTCAAAACTAGAAATGGCTTTATCATCCGCTCAAAAGACCCGAACTTTGATATCACACTTCGGAACAAAGCGTCATACGAGATCTTTGGCAAAACGGCTAAATTAACCAAACAAGCCGATCGGAAGGCAAAACAACCACCTCCTCCACGAAAACCACCAATGTTTTCTGTTGTTATCCGTGGAGTGATACCTGAAATCAGCGACGAAGAAGTTCTTGAAGAACTCAAACAAGAAGGCATTGAAGTTAACAAATGCATTCGCATTAAGAATAACAATGGCCCTACTTACATGGTACGCGTTTTGTCCCAAGATCAGACAGCACTTGATTATTTGTTAGCTCATGGCGCTCCTATCTACAAGAAACTCCATAGAGTCGAGCCTTCCAAGACACCAGGGCCTTTACCACTTCGGTGTGAGAAATGCCAAACATATAACGCACACTTTACTCGCCATTGTCCTAATCCATCCAAATGTGGTTACTGTGGTGAATCTCACGATAGAAAAGCTTGCAAAAATCAGCAACAACAGCCACACTGCTCTACCTGTAATGAAAATCACCCAACATACAGCTACCGCTGTAAGGGAAAACCTCAGGCACAACCGGAACGCCCGGAACTGACAGTGCCAGTACAAAGCTTTGACAAAACCACACCACCCTCACAATCTCTTGCTCAACCTCTCACTGTCGAAGATCTTCTTCGTTACATAACTATTGTCCTACAAAATGTTTTCCCTTTCCAGCGTGAACACATTCTTCGTATCGCCATTTCAACAGCCAAATCTCTCTTCAACCTTAACTTTTCTGCTACCTATTCAGGACCTTTCGTTCACTTCCACATCGCACCTCTAGAGACAGAAGTATAAACCCAATATGGCAGCGGCAGTATACATTATGGCTCTTACTTTACTTTTCGTTAACATCCGATCATTCCAGCAACATAAAGTACTTCTAGAACCTCTTCTGTTAGAAGAAAAAATCGATATCGTAGCTCTCAACGAAACGGCTTTAAAACCAGGCACTTCTGCACGACTTTCTGGTTACCAACTTCAACGCTGCGATTACCACGATATACACGCGCGTGCTCAAGGCGGGGTGTTGATCGGTTTTTCTCCCAAACGTCCATATCGACAATACAATCCTACTGCATTTACAAACCTTCCTGAACATCTCTTATTCTCAATATACTACCCTTCTCTTACAGTTAATGTAGCTACCATATATATATGTCCTGGTCATCCAATACCTTTCACCTTTTTTGAATATATCGCCCAAAACTTTACAAACATAATCATCATGGCTGACATAAATATCCATAGCAGAAGTGCCAGGGAGAAACAACGTTTTACGGACTTTGTTTCAGTTGCACTACAACTTCACATTCATAATCTTCCTGGTCCCACTTGACCAGCTAGCCAAACAACTCCGGATGTAGTAATCACGTCTCTCTCGCTTATAAATGACTGCGAGGTGAAAGTTCTTGACACGATTGGAAGCGATCACTGTCCTATCAAACTAACCATTAAAAAGATTCGGCCATCTCTACAAAAGTTAGAGCCACATATTATACACCGTTACGATAAAGCTGACTGGTCTCAATTTCGACAGACCGTAAATATCCAAGTCTCCAATTTGCAACCACCAAATTCAGAATCCGACATGTACAATATTGTCAACCACATCAAAGACGCCTTACATTCTGGTGCTCAACAATCTATACCTGTGGAGAAAATTTATCCATCTAAGCCAAAATTGCCTCCACAATATCTTCCTTTAATACAGAAATCACGACAGCAATTTCGAAAATATAAAAGAACCGGCAACGAAGAATGTCTCCGTCAACACAGACAGTGGCACCGAACGGTTACAAATTATCTCACAGCATACAAACGTCGCAGTTGGATCAGCGCCTGTAATAAACTAAACGACGAAGCCTCACCAAGCCGATATTGGAAAACTTTCCATAGACTCACAGGCAAAAGCACTAAAATATCGTACCCTCTGTTGGACAATGACGTTCCTCTCTTTACAGATCAAGATAAGGCAAACTCTTTTGCAACACAATTACAAACAGTTTTCACGCCTGTAATATCATGTAGTTCACATAAACGCAAAGACGTGTCCACTATTCCAGCTTTACAACCATCACTCTCACATGTAATAGATATTGACCATCCTCTTACAGCACCAATCAGTACACATGACCTTCAACGCGCACTTCATAAGAAACGAAATACTGCACCAGGCATTGATCATATTTCCTACCGGCTAGTAAAAGAAGCTCCACTCTCTTTACTTACACTACTCGTTACAGTCTACAACTTTATTCTCCGCACCGGCTTTTACCCTGCGGATTGGAAAGTATCCAAAATCTGCATGTTTCTTAAGCCTAATAAACCAGCACATTCTGTGACTTCTTACCGCCCAATACAACTGACAACAGTTTTCAGTAAGCTGTTTGAGAAAATTCTTGTCCAAAGACTTCATTTACATATCCAAGAGAATAACTTATTGCCCATACACCAAGCAGGTTTTCGACCAGCCTTTTCCATTAACGATCAGCTACTTCGGCTCTCTACAATAATAACAAATCAATATAACAAGGCCTTTCCATCGTGCTTCGTTTTAATGGATCTTGAAAAGGCTTTCGATAAAGTATGGCATTATGGTCTTATTCAAAAGTTACGGAAGCTAAACCTCCCGATCTGCTACTTACGTATCATATATTCGTTTCTAGTAAATCGAATTGGATATGTTTATATAGGATCTTCTATCTCACACCCTATTTTTCCGTATTGTGGCGTTCCATAGGGTTCTGCCCTCAGCCCGCTCTTATATATACTATATGCGCCTGATATACCAAAACCTACGGAAAACGTGTTCTTATTTCAATATGCCGATGACACGGCCTTTCTAGCTCTGGGCAAGACTATGCATCAGATAAGCACGACATTACAATCCACTCTCAATGGATTTATGCAATGGTGCAAAACTTGGAAACTTACTGTCAACAGTGACAAAACGCAAGCACTGGTCCTTTTACCCCCGAAACGCCGTTCCAAGGTTCATCGCAATCCGCAAAACCTTAAAGTCACAATTGACGATCATTCTCTTCAACCAACTACTACGGCCACATATCTCGGGGTGGTATTCGATTCCAAACTCAACTGGAAAGCTCATCTTGAGAAAATATCTCAAAAGGCTAATATCCGGCTTAATCTTCTCCGCCGTTTAACTGGCACTACTTGGGGACTAAACGCCGCATTACTCCTAAATACATATAAAATGTTCCTTCGCCCTATCTTAACTTTTGGACACATCGCTTGGTGCAACGCTCCCACGAAGTTCTATGACCGTTTGTCAATACTAGAGCGTCATGCCATTCGACTTGCACATCGTATCAGGCTGCCATATCCCAACTTTCTGACTTATGAGCACATCGACTTTCCTCAACTGACTCAACATCTCGCCGATCTCCGCTTGAAATATATACTCTCTCGTCTACCAGTCTCACACCCATTGCTTCTCGATACCCTACAAGCAGATGCTAAAACTGACGCTCCGTATAAGTATTTGCACACACCATTAAATATACTTATTACGCTGTATCTTAATACTGAGCATCCTACCGCCGACGAGCGCGATATCTTTCATATTTATCATATTGGTGATCATCTCCCTCATTTGTTTCCATCTATGCACCATGTATAATTTCAACACTAACACTGGGCTTTCCCCATGTCGCCATCAGTCTCGAGCCGCCCCGAGACAGAAGAACTAACCTGCATTTGTCTTCTTAACAATGTGTTTGTGACTGTGGCGTGCACGCACTGCATCTCATCTTTCACCGTCATCATATTTATTTCATAAAACACCTCAATGCATATATACTCTTTCTTACACAATAAAAAAAATTCCTAGTTGCACCACTTTTATATGTGTTCTTTTGTGCACTCATATTTAATATTTGCACTGATATTGTGTTTAGTTTTTCTTTTTTTTTCATTAATCTTTGTTTTTGATAATTTCACATAGACCATCATCAAATCTTTAAACAACAGTGTAATAAAATCTGTGCCAAAGAGAGGGCGTAACCCTCTAATGGCTCGGGTTAGAAATATTCTTTGAATTTATATGATGAATAAAGAATTCCCTAAATTCCTAACCCTTTACTACTACAAAAAAAATTTTTTTGACTCCGTACACCATAGCTACTATTTTGACTCCGATTGAGGCAGCCTGTTAAACATATTTATACAGTACATATTTTTGGTAGGTGAAGGCTGTATTATAGCTAAGCCTTAAGTATTGTTGATTAGGATTACTACAGTACAGCTGGGCGTTATATGCAAAATGCATGTTTATTGTAACATACAGGAAGGTATGGAATTTGTTTTCTTCTTTCCGACGAACTTGTAAGTATTCGTGTGAGACGCATGTGAAGATCATGGTAGAAATAAGATAAGGTAAATCCACACGCAGCCTGCTCGTTCGCGTGACTTCACCTTCGACACCAAATCACTGACCCTCCGAGCAAGATACTATTGTCGCCCCCTCTCAGTTGGCAGGTTGCTAGTTGTATTTCTATTGAAGATTTTCTACGTTTTCTTTGTTTTTTACATTTGGTTAATTTGTTATACGCTGTTGTGCATGACATTTTCTATGTATAAATATTGTATTTTGTACTGTAGGCCTTACAACTCATCTGTATTTGTTACATTGACTCAAAAAGCTTTAAAAATACCCTCGTGCGCTGTGTATGGCTGTAAAACGAACACAATAGAAAAGTTGGTGAAGAGAATGTCAAGTTCCATTCATTTCCAAAGCAGAATGATTTAAGCATTCGAGTCGGGTCGGGTCAGCTCGAGTCGGGTTATCGGGTCGGGTCAGTTCAGTTTGGTCAACTGAGTTTAGGTTGAGCTCAAACTTGGCTGGAGTCGAAAGCTGCTGTTTTTCACTAGCTGCCTAATTAAAAATAGCAATTTTCAATTGATTTTATAGAAGCCATAAATCTATTTTGAACACTTGCAGCTAGTGTTTTTATGGTAAATGCTTATTTTTGTACTTGTGTGTACTTTAATTTTTAAATGTGGGGAAGATTGGTTTTGTCAATCGACTGTAATATTAACATCTATGCCAACATGGAGTCTGGATTTAGAACAAAACTAGAAGTTGTTTAAGCAAGGCCAAAAGAAAGATTGGATATGGACGACCAAGCCCAAGCAGGGCCGCGGTAGCTCAGTGGTAGAGAATTCATCTCTGGTGCATGGTGTCCATGGTTCGATCCCATCTTGTGCTAAGTGTTCTTTGTGGTGGAGAAACGCCGTATAGTGGGTTTTCTCGAGGTTCTGTTTCCTTCCACTTTCTTCATTCCACCATTGCATTCATTTCTCATGGTCACCATATCCCTTAGCCTCGGTGCAGAATCGAGGGACCTTAAACTGAATATTTCATTTTATTTCACCAAGCCTAAGAACATCGATACAAGAATAAGATAAAAATTGGATATGTAAGACGAAGTGCATAGTAATCTTGCTCTTGGTCTTGTTTTGGTGATCACGAAGTAGCGATGAGCATATTTTCTTGCTTTCCGTATAGTATGAAAGATCATAATCAAAATCACACTTGGTCTTCATTTGTACCGATGAGGCAAGCATTCTTGGCTCTTGTATAGCATGAAAGACCACCAAGACTACGAAATGCAGGACCAAGACTTGACTGTGCAAGACAAAGAATAAGACGCAGTATTGATGACCAAGACCAAGGGTGCGCATTGTTTGAATTTCATTTGTTGGGATGAAAGTGATGAAATAAAATTAGAAGTTTATAATTAATTATCATACTGTATTTTTAAATTTTAAATTACAAAATTCATATTATGTATTTTCTTACTTGCAACTATATATACTGTAAAATACGTTTTTAATTACCGAGAAAGAAAAAATCAAAGTGGCGCGGGTCCCGGAATCATAAGAACCTATTTTGGAATGAAAGTTGAAGGTTGGAAAAAATCACAGGTGTTCTCCCGTTTCCTCAACCCTTATCATTGTAGTTAAACGATTTCCTTTTGTCTCCGCCAAGAGACTTTTGCTACTGCCTTCCGAGAACCCCTGCCGTCCGAGCAGGTGAGAACACTGACCTTGAATAAAAATTTCGTCACATAGAACTAAAGCAAGAAAAAAATAAATTTCTCCTACGTCGGACACTGGTATCAGTTATAAAAAGAAATAACCAAACCTCAAAAGTGCCAAATATTCATTAAGATGCATATACAAATCTCCCGCTTGATCTAGCTAGTGGTTAACGTGTAAGACTTCGGTACACGTGGTCCGGGTTTAAGTCCCAATGGGAGTGCATTTTGGCGTTCACCCAGTGTTGTGACCATAGTGCTCTCAAACGGGTCGGGTTGTCAAGTCAGGTCAATTGGATCGGATCACGGGTCGGGTCAGTTAATTCGGGTCGGGTCGGGTCGGTCTTCAACCCGACCCGACCCGCCCCTTTGAGAGCACTAATCTTGACTCATGCTTGATAATATTTCAAATCCGTCGTATTTTGAAGCGGGCTCTGTAGTAAGACATTCTTTTATTTTGTGATATTAAAAACTGAAGTATTTTCTTAATCTCTCGGGGAAACCAAGCAATAAACAAATAAAAGTGAAATATTTTAAATAAAGTATCGAAAAATATCCTGGTAAAGATAATGAAAGTTAAAAACAAATATTGTAAACACGGAAGACTTTTACATGAGAAAATAATCCTATTTTCTCAAATCCGAAATAGAAAATGAAAATATGGAAAATAAATATATATACTCTAGAAATCTTACAAAAATCATCACATCGCAATCACAACTCAACCTCAACGCATTCGTACAACATCGTTTACAGTGGCGTTCTACAATCTTAGCGTTAGTGGTGTGCAGACTCCGCTGTCAATTGACTGTACCTGATCATGGACTTCAGCCTAGTGTAAGTACGCAACCATGAACTGTGTCCGTTATTATAATGAAATATGCATATGGCAGTCTTAACATAAGAACGAGAATATATAACCCCGTGTAAATCGAAATATTATTTATTATCTTCTCCATACCCTCATTTATTTTAAATGTTATTCATTTCTCTCTTATCATTTTGGTGACGGTCATATATTATGTACACATATGCAATAAACCCACGTTTTGTATTATTCTTTTAAGAATCTATTTGTCTCCTTTCAAGCACTATACTACCTGCCCTATGACAATCAATCATGTTTTTTCTTACGTCTTAGTAGTGATTAAAAACCGTACCTGTCCCTACTATATGAAAAGAGTTCGAATACAAGAAAACATTGTTCAATTGAATAATAGGCTGCAGAAGAATTCGACCGAATCTCAACAGCGGTTATCTGTGCAAGTGGAAATTAAGAGGTCGTCATTAGCATTAAGATTAGGAATTAGATCTGGCCATAAATCTGGGTTTTCGGTATTTATGACCATGTTATCCCGTTATTTATGACCAGGGCCCGGATCTTGTTGACCTAAAATTTTCTAAAAAAGTGACCTATAAAATGACACTAAAATTCCTCTAAAACTACCCTAAAATTCACAAAAATTGACCTTAAAATTTGTTTTTTAAAACGTTTATTTCGTTAAACATTGTCATTTTTGAATATCTATTAGATTTTAATTACCATTTCTGACTCATTCTCAAAAGTTTTGTATCAGTTAGTTGCAGTCAAGGGCGCCGATCCTAGGGGCCGGGGAGCCCTTGGTTCCCAAAGCTCATGTGGGCCCTGCATTGTATTTATGAATATACAATATTTGACATAATTTGAATGAAATTTGTCTTAAAAATCCTCATATATGCCTTCTGCATCTGAATGCCCCCCCTTCCAATTTACAGAGAAATCGGCGCCCTTGGTTGCAGTCTATTGATCAGTCCATTGATTGTACTGCATTGTACGTACTGAAAGCGTCAATTCACTCCCGAATTGAAACTAGAAAACACACTTAAAGAATAGAAGTTCGCAAGTGTAGACTGTATACACAAGAATAATAGATAAAAACCCCGTTTAAAATCTTTGTACGTCTTCTAATTCATTGTTAGTTATTCACGTGATCATACCCTTTGTGGTCAATAATCTAAAACCATCGGCCACCTACCAACCCCTACCCCTAGTCAACCAGCTACAGCTTGGTGTTCATTAGCTTCTTAGGAATGCAGTTTTCCATCTTAATAATCAGGAACCAGGAAAAGAGATAACTTCGTATTTTTCAAATCCGTGAACAGTGCTAATTTTAAGATTTCCTTACGTAGAAGAAAAAGACTAAAAAGACCATAAGTGATCTGAAAGTTACCTTAAAATACCGGTATTAAAAAATTATCTGAAACTTCAAAACGGCAAAAAGTGACCAAAAGTTGACCCTAAAACAATATACTTTTAGAACCTTGAGTTGACGGATAACGTTATTATTTGAAGTTGTCTTGTCCTATTCGTAAGTGAAAAAAAGTTGACTTGACAACAAAATCCGGGCCCTGCTTATGACGGATGCCATCCCTCAGCGAACACACTGTCTGGGGAATTGAAGGGGAAGAAAGGAAGTGTCCTGGGCAGGGGCGGATCCAGAGGGGGGCGGTTGCCCCCCAGAAGAGGAAACGTTCTTATTTTATATATATAAATAAAACCCATCCCAAAGTTTGGAGCCCTTAAAAGTAGCAGTATGACAACCCCCGCCCCCCCCAGAAGTCGGTCCTGGATCCGCCCCTGGTCCTACGTACATTATGTTAGATACCATCCCAGCATTTGCCTGGTGAGTGAAAATACAGGAAAACCTCACTCAGGGTGACTAGCGAGAAAAAAAAACATATTTGCGGCCGAATGTTCCCTCTGAGAATCGAATCCGGGACCGCTCACAACAGAGGCGAGAGCATTAGAAACTATGCCACGCGGGATCACTGAAGAGATCGTAGTGTCAGACTTTGAAAAAAGGCCTGAATTTTTGTCCTTACAAATCTTGTACATAAGTTGAAGCTTCCAGACAAGCCTGCAAGGGTTATATTCAATTCTGCCAGTGATTTCTGAATAAAGTGGAACCAGAACTTTTGGATCATCAGTTTTTAATTTCTTCAGATGAATCTTGGTTCAGCATGTCCGAGTATATGAACTCACAGAACACGCACCATTATGCATGATCAAGTCCTCTTCAGTACGTTCAACAACACACGTCGCATAATCTTAAGATCAGCGTTGATGGACATAGTACCGCTTCCGTATCATAACACGATTCTTTCACCAAACTTTCGATGCAGGGCCGTCGCGTGAGTTGAAAGCGCCCGGGGTGAAAATTACCAGGTGCACCCCAGTGTGCTATGAAAATCAACCAGAGTTTATTCTGTCTGTACTCCTAGATTTAAATATGAAATGTAAGATCATAATGTAAGATAAAAGAAGATGGTATTATGTCATTTTTAAAAAAGTGAATGGCTTTTGTCGTTAAAACATAAAAGTTAATGAAAACATGATTTTTATTTATTGAAATCGAGTAGTATTCTTGTCTATTTTGAACTTGATATACATCAATATACTAATAACAGAAAATACAAATAACGATCCAAATATTAAAACCCAATGTGTAAGTGATAACGAAAACTGTAATTTTCGGACTTTTGAAAAAAAAAAAAAAACTTCCCTTGCGATCACATAATTTTTTTCAGTAAATTTATCATAGCGTTAGAATACTAAAGTAACTTTTTCAGGTGACGTCTGTAACTATTTGTATTTGCTTCAATTCAATCCTACAATTATAATTCATATCCAAAATCAAAATGTACGATTTGTTAATGTTTGTTCTGCAAGGCGATGTCAACGATACGTTATTCCAAAGCATGTAGTGTAAAGATCATATAATGATAACATAAAAGTACTAACTAACTAACTAACTAACTAACTCTATGGCCTATGGAACCTGGAGGTTCAGTGCCGCGTTCACAAAAGCTCTCCACTGACTTCTATCCTTAGCTAACTGCATCCAGTTTCTACTTTGTATTCCTATCTCTGCGAGATCCATCTTAATATTATCCTCCCATCTGCGCCTAGGCCTTCCTAATGGTCGTTTTCCTATGGGTCTTCCAGTCAAGACTTTGAAAGCGTTTCTACTTTCTTCCATTCTAGCTACATGACCTGCCCACCTAAGCCTCCTAGACTTGACGACCCTAACAATGTTGGGTAAACCGTATAAACTATGTAGTTCCTCGTTATGGAGTTCCCGCCATTCCCCATTCTCGTTCCTCTTGGGTCCGAATATTCTTCTCAGGATCCTGTTCTCAAATACATTCAGTCTATGTTCATCCCTCAGAGTAAGCGACCATGTTTCGCAACCATACAGAACAACAGGCATGATTATCGTTTTATATATTTTAAGCTTCACATTCTTTGACAGAATTCGTGACGACAAGAGATTTTGAACCGAATAGTAACACGAATTCCCTGCTTTTAGTCGACATTTAAGTTCTTCACTACATAAAAGTACTAATAAACTAAAATAGAAATTACCAAAATTAACTGCACAATGACATATACATACTCTATTCAAACACTAAATGGTATTCTCCTGACTTTTCTGTGAGCAAATGTGGGCAATATCTCCTTGAATTATAACTTTCTGGCTTCACCATTTTCAATAGCTACTATGGCCAATTAATTAAGTCTTTCCTGGGCCATTGTTGAGCGTAAATACATCTTTATCAGCTTTAACTTACTAAAATGTCAATGGGACAGGTATTCTTACATAAATATAAAAAAAATCGAAAATTAATTTTAAAAAGTAGATGTTTGTTGGACACGACAACGATTTGTGTTGTTGACATTGTAATAGTTGACAGGACGCAGCCAGGATTTCGATTCGGAGATACCGGTAAAGGGTATCTGGGAATATTCCCTCCCCCCGAGTACATGAGGTCTGGCAAGTACCCTTCGAAACTTTTAGTAAACCTTAAGCCTTAAAATTGCATTCTAATGTCTTTTTAAAAACTGTTTTCAATTTAAACCAACATAGGATATCCTAAATTTGAATTTTATTAAGATTTCTTTTTCCATTTTAGTGTGGGAGACCCTTGAGCAGTGTGGTAATTGAAGAGGGAAGGGGGAAAATTCCCAGGCACCACTGAACACTTCTCCGGAACCTCGTTTCCTTTGTGCTTTTTACAGGGGGGGAAGGAGAACTTGGTAATGACCCCAACCTTCATGTGTAATTACAAAAATTAAATTTATATACAAATAAAAATCATCAGTTTTTCAAATTACTAAAAACGAATGTGTGTCGAAATAGAATCTACTCCGAGAAATTTTAGTACAGTGTAGTGGCGTATTTAGGGGGAGGGTTATCGGGCTCAAGCTCCCCCCGAAATAAATTGGATGGTTTTTCGCATTCCACGTAGGGCTACAACATTACTCCTTCTCACCATTTCTAAGAATTTCATTGATTTTCCATTTTCTTATGCTCTTTGATCACAAATAATACTGTATTTGTCCAATTTCATTCCATGTAAGAACTTTTTTTTTTTTGTCTATCTTTAGTCCATTCTATTCTTCTTGGTTGTTACTTTCTTTCGTTTCTCCTATCATAGTTTCGACCGTTGTTGGTTGTGATTTGAGTCGGCCGTCGTCAGTAATACCAAAACTAACACGGGATGTACTTGAACCTGAACCCACAAAGTGGGGGTGATGTATATATTTCCTGAAAGCTTGGGTCAAGGTAAGATCAAAACCGATTACCAAAATTGGGGAGGTCTCAAGCATTTCACTTGAGGGCAGCAAGTTACTCATTTTTATTAACACCTTTAAGCGTGTCTTAAAGTTCGTTTCAACCCCGAAAAATCTGAAACAGTGGGACAAATATGAAAACAGAAAACCATGTCTTTCATCATTTCAAAACTATAAGTATTATCAAAGTAAAATAAATTGTCCCAGAGTCCCCCGCAGGGTCCCAGGTGGGGTCCAACTCAAAATTTTTAAATGGAAAGAGGGATCAACTTGCACATCGTATGAAAGTTGGTGTTAAATAAAAGAAGATAAGTCTAGTCGCGACTCTCTACGATAAGCCTGTGCAAAATAGCGGTGGGTCAAAATATCAACACAATCTTTATTGCAAAGTCTATGGCCACTCGTATGTATCTGAAACGGTGGAATAGGTGAAAAACAAAAACAGGGATATGTCATTATTTCAAAAGTATAATAATTCAAGTAAAAGAAAATGTTCCAGGGTCCCTCGCAGGGTCACAGACGGGGTCAAACTCAAAATGTTGAAATGGAATGGGGTTCAAATTGAGTATCGTATGAAAGCTTAAGTGAAGTGAAAGAAGAGGAAGCAAGTTTCGACTCTTGAAAAAGCCTATTGCCACTCCTATTAATCTGAAACGATGAGACAGGTGTAAAAACAAAACAAAACAAAACAAACACTAGAATGTATCAAAGGAAAAAAAGAAAAAAGAAATATCCCAGTTTCAACTGCAGGATAACAGACGGGGTCCAACTCAAAAGTTTCAAGTGCCAAGGGAGGTAAATAAGCACATCATGTGAAAACTCGTGTTAAATGATACAGAATTGGACATTGGACAAGTGTCGACTGTCGATAAGCATTGCAAAATGGCACGAGTCATTTCCTTTGATACAGAGCGCGAGAGATAGCATGAGCTATGAGAAGCAGGAGGTAGGAAGAACGCTAATCGCTGCGAGGGTGACAGTGGAGAGAGAGGGAAGATTTTTTGGTTGTGTTTCTAACCCATGCCGATACTAACCTTCCACATTGTAAGTAACAACAATGGATAATAACTACTTAACGCAACTTATATATATTATGACAGGCTTACCTGTAGCTTCAGGTATTTATAAAGGCTCAATACTGTCCATACAATCCATCTCATCATCATCGTCTTCCGTCTCGTCGTCACTTTCTTCAGAAGAGTCACTATTACTGTCACTGTCCTCGGCTAAGTTTCTTGTAACGTTTTCAGTAAGAACGTCTAACTGAGGTTCCATTGGAAATATGCTTGTTCACATCTTCGTACTTTATCACACCTAGCCTTCCACTCTTCCGCTGTTATCATTGTAAATTTCTCTTCGGCGAGTTTCATCGCATCGATAATGGAAAAAGTGATATTTCTTGCTGCTACATATTCTTTGACTGCAGCCCAAATCAACTCTATCGGGTTTAGATCAGGATGATACGGGGGCAAACGAAGAACTGTATGTCCATATTCAGCAAGGAGCGAATCTACTTTAAATGTCCGAAAACGAGCTTTATTGGCTTTGATTAAATTATAAAGTTCTGGTTTGTACATAATTTCTCTGAAAGGAATATTGTGTCTTACAAGCCAATCGATTATTACAGCTTTACGAGATGATGATGTCGGTGAAGGGTCTAAACAGACATTGTGATATGGTGCATTGTCTATCACAAGAACTGAATTACTTGGAAAGTTAGGAATTAGCCGTGACTTCAACCACTTTTCATAGTTTTCATAATTCATGTCGTCGTGATAATCGCCAGATTTCGTTCCAGGTTTGAACATGACTAACGCGTCTGGAATGAAACCGTTTTCTCCGCTAGCATGCATGATTATTACGTGTTGTCCTTTAGAAATTGGTGTGAGTAAACCTGTATTCTTCTTATCGCTCCACGCGTGTTGTTTTGTGTGCGATGAATGCAAGTACGTCTCATCCATGTAAAATTATGGGGCGGTTCTGCGTTCTGTAATGATCTATAGCTCGCAAATAAGCCAACCTCTTTGGCCGAAATTCATCTTTTTCAATAAGTAGTCGTCTATTGTTTTCAGCCTTAATCCATCTAAATCCTAAGTGCGTTTGCACACGGCAACGATAATATCGGTGGATCCACCGATAATGTTGGTGGTGAAATCGACTTCAATGTATTCAAATCGTAGCTTGCACACGCCACCGATATTATCGGCCGATCCTCCGACACGCAGATGCTGTCGGCCAAGCCCCCGATACTGTCGGCGGTATCGCCGACACCGATTTTGTCGGGGGCAATGTTTTCTTATGATTGGATGCACACGCCACCGATAATGTCGGCCGGCCAGCGGGTTAGATGAAGAGAGTGAGTGACAAGGCGCTGTATATTTTTGTTTCGTTTCTTGTCTTTGGAATTTTGTTGTTTCCATTTTTTCTATTACAATTGTATATTATTATTATTATTATCTTGTCCTATAAACAACTTCGGAACAGCTTATTATTTTTTTTACAGTCTCTGTTTTGGAGTAGCTAATTCTCTTTATTAAATAAATATAAAATGTGGGAAGTCTGAAGAATACTGGTTTCCCTCTAAATAGCTATTACCAAATAGAATATAGGAAATTTAGATAACCAATTTCTTGATTATTTTCCACTCCTTTTTTTATTTTTGTTTTTTCTCTCTCACACACACACACACTCTTTGATGGTATATTTTTTAATCTATTAATGCTTTTAAATTTTAATACATTCTGGAAATTAATTTAAGCGTAATTTTCAAAGTTTGATTCACTGTAAACATAAGCATATGGAAAACATCCTGATTATTATTACTTTATTTTATTTTCATCAGAATTGTGTGCAGATCACTTTTCGCGGTTCCACTCAATAAGCAATGATTGAATAGAATATTTGTTGACAAGTCAAAGTAGAATTATTATTATTTTGAAACGAAACCAGCACAATCAAACACTCTTTCCAAAGCTCCAAGGACAAATTACTCATTTGGCATTTTCTTGATTGTGATCTCAACAATAGGGATGCGACTTCATGCTTTACTTGTTGCAGATTTTTTCTCTCATTTCCAAAACTATTCCAAATCCAACATTTTTTAAAAAGAATTTGTGGAATGGCAATTGAAAACAAAGATCAAAGCTATGTATCCAAGTTTTCCCTCTCCCCTTTGTACCGGGATCGACCCCCTGATAGAGTTCTGCAGTTTAGCTACAGTTTCTGAATGAAAAGGTTGTGTATTATTGCATTCGTATCTTTCTAGTTTTGCTTAGATTTTTAGAGATGGCAGGAATTTTTCCATTCGATTTTTTAACCCTTATTGAACTTGTGGAATGTAGACCTTGCATATGGGATAAGAAAACAGACTATTTTAAGGACAGAATTGAAAAGCAAAAAGCATGGCGAAAAGTTTATGCAAGACTTGCCCAGGATTTTGAATACATGGACAAAAAGAAACGAGAAACAACAGTATGTATGCAACAGCGCAAATCTGTCTTCTACATTGGGGGAGGGGGGTAAGATCATTCCCATATTATATATATAGCGATTAGGGATGCGCACGAGACAAGATTTGAGACTGTCTCGACTCGAAAATGTGCTGTAAAAGTGATGTCTCGACTCGAAAAATATATATTTTTCTATTGGAAGAGCTGTGTCTCGACTCGAATTTTGTCAGGAAAATTCTGTCTTGACTCGACTCGAACGCATCCCTAATAGCGATGTTCAAAATATTTCTGTAGTCGAGAAACAATACTGTGGAGGATCAGGGGAGCAGAGTTGTCTTGAACATTGGGAGGCGGGCAGATTTGAGGCGTATTCTGAATAGCGAGGCAGATTTGAGGTGTATTCTGATTTGAGGCGTATTAATTTCATCTCACTTTCCTTTCTGGCGATCGGACACAATCACATTTCTCTCCCAAAAACACGTTTCAAATCGGATTATTGGGGGGGGGGGCAATCTCCCCAGTTCCAAGATTGGAGGGGACATGTCCCCTTCATCACCCCGGGATTTGCGCCAGTGTATGTGTGGAGCAATGTAAAACAGAATTACTAATTCGAATCTTATAATTAATCTACTATCACATTTATGTTAATTGCATGGAAAACAAAATAATATACATACAATATGTAACAGTGTTCCAACAAAAATCAAAACTAATATACTTTGCAATGTACAGCAGCATGAATTCTCATCGAAACGAAAACAATATGTTTACGACATCTATTTAAAACGGCACTGTTAAATCTAAACATTTTTAGGCATAGTACTATTTTTTCTAAGTTTTGTACCGTCCTCCACACCTCTTCAGAACAGTTTTTGTAGTCCTTGTTTTAAAAAATAATTTTCCCAATTATTTTTTTTATTTGTTTTATATATGGAAAAGATTTTTTGTGTGTGTCGCTTACTTCGCTCATCACCGGCAACGATATTGTCGGGGCTTCCACCGATATTGTCGGCGACGTGTGCAAAGTACGCCGACACCGACACCGACACCGATATTATCGGGGCTTCCACCGATATTATCGTTGCCGTGTGCAAACGCACTAAGGAACGGATTATTTTTCGTAAAGATCAAGTGCTTTCATTAAAATTAATCTTTTCTCGAAGTATTCTCAACAGTGATTTTACTGAAGGTCGTTGACCGTGAACAATATGAAATTCATTAATTGATCGACGAATAACGCATTTGTCAAAATCATCCACTGAGATTTTTGTTTTTCGTTGTGCTCGCTTTTTATTCGGAGTAGAAAAGCTCGTTCCCGTGATTTTTCCCCCCCGCTCACTCAAAACACGTTTTAGTATGTGCATTTCGCCAGCCCCCCCACCTTGGAGTTTCGAAACAAAACCTATGCCAATCGTTTGTGCTACGTTTGTGCCGGAATGTACCGCAAAAATTTTCGTTTGTACCACTTCCGGTACGAAGTTATAAGGGTTTCAAAGTGGGGGGCTGGAGAAACGGCAGCCCCCCCAACTAGGAATTTCAAAACAAAACCTATGCCAATCGTATGTGCTACGTTTGTGCCGGAATGTACAGCAAAATTTTTCGTTTGTACCACTTCCGGTACGAAGTTAAAAGGGTTTTAAAGTGGGGGGCTGGAGAAACGGCTGCATCCAAACTTGGAATTTCGAAACAAAACCTATGCCAATCCTTTGCGCTACGTTTGTGCCGGAATGTACCGTAAACATTTTCGTTTGTACCACTTCCGGTACGAAGTTATAAGGGTTTTGAAGTGGGGGGCTAGGGAAACGGCAGCCTCCAACCTAGGAATTTCAAAACAAAACCTATGCCAATCGTTTGTGCTACGTTTGTGCCGGAATGTACCGCAAAAATTTTCGTTTGTACCACTTCCGGTACGAAGTTATAAGGGTTTTAAAGTGGG
The DNA here is from genome assembly GCF_964235325.1 of Thermobia domestica. Classification (NCBI taxonomy): domain Eukaryota; kingdom Metazoa; phylum Arthropoda; class Insecta; order Zygentoma; family Lepismatidae; genus Thermobia; species Thermobia domestica. The sequence continues at coordinate 266,273,157 of NC_137458.1, read as the reverse complement.
GGGCTAGGGAAACGGCAGCCTCCAACCTAGGAATTTCAAAACAAAACCTATGCCAATCGTTTGTGCTACGTTTGTGCCAGAATGTACCGCAAAAATTTTCGTTTGTACCACTTCCGGTACGAAGTTATAAGGGTTTCAAAGTGGGGGGTGGGCTGGAGAAACGGAAGCCCCCCACCTAGGAATTTCAAAACAAAACCTATGCCAATCGTTTGTGCTACGTTTGTGCCGGAATGTACCGCAAAAATTTTCGTTTGTACCACTTCCGGTACGAAGTTAAAAGGGTTTTAAAGTGGGGGGCTGGAGAAACGGCAGCCTCCAAACTTGGAATTTCGAAACAAAACCTATGGCAATCGTTTGTGCTACGTTTGTGCCGGAATGTACCGTAAACATTTTCGTTTGTACCACTTCCGGTACGAAGTTATAAGGGTTTTAAAGTGGGGGGGCTGGAGAAACTGCAGCCTCAAAACTTGGAATTTCGAAACAAAAACTATGGCATTCGTTTGTGCTACGTTTGTGCCGGAACGTGCCGCAAAAATTTTCGTTTGTATCACTTCCGGTACGAAGTTATAAGGGTTTTAAAGTGGGGGGGGCTGGAGAAGCGGCAGCCTCCAAACTTGGAATTTCGAAACAAAACCTATGGCAATCGTTTGTGCTACGTTTGTGCCGGAATGTACAGCAAAAATTTTTTGTCTGTACCACTTCCGGTACGAAGTTATAAGGGTTTTGAAGTGGGGTGCTAGGGAAACGGCAGCCTCCAACCTAGGAATTTCAAAACAAAACCTATGCCAATCGTTTGTGCTACGTTTGTGCCGGAATGTACCGCAAAAATTTTCGTTTGTACCACTTCCGGTACGAAGTAATAAGGGTTTTGAAGTGGAGAGGCTGCAGAAACGGAAGCCTGCAACCTTGGAATTTCGAAACAAAAACTTTGCTAATCGCTTGTGCTACGTTTGTGCCGGAATGTACCGCAAAAATTTTCGGTTGTACCACTTCCGGTACGAAATTGTAAGGGTTTTGAAGTGGCGGGCTGGGGAAACGACAGCCCCCCACCTTGGAATTTCAAAGCAAAATTTATGTCAATCGTTTGTGCTACGTTTGTGCCTGAATGTACCGCAAAAATTTTCGTTTGTACCACTTCCGGTATGAAGTTATAAGGGTTTTGAAGTGGGGGCTGGGGAAACGGCAGCCTCCAACCTAGAAATTTCGAAACGAAACCGATGCCAATCGTTTGTGCTACGTTTGTGCCGGAATGTACCGCAAAAATTTTCGTTTGTACCACTTCCGGTACGAAGTTATAAGGGTTTTAATGTGGGGGGCTGGAGAAAGGGCAGCCTTCAAACTTGGAATTTCGAAACAAAACCTATGGCAATCGTTTGTGCTACGTTTGTGCCGGAATGTACCGCTAAATATTTCGTTTGTACCACTTCCGGTACGAACTTATAAGGGTTTCAAAGTGGGGGGGGGCTGGAGAAACGGAAGCCTCCAACCTTGGAATTTCGAAACAAAAGCTATGCCAATTGTTTGTGCTACGTTTGTGCCGGAATGTACCGCAAAAATTTTTGTCTGTACCACTTCCGGTACCAAGTTATAAGGGTTATAAAGTGGGGGGCTCAAGAAACGGCTGCCTCCAAACTTGGAATTTCGAAACAAAACCTATGCCAATCCTTTGTGCTACGTTTGTGCCGGAATGTACCGTAAACATTTTCGTTTGTACCACTTCCGGTACGAAGTTATAAGGGTTTTAAAGTGGGGGGGCTGGAGAAACGGCAGCCTCCTAACTTGGAATTTCGAAACAAAAGCTATGCCAATTGTTTGTGCTACGTTTGTGCCGGAATGTACCGCAAAAATTTTTGTCTGTACCATCTCCGGTACGAAGTTATAAGGGTTTTAAAGTGGGGGGCTGGAGAAACGGCTGCCTCCAAACTTGGAATTTCGAAACAAAACCTATGCCAATCCTTTGTGCTACGTTTGTGCCGGAATGTACCGTAAACATTTTCGTTTGTACCACTTCCGGTACGAAGTTATAAGGGTTTTAAAGTCGTGGGGCTGGAGAAACGGCAGCCTCCTAACTTGCAATTTCGAAACAAGAACTATGGCAATCGTTTGTGCTACGTTTGTGCCGGAATGTACCGGAAAAATTTTCATTTGTACCACTTCCGGTACGAAGTTATAAGGGTTTTAAAGTGGGGGGCTGAAGAAGCGGCAGCCTCCAAACTTGGAATTCCGAAAGAAAACCTATGGCAATCGTTTGTGCTACGTTTGTGCCGGAATGTACCGCAAAAATTTTTGTTTGTACCACTTCCGGTACTAAGTTATAAGGGTTTTGAAGTGGGGGCTGGGGAAACGGCAGCCTCCAACCTAGGAATTTCGAAACAAAAACTATGCTAATCGTTTGTGCTACGTTTGTGCCGGAATCTACCGCAAAAATTTTCGGTTGTACCACTTCCGGTACGAAATTGTAAGGGTTTTGAAGTGGCGGGCTGGGGAGACGGCAGCCCCCCCACCTAGGAATTTCAAAGCAAAATTTATGTCAATCGTTTGTGCTAGGTTGTGGCTGAATGTACCGCAAAAATTTTCGTTTGTACCACTTCCGGTACGAAGTTGTAAGGGTTTCAAAGTGGGAGCTGGGGAAACGGCAGCCCTCCACCTAAAAATTTCAAAACAAAACCTATGCCAATCGTTTGTGCTACGTTTGTGCCGGAATGTACCGCAAAAATTTTCGTTTGTACCACTTTCGGTACGAAGTTATAAGGGTTTTGAAGTGGGGGGCTGGGGAAACGGCAGCCCCCCACCTAGGAATTTCAAAGCAAAATTTATGTCAATCGTTTGTGCTAGGTTTTTGCCTGAATGTACCGCAAAAATTTTCGTTTGTACCAATTCCGGTACGAAGTTATAAGGGTTTAAAAGTGGGGGCTGGGGAAACGGCAGCCCCCCTACCTAAAAATTCAAAACAAAACCTATGCCAATCGTTTGTGCTACGTTTGTGCCGGAATGTACCGCAAAAATTTTCCTTTGTACCACTTCCGGTACGAAGTTAAAAGGGTTTTAAAGTGGGGGGGGGGCTGGAGAAACGGCAGCCTCCAAACTTGGAATTTCAAAACAAAATCTATGCCAATCGTTTGTGCTACGTTTGTTCCAAAATATACCGCAAAAATTTTCGTTTGTACCACTTCGGGTACGAAGTTATAATCGTTTTGAAGTGGAGGGGCTGCAGAAACGGCAGCCTCCAAACTTGGAATTTCGAAACAAAAACTATGCCATTCGTGTGTGCTACGTTTGTGCCGGAATGTGCCGGAAAAATTTTCGTTTGTACCACTTCCGGTACGAAGTTATAATAGTTTTAAAGTGGGGGGCTGGGGAAACGGCAGTCCCCCACCTTGGAATTTCGAAACGAAACCTATGCCAATCGTTTGTGCTACGTTTGTGCCAAAATGTACCGCAAAAAATTTCGTTTGTACCACTTCCGGTACGAAGTTATAATCGTTTTGAAGTGGAGGGGCTGCAGAAACGGAAACCTGCAACCTTGGAATTTCGAAACAAAAACTATGCTAATCGTTTGTGCTACGCTTGTGGCGGAATGTACCGCAAAAATTTTCGGTTGTACCACTTCAGGTACGAAGTTATAAGGGTTTTAAAGTGGGGGGCTGGGGAAACGGCAGCCTCCAACCTAGGAATTTCAAAACAAAATCTATGCCAATCGTTTGTGCTACGTTTGTGCCAAAATGTACCGCAAAAATTTTCGTTTGTACCACTTCGGGTACGAAGTTATAATCGTTTTGAAGTGGAGGGGCTGCAGAAACGGAAGCCTACAACCTTGGAATTTCGAAACAAAAACCATGCTAATCGTTTGTGCTAGGTTTGTGCCTGAATGTACCGCAAAAATTTTCGTTTGTACCACTTCCGGTACGAAATTGTAAGGGTTTTGAAGTGGCGGGCTGGGGAAACGGCAGCCCACCCACCTCAAAATTTGAAAGCAAAATTTATGTCAATCGTTTGTGCTAGGTTTGTGCCCGAATGTACCGCAAAAATTTTCGTTTGTACCACTTCCGGTACGAAGTTATAATAGTTTTAAAGTGGGGGGCAAACTTCAGAAACATCAAATTCAATACAAATAGAGATAGAAACATTGAGTTAACGGGAATCGTTAGTGCACTTATAAGCACTAAGCACTAACGTTAGTGCTATCATATTTTGAGATGTATTCAAGATTTTTGGTGGGGGGGCCAACTTCAGAAATGTCAAATTGTATAGAAATAAAGGTAGAAACATAGTGTTAACAGCAATCATAAGTGCATCATTAGTGCACTTAAACGCACTAAGCACTAACGTTAGCGCTACTATATTTTGAGATTTATTCAAAAAATTTGGTAGGGTGGTCAACTTCACATATATCAAATTCTATACAAATAGGGATAAAAACATGGGGTTAATGGCAAACGTTAGTGCACTTAAACGTACTAAGCACTATCGTTGGTGCTACCATATTTTGGAATTCATTCAAGATTTTCGGTGGGATGGGCAACTTCAGTAATTTCAAATTCCATACAAATAGAGATAGGAACATAGAGTTAACGGCAATCGTTAGTGCATCGTTAGTGCACTTAAAATACTAAACACTGACGTTAGTGCTACAATATTTTGGGATTTATTCAAGATTTTAGATGGGGGCCAACTTCAGAAATATCAAATTCTATACAAATAGAGGTAGAAACATGCAGTTAAAGACAATCGTTATTGCATCGTTAGTGCACTTAAATGCACTAAGCATTAAGGTTAGCATTACCATATTTTGGGATTTATTCAAGATTTCTGGTGGGACCAACTTAAGAAATATCAAATTTCATACAAACATTTAGTGCTTTCTAGAAGCACTAACGATACACTAATGAATGACATTAATTTTTCGTTAGTGCTTGAAGTTGACGCAAGTTCACCGTGCCCTCCAAAGATATTGTACCTGTAGTACCTACACTAATGAAGTACTAACGTTAGGGGTTGGTGCACTAAGAACCACTAACAATTGCACTAGAAGATATCATTAGTGCTTTTGAATATGGCGGAAATTTGATGCAATTAAAAATTTCCAATAAATGTCTTATAGGAGTTTAGTGACATGTAATTGTCCATAACTACACTAATATTGAAGGACAAACGAAACTGTTAGTGTTTTTTAGAAGCACTAACGATGCACTAACGATTGCACTAGAATAGATCATTAGTACTCTTGAATTTGACGGAAATTTGACGCAATAAAAATTTCCCATAAATTTATTATGTGTTTCGTTACATGTAATTGGCCATAAGTAAACTAATATTGAAGTTCTAACTAAATTGTTAGTGTTTTCCAGAAGCCACACCAATGCACTAACGAATGGCACTAAGTTTTAGTTAGTGCTTGAAGTGGGGGCGCTAAGTTCACTCTGGCCTCAAAAGGTATTTTAATTGTAGCACATTTACTAATGAAGCACTAACCTTAGGTGTAGATGCGCTAAGAAGCACTAACAATGCACTAACGATCGCTCTAGAAGAGATCATTAGTGATTTTGAATTTGGCAGAAATTTGATTCAATGAAAAATTTGCCTAAATTTCTTGTGAGTCTCGTGATATGTAATTGGCCATAACTACACTAATAGTGAAGCACTAACGAAATTGTTAGTGCTTTATAGAAGCACTAACGAATTGGACTATTTTTTCCGTTAGTGCTTAAAGTGTCGGTGCGAAATTCACGCTGACTTCTCCATAGGTTTTTTTACTTGTAACACCTACACTAATGAAGCACTAACGTTAGGTGTTTGTGCTCTAAGAAGCAATTACGATGCACTAACAATTGCACTAACAGAGGTAATTAGTGCTTTTGAATGAGATGGGAATTTGATACAATGAATAATTCCCCATGTGTTTCTTATGGGAGTTTTGAGACTTATAATTGGCCATTTCTACACTAATGGTGAAACACTAACGAAACTACTTGTATCTTCTAGAAGTACTAACAATGCACTAACGTATAAAACTAATTTTTTCGTTAGTGCTTGTAGTGGGGGCTAAGTTCACGATAAATTCGAAAGTTTTCTTTCCTTGTAATATTAGTGCTTCCTAGTGCACCAACACCTAAGTTTCGTGCTTCATTAGTGTAGGTGCTACAAGTAAGAAACCTTTGCGGGCCAGCGTGAACTTGGTTCCCACTTCAAGCAGTAACGAAAAATAAGTCCATTCGTTAATGTATCGTTAGCGCTTCTGCAAAACACTCATAGTTCCGTTAATGCTTAACTATTGATGTAGATATGGCCAATTATATGCCACAAAAATCCCATAAGAGATTCATGTGGAATTTTTCATTGCGTCAAATTTCCGCCAAAATCAAAAGCACTAATGACCTCTTATACTGAAATCGTTAGTGTTTCTTAGTGCATTAACACCTAACGTTAGTTCTTCATTAATGTAGGTCCTACAAGTAAAAAAACCTTTGGAAGCTTTCATGAACTTGGCGCCCCACTTCAACCAATAACGAAAAAATTAGAGCTGTTTTCGTTAGTGCTTCACTATTAGTGTAGTTATGGCCAGTTACATCTCAGGAAACTCACATAAGAAATTTAAGGGGAGTTTTTCACTGTGTCAAATTTCTGCCAAATTAAAAAGCACTAATGATCATTTCCAGTACAATCCTTAGTGCATCGTTAGTGCTTCTTCGTGCACCAACCCCTAACGTTAGTGCTTAATTAGTGTAGGTGCTACAAGTAAAATATCTTTGGTGGTCAGCGTGAATTTGCGCCCTCTTCAAGCACTAACAAAGTAATTAGTGCATTCGTTACTGATTCCTGAAAATACTGACACTTTGTATGGAATTTGATATTTCTGAAGTTGCCCCCCACCAAAAATTTTGAATAAATTTCAAAATGTGGTAACACTAACATTAGTGCTTAGTGCATTTAAGTGCACTAATCACGCTCTAACGATTGCCGTTAACTCCATGTTTCTACCTCTATTTGTATAAAATTTGATATTTTTGAAGTGGGCCCCCACCAAAGATCTTGAATAAATCCCATAATATGGTAATGTTAGTGCTTATTGCGTTTAAGTGCACTAACAATGCACTAACGATTACCGTCAACCCCATGTTTCTACCTCTATTTGTATAGAATTTGATATTTCTGAAGTTGGCCCCCCCACCGAAAATCTTGAATAATCCCAAAATATGGTAGCACTTACGGTAGTGCTTAGTGTGTTTAAGTGCACTAACGATGCACTAACGATGCGCTAAGTTTAGTGAAAATCTGTCTGCATAAAGATGGGTGGGGGGCTAACTTCATATGAAGTAGGTCCCAAACCAAAATCTTCAATATCTCGTAAACGCTGATAGCACTAACGTTAGTTCTAAATGCACTAACGTGCACTAACGATGCATTAACGATGTGCAACGTTTGGTGTGATTTGGGAGAGGTAGGGGGCCAACTTCAGGCACGTAATTTTTTTTGCGGTACATTCCGGTAAAAACGTACCACAAACGATTGACAGAGTCTTATCTCGAAATTCCAAGATGGGGGGTTCTGGAAACGGCAGCCCCCTAGTTAAAACTGTCATACTTTTGTACTGGAAGTGATACATACAAAACTGTTTGCGATACATTCCGACACAAATGTTGTTAAACGATTTGCATAGGTCTCGTTTCGAAATTCCGAGGGGGCATCAAAACGGCAGCCCCGTAGCTTGAAACTCTCGTATCTTTGTACCGGAAGTGGTACAGAAAAGAGTTTAGCGAAACGTTCCTGTTCAAAAGCAGTGCAAAGAGTGGGCATAGGTTTCATTTCGAAATTACTGAGTGCGGGGCTGCCGTTACCACAGCCCCTCTTGAAAACTCATATAACTTCGTACCGGAAGTGGAACAAACGAAAATTTTTGCGGTACATTCTGGCACAAACGTAGCACACACGATTGGCATAGGTTTTGTTTCGAAATTCCAAGTTTGGAGGCTGCCGCTTCCCTAGCCCCCACTTCAAAACCCTTATAACTTCGTACCGGAAGTGGTACAAACGAAAATGTTTGCGGTACATTCCGGCACAAACGTAGCACACACGATTGGCATAGGTTTTGTTTCGAAATTCCAAGTTTGGAGGCTGCCGCTTCTCCAGCCCCCCCACTTTAAAACCCTTATAACTTCGTACCGGAAGTTGTACAAACGTAAATTTTTGCGGTACATTCCGGCACAAACGTAGCACAAACGAATGCCATAGGTTTTGTTTCGAAATTCCAAGTTTTGAGGCTGCCGTTTCTCCAGCCCCCCCACTTTAAAACCCTTATAACTTCGTACCGGAAGTGGTACAAACGAAAATGTTTACGGTACATTCCGGCACAAACGTAGCACAAACGATTGGCATACCTTTTGTTTCGAAATTCCAAGTTTTGAGGCTTCCGTTTCTCCAGCCCCCCCCCACTTTGAAACCCTTATAACTTCGTACCGGAAGTGGTAGAAACGAAAATTTTTGCGGTACATTCCGGCACAAACGTAGCATAAACGATTGGCATAGATTTTGTTTCGAAATTCCAAGTTTGGAGGCTGCCGTTTCTCCAGGCTCCCCACTTTAAAACCTTATAACTTCATACCGGGAGTGGTACAAACGAAAATTTTTGCGGTACATTCCGGCACAAACGTAGCACAAACGATTGGCATAGGTTTTGTTTTGAATTTTTAGGTGGGGGGGCTGCCGTTTCCCCAGCCCCCACTTTTAAACCCTTATAACTTCGTACCGGATGTGGTACAAGCGAAATTTTTTGCGGTACATTCAGGCACAAACCTAGCACAAACGATTGACATAAATTTTGCTTTGAAATTCCTAGGTGGGGGGCTGCCGTTTCCCCAGTCCCCCACTTCAAAACCCTTATAACTTCGTACTGAAAGTGGTACAAACGAAAATTTTTGCGTACGTTCCGGCACAAACGTAGCACAAACGATTGCCATATGTTTTGTTTTGAAATTTTTAGGTGGTGGGCTGCCGTTTCCCCAGCCCCCACTTTTAAACCCTTATAACTTCGTACCGGAAGTGGTACAAACGAAAATTTTTGCGGTACATTCAGGCACAAACCTAGCACAAACGATTGACATAAATTTTGCTTGGAAATTCCTAGGTGGAGGGCTGCCGTTTCTCCAGCCCCCCCCCACTTTAAAACCCTTATAACTTCGTACCGGAAGTGGTACAAACGAAAATTTTTGCGGTACATTCCGGCACAAACGTAGCACAAACGATTGGCATAGGTTTTGTTTCGAAATTCCAAGTTTAGAGGCTGCCGTTTCTCCAGCCCCCCCCCCACTTTAAAACCCTTATAACTTCGTACCGGAAGTGGTACAAACGAAAATTTTTGCGGTACATTCCGGCACAAACGTAGCACAAACGATTGGCATAGGTTTTGTTTCGAAACTCCAAGTTGGGGGGGCTGGCGAAATGCACCTCGTTTTAGTGTACTTACTGAAACACCGGTAGCTTCAGATACTCGCTTTTGCTCTTGTTTTACATTAATTGGATTTCCACTGTCAGCCTCTCTCTTCACAAAATCATAAACATTAACCAGAATCTCTCTGCTTTGGCTGTGAATTACTTTCGATCCTCCAAGTTTTCCGCTCTTCTTACCCTTCATTATGATTTAAAAAAGGGAACAAACCAGCACACAACACAGAACGATGCACAAAGAACCACTCTTCACTGAACACAAGAACACTGTGTCCAGTTCGGCTTCTGCATGTGTCTCTTAAGACGCCCCCATCTGTGTCATAAATAACCACCCCGGGAGGGAGGGTACCAATAGGACCACTTTGTTTTATCAGAGAAAATGACAAACTTCCCTGTATGAGAGGGAAGGAGTTGGTAGGTCTGTAGCCACGATTTCCCTAAGGCTAGGACATGAGTCATGGTTCCCAGAATGAATGGATTGCAAATATAGGTGGTGTTATGCGATATAATTTTTTGTTATTTTAGATTACTTTACGATCATCATGCATTAAAAAAATAAACGTATAAGGAAACCTTTAACGGACCGAGTGCACTTTTACATCTTATTAAATAAATATGCCAGTTTATTGTTCAGATTTTTCTAAATGAAGATGAGAAATGCAGGCTGCAGATTGATTCAAAGTGTTTTGTCATTCTTCCCAGAAATGCTTCAAATCGCCAAATTCTAGTTCACCGCTTTGGCAGTTAGCAACACTATTACGATTACCTGATCCTTTCAAGTGTGTTGGTGGCGGATTTCAAGGTCATAGCTCATGCTATTCTTCGCGTCCTGTACATTCTAGTGTTTGTTTTGTTTTTACACCTGTCTCGCCGTTTCAGATTAATAGAAGTGGCAATAGACTTTTTCATCAAGAGTCCAGGCTTGTTTTCTCTTCTTTCACTTAACATAAGCTTTCATACGACTCTCAATTTGAACCCCTTTCCATTTCAACATTTTAAGTTGGACTCCGTCTGGGACCCTGCGAGAGACCCTGGAACATTATTTATTTATTTTTTTTTTTTAACTTTGAATCATTATACTTTTGAAATAATGACATATCCCTGTTTTTGTTTCTACACCTATTCCATCTTTTCAGATTCATACGAGTGGCCATAGACTTTGCAATAAAGATTGTGTTGTTATTTTGACCCACCGCTATTTTGCACAGGCTTATCGTAGAGAGTCGCGACTTGATGTATCTTCTTTTATTTAACACCAACTTTCATGCGATATGCAAGTTAAACCCCCTTTCCATTTAAAAATTTTGAGTTGGGCCGCACCTGGGACCCTGCGGGGGACTCTGGGACAATTTATTTTACTTTGATAATACTTATAGTTTTGAAATGATGAAAGACATGGTTTTCTGTTTTCATATTTGTCCCACTGTTTCAGATTTTTCGGGGTTGCAACGGACTTTAAGACACGCTTAAAGGTGTTAATAAAAATGAGTAACTTGCTGCCCTCAAGCGGAATGCTTGAGACCTCCCCAATTTTGGTAATCGGTTTTGATCTTACCTTGACCCAAGCTTTCAGGAAATATATACACCACCCACACTTTGTGGGTTCAAGTTCAAGTACATTCCGTGTAAGAGAAGTTGATAAGCCGAACTGATGTTTCACACCAACCTCCACGGATATCAACATAACGGGACTTTAGTTATTATAGCAAAGGAATATTTACATCGTTTAGTTATTTTGAAAAGTAAATGTTTGAATTAAAGAAGATCAAGAGAGGGGAAATACGTAGCCCGGGAAAATAGGTACGTCAAGAAGATGCTTTCTTTTTCTTCTATGGATAGAATAAAAGGATTCATTGTTAAATTTTTGTGTTTATTATATCACATAAAATTCACTAGTCTGCAATTCTTGCCATTAAAACTGCAATCAGTATATTTTAGCTTCAACTTGTCTCAACATTTTCTTTCAGGTAAGAACTTATACAGATAAAACTGAATACAATAGAGCGTCGATTATCCGAATGTCGGTCAACCGAACGACCACTTAACCGAACTGTGTACTAGTGTTGTGTCGATCATGAACGATTCGATCATTATGAACGAATCATGCTGTGAATCAAATGAATTATGATTCTTTGCAGAAATGAATCGATTCTTCAAGTGAATCATTTCTACTTTTCACTGAATTGTTCGCTGAGATCGAAATGTAAGAATTATGAATCAAATTGCTGTGAGCGAATCGGTAGTGTTGCTTTTGCAGAACAAGGGTTGTGGGAGAAGAGAGAGAGAAACGAAGGAAACATATGCTACCGCACTATCTTAACAGGGTTCCGCTTCTCACAATACAATGAGGAGTCATATATATACACACAAAATAAACAAATATAGTCATTGGACAAGGTAGCCTCAGGCTAGACGTCCATCCTCCCCCTATGCTGTGTACATATACTGACGACGTGGAAACTGAAAGGATGGAAGCCACGATCTCTGTACTGTTCGCTATCTCAGGATCCGCAAGTAGTGACAGTGTTGCTCACTCATGTGTAATGTAATTTTACTGTTGGTTTTAATATGCTCTTGAGCGATTATTAAGGTAATGTGCGCTATATAAAATAGGCTTATTTCTCATCACTTTTAAGTGCACTTGCTACACGAAGTCGTCTTATCATTTATATCTATGATAACTGGAAACACCACACTAAACTTAAAATAGATTCAGTATTTAAGCAGTATATTTAAGCAGCACTAAAATATTTACACGAAACACTATTTACACTGTACATCACAGATTTTACATATTTACGTGAAGAAACAAGAGCATGGATACTTTCTGAGAAGACAACCTATTTCGTATTTCAGTAAGTAGGGCCTATTTGTCCAGTTTTTGAAAACACTCGTTCACACGGAACAGAACTTGGCGGAATAGCTAATCTTCTCTTCATTACTTGAAAAAGACGCGGATATGCAAATTGTTTTCTCTTCCACCACGCAAGTGGATCATCTGTACGAATAATTAATGGCTCATCTAGGTACTTGTCGAGCTCAATAATTCCAGCTGCAGTTGGATTTTCAGCATTCAAAAGCTGTCCAACTTCTTCATCGAAGTCCGCCCATATTGAAGATGAAGGTGGTACAGGTCTTTTCCGAATGGGCTCATCTTCTTGGTTCGAAATTTCCACCTTGCTTGCTCTTTCTGATATACTTCTGTACGTACTCTGGAAAGTAAGCTTAGATTTAAATGGCTGTTTTTTAAATCGAGGGTGCAAAAGTGCACTTTCAGTGTAGGCAATATCTGAATCTACATTTCCAAATCTCATGGTCATCTGATCATTTAAAACTTTAAGCATTCGTTTAATTTGAGGAGGCAAATCATCCTCGTTTGTCATTTTTTGAACATGTCTCAATAAAGCTCTTTTCATGAAAGGAACTTTAGAAATGTTTACTGTTTTCTCGGCACTCATTTCTGTAGTCACTTCTTGAAAATCTCTTAATACAGTACATGCTTTTTGTAAAATCACCCATTCGTCTTCTGAAATTTGATTAAGTGTTGGATTTGTCAGTGCCAGAGCTGATAAAATTAGTTCCTTCAGAGCAAGGAACCTTTCAAACATTTCGAATGTTGAGTTCCATCTAGTTTTCACTTCCTGCTTAAGTTTGAGTTCTTCATAGCCCAATTGCTTCTGCAAGCTTTGCAGTTTCTTATATGCTTGAGGACTTCTTTTGAAGTACTGAACAATTTCTTTCACTTTCTTGTAACTGTAAGAACATTTTAAGATTTTGGAAGTAAGTATAAATGTATTCGAAATGAATGAAAAATCGGAAAAATTCAGTCTAACATCAAATGAATCTCTACATGCTGAAAGAGACCGATCATATATTAATGGGAATGAGTATGTGGGAGAATTGATGAAATGGGAAAGTGGGAAAGAACAAGGGTATCACAGTACCGTAACAAATCTATGCGGGAAGGTTTTTGGAGGCCTCAACCAATAAATTAGCCCAAGTGATAGGGGATATTTTTATTCTCTATGGAGTTGTAAAAGATGAAGTTTGATTTCTTTTCCAGAATCCACAACAACAGGATTCTTTGAATTGATTTATATATATGGCTCTCCGAGATCCCCTGCAGCATCAATGGCTGGCTCTCTCCTTTCGGGGATCACAAACCAGTAACACAATTAAAACAAACAACTCAGTCTTCTAGTAATGTTACCTACGAGAAGAAAATTAGGCTTTCTCGTCTGGTCTCGTAAGCTGTCGAATTCTCGTCTCGTCTCGATTCTGAGAAATCTTCTGTCGTCTCGTTTTGTAACTTATATACACAATTCATACCCTGATTTTCTACTTAGGCCTAATTTCATTTATAAAGTATCAGAATCCTCCCGCGTCATGAGAAGTCCACGAAGGCTGTTATGTAAAATACTTAAATCATAATTATTGGTGAAGTACACTGAGAAAAAAATTGTACGTGTGTGGCGTACGTAAAATCGTATGTTACATTTGTAAATCGTGTAGTTTTTGGACTTAACGTACAGCAAACATATAACTGAAAACGCATGTTTTATAATACTTTCTGTATAAGTGTTCCATCTATACGTACTTTCCATATGAAATAATATAGGCGGTCAGGATTTCACATACAAATGGAACATATAGCTGACGAAGGCAACATACATTTATGTATGTAATATAAGGAAGACTGTTAGATATCAGACATCCTGCAACGGTATGATGTAACATCTAACGGCAGTGTCTATGTAGCCAACGTATGCTCCGTACTGATTTCTGAAGTAAGCAAGAGGATTCCGTATATTTGTATAATATACTGCTGTCCGTGGAACAGATTTTTCTCAGTGTATATGTAATGACTTTCGTTTGCTTAAACTTTCATAAATACTCTTCATTGTGATCGTGCAATCACTTTATCAATTTATAGTTTTTATATTACGAATCATATAACATTAAAACAGTGTTTGAGGTCTTACATTTGAGTGAAATAGTATTGTCGACGATACTTGAGAAATGTCTCATCTCGTCTCGTTTTTGTTTATCGAGATGTCATGTTTCTCGTCTCGTTTGGAATTTGAAAATATACAGTACTTCTCCTCTCGTTTTGTAGACAAAAATCGAGACGAGATGAAAAATTTCTAGTCTCGTGAGTAACACCATCTTCTAGATATTTCGATTTCAACAAAGACGTATTAGACCTAAAATTTTAGTAATTATCATAATTATATATTGACCCATTTCGTGGTCACTTCAGTGGCTTACGTTGTATTTGCTATTCTTCATTCAAGCGCTCAGCCTAATCTGGCCATGTACAAGATATTGTGTATTGTACACTGGGAACTATTTTAGTCGTTTTAATTAAATGAATTTTACTTCTTGAAAATCATTTGCACTTTATAAATGGGAGAACATGAAAAGAAATTTGCTTCTAATCTGAAATTTTATATGAACAAATCTCACATGGACAAAATTAATAACAGGGTAACTTAACAAATCAGTAGGCCTAATAAATAATAAGAACTTTAAATCGTGGGGACAGGATCCCCGACTTACATCTCCGATTCTTACGGCTCCCTCCCTCCTGAAAATATATATTCATGAACAGCGGCGCAAATCTGTCTTGAACATTGGGGGAACAAATAAGACTTTTTTTTTTTTTTTTTTTTTTGTTTAGCGATGTTCAAAATATTTATGAAGTTGAAAAACAATCCTGCGGAGGATCAGGTAGAAGAGTTGTCTTCAACATTGGGAGGCGTGCAGATTTGAGGCTTATTCTGGGAGGACATCAATTTCATCTCACTTTCCTTTGAGGCAATCGGACACAAATCATCACATATTTCCCTAAAAATCACATTTCAAATCGGATTATTGGGGGACAGTCTCTCACAGTTCCAAGATTGGAGGGGATATGTCCCCCTCATCCCCCTAGGATTTGCGCTAGTGTTCATGAACACGGTTTATCCTTTACAGAGTTCGTAAGACTCGGGATAACAAAATGTGAGAAGCTACATACCAGAAATGAGCACACTATCGTATAGTGCTATTAATATTCACAAGTAAAAACATGAAAGTTACACATCCACCTTAGGGTTCTATATCTCTATCCATAACAATACAATATATATATATATATATATATATATATATATATATATATATATATATATATATATATATATATATATATATAAAAGCTAGACATAGAAAGACAGTTGTTCTAAAATTATCTCGGAGAAAGTTCATAAATCAGGCCTGTACCTAGCCCGATTCACTTGACCCTTTTCGTTCTTATTCTTGACTGGATATTTTTAAGACATATTTATCTAAAGAAACAACTGAAAGTTTCAGGTGAAGTTCAAGTAATCGTGGGGGCTTCAGTTGCCCACAGGAGATATTAAGACTCCTGGCTGGTGGCCCTCCCAAATTACGGGCCTGCTCAAAATTTTAGGAGGGCCCGGTAGAAGTTAGGGTGGCGATCAAATCATATGATAGTTCATCACTATAATTCATTTGCAAGCCTACCGTGAAAATCCTAGGGGGAGCAGTAAAAATTTAGGGGGGCGGCCCATTGACCCCCGTGAATACGGGCATGGCCTACTAGTTTTTTTTTTTTTTTTTTTTTTTTTTTTTTTAACGTTCGCTGTAAACGATGCGTACCTCGATGGAAGTATATCTGGTCCACGTATACTTCATGCTTGTCATGGTGCAATACTGGGGCACTTGAGTTTGAAATTTTTCGATCAGTAAAAAGGTAATGGGAGATGTTTGGTGCTTGCAGCAAGAAGCAGAGCATTTACGCAGAAACGAATAAAATGCGCTACCTAATAAAATTCTAGTTTTTGCATCAATTTATTTTTCTGTATAACGTTCTGGTTTAAAGGGCTAAATATGATTTACGGTATACGGGCTTCTGATGGATCACTTTGAACAAAGCATGTTTTCTCGGAAATTGAACTTGGCAATAGAAAATGAAGATTGCAACACTTTCAAGTTTTGGCCGCTCCGACGCAAATGCTAGTTTCTGAAACAATTAAGAATGCGAGGGAGGAAGGGCATATGCTAACGTCGTAGTGACAATGAAGCTTGAAACACGTTTCAGAGCTGTTGTGGCCCCAATGCAATGCTGCCCGTGTCACATGGCAAAGGTGGTTGACAAGAGAAAGAGAGATTGTATTTCGTCACAAGCAATTCATTTGAGTTGCAGCAGACAAACGATTCGTATGATCGAATAATTCTCCTGCGCAAAATGCATGCGCGGAAACCTAACTGATTCAATGAGCGAATCATTCCCAACCAATTCACTTGCGCGAAGGGAATGCGCGGAAACCCAACTGATTCAATGAGCGAATCATTCCCAACCAATTCACTTGCGCCAAGGGTATGCGCTGACAACCAATTCATATGAACGAATTAAATGATCGAATCATTTTAGTGAATCAGAGTAAATGAATCGATTCTCCGAAATGAATCATTTTGCCCATCACTACTGTGTACTCGCTCGCACCTGTTACTCTCCCACCCTACCGTCCATCATCCCCCTCACTCCCAAACCAAGTTTCCCATAGTCGCCGCACTGAGCCACCGCTGGCGGAACATTGCTTCTAATGGGGCCTTCATAAGGCGCTGCTGACCGGCCAAGCCGCCAGTCGCTGTGTTTCAACAATCTGCACACTTCTGTCGGTTTGGCACTGGCTGTAGAAGTACAGTACAGTACAGTACAGTTCGATTATCCGAACAAACCAGTTTTCCGAACACCCATGTCCCCCAATTACTTCGGATAATCGACGCTCTACTGTATTTACATTTTTTCTGAATTGAAATCAGATAAGTTGAAATGAGATTACAAATCTTCAACCTGTGTTTGTAGGAGCATCATTTCGGATTTGCATGGGAGATAAGATCCTCCACCGACATACGAGTTTCACGTTTTTTCCTAGTACAGAATTAGTAGACAATTGATTAAAATATTAATTCTCAAACTCAGGTGGGCAATTGCCCCCCTTCTTCCCCGTATTGTGCTGAGCCCTCCCCGAAACAAAATCCTAAATACGCCACTGGCACAGTGAGTTATCTGAAACGCTGAAAAGTAACATCTCCTGAACAGTAAACGGACTGAGGTGTGTTTCAGTCTCTCAGGTTTAGTTCTATGTTTCGTTGGAAGCTATTTTACTGTGAACAATGGATATAAGACAGTTTTTAATAATATCTGTTCTACCTTTTTTTGTATAATACATCTCTTTTAAACTAGAAGGTTAACACCGAAGGGATCTTAGCAGATGTCTGCAAAATTTTCTAACCAATAAAGTCAGGGTTGACAGTACACAAAAACAAATTGTACATAAAAAAGAATTCAATCATGGACGGTGCCTTTCCGTTTTCACATAAAATCATTAAGCGGCTAACTTCATAGCTAATCACTAGTCTATCAGATATACGACAATAGTGTAGGGTCATGGACTGACAGTTCAAAAAAATTTAGAAATAAAATTTAAAAAGACAAAAAATAACAATTCTATAAACGTAACCGAATAACCTTACATGTAGGCACAAAACCCTCTCACAAATCTTAATACCAATGTCAGCATCAACCACACATATATAGGAGTGTCAAAGTGCGCTCGATAGTGCATCAGGTAGATAGAGTCATTAAATTGGAGCCATAATTTACATATATTTATTAACATTTCTCCGTGAATCTCATTCTATATCTCCGGTGACCCCCCTCGAATTAAGAACTAATAGACTTATTTGAAGGACAGAGCATATATCTACCATATATATGAGTATGAAAGTGCGCTCGATAGTGCATCAGGTAGAAAGAGTCATAGAATTGGAGCCATAATTTACATAAATTTATTAACATTTCTTCCTGAATCTCATTCTATATCTCCGGTGACCCCCCTTCGAATTAAGAACTAATAGACTCATTTGAAGGACCGAGCGTATATCTAACACATATATGAGTATCAAAGTGCGCTGGATAGTGCATCAGGTAGAAAGAGTCATAGAATTGGAGCCATAATTTACATATATTTATTAACATTTCTTCGTGAATCTCATTCTATATCTCCGGTGACCCCCCTCGAATTAAGAACTAATAGACTTATTTGAAGGACAGAGCATATATCTACCATATATATGAGTATGAAAGTGCGCTCGATAGTGCATCAGGTAGAAAGAGTCATAGAATTGGAGCCATAATTTACATAAATTTATTAACATTTCTTCCTGAATCTCATTCTATATCTCCGGTGAGCCCCCTTCGAGTTAAGAACTAATAGACTCATTTGAAGGACAGAGCGTATATCTACCACATATATGAGTATCAAAGTGCGCTGGATAGTGCGTCAGGTAGAAAGAGTCATAGAATTGGAGCCATAATTTACATATATTTATTAACATTTCTTTGTGAATCTCATTCTATATCTCCGGTGACCCCCCTTTGAATTCAAAAGTAAACGGCGTATTTACAGGAGAGACCGCATATCTACGACATATATGAGTATCAAAGTCCGCTCGATAGTGCATCAGGTAGAAAGAGTCATAGAATTGGAGCCATAATTTACATATATTTATTAACATTTCTTCGTGAATCTCATTCTATATCTCCGGTGACCCCCTTTCGAATTAAAAACTAATAGACTTATTTAAAGGACAGAGCGTATATCTACCATATACATGAGTATCAAAGTGCGCTCGACAGTGCATCAGGTAGAAAGAGTCATAGAACTGGAGCCATAATTTACACATATTTATTGACATTTCTTCGTGAATGTCATTCTATATCTCCGGTGACCCCCCTTCGAATTAAGAACTAATAGATTTATTTGAAGGACAGAGCGTATACCTACCATATATGTGAGTATCAAAGTGCGCTTGATAGTGCATCAGGTAGAAAGAGTCATAGAATTGGAGCCATAACTTACATATATTTATTAACATTTCTTTGTGAATCTCATTTTATAACTCCGGTGACCCCCCTTCGAATTAAGAACTAATAAACTTATTTGAAGGACACAGCGTATATCTACCATATATATGAGTATCAAAGTGCGCTCGATAGTGCATCAGGTAGAAAGAGTCATAGAATTGGAGCCATAATTTATATATATTTATTAACATTTATTCGTGAATCTCATTCTATATCTCCGGTGACCCCCTTTCGAATTAAAAACTAATAGACTTATTTAAAGGACAGAGCGTATATCTACCATATATATGAGTATCAAAGTGCGCTCGATAGAGCATCAGCTAGAAAAAGTCATAGAATTGGAGCCATAATTTACATATATTTATTAACATTTCTTCGTAAATCTCATTCTATATCTCCGGTGATTCCCCTTCGAATTAAGAACTAATAGACTTATTTGAAGGAGAGAGCGTATATCTACCATATATATGAGTATCAAAGTGCGCTCGACAGTGCATCAGGTAGAAAGAGTCATAGAACTGGAGCCATAATTTACACATATTTATTGACATTTCTTCGTGAATGTCATTCTATATCTCCGGTGACCCCCCTTCGAATTAAGAACTAATAGATTTATTTGAAGGACAGAGCGTATACCTACCATATATGTGAGTATCAAAGTGCGCTTGATAGTGCATCAGGTAGAAAGAGTCATAGAATTGGAGCCATAATTTACATATATTTATTAACATTTCTTTGTGAATCTCATTTTATAACTCCGGTGACCCCCCTTCGAATTAAGAACTAATAAACTTATTTGAAGGACACAGCGTATATCTACCATATATATGAGTATCAAAGTGCGCTCGATAGTGCATCAGGTAGAAAGAGTAATAGAATTGGAGCCATAATTTATATATATTTATTAACATTTATTCGTGAATCTCATTCTATATCTCCGGTGACCCCCTTTCGAATTAAAAACTAATAGACTTATTTAAAGGACAGAGCGTATATCTACCATATATATGAGTATCAAAGTGCGCTCGATAGAGCATCAGCTAGAAAAAGTCATAGAATTGGAGCCATAATTTACATATATTTATTAACATTTCTTCGTAAATCTCATTCTATATCTCCGGTGATTCCCCTTCGAATTAAGAACTAATAGACTTATTTGAAGGAGAGAGCGTATATCTACCATATATATGAGTATCAAAGTGCGCTCGATAGTTCATCAGGTAGAAAGAGTAATAGAATTGGAGCCATAATTTACATATATTTATTAACATTTCTTCGTGAATCTCATTCTATATCTCCGGTGACCCCCCTTCGAATTAAGAACTAATAGACTTATTTGAAGAACAGAGCAAGTATCTACCATATATATGAGTATCAAAGTGCGCGCGACAGTGCATCAGGTAGAAAAAAGTCATAGAACTGGAGCCATAATTTACATATATTTATTAACATTTCTTCGTGAATCTCATTCTATATCTCCGGTGACCCCCCTACGAATGAAGAACTAATAGACTTATTTAAAGGACAGAGCGTATATCTAATATATATATATGAGTATCAAAGTGCGCTCGATAGGGCAACAGCTAGAAAGAGTCATTGAATTGGAGCCATAATTTACATATATTTATTAACATTTCTTCGTGAATCTCATTCTATATCTCCGGTGACCCCCCTTCGAATTAATAACTAATAGACTTATTTAAAGGACAGAGCATATATCTACTATATATATGAGTATCAAAGTGCGCTCGATAGAGCATCAGGTAGAAAGAGTCATTGAATTTGAGCCATAATTTACATATATTTATTAACATTTCCTCGTGAATCTTATTCTATATCTCCCGTGACCCCCCTTCGAATTAAGAACTAATAGACTTATTTAAAGGACAGAGCGTATATCTACTATATGTATGAGTATCAAAGTGCGCTCGATAGAGCATCAGGTAGAAAGAGTCATAGAATTGGAGCCTTAATTTAGATATATTTATTAACATTTCTTCGTGAATCTCATTCTATATCTCCGGTGACCCCCCTTCGAATTATGTACTAATAGATTTATTTAAAGGAAAGAGCGTATATCTGCCACATATATGAGCACCAAAGTGTACTCGATAGTGCATCAGGTACAAAAAGTCACAGAATCCTAATCATAATTTACATACATTTATTAACATTTCTTCGTGAATCTCATTCTATATCTCTGGTGACCCCCCTCCCATTTAAGAACTGCATGCCTTATTTGAAAGACATAGCACGTATCTACCACATATATGAGCACCAAAGTGCACTCGATAGTGCATCAGGTACAAAAAGTCACAGAATCCTAATCATAATTTACATACATTTATTAACATTTCTTCGTGAATCACATTCTATATCTCCGGTGACCCCCCTCCCATTTAAGAACTGCATGCCTTATTTGAAAGACATAGCACGTATCTGCCACATATATGAGTACCAAAGTGAGCTCGATAGCGCATCAGGTAGAAAATGTCATAGAATCCTAATCATAATTTACATATATTTAATAACATCTCCTTGTGAGTCTCACTCTATATTTCGTGTGACCCACCTTTGAATTAAAAAGTAAACGGCATATTTCAAGCACAGAGCGCATATCTAGCTTATATATGAGTATCAAAGTGCGCTCGATAGTGCATCATGTAGAAAGAGTCATAGAATCGTAGCCCTAATCTTGGTACTGCGTGGCGACATATGGTCTATGCTGTGATTTTGACAAATTCGCAGAGATTATTTTCTACTTGGATTCTATTCAATGTGTTCAGACTTTATTATTTTTGTCAATTTCACAAAAAGATGCTAAAAGCTGTTTTGTTCTTCTTTCTTGGGCTCTCGCAGGGTCCTCTGTTGTCTGTGATCTTCTACGCATGTGGTTTAGGCAGCGGTATTAAGAGACAATAGAAGGGTCTTTCAAGTGTCCTCGCCGCGACGACAGGTATACAGAATAAAAAAAAAAAAAAAAAACATCTTACTCTCGGAGAGTGAAGGAAAATAAAGAATGTTCTTTGCTTCTTTAAACACTCAAAAATGAAAATAACAATGATGTTCACTAACGTTGTTCATAATTATATGCAAAATTGAATTAAAAAGATTTATTTAAAAATTAAATAAAATGGTGATGATGCAACTGTCACAACATATTCCAAGTATTTTTTCCTATCTTTTGCCCCTTTTTCTCCTGATTATTTCGCCTTCTTATTTCGGCGCCAGAGGTCGTCGCCCCGCTTGCTCCCCCCCACGGCACGGCCCTGGTGTGGAGTAGGGATGGCCGGATCCGGATCTCGGATTTCGGATCTGGATCCGGATCTGGAATCTCGGATCTGGATCCCGATCTTGGATTTCGGATCTGGATCCGGATCTTGAATCTCGGATATGGATCCGGATCTCGGATCTCGGATCTTGATCCCGATCTCGGATTTCGGATCTGGATCCGGATCTCGAATCTCGGATATGGATCCGGATCTCTGATCTGGGTCCCAAATTCGGATCTGGATCCGAAATCCGGATCTCAGATCTTGATTCTTATCCAAACCCACATCCCACCCAAATTGTGATAAACTTGAATATCAAAAATTCGCCGAAAGTAATTTCACAAAGTCCTGACAGTGAAGAAGAAAACAGAAAATTAAGTCGAATATTGACAAGTCTATTTGTTTCCTTCATTCTACACTAAAGATCAAATCCTTGCCTTACTAAAAAATAATCTGAATTTTGGTGCCCCTTATCTAGATTTGAAATTTCGGATTCATACATAGAATTAGGCTGAAAGATAAATATTTGAGATCTGGAAGCCGAAACATGTGCTAGTACAAAGATCGTAGCCGTTTATACCTAGGTAATGCGAGTGGAAGGCACTTGCACTAATTCCGCATGTACTTTGGGGAATACGAGAAACTAAAAACAGATAAATATTCTTTTTCAGGGGTAAGTCGCGCTTTAACATGACTTTTCATGAGTGTTGTATTCAAATACGAAAACTGTAATGGTGACTTGTTTAAAATAAACGCCTTTTCCTTTTTAGCAATAAAGTTAGGTACTTTCACATTGAATAAAAATTAGCAAAACACATTTCACTGATTAGAGTGCTGGCCCTTATGGAAGCTTTCACACTGAACCGAAGATTTCCTCATGTGGGTATCGGATTGCCACAATTCACCTTGCTGAAAGACGTGGTTTATCAGGAGTCGGCCAAGATTCTTTTGGACTTAGCCTGTATACTGCTTCTGGTCTCAATTATTCCCATGTAACAAGACTAACCATATATAAAGTTGGTTCAAAATGATTTAAAATATCACTAATTGACCTTAAGAAGATAATCGCGATTTAAATATTCGTAAATCAGAAGAGATGTAAAAGTTAATCGTTAAAATAAATCCGATAATTCCTAATGCAACCGAATGATAGCAATAAAACTCCTTATGTAACATTTTCAAAGCTAAGATTGTCATACTTGATCAAATGATGATCAAACAATGGACACAATAAAGAATTGAATCTTGGGTGCATGGGAACTAGTTCCTCCTTTTCTAATCTTTAGTAAAGTTGATCAAACATTGCGAATTGTTGATCACACCTGGTCAAATGAAGATAAATTAATTAGCATCGAAAAATTTTGAATCTGCCGTAGAGAAGGGGGGGGGGGAGCGTAGTTTGCCTTCCTACTAAATATAGCTTCATAAAGCTATATGAATATAAGAGTTATTTATGTTCGTAAAGCTGATCAAACGTTAGAAATTATTGATCGTACCTGACCAAACGATTGACACGAAAATAATTTTAAATTTAGCGTGAAGAGGCTAACTGCACGTAGGCTTTTTGTTTACATTCCTATGGTTACTTTGGTGCTACTTGAGATATGGCGTGCCGCCGTTTTCATTTGAAATTTTGAATTTTTATTCAAGATGTTTATCACAGTCACCACGTACTCCACAAGTGATTTTCTCTACTACCATCTCCCATTAACAGTTTTGCCAATATTCTCTGCTTTCAAAATAAAAAGGTGCCTCGAACCTTTTAATTCAATCTGTATAACTTCCTACAGATATTACTGTTTTTTTGCCCTATTCTAAAATATGGAGGTGTGTAAATTTTAGTTGTATACCTTCAAAGTAAACGATTAAAAGCAAATTAAAGGATTGGAAACTACTGTTCTATACAACATGTTTTCCTCAGATTTTCGAACATTCCATAAACTTACACCCCGGCTGTAGTGTTCCCGAGTTTATTCTGTCAACTAGAATTAATCTATCAATGATTTGA
Organism: Thermobia domestica; assembly: GCF_964235325.1. Lineage (NCBI taxonomy): Eukaryota > Metazoa > Arthropoda > Insecta > Zygentoma > Lepismatidae > Thermobia > Thermobia domestica. Next base: position 266,248,499 of record NC_137458.1, on the reverse strand, counting down.
CAATTTTAGTTCCATTTTTCATCTACTTAGAATATTTTAAGTAAGAGAAAATTATAAGTTCTACCGTATAAATATAAGGTAATGTACCATGTGTAGCTAAATTTAATAATAATACATAGAATAATTAAATTGTACTTACGATCACAGTACTTCTTAGATTTCTTCTCCATTCTTTGGAACTATTTCTCAACGTTCTGTTTACAGCGTATCTTCTGATGTATCATCAGTACATATTTCGAGATTATTTTCCACTAATAATCTTGATAGAGCTCACAAAATATATACGGTATAACAAAAGCCACAGGCCAGATCAAATCGAAAATACATAAATTTACCTTTCCCAAGGGAAAGAGTTGACCACTAGAGTCACTAGTATTATTTCTATGACGTTATTATCTTACTTAAGCTTTGGAAGAAAAATTAAACGCAATAACCGAAATTAATCAAAATTGCAAAGACTTTAATGTGAGTATAATTGTTGCCAACAAAATTAACTAGTGGCAACCTTTGTCGGTGACAATCCAACAATCAACCACAGAACTAATAAATATTAAAATGAATAACAATTTACTCCGTACATGTTAATACAATTTGAAATATATTTTATAATAAATTTTGATTTTGAGGGAAACAAATTAAATTTTGAGGAATTATCAATCTCCTGGTACGCATAAGTTGAATAGTTCAGAGTTCCCATGTAGTTCTCCACTGTTATTCCTCCCTTGAATCAAAGTAGTCACCGGAGATATAGAATTAGATTCACGAAGAAGCGGTAGTAAGTGTATATATTTTGTACCTGATTCTGTCTTTTTGTACCTGATTTACATTTTAGCGCACCTTGATACTCATATATGTAATACATATGTCCCTTGTCTTTGGTATAAGGCAAGTCGTTCTGATTTTGGAGCGTAATCACAGGACATATAGAATTAGATTCACGAAAAAGCGGTAATAAGTTTATATATTTTGTCACTACGATTCTATGATCTTTCGTATCTGATTCACTATCGAGCGCACTTTGATACTCATATATGTGGTAGATATGTGCCTTCTTTTTCAAATAAGTCATCCAGTTCTTAATATGAAGGGGGGTCACCGGAGATATAGAATGAGATTCACGAGGAAATGATAATAAAAGTATGTAAATTATGATCAGGATTCTATGACATTTACTACCTGTGCACTATCAAGCGCACTTTGGTGCTCATATATGTGGTAGATACATGCTATGTCTTTCAAATAAGGCATGTAGTTCTTAACTGGGAGGGGGGTCACTGGAGATATAGAGTGAGATTCACGAAGAAATGTTACTAAATATATGTAAATTATGATTAGAATTCTATGACTTTTTCTACCTGATGTACTATCGAGCGCACTTTGGTACTCATATATGTGGCAGATACGTGCTACGTCTTTCAAATAAGGCATGTAGTTCTTAAATGGGAGGGGGCTCACTGGAGATATAGAGTGAAATTCACGAAAAATTATTACTAAATATATGTAAATAATGGCTAGGATTCTATGACTTTTTCTATCTGATGCACTATCGAGCGCACTTTGTTGCTCATATATGTGGTAGATACTTGCACTGTCTTTCAAATAAGGCATGTAGTTCTTAAATGGGAGGGGGGTCACCGGAGATATAGAATGAGATTCACGAAGAAATGTTAATAAATGTATGTAAATTATGATTAGGATTCTGTGACTTTTTGTACCTGATGCACTATCGAGCGCACTTTGGTACTCATATATGTGGTAGATACGTGCTATGTCTTTCAAATAAGGCATGTAGTTCTTAAATGGGAGAGGGGTCACTGGAGATAAAGAGTGAAATTCACGAAGAAATGTTAATAATTATATATGTAAATTATGAATGGATTCTATGACTTTTTCTACCTGATGCAGTATTGAGCGCACTTTGATATTCATATATATGGTAGATATGCAGTATCTCCTTGAAATATGCCGTTTACTTTTGAATTCAAAGGGGGGTCACCGGAGATATAGAATGAGATTCACGAAGAAATGTTAATAAATATATGTAAATTATGGCTCCTATTCTATGACTCTTTCTACCTGATGCACTATCGAGCGCACTTTGATACTCATATATATGGTAGATATATGATCTGTCCTTCAAATAAGTCTATTAGTTCTTAATTCGAAGAAGGGTCACCGGAGAAATAGAATGAGATTCACGAAGAAATTTTACTAAATATATGTAAATTATGATTGGGATTCTATGACTTTTTCTACTTGATGCGCTATCGAGCGCACTTTGTTGCTCATATATGTGGTAGATACTTGCTCTGTCCTTCAAATAAGTCTATTAGTTCTTAATTCGAAGGGGGGTCACCGGAGAAATAGAATGAGATTCACGAAGAAATTTTACTAAATATATGTAAATTATGATTGGGATTCTATGACTTTTTCTACTTGATGCGCTATCGAGCGCACTTTGTTGCTCATATATGTGGTAGATACGTGCTATCTCTTTCAAATAAAGCATGTAGTTCTTAAATAGGAGGGGGGTCACTGGAGATATAGAGTGAGATTCACGAGGAGATGTTACTAAATATATGTAAATTATGATTAGGATTCTACGACTTTTTCTACCTGATGCGCTATAGAGCGCACTTTGGTACTCATATATGTGGCAGATACGTGCTATGTCTTTCAAATAAGGCATGCAGTTCTTAAATGGGAGGGGGGTCACAGGAAATATAGAGTGAGATTCACGAGATGTTTCTAAATATATGTAAATTATGATTGGGATTCTATGACTTTTTCTACTTGATGCGCTATCGAGCGCACTTTGTTGCTCATATATGTGGTAGATACTTGCTCTGTCCTTCAAATAAGTCTATTAGTTCTTAATTCGAAGAAGGGTCAAAGGAGAAATAGAATGAGATTCACGAAGAAATGTCAATAAATATATGTAAATTATGGCTTCAATTAAATGACTCTTTCTACCTGATGCACAATCGAGCGCACTTTGATACTCATATATATGGTAGATATACGCTCTTTCCTTTAAAAAGTGTATTAGTTCTTAATTCGAAGGGGGGTCACTGGAGATATAGAATAAGATTCACGAAGATATGTTAATAAATATATGTAAATTATGGCTCCGATTCTATGACTCTTTCTACCTGATGCACTATCGACCGCACTTTGATACTCATATATATGGACGATATGCGCTCTGTCCTTCAAATAAGTCTATTAGATCTTAATTCGAAGGGGGGTCACCGGAGATATAGAATGAGATTCACGAAGAAGTGTTAATAAATGTATGTAAATTATGATTAGGATTCTGTGACTTTTTGTACCTGATGCACTATCGAGCGCACTTTGGTGCTCATATATGTGGTAGATACGTGCTATGTCTTTCAAATAAGGCATGCAGCTCTTAAATGGGAGGGGGGTCACCGGACATATAGAATGAGATTCACGAAGAAATGTTAATAAATATATGTAAATTATGGCTCCAATTCAATGACTCTTTCTACCTGATGCACTATCGAGCGCACTATGCTACTCATATATATGGTAGATATACGCTCTGTACTTCAAATAAGTTTATTAGTTCTTAATTCGTAAGGGGGGTCACCAGAGATATAGAATGAGATTCACGAAGAAATGTTAATAAATATATGTAAATTATGGCTCCAATTCAATGACTCTTTCTACCTCATGCACAATCGAGCGCACTTTGATACTCACATATATGGTAGATATACGCTCTTTCCTTTAAAATGTGTATTAGTTCTTAATTCGAAGGGGGGTTACTGGAGATATAGAATGAGATTCAAGAGGAAATGTTAATAAATATATGTAAATTATGGCTCCAATTCTGACTCTTCCTACCTGATGCTCTATCGAGCGCACTTTGATACTCACATATATGGTAGATATACGCTCTTTCCTTTAAAAAGTGTATTAGTTCTTAATTCGAAGGTGGGTCACTGGAGATATAGAATGAGATTCACGAGGAAATGTTAATAAATATATGTAAATTATGGCTCCAATTCTATGACTCTTTCTACCTGATGCACTATCGAGCGCACTTTGATACTCCTATATATAGTAGATATGCGCCCTGTCCTTCAAATAAGTCTATTAGTTCTTAATCCGAAGGGTGCTCACCGGAAATATAGAAAAAGATTCACGAAGATATGTTAATAAATATATGTAAATTATGGCTCCGATTCTATGACTCTTTCTACCTGATGCGCTATCGAAAGCACTTTGATACTCATATATATGGAAGATATGCGCTCTGTCCTTCAAATAAGTCTCTTAGTTCTTAATTCGAAGGAAGGTCACCGGAGATTTAGAATGAGATTCGCGAAGAAATGTTAATAAATATATGTAAATTATGGCTCCAATTCTATGACTCTTTCTACCTGATGCGCTATCGAGCGCACTTTGATATTCATATATATGGACGATATGCGCTCTGTCCTTCAAATAAGTCTATTAGTTCTTAATTCGAAGGGGGGTCACCGGAGATATAGAATGAGATTCACGAAGAAATGTTAATAAATGTATGTAAATTATGATTAGGATTCTGTGACTTTTTGTACCTGATGCACTATCGAGCGCACTTTGGTGCTCATATATGTGGTAGATACGTGCTAAGTCTTTCAAATAAGGCATGCAGCTCTTAAATGGGAGGGGGGTCACCGGATTGTAGAATGAGATTCACGAAGAAATGTTAATAAATATATGTAAATTATGGCTCCAATTCAATGACTCTTTCTACCTGATGCACTATCGAGCGCACTATGCTACTCATATATATGGTAGATATACGCTCTGTCCTTCAAATAAGTTTATTAGTTCTTAATTCGTAAGGGGGGTCACCATAGATATAGAATGAGATTCACGAAGAAATGTTAATAAATATATGTAGATTATGGCTCCAATTCAATGACTCTTTCTACCTCATGCACAATCGAGCGCATTTTGATACTCACATATATGGTAGATATACGCTCTTTCCTTTAAAAAGTGTATTAGTTCTTAATTCGAAGGGGGGTCACCGGAGATATAGAATGAGATTCACGAAGAAATGTTAATAAATATATGTAAATTATGGCTCCAATTCTGACTCTTCCTACCTGATGCACCATGGAGAGCACTTTGATACTCACATATATGGTAGATATAGGCTCTTTCCTTTAAAAAGTGTATTAGTTCTTAATTCGTAAGGGGGGTCACCAGAGATATAGAATGAGATTCACGAAGAAATGTTAATAAATATATGTAAATTATGGCTCCAATTCTATGACTCTTTCTACCTGATGCACTATCGAGCGCACTTTGAAACTCATATATATGGTAGATATACGCTCTGTCCTTCAAATAAGTCTATTAGTTCTTAATTCGAATGGGGGTCACCGTAGATATAGAATGAGATTCAAGAAGACATGTTAATAAATATATGTAAATTATGGCTCCAATTCTTTGACTCTTTCTACCTGATACACTATCGAGCGACTTTGATACTCATATATGTGGTAGATATGCGGTCTCTTCTTGAAATACGCTTTTTACTTTGAATTCAAAGGGGGGTCACCGGAGATATAGAATGAGATTCACGGAGAAATGTTAATAAATATATGTAAATTATGGCTCCAATTCAATGACTCTTTCTACCTGATGCACTATCGAGCGCACTTTGCTACTTCTATATATGGTAGATATTCGCTCTGTCCTTTAAATAAGTCTATTAGTTCTTAATTCGAAGGGGGGTCACCGGAGATATAAAATGAGATTCACGAAGAGATGTTAATAAATATATGTAAATTATGGCTCCAATTCAATGACTCTTTCTACCTGATGCAATATCGAGCACACTTTGATACTCATATATATGGTAGATATGTGGTCTATCTTTGATATACGCCGTTTGCATTTGAATTCAAAGGGGGGGTCACCGGAGATATAGAATGAGATTCACGAAGAAATGTTTATAAATATATGTAAATTTTGGCTCCAATTCAATGACTCTTTCTACCTGATGCACTATCGAGCGCACTTTGATACTCATATATATGGTAGATATACGCTCTGCCCTTTAAAGAAGTCTATTAGTTCTTATTTCGAAGGGGAGTCACCGGTGATATAGAATGAGATTCAGGAAGAAATGTTAATTTATATAAGTAAATTATTGCTCCAATTCTATGACTCTTTCTACCTGATGTACTATCGAGCGCACTTTGATACTCATATATATGGTAGATATACGCTCTGTACTTCAAATAAGTCAATTAGTTCTTGATTCGAAGGGGGTCACCGGAGATATAGAATGAGATTCACGAAGGAACGTTAATAAATATATGTAAATTATGGCTCCAATTCAATGACTCTTTCTACCTGATGCACAATCGAGCGCACTTTGATACTCATATATATGGTAGATATACGCTCTTTCTTTTAAAATGTGTATTAGTTCTTAATTCGAAGGGGGGTCACTGGAGATATAGAATGAGATTCATGAGGAAATGTTAATAAATATATGTAAATTATGGCTCCAATTCTATGAGTCTTTCTACCTGATGCACTATCGAGCGCACTATGCTACTCATATATATGGTAGATATACGCTCTGTACTTCAAATAAGTTTATTAGTTCTTAATTCGTAAGGGGGGTCACCAGAGATATAGAATGAGATTCACGAATAAATGTTAATAAATATATGTAAATTATTGCTCCAATTCTATTACTCTTTCTACCTGATGTACTATCGAGCGCACTTTGATACTCATATATGTGGTAGATATACGGTCTGTCCTTCAAATAAGTCAATTAGTTGTTAATTGGAAAGGGGGTCACCGGAGATATAGAATGAGATTCACGAAGGAACGTTAATAAATATATGTACATTATGGCTCCAATTCAATGACTCTTTCTACCTGATGCACTATCGAGCGCACTCTGATACTCACATATATGGTAGATATGCGCTCTTTCCTTTAAATAAGTGTATTAGTTCTTAATTCGAAGGGGGGTCACTGGAGCTATAGAATGAGATTCACAAGGAAATGTTAATAAATATATGTAAATTATGGCTCCAATTCTATGACTCTTTCTACCTGATGCACTATCGAGCGCACTTTCATACTCATATATATGGTAGATATACGCTCTGTCCTTCAAATAAGTGAATTAGTTCTTAATTCGTAAGGGGGGTCACCGGAGATGTAGAATGAGATTCACGGAGAAATGTTATTAAATATATGTAAATTATGGCTCCAATTCAATGACTCTTTCTACCTGATGCACTATCGAGCGCACTTTCATACTCATATATATGGTAGATATACGCTCTGTCCTTCAAATAAGTGAATTAGTTCTTAATTCGTAAGGGGGGGTCACCGGAGATATAGAATGAGATTCACGAAGAAATGTTAATAAATATATGTAAATTATGGCTCCAATTCTATGACTCTTTCTACCTGATGCACTATCGAGCGCACTTTGAAACTCATATATATGGTAGATATACGCTCTGTCCTTTAAAGAAATCTATTAGTTCTTATTTCGAAGGGGAGTCACCGGTGATATAGAATGAGATTCACGAAGAAATGTTAATAAATATATGTAAATTATGGCTCCAATTCTTTGACTCTTTCTACCTGATGCACTATCGAGCGCAATTTGATACTCATATATGTGGTAGATATACGGTCTCTTCTTGAAATACGCTTTTTACTTTTGAATTCAGAGGGGGGTCACCGGAGATATAGAATGAGATTCACGGAGAAATGTTAATAAATATATGTAAATTATGGCTCCAATTCAATGACTCTTTCTACCTGATGCACTATCGAGCGCACTTTGCTACTTATATATATGGTAGATATTCGCTCTGTCCTTTAAATAAGTCTATTAGTTCTTAATTCGAAGGGGGGTCACCGGAGATATAAAATGAGATTCACGAAGAGATGTTAATAAATATATGTAAATTATGGCTCCAATTCAATGACTCTTTCTACCTGATGCACTATCGAGCGCACTTTGATACTCATATATATGGTAGATATACGCTCTGTCTTCTCAATAAGTCTATTGTGTCTTAATTCGAACTGGGGTCACCGGACATATAGAATGAGATTCACGAAGAAATGTTAATAAATATATGTATATTATGGCTCGAATTCAATGACTCTTTCTACCTGATGCACTATCGAGCGCACTTTGATACTCATATATATGGTAGATATACGCTCTGCCCTTTAAAGAAGTCTATTAGTTCTTATTTCGAAGGGGAGTCACCAGTGATATAGAATGAGATTCAGGAAGAAATGTTAATATATATATGTAAATTATTGCTCCAATTCTATGACTCTTTCTACCTGATGTACTATCGAGCGCACTTTGATACTCATATATATGGTAGATATACGCTCTGTCCTTCAAATAAGTCAATTAGTTCTTGATTCGAGGGGGGTCACCGGAGATATAGAATGAGATTCACGAAGGAACGTTAATAAATATATGTAAATTATGGCTCGAATTCAATGACTCTTTCTACCTGATGCACTATCGAGCGCACTTTGATACTCATATATATGGTAGATATGTGGTCTATCTTTGAAATACGCCGTTTGCATTTGAAGTCAAAGTGGGGGTCACCGGAGATATAGAATGAGATTCACGAAGGAACGTTAGTAAATATATGTACATTATGGCTCCAATTCAATGACTCTTTCTACCTGATGCACTATCGAGCGCACTCTGATACTCACATATATGGTAGATATGCGCTCTTTCCTTTAAATAAGTGTATTAGTTCTTAATTCGAAGGGGGGTCACTGGAGCTATAGAATGAGATTCACAAGGAAATGTTAATAAATATATGTAAATTATGGCTCCAATTCTATGACTCTTTCTACCTGATGGACTATCGAGCGCACTTTGATACTCATATATGTGGTAGATATGCGGTCTCTCCTTGAAATACGCTGTTTACTTTATAATTCAAACTGGGGTCACCGGAGATATAGAATGAGATTCACGAAGAAATGTTAATAAATATATGTAAATTATGGCTCCAATTCTATGACTCTTTCTACCTGATGCACTATCGAGCGCACTTTGATACTCATATGTATGGTAGATATACGATCTGTCCTTCAAATAAGTCTATTAGTTCTTAATTCAAAGCGGGGTCACCGGAGATGTAGAATGAGATTCACGGAGAAATGTTATTAAATATATGTAAATTATGGCTCCAATTCAATGACTCTTTCTACCTGATGCACTATCGAGCGCACTTTCATACTCATATATATGGTAGATATACGCTCTGTCCTTCAAATAAGTGAATTAGTTCTTAATTCGTAAGGGGGGGGGTCACCGGAGATATAGAATGAGATTCACGAAGAAATGTTAATAAATATATGTAAATTATGGCTCCAATTCTATGACTCTTTCTACCTGATGCGCTATCGAGCGCAGTTTGAAACTCATATATATGGTAGATATACGCTCTGTCCTTTAAAGAAGTCTATTAGTTCTTATTTCGAAGGGGAGTCACCGGTGATATAGAATGAGATTCACGAAGAAATGTTAATAAATATATGTAAATTATGGCTCCAATTCTTTGACTCTTTCTACCTGATGCACTATCGAGCGCAATTTGATACTCATATATGTGGTAGATATGCGGTCTCTTCTTGAAATACGCTTTTTACTTTTGAATTCAGAGGGGGGTCACCGGAGATATAGAATGAGATTCACGGAGAAATGTTAATAAATATATGTAAATTATGGCTCCAATTCAATGACTCTTTCTACCTGATGCACTATCGAGCGCACTTTGCTACTTATATATATGGTAGATATTCGCTCTGTCCTTTAAATAAGTCTATTAGTTCTTAATTCGAAGGGGGGTCACCGGAGATATAAAATGAGATTCACGAAGAGATGTTAATAAATATATGTAAATTATGGCTCGAATTCAATGACTCTTTCTACCTGATGCACTATCGAGCGCACTTTGATACTCATATATATGGTAGATATACGCTCTGTCTTCTCAATAAGTCTATTGTGTCTTAATTCGAACTGGGGTCACCGGACATATAGAATGAGATTCACGAAGAAATGTTAATAAATATATGTATATTATGGCTCGAATTCAATGACTCTTTCTACCTGATGCACTATCGAGCGCACTTTGATACTCATATATATGGTAGATATACGCTCTGCCCTTTAAAGAAGTCTATTAGTTCTTATTTCGAAGGGGAGTCACCAGTGATATAGAATGAGATTCAGGAAGAAATGTTAATATATATATGTAAATTATTGCTCCAATTCTATGACTCTTTCTACCTGATGTACTATCGAGCGCACTTTGATACTCATATATATGGTAGATATACGCTCTGTCCTTCAAATAAGTCAATTAGTTCTTGATTCGAGGGGGGTAACCGGAGATATAGAATGAGATTCACGAAGGAACGTTAATAAATATATGTAAATTATGGCTCCAATTCAATGACTCTTTCTACCTGATGCACAATCGAACGCACTTTGATACTCATATGTATGGTAGATATACGCTCTTTCTTTTAAAATGTGTATTAGTTCTTAATTCGAAGGGGGGTCACCGGAGATATAGAATGAGATTCACGAAGAAATGTTAATAAATATATGTAAAGTATGGCTCCAATTCTATGACTCTTTCTACCTGATGAACTATCGAGCGCACTTTGATACTCATATATATTGTAGATATACGCTCTGCCCTTTAAATAAGTCTATTAGTTCTTAATTCAAAGCGGGGTCACCGGAGATGTAGAATGAGATTCACGGAGAAATGTTATTAAATATATGTAAATTATGGCTGCAATTCAATGACTCTTTCTACCTGATGCACTATCGAGCGCACTTTGCTACTCATATATATAGTAGATATACGTTCTGTCCTTCAAATAAGTCAATTAGTTCTTAATTCGTAAGGGAGGGTCACCGGAGATATAGAATGAGATTCACGAAGAAATGTTAATAAATATATGTAAATTATGGCTCCAATTCAATGACTCTTTCTACCTGATGCACTATCGAGCGCACTTTGGTACTCATATATATGGTAGATATGCGGTCTCTCCTTGAAATACACCGTTTACTTTTTGAATTCAAAGGGGGGTCACCGGAGATATAGAATGAGTTTCACGAAGAAAAGTTAATAAATATATGTAAATTATGGCTCCAATTCAATGACTCTTTCTACCTGATGCACTATCGAGCGCACTTTCATACTCATATATATGGTAGATATACGCTCTGTCCTTCAAATAAGTCAATTAGTTCTTAATTCGTAAGGGGGGGGGGTTACCGGAGATATAGAATGAGATTCACGAAGAAATGTTAATAAATATATGTAAATTATGGCTCCAACTCAATGACTGTTTCTACCTGATGCACTATCGAGCGCACTTTGCTACTCATATATATGGTAGATATACGCTCTGTCCTTCAAATAAGTCAATTAGTTCTTAATTCGTAAGGGAGGGTCACCGGAGATATAGAATGAGATTCACGAAGAAATGTTAATAAATATATGTAAATTATGGCTCGAATTCAATGACTCTTTCTACCTGATGCACTATCGAGCGCACTTTGATACTCATATATATGGTAGATATGTGGTCTATCTTTGAAATACGCCGTTTGCATTTGAAGTCAAAGTGGGGGTCACAGGAGATATAGAATGAGATTTACGAAGAAATGTTTATAAATATATGTAAATTTTTGCTCCAATTCAATGACTCTTTCTACCTGATGCACTATCGAGCGCACTTTGATACTCATATATATGGTAGATATACGCTCTGTCTTCTCAATAAGTCTATTGTGTCTTAATTCGAACTGGGGTCACCGGACATATAGAATGAGATTCACGAAGAAATGTTAATAAATATATGTAAATTATGGCTCGAATTCAATGACTCTTTCTACCTGATGCACAATTGAGCGCACTTTGATACTCATATATATGGTAGATATACGCTCTGCCCTTTAAAGAAGTCTATTAGTTCTTATTTCGAAGGGAAGTCACCAGTGATATAGAATGAGATTCAGGAAGAAATGTTAATATATATATGTAAATTATTGCTCCAATTCTATGACTCTTTCTACCTGATGTACTATCGAGCGCACTTTGATACTCATATATATGGTAGATATACGCTCTGTCCTTCAAATAAGTCAATTAGTTCTTGATTCGAGGGGGGTCACCGGAGATATAGAATGAGATTCACGAAGGAACGTTAATAAATATATGTAAATTATGGCTCCAATTCAATGAGTCTTTCTACCTGACGCACAATCGAACGCACTTTGATACTCATATATATGGTAGATATACGCTCTTTCTTTTAAAATGTGTATTAGTTCTTAATTCGAAGGAGGGTCACCGGAGATATAGAATGAGATTCACGAAGAAATGTTAATAAATATATGTAAAGTATGGCTCCAATTCTATGACTCTTTCTACCTGATGAACTATCGAGCGCACTTTGATACTCATATATATTGTAGATATACGCTCTGCCCTTTAAATAAGTCTATTAGTTCTTAATTCAAAGCGGGGTCACCGGAGATGTAGAATGAGATTCACGGAGAAATGTTATTAAATATATGTAAATTATGGCTGCAATTCAATGACTCTTTCTACCTGATGCACTATCGAGCGCACTTTGCTACTCATATATATAGTAGATATACGTTCTGTCCTTCAAATAAGTCAATTAGTTCTTAATTCGTAAGGGAGGGTCACCGGAGATATAGAATGAGATTCACGAAGAAATGTTAATAAATATATGTAAATTATGGCTCCAATTCTATGACTCTTTCTACCTGATGCACTATCGAGCGCACTTTGGTACTCATATATATGGTAGATATGCGGTCTGTCCTTCAAATAAGTCAATTAGTTCTTAATTCGTAAGGGAGGGTCACCGGAGATATAGAATGAGATTCACGAAGAAATGTTAATAAATATATGTAAATTATGGCTCGAATTCAATGACTCTTTCTACCTGATGCACTATCGAGCGCACTTTGATACTCATATATATGGTAGATATACGCTCTGCCCTTTAAAGAAGTCTATTAGTTCTTATTTCGAAGGGGAGTCACCAGTGATATAGAATGAGATTCAGGAAGAAATGTTAATATATATATGTAAATTATTGCTCCAATTCTATGGCTCTTTCTACCTGATGTACTATCGAGCGCACTTTGATACTCATATATATTGTAGATATACGCTCTGCCCTTTAAATAAGTCTATTAGTTCTTAATTCAAAGCGGGGTCACCGGAGATGTAGAATGAGATTCACGGAGAAATGTTATTAAATATATGTAAATTATGGCTGCAATTCAATGACTCTTTCTACCTGATGCACTATCGAGCGCACTTTGCTACTCATATATATAGTAGATATGCGTTCTGTCCTTCAAATAAGTCAATTAGTTCTTAATTCGTAAGGGAGGGTCACCGGAGATATAGAATGAGATTCACGAAGAAATGTTAATAAATATATGTAAATTATGGCTCCAATTCTATGACTCTTTCTACCTGATGCACTATCGAGCGCACTTTGGTACTCATATATATGGTAGATATGCGGTCTCTCCTTGAAATACGCCGTTTACTTTTTGAATTCAAAGGGGGGTCACCGGAGATATAGAATGAGTTTCACGAAGAAAAGTTAATAAATATATGTAAATTATGGCTCCAATTCAATGACTCTTTCTACCTGATGCACTATCGAGCGCACTTTCATACTCATATATATGGTAGATATACGCTCTGTCCTTCAAATAAGTCAATTAGTTCTTAATTCGTAAGGGGGGGGGTCACCGGAGATATAGAATGAGATTCACGAAGAAATGTTAATAAATATATGTAAATTATGGCTCCAACTCAATGACTGTTTCTACCTGATGCACTATCGAGCGCACTTTGCTACTCATATATATGGTAGATATACGCTCTGTCCTTCAAATAAGTCAATTAGTTCTTAATTCGTAAGGGGGGGTCACCGGAGATATAGAATGAGATTCACGAAGAAATGTTAATAAATATATTTAAATTATGGCTCCAATTCTATGACTCTTTCTTCCTGATGCACTATCGAGCGCACTTTGATACTCATATATATGTGTGGTTGATGCTGACATTGACATTAAGATTTGTGAAAGGGTTTTTGTGCCTACATGTAAGGTTATTCGGCTAATTATTCTAAGGGAGTCAACAGTGATGTTAATAGTATTGTTTTTTTTTTTTTTGTCTTTTTAAATTATATTTCTAAATTTTTTTAACTGTCAGTCGATGACCCTACACTATTGTCGTGTATTTGATAGACTAGTGATTAGCTATGAAATTAGCCGCTTAATGATTTTATGTGAAAACGGAAAGGCATCGTCCATGATTGAATTCTTTTTTATGTACAAAATGTTTTTGTGTACTGTCAACCCTGACTTTGTTGGTTAGAAAATTTTGCAGACATCTGCTAAGATCCCTTCGGTAAGGTTAACTACTTTGAATGAATATTCAAAACAATTGCGGTTATGCATATTTGTAACTTAAATTTAACGTGGTGTTCTAGTGATTACATAAATTACAATTATGAGCACACTTTATGGAGACACTCTTACAGAGGATACCCAAGATCCCTTATAGACCTACACTATGTACACTCATGTCCAAAATGATTTTCGCATGTCTTCTTGTGAGAATATAATTTGATAATGATTTGGCAGAGTACTTTTAATACTGATATTATGTGTATAATGGGGAAATGTATATCTGCGGTGAATGTCATAGGGAAAGAATTATAAATAACATTAGAATGAGTAAAACAAAATATTGCTAAATGGACAAGAAAGTTTTACTGTTCTTATTTACTGCTCTTTTGTCACGAAATTTGCCACATACATGTCTTTGCCGATTATACACATACGAACATTATAAGAAATACTGGGCGAATTCGTTATCAAATTATATTCCTACAACAACATATTTATAGACACGCGACACTAATTTTGGACATTAGTGTACATGAGAAAAACTGATTTTTCAAGTCTTTTGTGAGAAAAATAGTGCGAACTAAGAAATTATAACCTATTCTATATTGTACAGAATTATTTTCTTGCGAGTACAAGTTTCTTATGGAATATGTTGAAAAATTAATACAGTTTGCAAGACAGTGGCGTATTTTGTAGACTACCGGGCCTACCGGCAGCAGCCCTAGAATATTACAAAATAAATTTATAATATGAACTAAATTATATTAATAATTTTATACTTTAATATCTTCTTTCAATGATAAAAGTTTCTGAGAATTATATGTATTTAGAAACATCCACTGAATTCTTTGTACGCAACCTGTTTCGCGAACTTAAGAGTCTTCAATATGACAACGCAGCAGAAATCACTCTCTAGCTACTACAATAAGAATCGTATCAGAGCATTCCCCTTCGCTCCACCTCCACCCACAGCGTACGAACGGGCCGCCAGATAAAAGCAGTTGCCTCTAGAGAAATCGGTTTCTTGGGCATGAGTGAAGAGTAAAAGGAAATTAGACGAGTAATGACAGTAGATTTTGGGGGTCTCTGTGAACTGTTTTTACATTGCGAGCCTCGTTCCGTAGCGATTTGCATTAACGCAACGAAAATTTTGTGTTTTACAGTAGTTTGCGTAGCTCTCTCAGACTGAGGCTCCTTCTTTCCTAATCGCCCATTTCAGCGTTCATTATTACTCGGACAGCTTCCATTTGCTCTGGTGAGTAGGGTTACCATCTATCCAATGCGAAATGTAGTGATACTTAATGCAACAAATAAAGGTACAAATGTACGATCGTTTTTTTCCGTAATACTAATAAGATAATATAAGTCTTGCTAGTGAAGAGAAAATGATATTTATCTACTTGATAAAAGGATGGTGTAAAGCTTTTTCTTATTTTGAAGATTGTATAATAAAGTGGAAAAAAGTCCAACAACAACAACAACAACAACAACAACAATAATAATAATAATAATAATAATAATAATAATAATAATAATAATAATAATAATAATAATAATAATAATAATAATAATAATAATAATAATAATAATAAAGTACAGGTATTATAAAAGTTAGTGGTAGCCCAAGCCATCAAACCAGTATATGCCACTGCTGCAAGAGTATACTCTTAGTACAAGTATATTTTTGGCCCACACTAACTCCCCCCTCCTCGAAGTGCTTCAATTTCCACACTGCCCTTGAGGCCCCTCCATGGCTACGTCTCTGATAATTAATAAACACAGTTTTTGTATAAGGTTAATACAGAATTGAAGGACTGAAAAAATAGTTATTCTGTTATTGATTGGAAAGTACGTGTATTTGTGATGCTAACCGGTTATTATCAAGTGGTGTCTGAATAAGCAGATAATTGTAGAATTGCAGTTATTGTGGTATTACTTGAGCATTTCTTGAACGGAATAGGAATAAAGAAATGACATTGAATTCTACTGAAGTTTCTTCAGTTTGTACCAAACTGTCATTCGGATAAGAAGTAAGTATAGCAGACCTCGGTCAGTTTTCCAAGATAAAAACTCTTCTTACAAAGGGCTAAAGAGAGTTCCACTTGATGTTGTACATTATCAGTAATTTTAGATGATGTACATTACCAGTAACTTTACTTAGCCATGGCATGATCATTATTAAAATATATGAATTAACATTATTTTTTTAAAATTCATTTACCAACATAATCTGAATTCCTTAATTTTATTGATTTATCATCCCGGCGCCCAGGGCGATCACCACGCCCACGCGACGGACCTGTGTTGATGGTCAGCAGTGTGTCCCAAAAAAAAGTTTAATATACTTGTGAATCAACTCACAGAATATGGACGATTGTATGGATATTTTCATCAAAATGGAATAATAACACACACCACACTTGCAGCCTTGTAATAAGTACATTAGGCATTCGGTGATGAGAAGCCAGTCAGCAGAAGCAGTAAAATCTCCTAACCATCACGATCGCTTGGTCTTTTATTATGTGTTTTTATACCTTGGGGCAAGTTGAATGGTCAGATGTACTCAAATAATCCACACACACTGGATGAGCTACATCAGAACGTTGACAACGCTATTCCTGCCAGTCCTCACGCAGAGCTGCTATGTGTCTCTTAATTGGAGAAATCGAGCACAGCGCTGCTTTATCAACGGTGGCCATTTCCAGCATCTTCTTTAAAGGATAGTTCTGCTCAAGGATGTTATAAATAGAGGATCTGCCCATAGGTATCTTCATCCTATTAAATCGATGAAGCCAAAAAACAAGCGAGCATCGGCACGTCTGATTGGCAACTCTCGTTTTTGCCATCGTCTGATTGGCTACTTTCGTTTCCGCCATGATCGTTGGCTCAAAACATTGCGATTCTATTGGGCGGAGTGGGCAGAGTAGGGGTGGCGAAACTGTGACGTATGGCTTCAAGATTTTGTTGTAAGGGCAGATCCTCTATTTTATAAGATCCTTCGTTCTGCTGTTCATTAACAGAGATAAGCTGTCAGAATTATAAACATTTTTCAAGCCAGTTTAATTTTGACCACCCTATACATTTAGAGTGGCTTTTCGAATCGTAGCACGCCCCTTTAAGTAAGGCTTTTCAATATGTTTCTATATTTGCACACAAAATCGTAATTACAGAAGCCGATGTATGTTTGACAGGCAATTTAAACACACAAAGAAAGCATGGTTCCTAGGTTCTTATATTCAATGAAGATTTGTTTCTTTCAGTATATTTGTATTGTTTTATGTAATTTTTGGAAACAGTTTTATACATGCAATGCTTTCTACCATATTCACTTCAACCCTAGACGGAAGGAATAATTGTAATAATTGAAAAAAAAAGTGAATTACAGTAATTATATGTGCAAGTTCGGTTTTTCTCTTTCTTTAACGAGTGTACAGTCAGCGACAAAAAAAGTCCTTTCTCTTTACTAAAATTTATTTTGGGAATAATGGTGGTATGATGAGAACGTACATAAAATAACATTCTTTATAATTTACTGAAAACTGTACTCAAATTGTCCTTCCATTCTGAAGTTATGTACGAAATTAATTTCATCAAACGAAAAAAAGAACTTTTATCGCTGACTGTACAAACTACTTCCAGAGAAGGAAACAATGACAAATATGTGCAATTGCCTTGTTTCGTACCTTTCTCCCAATGAATCACAACTTGGAGCAAAAGTGTGCTTCGAAAACAGAAATATATAACAGCAATAACCTGTCAGAATGCCGGCGCTCTTAATAATAATAATAATAATAATAATAATAATAATAATAATAATAATAATAATAATAATAATAATAATAATAATAATAATAATAATAATAATAGACTTTTATTCAAACACAAGTCTCAATATTCGTTTGTCCAAAGTTTTGTTCATTGATTAATAATAATCTGCATTATCTTAAGATAAGCAATTTGTTCTCAAGTACCAGCAAGTCAAGTAAATGCAATTCTTTATTTAAGTGAATGGTAACTGAGTACGTGTCACACAACATTAGCGGATAAAACGTGTAATTTCAAGTTGGTTTGATACTGATATCGTGATAGGTATGCACTATTGTTTGTGTTATCAGACCTCTTCGTATTAAGACATATTTTTAAGTATGTTCTTAAACTATTATAAATTTATATTAATAATACAGTTCATACTAATATACAATTCACGTATGACAGATAGTGATTGAACACTGGGTAATACAAGATAAAACCATGATATCATGTGTAAGTTGCATGATACGATTCTGTGATCAAATTGAAAGTGAAAATGGTTAAAAAAAAAAAAAAAATAGAAGTTCGTATTTTACACTATTATAAGGGCCATATTATCACAAGATAATCAAAAGGGTTCTTGTTGTTTTTGACGTCTGATTAATAATGTACTCACAGCGAGGAGACGAAATGACGCACGTGCCTGCCAAGCGGTCTGCCTTACTTGATTTACTAATGAAATAGCACATTGGTATGGGTTCGTTGGTACCGAGATTTCTTAACACCCGCATCTTTTCGAACAAACTTCGAATCAGGAAAACCTAATGTACGCTAATGCGTACTAAATAGGTAGCTCCTTATGAAAGAATGTCTTCTAATTCGAATTCTGTCTCGAATAATCCAATAGAGAACACATCATCGATCTTTTATCCAATTCCTTAAGGTTTGTGATCGTCTCATCTCCATTTCGTTATATCTTACAAATAGAAACGTATGACAACATAATAGACTTCATTATTGTATTTCTCTTCAAATTCTAACCCAGTTTGATACATTACATGACCCCCTTCCTATTTGAAACAATCGAGTGAGATAGAATATGCCCAACTTCATGATAGTGGCCATGACAAATCTACACTCTAATAGATGTCTACTTTCTCCCGGTGTCTATTCAACGGCACCGACTTTCCAAAATTTATGTGGGTGCATATCAATGGCGGGGCGTGTTATATGTTCTTAGGGAAGTAAGGAAACATCAAAGTAAGCCGAAAATATGCTATTCTATTTACAATATAGTTCCATTTTTTATTGTGGGGATTGTCTTTGACTTGGCCAGTGACAGGCAAGGAAGGGAAGAATGGATTGCTTAGTTGCCTTTGCACAGACATACTTGAAACAAACAATTATGTTTTAGAGGTTAGAAATTTTAACTTCCATCTTAATGTTTTAATTGCTCATTATGTTTTTGATAATGGAAAGTGCGAAATATTTATTTTATTTTGTTACTATCAAACTAAAAATTTTGTGGGTGCTGGAGCCCCGGAGCACCCACGTAGTCGGCGCGCATATGTTTATTAACGTGTTTTTGTTTTCTATCCCTTTATCAGTCTTACAAATATACTGAAACTTTCAGACTTGAAACACATTGTTCTGGCTTATTCTGAGCAATCAGGTGTTTGGCCACTACCGCCGTCTTTACTGTATAAACGGAAATACTTTAAATTCGCTTATGCTCGTTTCTTGTTATGCCCCATTTCACTGTCAAGTTTAGAAAACAAAATCGATTTCGATCTCGCAAGGTTTACTTATGAGTACCTAGCATTTATATAGTTTACTGTAGCAACTGCGTCAAAATAAAATTGTTTTACTATAAGAAGATTTTTTTCAGGTTCTATTCTGTATACATACATTTTTTTTAAAAAAAGGAAAGAGTGCATTGATGTCAACGTTTCAACAGGAGTTGATTTTGTAGATTTGATATATGAACTGGTAAAGATATACCGCCTTATTCAGAGTCGTTTTGACGCATGATTAGCGTCATACTAAAGGCCTGATTACAGCAGGAAACATGTTAGTCGAACTCTTTAGTATGGCACTAATCACGAGTCAGAACGACTCTGCATAAGGGCCATAGAGTTTATGTACAAATATAATCACCTATATGATTTTTTTTTTTTTTTAAAGAAAAAGGTCAATCCTTCCAATTTTTACTACATTATTGGCTAATTGTCAACAACTTCTGCATATATAGGTAATTGCTTGTGAATGTCCATAACAGCAAGTCAATTCAACTTATTTTATTTGACTTATTAATTTTTAATGTAGCTATCGATAAAAATGCACACACACACACACATACACATACACACATTGTAGTATACAGAAATAATGATCAGGTTAAACTGGCTATGGTTATAGCGCAATGTAAATCAGCGTGATCCTGATAAGGAATATATTATCTAAATTAGTGATGGCCAAACCGTCGATCGCGAGCTATTAGTAGCTCGCGGGAACATTCTCGGTAGATCGCGTTAACGCTCCGGTTGGCTAACCTTGATTTCTCCACTGAGTTGACGCTAACAACAGGGAGCGCTGACGACAACAACTGCTGGTTTTTCCCACGCAACTGCTATTGTCAGGCTCATTTCATAGTTGATTGTATACGCATAGGGTTTGCACGTTATGTTTTTCGTGTATATATTAAATATTTGCTAACTTGGATAGTTTGATTTTGTATTTACTAGAAATGTAAATTTATAAGCAATAAATAAATGTAAGATTTTTTAATATAAAAAAGTTGATAGTTTTTTTTTTTTTTTTTTTTTGTAGTTCACAGTACGATTTAAAGACGGTACTGAGCTAAGAAGCTTCATAAGTTTGGTCAGTGGCGGCCGGTGGATTGTGGTTTCGGGTGTTGCAGTACGAACGATAAGAGACAGAAGATATAAAGTGGACTCATTGACTAATCAGCATAACTTTAGATGCAAATGCTATGTGACATGTGAAATTAAATAAAATTCTGTTTTTAAAAAATAAAAAATGCAGAACATTTTATCCGATTAATCACCTTAATTAATTAGTAAGTTCATTCTGCTCTCTTTGATTGGAGCAAATCTGTCTAATACATGCTGGTTCAACTCTGGTATTCTTATTGTAGTCTTTTTCGATGGAAAGCATAACCAATGGTGATAACCTTTCTTGGGGCATTTAATTCCTTGAAAGTGTCAATTCTTTTTCATGTAGAAAAATACTTTTCGTCTTTTGCTGACGCCATAGGTATAGTCAATATTAATTTCAGAAGCTTTGTAGATTCACTAAATATTTTTTCTATATTATTGCGAACGATTTATTCGAGCAAACTCAGTCCCTGTCAGTGATCCGAATTCCTCTTCAGCGTTGACTGAAGAGAGTTCGTAACAGAGATTAGTGTTATAAAAATGTCCATTGAACACACTTTATTCACTGAGAAAAAAAGGACTATGATTTCCGTGTGGATACATCGTATTTACGAGGGTGCGCTCCTTAAGTAATGCAATTTCATATATAAAAGTACAGCAGGTGGGAACACCATGCCAAGTCTGGAGTTCGGCGTCTGAATTCCGTGTTAAAAACATCTTTTCTCTCTTTCCTTCTCACACAATGATATGACGTCTTATTACTCTCCTACGGTAGGGAGTCACAGATTTAGAAAGAACCAAGAGGGGACAGTCGTAGGAAGGTG
This sequence comes from Thermobia domestica, assembly GCF_964235325.1. Classification (NCBI taxonomy): domain Eukaryota; kingdom Metazoa; phylum Arthropoda; class Insecta; order Zygentoma; family Lepismatidae; genus Thermobia; species Thermobia domestica. Next base: position 266,226,471 of record NC_137458.1, on the reverse strand, counting down.
GTAACAACATTATACTGTATATGTAAGTTACCACCGTCGGAATGGGTATGGCGTTAATTCTAGATTTGAAATGGTGGACCCACAATACAAAATTTTCGCTGAACGGTGATGTAGAACGTACTACGGATGAAACAACATTACGTAATGTGGTAACGTGCGCAACCTGGTAAAAACAGCATTTAAATGCCGACTGGATTATGCATTTTTCTCGGTGTTAACAGTTTATCCAGGAAAATTTAAAATAAATTGAGGAAATGTATCTAGTGCAAACAACATTACTGCCAGAAAACATCCTGTAAATTTAAACTGGATTTTTTTTTTCGAACACTCTCCTTAATTGTCCTCTGCTTGTTTTGTCTAAGCCTTAATTGCAAGTTTTCCTCAGTTGAAAGCTGGTCAATGTTTTTTGTAAGTTATTTACAGAATTAAAGCACACACACAATAAAATTAAATCTAATAAATAAAAACCAAAACAGGGATACAAAAGAGGTACTGGTATATGAATTCCGAATGTCACATATTCATACATCAACATACACACGTGCGTAAAAGAAAAAACTACATTCCAAATCATCCGTCTTGATTGTTACGCAATGCACGATAAACACAATATACTTCCACATGAGGCGAAACAATGCTTATCAATGTCATATGTTCTGGAAAGGAAACCTCGAAACCCGCCAGATGTAGGATCAGCATGTATACCGAACAGAAGGTAAAAGTCGAAGAACAGCAAAACAAACAACACTACCAGTTCTACACCCAGAAATGTGTGTTGGGAGGAGTATGATAAGTCTATACAATATGTACCTTTCTTATTCTGCATCCGAAAAGACGATAAGTAACAATTGTCACCTATATTCTTAGCAAAAAAAAAAAAAAAAAAAAAAGATAGAACGATTGTTTTTAAGAAAAGAGAGAGTACATGATGAGGCGTAAAATAAAATATTTAGCCTACATCAATCGTTTCTCTGTTAAACAAGTATAGTTCGTTAGGAAAGTTTACAAATGTTATTCAAGTTTCCAAATTTTTGGGAGGTTCTGACCCGGTGACCCCCCCTCGTGGCTACGTCCCTGAGCATTGCTAACCAGTCCCAAATTCAATGTGGCGTTCCCCCATCATACAGTTTTATGGAAATTATCAAGAGTATAAAATATATTTATTTTATAAAAGAAATATGTATATACTAAAGTACTAGGCTATCCACAGAGGGAGGGGCGATTCTACATACTGACTTATTAATATTTGAATCACAAATTACTGTGGAAAAAAAACCTTCATTATCAATATAAGCTAAGAATTAACTTGTAAATGCGGGTCTACTTTCATTTGTTTTCTTCTCTACTAGATATTTTCTTTCTTATTTTGTAATTCTGCAATCACTTTTTTTAATTGTCATTAAATTGATTTGCTTCAGTATGGTCCTGTAATTTAAAAATATGAATGCATAAAAACAAATTCCATTTGTTAATTGCTAGTGAAATAAAATTCAGAAATCTTATTTAGCGCGAAAAACCTTCTCGTTCACTGGAAACCGTGCTGTGTTGCAGAAGCACTGCAACGACCAGTCCCTTTAACTTCTGAGATAGGGGAAAGGAGACTCCAATTGCCGCGCTAAAGGAATCTGGTCATCGTATGCTCGCTGCAACCCAATATAAATTAGACACTCTGTGACGGATTATTTTTCGCTTTTTAAAACTGATTAACGGAACGGACAGTTAACAGAAGTAAAAAAAAAAAAAAAAAAAAAAATATATGTTATTTAAAGTGTACATATACGAGTATTAAAAAGTAATTTTCTGTTCTTTACTACTATTGATAATATTTTTTTTCTTGAAATACTTTGGTCGTTGCGCAACGCTGCAACACTAACATTAGCCGCCACTGAGTTTGGTGACCACTGACCTACATCGTGCATAGTTCCAAACATCCAAAACAAATCAAACAACCATTCTCATATAACATCGGTGCCAGAACGAGACGTTTAGACTGCAATTAAAAATAATTTACTGAAAACTAAATACTCAAAAATCGAAATGTTTCTTATAAGCAAAGGAACCTGACTGTTATGTTTGTACTAACATGAAGTTACGGTCTACGGACAAGGAGATAATAATTATTAAGGATTACGATTACTTACCATATAAATTCTATTACACATGAAGCAAAACGGATAATAGCTTTAATTTTTAAACAACTAGCTATTTTCCGGGAAGTATATATAACAAGTTACTTGTTACTCCAAAATTTAGAACTCAATTTCGTAACGGAATGATTTATATATTGATGCACATGTCTTTTGAGTACGCTATTGGTTTCAAATAAATGGGGTTTATTTATGCAAATGTATTTTGAGTACGCTAATGCTGGATCGAAAGATCAAATATATTTCAGGCAAAAAATTTCTTCTAGACCTTATATCTCGAGAACCACATATAGCGTAGCCAAACCGAAAGTATCAAAATACTGGTCACAAACTCTTTCATGACAGCTGTGTTGACATTTTGACTGACTGCCATTTTCTACAGGGTGAGCGTAGAGACTCGGGACTTACCATTTGAAAGTTTTGGTTGAACCCGTCTGGGTCTCTTCGGGAACCCTGGGAGACAACCTTTTCATCCAAAATACGTGTCCTTAAGAATAATGGGATACTTGTGCTCTGATTTTTTCATCCATCCAACCGTTTCCGCAAAAATGGCCCGGGGTCAGACTTTATAGATGCCCTGCAGTTACAGCATGTGCTCTACTTTACCTTGTTTCTGCAGACATCTTGCAGAAAAACGGACATCACTGTTTGCTTCCGGGGTGTTAAAATTACACATGCTTTCCTTTGTGTGCGTATTCACCCGTTCGAGCCCAAGTACTTTCCTTGTTAAAACGCTAAACTAATTTTATAAAACAGCTTCTTGCTATCAGCGTTTTTGCTTTATGTACATCAACATCAAAACCGGAAGTCGAAGTTAATTTCTACTATTTCCGGTTTTAGTAAAGACTTAAGGATGTAAATGAAACGTATTCTTGGGACGCTTAATCGACTGCAGGAAACCATTTCTCTCTATTTGGTCTATTACCGTTTTTACTCTATAGTAATCATCGTTAAAACTGGAAGTGGCTCATTTTCTGCCACTTCGGGTTTTAATACAGAGATTAGAGCGGAGATAGAATATATTCTTGGGACGCTTAATCATTGCAGAAAATGGCTATTCTCTCTCTATTATGGTTTGATTCTATGACGATCAACGTTAAACTATGATGATCAACATATTTATTTAGAAGCAAGAGTATATATTCTCCATGTACTTCAGTCTCTTCTGTAAACATTCGTTTTTGTTTGGTGTTCGTCTGATTCGTACGTCCTGAGCAACAGTAGTTTTCGTAAACGCTTGCAAATGCAAAAAATGGCACTCCGCCGACATCACAGATGGCCGCCATACGACAACGTGAATGATGTTATTGACGTTCTCATACACAAGGCTCAACACACTCCAATATCTATAATTTTCGGAGATGGTCGATTAACAATTTTCGCCATCTTTGCACCACTTCAGATGGATTGACCCATAGGCGTCTTAAAGAAGCACTCTTAACACTTTTTTTTCATTATAGGTCAAGCATATAAAAACGCTGAAACATGTATTTAATCATCTTAGATTAAGTCCAAAACACGAAATATCATGTCCCTAATCTTAAAGAATTCCGGTCTATCTATCTATCTATCTATCTATCTATCTATCTATCTATCTATCTATCTATCTATCTATCTATCTATCTATCTATCTATCTATCTATCTATCTATCTATCTATCTATAGCTTCAACCGGTCGCTTCGTCCCCGAGTAGTAGATAAAAAAGAAATATATTTTCGTCAACTTTTCTCATGTCCTAGCTTAACAAATTGTTTTCCTTGAAGTCAAAGAAAATGTTTCTGTAATATGTATGGAAAACCGTGAGTTTGTTAGTGAAATGTACCTCAATCTTCCATTGACCTTTTTTCCGCAAAATACTAATTAATTAGTTAATTAATTTGAATGTTTTGTTGCGGAAAGTTCATTTTAGGGTGTTATTATTGTACTAAGAATTATCTACTATAGTATCTATTCACAAATAAAAAAGTTGACTTTTTTTCAGAAGTGAAGTTTATGTTGGTTTGTATACCTTACATGGGCTTCTCGCACTAAGTGAAAAATGATAAAAATCAACTTTAAAAATTTATTGCGGGCAAACTATTTGTTATTTTTTAACCGAATTTGAAGAATATGCTAGGGTTTTACACAAAGAATCTTAGAAAAAAATTGCGCTCCATTCCGTTAATAATAACGTAAGATAATTTTAAAAATATATATACTTTTCAAAAAATCAAGGTCGCTGACTCCCCTAAAATCAGAAAAAAGCTTATATTTTTAAAACTGTTGTCTTTAGTGCATCTAGGTTTGAATATGTTGGCTATCTGAACTTGCTTTTAATATCACTAAAGTTTGTTTTATTATCTACATCGAAAATTAATTAATTAAAAATGATGTTTTCTTATTTTTGAAACCGGTCGCCTCTCGACTTTGAAGTGTTTCCAATTGCTGGATATTACCCCACATGTTCTCAACCAATCAAATAATTCTATTTGGTTGTGCGACGAAAGAGCGTTTAACAACTTCTAAATTTCTATATGGCAATTTTGAAATTGTGTTTAAAAATAGTAACTACTCTCAGAGCTACCAACATTTTAAGAATATATTCTTGTAACACTAGCGAATGAAAATCCTTGGCGGGATACTGAATTTGCATGAGGAGAGACGATGCCGTTCAAGGTCATAGAAGTAGAGGGCGCAATTGTGCAAAGACAATGAAGAAGCAAAGTGGGAATCGAATCTTACGGTAGCTCCATGCAGGGGAGGGGTTGTCTAAGATACATAATGTTCGCGTGCGAGAGAGAGAGAGGAAGGGAGTGAGTGAATATGTGTGTGTGTGTGTGAGAGAGAAAGAGAACCATGTTGTCAGTGAAATGAATCAATTCAACCGTTCGCGCTTCATTGAGTACAAAATAGTTTTCTTTGTAAACACCTTTCTTGGAAGTTGTTTCAATGTGTTGATTATTTTTCATTAAAAGCGCTTTTTTAAAGGATAATATAAGCATTTGTTACTAAAGGTATATTTCTGTTTATCTTCTGCTCTGTAACATACGCACCAGTATAGCCAGCAATTTTTTTTCCTGTGGGAGCATGACTTCTTTTAGAAGGGGTGAACATTTTACACTAAAAGCAAACCAAGTTTGTTTCATATTTATTATTTATTCTCTACTTTATTAAAATATGGGTCCTGAGACTATATTTAAAAGAATAGACTGTAGATATGCAAATTTATAAGGAAACAAAAATTGTTCATCGTAGTCCACTTATTTGACTTGCATTAACATAGATACTAAGAACGAGGAAATATTAGAGGAAAATTCAGTAATAAATTCGCTAGTGAGTGCATTCAGTTGGTCAAATAAGTGTAACAAATTGGGAGCAGTAGCGGCTTCTGAGGGAAGTCACATCGGTAAAAATTTAAATTTTATTATTACAAGACTTGTAACTAAAATTTTACAAATGCATAAAACACATATTAACTTCAAATCTGTATTTCTTTTCAACAAATGTAAATACCAATGAAATTATAATATCAAAAATTGCACTTTTACCAATTAAAGTATCTACATTAGCACATTTCACTTTTGCTTTACTGAGATACCTATTTAGTACCAACTATTCAAACCAAATAGTTATTTCTTAACCCTTTCACTGTGGAAGGCGACGGAAAAAAATTTCCCTAACCTGCGAATGTCGATTATAGTCGACGTGTTAAAATTTGTCTGTATCTTGGTTTTGTCGATTGTAGTCGCCAAAGGTTTTCTGTGTGATTTCTATCGTTTATCGAAAACAATAGAACACAAACAAATATGAACGGTACAACTTTGGCGACTACTCTCGACAAAGCCAAGATACGGACAAACAAATTTTAACACGTCGACTATAGTCGACATTAGCATGTTAAGGAAATTTGGTTCTGTCGACAAAAGTCGACTTCCTCTGTGAAAGGGTTAAACACTGTTTTGTCTATATATAGACTTATAAAATTGAAAGTGACAATTTTCGTAACTTAATAACTTTTGAACCACCCGACCAATCTCAATTAATTTTCATCATAAATAAGGTTGAGCCTGGGATCTTTTCACTTTGAAGGTGCAACTTGGAGCAGGGGATGGGTATATATATATATATATATATATATATATATATATATATATATATATATATATATATATATATATATATATGTGTGTGTGTGTGTGTGTGTGTGTGTGTAGTGGTGCTATTCTAATTTCTTAACAACCGGTTTTCTCTCTCTCTCTCTCTCATATATATATATATATATATATATATATATATATATATATATATATATATATAGTATAAGGATATATATATAACTCTCTTAGGAAAGAAACTATACAAGGTAGACAAAACGAAAATATTTATTGGATACCGTAAGTGACATGTACAGACCTACACAGCATCCTAATACAATGTAGTGTGACGAAATTAGGCTAGGTAGCACGGCCAATATATTGGAGACGGTTAGCCAAGATAGATGGTTCTCAAAAAATGTTGGGAAGATCTTAATCGAGCAATGGACCAACAATTTATTATTGATAATGATACGCATGCGTGTCATATATAAATTACCCTCACCACTACACTCATGTGATCCCAGTTCTCATTCTTGATACCTGAGCTTTTGAGATTAAGAAATAAACGGTTATACCTTGTTTTGAGAGATCATATGTTTAACCCTGTAGATGTAAGAATTTCTAGAAACAAAGATGCTTAAACTAAAATTTTCTGTTCCTGGATATAACTGGGTGAAAATTACTTCATGTTTGGTTCTAACAAACGTTTCTGCGAACTCGAAATATTTTAACAACCTGTTCTGGCGAACCGGCTGAATAGCACCACTATATATATATATATATATATATATATATATATATATATATATATATATATATATATGATCTTAAATTACCGACATTAATGTCCAATCCATAGTTTTCGGGGTCACGGAGACGAACAGTAACACTTCCGATGCCATTTAAATCCAAAAGCATCCCGCATTAGTACTCCTAAGGGGAGACGGTAACATGTAAAAATAATTGAAATTGACAGATATTAGTGTCGAGTTCCTAGCTTTTGGGATCCCTAAGTTGATTAATGACAGTTTTATTGCCCTTTGTATCCGAATTGAAACGTTGAGTTGATTTTGAGTTTTACGTCCCGTTCAGCAGCGAGGCTATATGAGACGTGGACCTACTGATTGACGTGGAATCCGAACCTCATGAGCTCCCACCCTGAATCGAACCCGGGTCTCCCACGCCAAGAGCGCATACGCTTAGCCACGAAGGAGATCCGAATTGAAACGCATTCTCCCTATGCGAAGAACGGGTATTCTGCTAGTCATAACCGAAAAAAAAGAAGAAAAAGATTCGTGAAACTAAATTTTATACAGATTAGCAACTACCCTTTTGGAAAACATAAAATAATCAACCTTCTTTTTACCTCTATGCCTTCTTTTGTTCGATAATTTCCACCTTCAACAATAAGCTAAGAGAAGAAAGCTTTGTTCGGCTTCAAACATGGAACAACACTCCAACATGGAAAGTAGCAACATTATCTTTATTTAAAAAAAAAAAAAAAAAAAAAAAAGTCAGGGCTACCATTTAGAAGAAGCTCAACAGACTTATCTAATCGTAAGTGCAACACTGCCCCTATGATCTATATAAGGCAGGCCGCGGTGGCTCAGCTGCAAAGCGCTCACCTCTGGTGCGAAGGGTCTCAAATAGAATTTGTGGTGGATAAACGCTTTGTGTGTGGGTTTTCCCGTTTTCTTCTACGTTCTTCATTCCACTTCTTTCATTATCATTGTCACCGCCGTCATAGCCTTGAAGCAAATCGTGGAACTCGAAAGTATAGAAGAGGAAAAAAATTGCTATTGGACTGCCTGTGATCTCACTCAGCTGGTTGTGAAAGGAGCTTTTCTGTTATGACACTCACAGAACATGAATAAGAACTATGTTAAATGGTACATTTTTGAAATTGATTCTGCTTAGTCACATTGTTGAGTCACATTGTTGAGCACAATTGAGACACCAATGAGTATTTGCAGATAGGGGAGGGGCTAGTGGAAACGTCGCCTCAGGGGCTGATTCCAAGAGACGTCTAACGAGCAAGAAGGAAAAAGTGTTGGAAATGAGTAAACATTCCCAAAACAGTATTAGCGGTCTGCTAAAGCCATATTGTTGCCAGTTTGCAAAGAAATAGATTTGTTAAAAGTTTTCTTCTAAGCTCCGTTCGCAATCCAAACTTCTTAACAAGAGTCAGAACAGGTTTGCACTTATTATTTCTCAGTAATAGTTAAGAAAGTCATTATATACCTAAGAAGGGCCGTACCGTGGGGGAAGCGAGCGGGGCGACGGCCCCGGGCGCCGAAGTAAGGGGAGCGAAAAATTCGGGAGAAAAAAGGAAAAAAGATACGAAAAATTGTTTGGAATATATGTATGGGAGCGCCGTCGTATACTCTCGCCCCGGGCGCTGATTTTCCACGGCACGGCCCTGTACCTAAGTATGATCCCTTAATGATTATGTGATATACAAGCTGCCGAGTAATGATTTATAGTGTATGCAGGAGCGTTTTCAAAATTGGAAACGGTGAAAGTCTCAAATACGTGTTAGGCGTTTTAATGACGATGAGTTTGGTTTGTTAATCACACTTTTCTACCCAATCGGATTAATCACGGCAGTCAGAATGAAAGTATGAAAAATAAGGCGGGTGAAGAAACACACACAACCTGCTATTTACGAGGGAATGTTAAAAATGAAGGTAAAGAAGGGAAATAATAACATTTTTTAACCTGAAGCAGTTGTAGAATGGGGGCTTAAGGGATCAGAACTTAACCCAATGAATTTCGTCTTTTTCAAAGACTGATCACTACCAGTATTTGCTTTTGGTCCATTAACATATGAAATGCTTCCAATTTGAATGACTTTATTGGGATCATTTTTCCATCAAACAGGACACGTAAGTTTGGCCCTCCACTGTACAACACGTATTGATCTTTTTTTTTCTTTTTTTTTCTTTTTTTTTTCAATGTGACATGTGGACCCTCCTCTTCCATCAGCAGTAACCAGTTCACCTGTGAGTGTCGTGGTGTGAAAGTGGTGCGGTAAACTGGGCGACCTGACAGACTTCCGAAGAGGCATGATCCTTGGTGCCCGTCTGGTTGGAGCTTTAGTGGTAACAATGGCGAACATTGTGGGGTTATCGAAAGGCACTGTGTCCAATGTCACTATGGCATACACAATGGGCAAACGACTTCTGCAAAGCACAACAGTGGTCGAAAGACAACCCTGTCAGATAGGGACCAAAGGGCATTAAAACGGATTGTAGCAGCTAAAAAGAAGACCACTGCAATGAAAATTACGTCTGAACTCAATTCCGGCCTACAGAGCCCGGTTTCATCGAAAACAGTGCGACGGGAACTTCATAAATTGAAAATTCATGGCAGGGCCCCTGGTCACAGAGTAAATGCAAAGAGGCGTATGCAGTGGTGCAAGGACCACAAGGCGTGGACTCGTGATCAGTGGAAACACGTAATATGGCCCTATGAATCGACCTTCACGTTGTTTCCAACAACCGGTCATGTTTACGTATGGAGGACACCGTCGCAGGCCTATGATACAGACTGTCTGCTCACAACTGTAAAGCATGGGGGTGGTTCTGTTACAGTATGGGCAGTGATATCGTGGTTTTCTTCAGGTCCCATCATAGCCTTGCATGGAATGATGAATGCTAAAGTGTATGAGACCATTTTGGAGGACCAGGTTCTCCCATGGCTCAAATATTGTTCCCTGATGGTGATAGCATCTACCAAGATGATTTGGCACCCTATCACACTGCAAAAACGGTGAAATCATGGTTTGAGGAGCATGAGCAGGAGCTATCACACCTCCCCTGGTTCCCGCAATCACCAGATCTGAAATCATTGAGGTATTGTGGTCTGAGTTAAAAAGGCGTGTTCGGTCTCATTACCCTCCACCAGCATCCCTTAATGAACTGGAGCGTGTTTTGGAGGAACAATGGTACAAAATTCTACACATCACATTTCAGGAGCTGTATACGTCCATTCCACGTCGGATCCAAGCTGTCTTGGACGCAAAAGGAGGTCCCACACGATACTAGATATGATTTTCACAGTTTTGCAAACGTTTTAGATTTTTTTGTCAAACCCCTATATATATATATATATAGTCATAAAATAATTTAAATTTAAAATGCTATTTGTGTGGTCACATACAGAATAAAATTACAATTTGTAAGTTTCTATTACTGTTCTCCAAATGGATTTAAAGAAGTTTTGTCAAATTTTACAACAACTCTTAATTATGAAAGAAAACATAATGATCGCTTTTCGCTGTTGCAATGATCTGTCCAAGCAGCTTGGGAGGACCGCGTTGCCTCAGTGGTAGAGCGCTCACCTCTGGTGCACGGGGATCCGCGTTCAATCCCAACTCCCGCCAAGTGAATCTTGTGGCGGGCGAACACTGTGTGCGTGGATTTTCTCGGTTTTTTTTTTTTTTCGTTTCCTTCCTCTTCCTTCATTCCGTAGATTATGCACTTTTTCGTTTTAGCTATTATATCCAATTCCAATCTTTAAATATAGTATAATTTGTATATATATCGAATATATCATCATACTCTCTTGTTAGAGGTAACTAAACCCGTGAATCTAAGTTAAAAATAAAAAAAGTAAAGAAAAAGTTATTGGACGAACGTGAAGAGCATAAACACGAAGCACAGTGAGGTTTTGTAAGAGTAAGAACATAGAATACGACTAGAATAAAAGAAAGTAATATTTGTAATAATTAATATTTCCAAACCGATTTTAACAATGGCATATATCATTTTAAACAAATTTGTGATAGGATCGATTTTGATTGATCAGTTACTCGAGAGTATAGAGTTCAAAACTATAGAAACTGTTTGCTCATAGTTGCTCATTTTTAAAAATTGGTCCAGTCAGTAGCTTGGTAAAAGATCTTGGGCCTTATGCAGAGTCGTTGTGACGCGTGATTAGTGCCTTACTAAGAAGTTCGACTAATATGCTTCCTGCAGTACTCAGTCCTTTAGTATGACGCTAATCATACGTCAAAACGACTCTTCATATTACCCCATATGTTCATACCATACGCGAGGGTTGTCAAACTATATGTGAATAGGAGGAAATACAGTGCCACCACGCAGAAAGGCACGTGAAGCATTAATTGATATGGTAATGACTTTTTTTTTTAACAGTTGGAAACAAATGAATATGAAAGAAGGAATATAGAGCTACTATGAGCAGACAAAGATCTTGATTAACGCTTGAACATCTGAACTAAGTCTCAATTCATCCTTTTCCTGCATGGTACAACTCTAACATTGTAGTGGTATCTTAAAAATATTTGAAATAGCTTACTTATTTATTATTATTACCACTACGGATTTTTGAGCCAAATGTCATATTCCAGTTTTAACAGGATTTCTGTTTATATATATAAATATAACTTTTTGTAAGGGGCCCAAGCAAAGAGCAGGAAATTTTGTTTGGTAGCACTAGATTCTTTTTGCATGCTTTAAAATATAGTTTTATATTATATTGTAGTGAAATGGTGGTTAAATGTCTGAGGGGGGGGGAGACGCGTGGCCATCAGGAAAGTGTTCGACCCCTCTGACGTCGTGACTGTGATGGGTATAGGCGGAAGAAATCGACTTTTTGCAATAATTAAAATGAAATTTCGAAACTCACAACGATAAAAAAAAGTTGTTACGCGTGATTTTTAGTTTGGTTTAGAAAATTGTCTTCAGGATACACTGGTGAAACACAAAGTTATGGATAAGGTATAAGGCTCAATCTTGTGCATTTATTTTGTGTGGTACGTACGGATTTAAAGATCAATTAAATTTCAGCCGAAGTCAGCAGATTGGATGCATGATGGGAATCGTCCTCCCAAAATCTTCTGGAAGCATCATTATACACTGACTTTGATAGGCCTATTGTTTTTTTTTTTTTTTTTTTTTTTGCTACTACTATTTTTTCCTAGATTCCAGTACGTAATACGAGTATAGTTGTTAGTCAGTATGTCTGAGTTATCTATTTGAAGCAGGGTCATCGTTTGAGGAAAACAGGAGAGCAATTGTTCCTTTGAGTTTGAGGAATACATATTAATCAATTGTATAATAATATACTAATAAAAAAAATAATTTTTTTATGTGAGTGAATAATCTTGCCCCCATTTAGCAAAATTTGCTGGTGTCGAAGGCAGAGTTTAGGCCACTTATTATTCTAAACTAGTTAGGTAGTAGTAGGGTGGTCAATTTCATTCCCCTGTGGTTCCAAATGGGAAATTACAAACTGGCATTTATATGCTGGAGTAGAGAAACTGGTTGACAAATAGGATTAAAACTGAATTGGATTCTTAGTTTAGCGCCCCTTTCAGCAGCGAGGCTATATGAAACGTGGTTCTACAACTTAATGTGGAATCTGAACCACATGAGTTCCCGCCGGCAGTCCAAGCCGTGTCTTCCACGCCACAGGCGTCCGGTGACAGTCCTAATGGCACTCAAATCCAAGTTTAGGCAAGAACGAACATAGCAGCTGGTCGTTGGTCTTCGGCATTTCTATATTGCACTTATATTATGCTTATATACTGCTTTATTTATTTATTTCATTGATTTCTTTACCTTTAAATATGGTATATTGTATAAATCTTATCTTCTCCATGCAAAGAACGGGTATTTCAGTTAGTATAAAATAATTTATCAAGTAGATACCTTCCTTCAAGAAATTGTACTGAAATTGAACTAAGCATTCGTAAGTTTAAAAAAGAGAAATGTGGTACGTGAAGGTTTTTTTTTTTTTTTTTTCTGGTAAAGTTGACTTTCATATATTTTCATTCCGTCCCTCTGAGGAAGTTTGAAGGCCTGGAGTAGTGTATTTTTGTCTATTTTCCGGCGGAGGCTACGTGATTCATTTCTAACCATGGTCACACTCACCAAAGAACAATATTATTATTATTGTACGAATTTATAACTTCTTAATTACTATATAACTCATATATGATGTATAATTCAGAACAGTAGGGGACTTGTTCTATTTATTGAATTGTAACTAACTTCCTGTATATTTGATTTATTACAGGCCTACAGGCGTTTCTGGTATTTTGTTTAAACAAATGCATTGACTGTGTTCTATGTGCATAAATGATTTAAATAAGTCTAAACTTAGGAATTTCTACCTAACAGAATAAAATTTAAAATTAATTTATTTAAATAAAAACTGAATTTGTCGTAGAAGATTGTTCAGAAGATTATTATAGTCAATAGTTACGGGTTACCATCGAGGCCGAAACTTAGAATCCAGTCTCAATAGCTATCGTCTATATTGACGGCATGATACTTTGTCTTATTTCTGAAAATATAATTCAAATTTTCTAGTGATAACACACCAAATGTTCATTATCCCAGTGAATAATGAAATACAAATGTTCTCCACACTATACGTAATAGATTTTATACTAAAGTAAAATAAAATACAATGATTTTCCATATCCTGCGTGTTCCCTTTGATATATATATATATATATATATATATATATATATATATATATATATATATATATATATATATATATATATATATATACTAGTTTCTTTTCCATTCTTTCCAGGAAGTGCATGATGTAAACAGACCCTTAAACACACTTTTTAATGCACTGAAACATCAGCAGAGTTGATAATTCAGAATGTTAATTTATGAGAACCACGTTTTCCTTTGTAACCCCTTACAGACACCTCATCCGATTAGTTATAAGTGTAAATGAAAAATTCTTTTCTCCGCTCCATGGTTTCCAAGCTACTCCAATTAAACAAACTGAAAATTAATGACAGAACATCCATGGATTATTTGTCAATTTACCTGTTTTGTTTAAAAAAAAAAAAAAACTTTGATTACATCTAGCGACACTGCGTAGTTCCTAGTGTACTTCAATCGTTGCTTCCTGGTTTAAAAATATATGCATGAACAAGGCTTCTTTATGGTATAACCATTATTTGTGTATCGCTTCAGATTCAAAAGTTCTACTATCCCAAACTCCAGGTTGCATTGTATATTGGACACCCTCTATTTATATTATGCGAGTAAGGTAGAGCTAGGAAAAAATGCAAACCTGAGTTGATCAGTTAGAGTTTTTTTTCCCTCTTAAATCTTAAGCTTTACGCAACACGAAAGCCACATTTAACATATGATGCGAACAAATATATACGTTCCGATTCAAAATGGGGTAAAGGAAAAAAAAACTTTGTTTTCTTTATAGTTTAACGACCCACGATTATGCATCGAGGCTATGGGAGACGGTGATGATAAGACGAACGGGTCTAGGAAAATTTGGTGTAAGAAAAGTCGGTGTAGAAAAATTCGGTGTACGGAAAACTCGATGTGGGGTAATTTAGGTGTAAAGTAGATTCGGTGTAAAACATATTAAATATTACCACTTACGATAACTTACGACACTTCATATTGTGAAAACGAAAACCATAAAATGTAACGAATAAAATGTTACCTATTACCTATTTCAAGAAAAGCAAATTTATTTATTTATTTATTTATTTTTATTTTTTTTTTAATTTTTTTTTTTATTTTTGCCTTGAGTCCAATACCTCTTGCATGTCTTTTGCGGGGTGTTACTATAAATTACTTTTCATCATACAATAAAGCTGACACTTTTTGTCACAATTAAAACAATTACAGCTATAAGTTCAGAGAATAGTCATAGAAACAATTAAAGACACCTTTCATATAGTGCATCATAGACCATATACGGGGTGATTTGTTTTTTAAACTCACGAATTTCATTTGGGTCTAGAATTTCTAACTGAAGTCCGATTTTCATGCGGTTTTTGGCAAATGATCAAGGAAGGATGGGAGATTTATGGAATTGTGTTTACTGGTTTAAATTAATTTGGGGTAATGTAAGCCACGCCTCTAGAAAAACAGCAAATATTCGCCAGTGTACCTTATAATTGGAATTAGGTGAGATGCGGTGTGGAGATTTGAGTTTCTTCGTTAGATGGCAACCTAGTCAAGGTCAATAAGAAACAGGAAACTGGCCGTTGTATTGAGAATTATGCTGTGCTACTGTATCAATGTGATCAAGACACAGTTACAATAATGTACTCTTTGGAGCAACGTGATTTTATCGTTAAAAAGTTTTTGGAGAACGGAATCTGTTGTTGCTACGCAAAGGGCATTTACAAGAATTTTTGCCTCACGTTCTGCCCCAGACAGGAACATAATATGGTCGCTAGTGAATAAATTGGAAGAAACAAGACCGCTTCTGAGTGAGACAGGGAAGCATCGGACCCCCCTGGTGGGTGTTGTGGAAGATGTCAGTTACCGACTCTTTAAGTCGCTCAAGAAATCTCTCTGTCGTTTGTAGTGAGAAACCGGCTATAGCTATTTAACATGTGATTTATGTGTATTACCACTAACACTTAATTTGTATTCTAGTACTTAATTTGTATTCTAACACTTAATTTGTATTCTTCAATTTCGCTTCAAATATAATATCTCATTCGAACTATAAGGTACACTGGCGAATACTTGCTGTTTTTCTTGCGTGCTGCTCGATATTACCCCGGATGAATTTAAACCAGTAAACATAGTCCCATAAATCTCCCATCCTTCCTTGATCATTTGTAACAAACCGAATGAAAATCGGACTTCAGTTAGAAATTCTAGAGCCAAATGAAATCCGCGAGTATTAAAGAATCACTCTGTATATACCGTACATATGTAAGATGCAAAAATATATTGATAAAAAAAAGTCTTAGTGGAACGGGAAATATAAAGCAGGATGGATTTATCAGATAATAGTTGTACAAATAGTTGACTTCTCCTCCAATCAGACACTTCAGTTTGTTTGCCTTAAGTTAAGGCAAACAAGTACTGCAACCCTATTGACTCCTTATTGACTTCTCCTCCAATCAGGCGTAGATACTTTAGTTGAGGCATTTATTTTTATACATTTCAGTAACACAAATAAACTATGTCGTTTATGAAGACTTTAGATTTAAATATTTATTTATAAAATAGACATAAAATCATTACAACATTTTTGGAAAAACTTCGGAAAAACTCGTCGAAATGTAGAATTCAAATTATTTCAGGAACACATTTTTTAAAATTTCTTATAGTAGACAGTAAAAGTATGTTCTACACAAAGTTTGAATTTAAAACTAATACGTTCCTTTATCTTCAAACTTAAGTTTCTAATGGATTCTACGGTCTACTACAACTAATCTTTCTTTTCACCTAGCATTCCCCACACCGAATTTTCCGTACACCAAATTTTCCGTGCACCGAATTTTCTTACACCAAGTTTTTCTACACCGAATTTTGCTACACCGAGATTTCCTACACCGAATTTTCCTGCTCCCAAGACGAACGATATTGGTGCTGTCTTGAAAGTAGGAGGAAACGGGAGAAGACCCACGCAGACGGTATTTGTCCACCACAAAACCCACTTGGTGGGAACTCTAATGGAAAGCGGTATCTCACTGTTCAGAGGCGAACGATTTGCCACTGAGCTACCGTGGCCCCGAATACCATTTCTTTTGGGATTCTCCTGAACATAGGCAGAACCATAGTCTGTCATATTCTCATATATGAGCTCCCTCATGGCTGTATGGTTAACATACGCGTCTTTGGCACGGGATAGCCGGGTTCAATTAATGGTGGGATTTCGTCTTGTTCGGATGCATGTTAATCTGTAGACCCACGTCTCATATAACCTTGCTGCTGAACACAACGCTAAAACCCAATTCAACTCAACTAATATTCTCATTTATAAATGTGAGACTCGTAGTTATTTATTTTTTAAAAAAGTACACTATATTCTCTAAGAAGAAATGACGCATAAGATAAAAAAAAAAACAATTAGATAATATGTACTAACTGGGATGTTATTGTGGTTAACTGATAAAAAGTTTGCTCTGTTGTGAGATCTCACAAAATTTAGATTTAATCTCAATATGTAGAATTATGTATCATATGGTTTCCTATGAGTTTTAGGATAGACGCTGACATCCTATTGCGAAAAAAGCTTATAGTATCATGGGTACCACTACTTTATATTATATTGCAATAATGTGTAAATACTGTATTAATTTGATTAAATTTGAGAGTCGCGATTTTAAACAAATTGAAAATTCTGCAACTGTGAGCAAACGGTTTGTTTAGTTTCTTTGCTAAATTCAAACTTTCTTTCTTAGGTTTATTATTTGTATATGCAACAATCTTGCAAGTGTGTGCAGCTCCCAAGTTTGTGTGGTGTTCGCCTTTGTTAAGGAAACATAATACGATAGAGTCGTTCTTCAAAATTCTACAATATTGTTAGTTTTCAATGAGGAAAAAAGCTTCTCCAACGATGAGATATCAAATGATAAATCTAAATGAGATGGACAACATGGTATGCTGGAGTGTAAAAGCTCAAATATAATTTTCGAGAAAATAAAAGAAAAAAAATTAAGAATTAGTTCGTATAAAAATCATGCTACTTATTGAGATGAAAGTAATACTGAAATATGTCCTCTTCATTATGACACAAGCAAGATTACAGTACGTACTATGGTACAGGGATGGTGTGGATCAATGAAAACTTGACCCACGATCCACTGACTCACCACCCATCGTGATCCATGAACCACTGACCCACTGTGACCCACTCTGAACCACTACCCACCATGACTACTCCGGGCCACCACCCACCATGAACCTCTGGAACTCACTCCGACCCACCAAAACCCATCATCATCTACTTTGCCCAAAGATTCACGCCTTCTTCTCTACTGACTAAAGAGTTTACACTTGTAATAAAACAGGGTTGTGAAATTATCAGTAATCGACGTTTGAACTTCTGCGGTGAATCGCGCAAGTACCGCTCTGTTACAAAAACGGTGGATCTGACCTTTAAGATATAAAATGGTAAAGTGTTTGTCATGGGCCAAATTACGATAAACTTCAATTTAATCATATTATATAGAAGTATTTTCCTGTTGAATTACAAATACTTTTCAGTGGAAAATTGAATGAAATTTGAGACTCCAATCAAGGTATAGTAGACCAACGTAAAGGAGTAAAAATGATGTAGTTTTCCATATAATTAAGCATACCGTACAAACTTCAATTTCCATTAACTTAGCTTACAATATAAATTTTGTCTTTTTTTCTCACAATTTTATGGCTTAATTGCCTTGTGCTCTGAACGCTCCATATAATAAACATACGATTCAGCAATTATTATAGTAGAAAGCAGTGGATATATAATGCGAAGCACTGTATTTCTTGTTTCTCAATTAAAAATTATTTCTCAATTTATTTTTCAACTAATATCGATCATTTTCGCTTACTTTTAAAATTAACCCACTACCAGTTTTCCATATATAGAAAGATTTTTAAAAAAATGTTAGAACACGTTCTGTTTATTTTTAATAAAAAGTTAATATCCTGAATTTCAGCTCCGTCAGTTGAACAACTTGTGAGATACACAATTTTTTGCAAAAATTCGGACCCCCACTTCCCCCTTTGTATATGTATTATAATGAAATTGATATAACATTTCAGTTGAGACTGGGGCCTAACTATATTCATTTCATTTGGTTTTGCCATTTGGTCGTGATTATCACGTGCAGATAGTTACAGTCATTTTTATGTAATAATTCATATAGTACAGCTGATTCAAAAATATATTTTTCCAGTAGTTTGCACCTATAAAAAATCACAGGCTGTATCTGGAAAGCCAGGTTGTAAGTCTTGTTACTATTATTATAATTATTACCTGTACCTGAAGTTTTTTTGTTTTTCAATTAAATATACATGTATACACTCCTCTTAGATAAGTAAACAGAAACAAATGGAAAAGGAAGGAAAATGGAGGCCTTGAAAGTAAAACATACTTAGAAATTCACCAGTGTTTACTGCTGTCTATAGGGATGCGCACGAATCGAGACAAGTCTCGAGTCTCGACTCGAATTCGAGTCGAGATTCGAGTTGAGACAAACTCTGTAAAATTCGAGACGAGTCGAGACAGACGTATTTCTCGACTCGAATTTTCGAGTCGAGACTGTTCGTAAATATCTCGACTCGACTCGAATGTCTCGAAAATCTTTCTATAATTTTTAATATTATTTTGAAGAAAGTACTTACTCAGAAACAGTCTTGAAACTAATTCAAGTGAGCACCCATGCATAGACGTAACTTAGGGGGTCAAGGGGCAACTGCCCCCCGCATTTCTGAAGTTTAATAGGATAGTCATCCAGTGTTATCTATGAACTGAGCTGAAGCGAATACAACACCATTTTGCTTAATTTTATGTTTTTGTTTCACAGTATTAAGGTCTTGGGGCGACTAACCAGGCCAAGAGAACGGAAGGGCAAGGAAGTGAAAAGATAGCGACTCTGGCCTGACAAAAGGTACCAGGTAGAACTTCAGTCACTCAGTCAGGATGGCCGGTCGGAACAGAGTTCGTGGCCATGCTCCACCTTTAAAATGCTGCTCGTTAGGCATACACACTGCCCAGGGCTTAAAGTGCTTTCAGTGAATAGCCACCTCACCAGAATGCTTATCCACAATTGTTTGCGAGAACGCAGTCAACAATGAAAGTAAATAATCCATGATCCATGTTCCAGATCTGGTTTGATAGATCATATTACTAGTCGTTTCATAGACGGAACCAAAATATGTTAAAAATTAATGCACAGTTTGTACAGTGACTGTTGTTGCACACGAACTAAATTCTGACAACAGGCTGATTTGCCAGAACTTTGTGCCGAGCGTTCCGGCTCACTTTAAGCCTTGACACTGCCTCTCTACTACTAGCTTGGTAATTGTCACTCACTTTCGATGCATGTGTTCTGAATTGATTCACACCTCACTTCATTGCTTTTTTCGTTTTTAGACATTACATGTTCCTTTACGACGGTAATAATAATTTATAAACTGTATTGTCATGATTTTTTTTATTTTTCTGTTATATCATAAATGCTTGTAATTTGAATAAATATAGGACTTATTCGGAACATTTTTTTTTGGGGGGGGGGGGAGGATCACAGAGGCAGTGTAAAATTGTGATTGAATATATATTTTAAAGAAATTTCTCATGTTCAGAGATGTTCATATACTTTCTCTCTTACTGACTCTGGCTGTTTCCTAGGCAATGGACAGTTATTAAAAATTTTGTCTTACGGTACCTATGCTGATATTATTATAAACTGTTCGACTGTAAACTGTCTTTAAGTCTGAAAAATGTTCTAGAATAACAATGGGAATTGAACTCTGATTTTAATCATATCTGGTAATGTCTTGCAATAAATGTTTTGCCACATCCATCTTAATAAAGGTTAGTGAACTTTGAGCGTGCTGGAGAAAGGGAATGCGGTGTACGTTGATGGTCAAAGGAAGAACAGGTCGGTCTGTTGTCTGGGATACAGGGTGTTTTATAAGGATAAGCAGATACATCAGAACTCGGCTCTTTGTCGGAAATCTTGTGGTCCTAAATACAAAAGATATTTTAATCCTTTCCCTGTGTCACAAAAATAGCAACATCTATTGTTGTAAAGTGGAAAGGGAGAATTGTAAGGTTAAAACAACGAGTTACTTTTACTAATAGCCACCCTGGCACCCAAACCAAAAATAATACACTTGAATTATTCTGAAGTTTGTGTTTGCTGTGAGCAAGAGCCCTCCAAAGCTCATATGGGCCCCCATGTATTTTTTGAATATGTATATTTATATGCATTTTGTATTGTTATATGTATTTTTTATGAATATATTTACATATATTCATAAAACAAATACAAACCCACGTGTGAAATACAAACCCACGTCTGAATGGCCCCCCCCAAAGTTACAGAGAAATCGGCGCCCTTGGCAGTGAGCAGTTCGTTTTTTTTTTTTCCTGTATATATAGCCTTCACGTGTATCGGTGTATAGTGGTTTCATTTTTTATATTTTACCTAGAGTATTTGAAGATTTCTCAAGTTTCACAGGAAGTTCTGACTAATATGCAGTGCTCAAAAAAAAAAAAAGAAAAAAAGAAAAAGAAAAGAGACTGTGTTGGAATATTTTAGTAAGAAGCCGAAACTTAGCAATATTGACAGTCAGCGGAGATAATGAAATAGTGACTAAACAATCTACTTCTTGCGTTTCAGAAGATAAGAATTCAAGTGCTAGTGTGAAAACAGTGTCACAAGATGAAATTTCAGAAGATCGTGATCCAGTCAAAGGTTGTGAAAAAGCAAAGACATTTCTGGCAGTAGGTTTAGGTCCCTTCCAACCGCAATTGAAAACGTACCCCAATAAAAATGGCCGCCAGTTCCAATCTGAGTGGTATAGGCCAGTGTTCGAAGTGAAAAAAAGCAGAGGCGGTATGTTTTATTATGATTTTGACTCAACATACCGGCTACTTAAATATTGTCTTGATCACTGAAAAACCACAGACGGTATGTCCTCATTACTGAAAAACCAGAGTCAGTATGGCATACCACCGCATACCGTCTCATTTCGACCACTGGTATAAGCAATTTAGTTGGTTAGAATATAACATTTCTCGTGATAGTGCTTTTCGCTTTTATTGTCGCGCATTCTCCGAAAATATTCCGAAATCTGAAGACAGTTTTACTAAAGAGGGTTTCCGTAACTGGAAGAAGGTCGTAGATAAATTCGGTACTCATGAGGCAAGTAACGCTCATAAGACTTGTATTTCTAAGACTGCGGAATTCCGAAACGCACTATTGCACGGACCAGTTGCGCGTAAATTAGATTTGCAGACGAACCAAATAGTTTATGGCAATAGAATATATTTGGAAGCACTTCTAAATAGTATTTTGTATTGTGCTCGCCAATGTGTTCCTCTTAGAGACCATAAGGAAAATAACGAAAGTGAAAATTCGTGAAACGTTCCGGCTATTGACTAAAACAATTTTGAGCACAGAGGCAAAGGCTTAATTTTAGGTCTCATCCTCAAAAACTGACGTAAAGTTAGGCTGGATATCTGCCTGAGTAGTATTTATATCATTCACACACTCCAACTACACAATGGTGATCCAAAATCAGGAGGGTTTTTCGAAACTACGGTACTAAATATTTGGTTAAAACATTAGAAGCAAATGTATGGTTGGTTTCAAAAAGTGATAATTTAAGGTCGAAGACTACCTGCCCAAGTAAAAAATTGTGAATATATTTTTGTCGGAACAAAGAAAAGTTTAACGTGCACAAGTGAGTAATGTATATTATATACGTCTAATTACAGCTTGTGAATCTTAAAGTCAATAAATAAAACTCTCTTAATAATGAAAGAAAAGAAGAATTGCAGTTCACACTCATGCCATGTAGCTGCCACCGCAAATTCCAACTTTATAATTGTTTTTTATACCAAAGGCAATAATTTGAAATGTGTTGCTGCTTCCAATCTAAAGTAGGAATTAAAATCTACGCTTGGTTGAATTCACAACTTTTTGTGATCAGTTGTTAATGTATAATGCTCTTTCTTAAACTTCCAAAGGGAGAGAGCATATACAACTCAAAGAAGCATGGATAGATGTATGCTTGGAATAACCCGAAGAGACAGAAAAAGAAATACATGGATAAGGAAGATGACAGAAGTGACCGATATCATCGTGAAAATAAAAGGACTGAAGTGTCAGTGAGCTGGTCATATTGCAAGAAGAGCTGACGATAGGTGGACAAAAGCAATTCTTGAGGGATCCTAAGGGAACGAAAACGATCCAGAAAACGTTGTAATACAATGTGGTGTGGCGAAATTAGGAAACAGCGTGGAGTAACGTGGAAACGAACTGCCGAAAATAGATACGTGTGAAAAAGTATTGGAGAAACCTTCATCCAGAAGTGGGTCAGCAAAGGTTGAGAATTATATATATATATATATATATATATATATATGTGTGTGTGTGTGTGTGTGTGTGTGTGTGTGTGCGTGTATGTATGTGTTTGTGCTTCCCCCCCGAACCATATGGGTCAAGGTTATGCTTATGTATCCATGTGTCTAGTGGAGCCCGAGTAAAGCACCATGACGGCCGAGGCGTATCGCACACTGCTTGGAGACTACGTACACGCCTTCATGACGACCATGTTTTCCAACGGTAGTGGCATTTTTCGACAAGATAATGCAACATGTCACAAGGCCAGGAGTGTGATAGAGTGGTTCGAGGAACATAGGGGCGAGTTCCCAGTAATGTGTTGGCCCCCAACTCGCCGGATCTGAACCCAATCGAACACATCTGAGATGTGATTGAACGTGACGTCAGATCGCATCGCCCCCTCCCCAGAATTTACGGGAATTAGGTGACCTGTGTGCGCACATGTGGTGCCAACTCTCTCCAGCGACCTACAAAGGATCATTACGTCCATGCCAAGAGCATTCGCTGTTGTTATCAGTGCCAAAGGTAGACATACTGACAATTAGGTAGGTAGTCATAATGCTCTGGCTGATGTGTACGTATATTTTAATTCGGATATTTTGTCCCGACTTGAATTCCGAGACGTCTCGACTCGAATTCGAGTCGAGTCGAGACACGAGTCGAGTCAGAAACATATTTTTGAGTCGAGACACGAGTCGAGACAACATTTTCTCGAGTCGAGTCGAGACAGTCTTAAATCTCGACTCGACTCGACTCGTGCGCATCCCTAGCTGTCTACAATGCACTGAGCAGAATGGTCCTATAAACTGTCATTCGTTGTCAATAATAATAACTGCCATTCTTAATTTTACTGAAATTAGTTGTTTTTGAATTTAAAAGTGTATGTGTAGTAAAATGCACTGTTTACTAGCAGATTGTAGTCCCATTTGTTGTTTGTCTTTTTGGATGGTGACACTCCCTCTTACGCACATATTACTTCTAAGCCGACCATACAATTCAACTATGTCATATGCTTTTATTTTATATTATAATTGCTTATTCTTTTGTTCCAATTCTAGAAAGAATATTCGCTTCTCAGTTTCTAATGTTCTTCCTCATTTGTTGGTTTAAGTTAATCTGAATCAATTTTACCCATTTTTTAGATTCCAGACGAGGTCAAAGAACTGTCTCCAATCACAAGGAATAACTGAGCAACATCCTTAATTAATCAATAGGCACGGGAGACCCAAGTTTGACTCCCGATGGCGCTCATGCGGTTCGGATTCCACGTTAAGCTGTAGGTTCACGTTTCATATAGCCTTACAGCTGAAAGGGATACTTAAATAAAATCAACAATTGATACGATAATTTAAATAAAGTAAGCATAATCGACATTTATTTAAAGATTTACTACTCAATAGCCTAAAATATTATTTATAGTCATTTATTTGGAATGTATGAAGTTATGATATTCAAGCATGCACTGTAAATTTTGTAACCTTACAGGTTATTACAAACTATGTTTTTAAAATGATTGTATTAGAGCATTTGGCAACTATAAGTAAGTTTACTACGAAGAAAATGTCGGCATTTAGTTGAACATGAGAATGCGTAACCACTTTATGCCGAATCATAGACATGTTGCGCGTAGGATACAGGATAATACTTACGGGTGTTAAGGGTTTCATTACAGCGAAATTAAACTACCTATAATTTTAAAGTTTTTCTGTAATACCTAACAAAAAAAATGGAAAAGCAGGAACGTAGTGAAGTAGACAATATGATTTTGCATGTGATAGCTTTATCACAATTCACGTATCTGGTTTTAGTATGCCGCTATTTACAGAACCCGCAAAAATGCTAAATCTATCTACAGTTGCAAATCGAAGGCAGATAGATGAGTTGTGATAACGGTATCACATGCAAAATCGTATTGTCTAGTTTACTACGTTTCTGCTTTTCGAATATTTTTATTTGGTTTGAAGATATTACAGAAAAACTCTAAAATTAGCGGTGCACCGATTAGCTGTCAATGACAGACGAAATGAGAAAGTTCGAGATAATACTGAATCATTTCCATCGCACTACACTTGATATTTATTGCCCTCCCCGCTGGTTTAGTAATTGCGGCTAGTAATCGCGCCTTTGGAGTACGTGGTCGCGGGTTCCATTCTTTGTTGGAGAGCATTAAATGCATTACGATGGTTTGGATTCCACATTTAAAACTGTAGGTCAACTTCTCATATAGACTCAGTTTTGAAAATGACGCTAAATTTTACAAGCAAACAAACAAGTTAATATCTCCATTTCCGATGATACTATAATAATTAAACAGAATAGTTAGGGGTTAGCTTACGCAGTTTCTTCGTACTATAGTCTTGTTCAATTCTCATTGGAAGCTCGTTTCGTCCAAGTTAAAATGAAAGTGCATTTCCCATATAGTTTCGGTGCTGAAAAGAGACGACATAATTTAAACTAAACGATCAAGCAAAGTGATTATTCATCAGCGACCAGTCGAAACCACTCAGAACCTTGAAGTTTAGACAAGACAGTTGCTGCTTTTATTTGATATTTTATTAACAAACATTTTGTTTCTTATTGGCATTATCTAAAAAAGTTTTCTTGTCCGCTAGAAATCTTTTCAGACGAATGGCCACATCAGTTTGGCACGGATTATTCATAGGTGAAATTTTCCCACGGGATCACCCTGATAAATATGTCATAGTTCACATCAGAGTATTCCCCGAGGCGGTAAGTTTCAAACGATCCCGCTTTATGAGGATACCTTATTACAACTACAATGTTGAAAATTGACTAATATTTCACTTGACTAAAATTGAATATTTCACTTAAAGTTTGACATTTTCAATAATAATAATAATAATAATAATAATAATAATAATAATAATAATAATAATAATAATAATAATAATAATAATAATAATAATAATAATAATAATAATATGGTATTTTGATCTAAAAGGTGCAAAGTGTTGCAACTTTATAGTGTCCATATAGAAATGCATGTAACTCTGAAAAGGTTAATTGAAATGTATTTAAAATTTAAAAGGTAATCATAATTTTAGGACATTTAGGTTGTTATATCTTATTAAGGATAGGGTGGACTGTCCTCATGCTAGTGTAGTAATTAAAGGCTGAATAGTGTATATTTTGGAAAAAGTTTCATTTTAATTATTGACCCTGTTAATGTTATTTACGAATGACATGTTTGTACCATAAAAAATTAGTTTTATCGATTTTTATCGCATGAGGATCGCTTATAAGTAATAAGATTCGCACAAGTCATTCAGCTTAATGACACCTATTGATGAATATCTTATTTTGCACGTTTTTCCATGGAGCGGCAATTGTTAACTGATAGAAATTAGCGTTGATCACGAAGTATTGCTATTATAATATGATTTTATTGTTGAATCCAAAGAAGCTATATAGACTATCAATAGTAGGAGGTTTTTTATACGTATATTGATAAGAACATTTTTTTTTTTTTTAGTTTAAGGTAGAACTACATCATTATCCTAAAGTATTGCTGAAAATGTCCCTTAGTAAGATCTTCTACGTTTTCTCGTGTCACTTCTACCCTCTACCCTCCATATATAGTCTAAATCTCTAAAAAATGAAAGCTAGCTCATGGAACTAAATACTACTATGCCTTCCACGCTAATTAGTACCTAGAGCGAGCACCTGCGATTCAGAAATTTAAATGGACTACAGTGATTCGGGTTCCACTCTAAACTCCCATCAAATCAATCAACCAACTAGTGACGTACACAAAATTTCATGAAGGAATAAGTTCAATCACCCAAAATCTCATTGTT
This sequence comes from Thermobia domestica, assembly GCF_964235325.1. Classification (NCBI taxonomy): domain Eukaryota; kingdom Metazoa; phylum Arthropoda; class Insecta; order Zygentoma; family Lepismatidae; genus Thermobia; species Thermobia domestica. Next base: position 266,199,591 of record NC_137458.1, on the reverse strand, counting down.
TCAAACACATTTTTGAACACATGTCTTAATATAGTAATTGTTTATTTTTTCATAGTATCTTGTTAAATGGGGAGTTAAAACCAGGAAATCCCGCCTTTCTGTACTCCACTGCAACCAATTTACATATTACGAGTAAATGTGTAAATTACAAGTATTAATAGTAAATTTCTCCCTGCCAAAACACATTGTTGCACACTTTATTTTGTGAAACATTAAGTATTTTGACGAGATTTTTCAATTTCTTCAAAAGGTAGCTACTTTCTAATGATTGAAAAGAATGTTTGCTATTTTACCTTTATGCTGCGCGAGGGACATTCCAAATCCTTCCTAGAGAGATTTTATTAAAATAGGTTTCCAGAAATTTGTCTTGATACATTGGACAGTGTGACTTCTAGGTCTGTAAAGGGGAGGACAGACAGACCGAATCAGAAAGCCAGTTTTAAGTCATGTATACGACATGAAACGCGTAAATCCGACGAAACTTTTGTTTTGAATTATAACCACAAGACTCTTTACTAGTACTGTTGTTCCAAAACCAAAAGCACATCCTACCTGTAAACTCTCTCTTCACATACATCGTGACGTGATCTCTTCAGGCTTTCCTAAGAAAAAAGGTATTCTATTTTCTATATTGTAAGGTTATATAGGAGAACCCCCGAGGAAACATACGCACACGATTTTTGTCTGCCACAAAGTCCACTTAGCGCGAGCTGGGATCGAGGCAGGAACTCTACGCACCAATAGTAGGACGCTCCTCTGGTGTATGAGGTCACCGGATAGATCTCATTCGTGGCAAGTGGACTTTGTGGCGGTCAAACACTGCGTGGATAGTCTCATAGTTCTCCCGTTTCCTTCCATTTTCTTCATTTCTCCATTATCATTCACCTCATCATCACTATTTTCACGTCATTACCGTTAACCTTGGATTTATATTCATGGGACGTTAAACTAAACTGAGGTATCTTACAAAATGTGGAAAAATAATTACTTGAGCCGTTTTTGAGAAAATTATCCGAACAAACTTACTTCAAGAGAAACTCAGTAAATCGACAGGGATTTCCCCAGAGAAACACTACATGAAGTTGTTGATGTAATACTTGTATATGACACAATCATAATTGTTAGAGTCATTTTCGAAGAAATAGCGATTTCAAGTTTTCAGCTATAAGAAAATTACTTTTATACGGGAGTAATTATTAAATTCGATGCCCCTTACTCTAGAGAAACTTATACACAACCTTATGATTAAACTTTGGTCCGATACGTTGACCGTATAGTCTCTAAGTGTGCACACATACGTCGTGACGAACTGACATGAAAAACATGAACTGACATAGCCTTTTCAACATATAAGAGCCCTAAAATATGTAAATCTGTTCAGTGGCGTATTTAGGGGGAGGTGCACCTGGCTCGAGCTCCCTCATTGAGTGCAAAGTTTTTTTTTTTTTTTAATGTACTTGCAACCATAAGAGAAAAACTCACGAAATTGTCACCTAACGTCTCTTGTCGAAATGAAGAACAAAAGGCAGCATATCTGCAACAAAATGACCCATCCCTCTTCAAATCCATCTCCAAACACACACACCAACGAACACTTTTAACAAGCGAAAATGTAATTGTAATGGAACGCTTTAAAGCCCCATTTCAATTCGGCTCTCTCTGTTCTTGGCACTTTTCTCCTGTGCATTTATATATATATATATATATATATATATATAGGGGCGGATCCAGGATATGATCAAGGGATCCAGGATATATTTTGCCGTTTTATCCAGTGTATATCTGAGCGTCAAGGGGGGCTATAGCATCTCTTGCATCCGCCACTACACACACACACACACACACACATATATATATATATATATATATATATATATCTATATATATAAAAGAGAACGTACAAATCCTTTGTGAACTCATCACGCTAATACGGCTGAACCGATTTCTTTCATTTTTGGGGGGTTGTTAGGATTTGGACCCTAGATGGTTTTTATCATATCACTTTAATTTTTAATTACCAGTGTCTTGAGATAATGGACCATTCAAGTCTCCATAGTTCATCATAGGTAAAAATAAACGTATGTATATGCAACCCGCATGACCACGGGACTCGGCGGGTTAACATAAATGACAGGCGATGCAATTTGAAAGCGAAAAAGTAAAAATTATCTAAGTAACAAAGTTTATTGCGTTCCGGGGTGACCGCAGCGAAGCGGGGTGAACGCTGCTAGTATATATATATATATAGAATATATATATGTGTGTGTGTGTGTGTGTGTATGTGTGAGTGTGCGTAATAGCCATACTTGCATACTTGGATTCATGTTCAACACAAAACAGGAATGTGTTGTATATAGTTTTGCCCAAAAATTTTCAGCCCCTCCCCTCCCATTGAGAATTTCTGGGTACGCGCCTGAATCTGTTGAAATCTGTTCTTTGCACAATGACAAGATATTACTATCATCATTGGAAAGTTAAGAAAGATATATTGATACGTTAAAATTGAAATTAAAATAAAAATCCCAATAGGGCACGCCAGGCAGTGATTTCCGAAGTGCTTAGGTGATAGTAGAAATATTTACCTAAATGTATATAAAGAAGAAGTAGATCTTATACGTTTAAAAATGTAAGGCTTTTGGATCAGTAGAAATTGCCCTTGATAAAAATCTGTTTATACTTGGAATCAGAGCCGGATTTAGGGGGATGCAAAGGTGCACATACACCCTTCTTCATTGTAAATATACAGTACCTAAAGTGAGAAGCTACACAGTAAAAAGTGGTTGTATTAATTCAACTCAATTTCAACACAGGGCAATGGTTCTAGCGTGACTATCACTATGCGGTGTTAGTTTAACACATGCCCCGCGGTGTTAGCGTTTAACACAGGCGGTGTGTTACGTCTTTAACCGGTTCATTAACGCTTTTATAGTTCTTCCATATACACTTTCAAATAATCTGCGCCAGTTCCATCTAATAAAGTTGATGCGTTTGTTGCTTCTAGTATGCAATCGCTTAGAAAAAGAAGCAATAAATGCATCAAATGTGGGAGATGAAATTTTGCGTTGGATTTGTTTAAGTATTTCTTTCTCTTGTGTTTGTCTGTAGCTTCAATTCATAAGCCTTTATAATTAGATGCCCAACATATTTGACAATCACGCAGAAAACAACACCGAAGATTCTACACTTGTGTTGATTTAACACACAGGCTGTGTGTCATTTCAACTACTGACATTTGACACACAACTCCAAATGGAGAGTGAGTTGTTCTAACCACTTGTTTGTGTTATATTTTAACACAATCGTGTTAACACATAGGCATGTTGTTGAAATAACACAACGATTTTTTACAGTGTAGCAGTGAAAGTAGTAACACTTTCTGAAAACTTCTGCTGCCATGTTTCCATTTGGGTTTAAAAGAAAGTGAAGTTTTGCAAAAATCAATAGTTTAAGTCAATTTTTTGAAGGTTGAATGAAAAGGATTCACCGAGAGCAGACACTTAGCACTTCCAGGGCAATTCTTAATTCACACCACAGGTGCCTAAAGACTTTTAAAAAATCAAATTTAATTCAAATGTACTGGTAGTTATTAATGCACCCCATCAGAAAATCCTGGATCCGGCCCTGCTTGGAATTGGAATGTGCACAAAACTTTACAAATATACTTAGGAATTATTTATGTTAAATATAATTTGTCAGTAGACCCTATTTAAAATAAATAAATAAATATATGTATAAATAAATAAAATAAAGAAGTTCAATATGTTGTGATACGTAGTTGATACACAAAAGCTTTTACTTCATTACTATTAAAGATGAACGGGACGTAATATGGAAGTTAATTCCTGTAAAGGTCAAAGATAACCACAACTTTATTTTCAAGGACTATCCGAACCTTTGAAAGTAACGTTTTTTCTACTGCCTTAATTTAGAACAAGAGAGATTTTGTGGGGTCATTAAATGGGTATAGTGAACGAAATTTCTTTCATATTTTTTTCTTCTGCTCTGCATGGTAACATTAATTTTCTTATTCCCTATAGACATTATTTCATGTTACAGTGTTTTCTTTTAATAGTTTGCTCTCTAATGAAATTTCATATCGACGTGTCGTTACAGCCTACAAAAATATTATTGTTTATTTCATCCAAATCCACATTGTTTGTCGAGAGACAAATCGAAATTGTTCATCTAGCGAACTCGCAGCAGATCTGCAAGGAGGATGGGAAGGTATGATCTTTTTTAATTGCAAGGCATTCGAATATATATATCACGGGTTGCCCGGTGCAGCAGCCTTTTACAAGAATATATTGTATATACATTTAAGTACAAACCCATTGCCGGCTATGATATCTTCTCTCCTTCGAAATGAGAGTAAAGTTGCATTTCTTACATTCTCATCGGTATCTTCGTGCTCTAGCTAATGACTCTCCAGCACTTTGTGGCACATTTTGTATCTTATTTTATCTTTAACCAGAACATAATTCCTGTTCTGCCTAACCTTCACAAAATGTATATTTTGACTCCGGAAAAATGTAATAGTAATTATTTTCTCTACAATTGCAGTTGCTTCCAGGGCCTCTTAAGTTTCATCTACTATTTCAGCATCCCTGAAATTAAATTAACTATCGTAGATCGCCATTAGTTCACTACGAGTATATCTATGTCGTGAATACTGACTAACTACAACTTCACCGATGTTTCTTCGCTATACAAAGGGATTCAGAGGTTGTGCATAATGGTAGTTTCCTGTATAAAAAAATGGAAAGAAATTACAAATATAACTAAAGTGTTGTATATGAAAAACTGAGTTAGATATAATAATGCAGTTTTATTTTTTAACTTTAAAACATTTCGTACTACCTATATAATATTCCCTCTTAAAATATTTTTATCTGTCAACAGAATTATTTAAATTTACTTCTAGTATCAGTTAGAAATGTTGGACCGTAAGTGCTACACCACTTAAGCACAGACACATTTAAGAAAATGCTAATAGTTAATGGGGGGGGGGATGTAGTAAGGTAACTAAAACAGTTCAAATATAGGATATCCGGTCATTTCTCTTCACACAAGATAATATACTATGAATACCTATGTTTTCATTAGTTTTCTCCTGTCAAATTAAATAACAAGAATCTTTTTTTCTTCTTTTAATAAAATGCAATAATAATATTTCATAGGTTCAAAGGTCCGAGAATTTTTGGAGGGCACCTGATTCTTCTAGTTGCGAACGTGCAACTAACTAACCAGTAATGTAGTTGGCGACATATCCCTGCACCAGTGGTGCTGATATTTATTAAATTTGTTGGTCCCGGTAATGTGTGTGTGTTAAATTGTCATATATCCAAACACATACACTTAGATTCTGGGGATCCCAAGCAAACTTGAGACGCCCATGACCCCCCAGGACTATTTTTTTTTCTTTTAAAGATTTCCAAACTGTGCTGTCCATAAGTGTGGAAAAGTGTGAACGTTCGTCTCCGTCCGTCCGTCTGTCAATATATACCAGAGCGAAAACTTTAAGATACGCAAGCGATTATTTTTCAGTCAATTTAGCGTCGCAAGAATGGATTCTATCTCCTCTGTTAACTCTCTATTCACAACGGAAGCTTCTCAGATAAACCATTTCCAGTTTCAACATTAGTACCATGTGTACATAAACAACAAACGTGTTTCTGAAATCGATTCAATGTCTCAAGAGAATACATCATCACTGCCTGCAACAGTCTACTAATACCAGAAATGGTTGAAATTTACTAGTGTTTCAAGTTTCAATATTGATTTTCATAACACAAAAATGATGACTCAAGAAAGTTTTCTTTTCGGTCTACTCATTGTTCGACGAGTAGATTCCATTTCTTTCTTTAACCCTCTATTCAAATCGGAAGGGGTAGAAATCAACCATTTCCGCCATAGAAAGCTACGTTCATAGCCATAGAACAAAAATGGTAATAGATAGCGACAAGTGGTTTCTGTTAATCGATTCAGCGTCCAATAGAATATATCATCACCATACTCAGCAATTTTACCAAAACCGTAAGTGGTTGAAATTTACTAGTACTTCTGGTTTCAAAACTTGGTTTCGTTGATTAAAAAAATTGTGTTTTATTTCGACTTTCATCTACTTGTTCAACCTGGAAATGGTAAAAATCTACGATTTTTTGGTTACAACACTGATCACATAATTGATAAAATGGAAATAGATAACGATAACCTTTTTTTTTTTTTTTTTTTGTTTTTGTTTTTGTATATGGGATACAATCCTGAACAATATGTTTCACCTCTGATTTTATTCCTCTTTTTCAGAACTGATATCAATTAGGAATTACAGTTTCAAAATTAATCTTCGTAAAACAAAAACAATAAGAAATATCGAGTAATGATTCTTTGTAATTTATTCAGTGTCCGAGGAACAGAATCAATCTTTGATCTTATTCCTCTGTTGCAACCACGCAGTTTGGAAGTCTATCCTAGTGTTTCACACTGAAACGAAACTCACTTATTATTATTATTATTATTATTATTATTATTATTATTATTATTATTATTATTATTATTATTATTATTATTATTATTATTATTATTATTATTATTATTATTAGTAGTAGTAGTAGTAGTAGTAGTAGTAGTAGTAGTAGTAGTAGTAGTAGTAGTAGTAGTAGTAGTAGTATTAAATTTTATACGTTGGAACTGGAACTATCTCCTTGTGTGTCGGGAAAGATTAATTTATACTTACATCTCATCACCTCAAAATGGACTAGAACGGCATTTCCCAAACATTTTTAAAATCAGGACTATTTTCACTATTTAGAATGTTTTGTGGACCACAATACTCTTTACACTTTGAAAAGCTCATTTATAATCAACATTTGACTATGTCTGCATACATTAATAACAATACAGTACGTTCATTTTTACAAAAAAAAAAAAAAAAATAAATAAAAATAATTTCGAATATCAATTAAGGTTCCCTTATTTTGTTTTTGTATAAAAAAAATTCAACCGTGTGCGTAGGTTTTCTCGGGGTTCTCCCCTTTCCTATCACATTCTTTATGCCACCATTTCATTTATTTCTCATCATAAGAATTTCCTTTAGTCTAGCCGGCATAATCGTGGAACGTAAAACTTAAATATTTCATTTCATCTATATATTAATAGCGGTGTCTGTGAACAAAAAACTTTAGTCCCAAATTGAAAGTGGCTATGATTGTGACTCTTAATTTCTTAAACCACCCGAATGATCTCGATCAAATTTTGACGTAGATGCAGTTCTGGCTCAGGAGTGTTTTTAACTATTCACTTTGACGTTAGAGCTTAGGCGAGGGGGAGGAGGAGGAATTATACAAAAATAAATAAAACTTAATAATACTTGAATCGAACGACCAATCTCGATCAAATTTTCAACATAGATGGCGCTCATGCCTGGGATGGATTTTACCATTTCACTTTGATGGAACAAAGTTGGCAATGGGGAGGAGGGGAGATATACAAAAATCAATAAACATAAAAAAATGTGCTCAGGTTTGTGAGTTAATAACTCTTGAACCACCCGATCGATCTCAATCAAATTTTCAGTATAGGTGAAGTTCGAACCTGGGACGTTTTTTTATTATTTCATTTTGATGGTAGAACTTAGGGGAGGGGAAGGGAGGAGGGCAAATATATGAAAATGAATAAAACTTAATAACTCTTGAATCACCCGGCCGATCTCGATCAAACTTTTAACATAGATAAGGTCCGTACCTGGAATGTTTTCATCATTTTACTTTGACGGCACAATGTAGAGGAGGTTAAGGGGGACATATACGTAAGAAAAAAAAAATAGAATAGAAGAAATATAAAGTAAGTGATTTTGTGACTTCATCACGCTTAAACCACCGAACCGATCTTAATCAAATTATCAACATAGATGAGGTTCGGACCTGAGGTGGTTTTCATCATATCCCTTTGACGAAAGAACTTACGGTAGGAGGAGAGGAGGGGAGAGATATAGAAAAATAAATAAGACTTAGTAACTCTTGAACCGACCACCCGACCGATCTCGGTCAAATTTTCAACATACATGACATTCAGGACTGGGATAATTTTTATCATACTATTCCCCCCAACATGGGAAGGGGAGAGGGTTATATAAAAATAACCGAAAATGACCAATATCAAAGAACTCTTTATTAATAGTAAAAATGGAACATAATACTATTTTCTTAATTTAACCCAGCGAAATTGGGGTGCGTCTTGGATTCGAGGACGTCTTAAATTCGAGTAATTATCGAGAAATTCTTAATTAAAGATGTTATTAACGTGTTATTAAAGCTACTTTGCTAGCCATAAATATTTTAAATTTTCTATTATATTCAATCATTCAGACAACAATGGTGTCCTGCGTACGGGTTTGTCAGTTTTGTAATTGAAAACGAAGAAGAATATCTTATACATTAGAGTCACAAAGTTTATAAAATGTCAGTCTTGAAGCAGAAAGTAAATTATGGTTGCGTACGTAATTTTCAAATTATGTTTGAGATTCTTAGCTGTAGTGTCTGATTTTCATATCTGATTTGTTTCAATCTTATCTTCTCTCTCTTTTTTGGACCAATGTTCATTTCTAAGAGCACCAGAAGGTTAGATCTCGAGTATCACTTTTGATTCGCGGACTACAGTTTGCAACACACTGGGCTTGAGTATATGCCTATTTACGGAAGGCAAGGGGACTAAAAGATTTGATACTTAATATTGAAGATAGTCGTATGTCCTTTGTATGTCGTATGTCGTTTCCATGTTCAGCTTGAAAAAATATATAAATGATTCTTGATGCACTGCACTATAATTGATTTACATATTCGGAAGACACGGGTGAGATCTTGGATTTAATACATACATTTCGCGGATGGCCCAGAGGGAGGTTCTTTTGTCTCAAACTCCTTTAAAGACCTGTTTAGTGTGTGTGTGGTGGCGGGGAAAATATTTTGAGTTGACTTGATTTTGAGTTTAACGTCCCGTTCAGCAAAGAGGCTATATGAGACGTGGACCTACTGATTAACGTGGAATTCGAAACACTTGAGCTCCCGTCGGGAATCGAACCCGGGCCTCTCACGCCAAAGGCGCGTACGCTAACCGCTTAGCCACGGAGGAGCTCAGGAAGATATTTTATTGTTGTTACACAAAGAATGTAAACTAGAATCGAATGAGCCATAAATAAACGAATGATAGGAATTCGGAATACCATGATATTGTACTTGGAGTCTAAACATGAATGAGGAGAGGGATAATGTGTCAAAAAGAATTTAACTATATCTTATAAAATAGATTATTACTGTTATTAGATTTATGGCATATCCCTCATATAATATTTCCGACTACACCAGAGGTAGTGGTATTAGAACTCCTACGTATAGTCGAATTTTATATTTCAACGATATGTACGTAAACATTTTTGTTACCATGTCAGTCACTCAATTACTTGTGTTACTAGCATATTATTGAAAACCATTAGAGTATTGTTCATGTAATACTCGTGCAACGAAAATTTTAAAGAAAGGGGGCACGGTGTCTCAGTAGTAAGATGCTTACCTCTGAAGCATCTAGTCCCTGACTCGATCCCCGGCCACGTAAGTTTGTGGTGGACAATTTTTTCGTGGATTTTCTCGGGGTACTCTCGTTTCATCTAAGATTCTGATTCAATTAATTCCTCCGTTATCATTAACTTGTCTTAATCATCGACTGCCTTAGTCTACGGTCATAATCGTGGGACGTTAAACTGAAAGATTATATTTTTTACATCTTTACTTTAAAGATAGAATTGGTTTAAATAACTGCCTTAATAGTGCGAGATCATTGCACATGTTTCAAATTTGAAATATTAACAGTTGAAATGAATATTCTCATATATATTTTCTTTTCTCTTTCTCCTTTCTTTGTTATTGATATACCCAAAATAAAATCCTGATCACGAAAGTAGGATATAATTTGAAAATTTTAATCAATATGTTATTGCTGATGTGTAGAACAATATACACATCTATAAAGTATTGAACAGTGAATTCTGTGCTTAAAAATCTTAAGTCAACAATTTCCATACAAAAGTTAGTTGGTAAGCCTGATTGGGATGAAGAGACCTCGAAGCTTCAAAACGACCTGTTTGGATATCCATTTGGGGAGGAAGAGACCTTTTTTTGGGGACGAAGAGACCTTACGGGGACAAAGTGACCGCTTGTGCTTTCTGGAGAAAATTGCAAGAGGTCGATACGTCCCAAAATGGGGACCAAGAAACCTGTTCAAGATATCTATCTATCTATCTATCTATCTATGAGATGCTTGGGGGGGGGGGCAGACAATGTTGAGTGCCGTTTCCAGTGAAATTGAATTATTAGATAGTATAGGTTAGGATCGGACCACAAAGCAGTTGAGTTTAATTTCTGAAATGTAGATCTACCTTAGATGGCAGACCAGCTTGCTTGCTTTATGAAAATGAAATGAAATGAAATATTTAAGTTTTACGTCCCACGTTTATGCTGGCTAGGCTAAAGGAGATGGTGATGATGAGAAATGAATGGTGGAATGAATAAAGTGGGAGGAAACGGGAGAACTCCTAGAAAACCCACGTACGCGGTGTTTGTCCACCACAATGTTCACTTGGCGCGAGCTATCATCAAACCAAGGACTTCATGCTCCACTGCTTGCTTGATGTCATTATATTGCATTGCATAAGAATGTTGAACTTTTTTCCCAGTTTACAGGAAAGTTTGAAAATGTGACGTATCAGTGTCTTTCTCCAAGTCGTTAATACCTGGATATATAAAGATTATTCTGTTATTAGATTTTTTGCTGTGTATTTCAAAAACTCCGTATGCTGCTCCCAGTAGCATAGCAGACTTGCTTATCACTTTCGTTAAAGCGAACGGTCTTTATAATTATTATAAGTATTATGGTATTTAAAATCTTTCTCACTATCCCTGATTAAAGGACGGTGGGTGAAGTGATGTATCAGGTTTGAGTAGGACAAAATACATACTATCATTGTCGCCTGTTCGAAATTTCAGAAAACACAAGGGCAATAGAAAAAACACAGATGTAATGGGTTCATTAATCATCAGAATCACTGCTAAAATTATCCTGGTATTTTATTTATTATTATTATTATTATTATTATTATTATTATTATTATTATTATTATTATTATTATTATTATTATTATTATTATTATTATTTAAAATTTGAGAAGAAGCCTGTGAGTACCGGTTTTGGGAGATAGTTCCAGATTGAATCCCTGGTAAGAGGTCACAAAAAAAGGTGGTTGAGAACTGATTTCAAACTAAGGGTCTTTTCAAAATCTAGCTGCTTAACAGTTTTTATGGATAACAAGCACAATGAAGATTATCCAAAATTCAGAAAGAAGAGAAGAAATTAAATATCGACTAGAAGCAGGGAATTCGTCTTCTGACGCAGGGCAAGGCGTTCAAAATCTCTTGTCGTCTAGAATTCTGTCGAGGAATTTGAAGCTTAAAATATATATAAAACGATAATCATGCATGTTGTTCTGTATGGTCGCGAAATACGGTCGCTTACTCTGAGGGAAGAACGTAGACTGAAAGTATTTAACAACAAGATGATGAGACAAATATTCGGACCCAAGAGGAACGGGAATGGGGAATGCGGGAAGTCCATAACGAGGAATTTATACGGTTTACCCAACATTGTTAGGGTCATCAAGTCTAGGAGACTCAGGTGGGCAGGTCATGCAGCTAGGATGGAAGAAAGTACGAACGCTTTTAAAGTCTTAACTGGAAGACCAACAGGAAAACGACCATTAGGAAAACTAAGGCGCAGATGGGAAGACTATTAAAATGGATCTCGCAGAGATAGGAATACAAAGTAGAAACTGGATCCAGTTGGCTAAGGATAGAAGTCAGTGGAGAGCTTTTGTGAACTCAGCATTGAACCTCCGTGTTCCATATTCCATAGAGTTAGTTAGTTAGTTAGCTTAGACCATTCATTTCCACAAAATGTTAACTAAATGACAGTTCAAGGAGAAACTAATGTTTGTACCACTTCCGGTATGAAGTTATAATAGTTTTAAAGTGAGGGGCTGGGGAAATGGTAGCCCCCCACCTTGGAATTTCGAACCGAAACCTATGCCAATCGTTTGTGCTACGTTTGTGCCGGAATGTACCGCAAAAATTTTCGTTTGTACCACTTCCGGTACGAAGTTATAAGGGTTTTAAAGTGGGGGGGCTGGAAAAAGGGCAGCCCCCCCAACTAGGAATTTCGAAACAAAAGCTATGCCAATTGTTTGTGCTACGTTTGTGCCGGAATGTACCGCAAAAATTTGCGTTTGTACCACTTCCGGTACGAAGTTATAAGGGTTTTAAAGTTGGGGGCTGGAGAAACGGCTGCCTCTAAACTTGGAATTTCGAAACAAAACCTATGCCAATCCTTTGTGCCGGAATGTACCGCAAAAATTTTCGGTTGTACCACTTCCGGTACGAAGTTATAAGGGTTTCAAAGTGGGGGGGCTGGAGAAACGGCAGCCTCCAACCTTGGAATTTCGAAACAAAACCTATGCCAATCGTGTGTGCTACGTTTGTGCCGAAATGTACCGCAAACATTTTCGTTTGTACCACTTCCGGTACGTAGTTATAAGGGTTTTAAAGTGGGGGGGCTGGAAAAACGGCAGCCTCCAACCTTGGAATTTCGAAACAAAACCTATGCCAATCGTGTGTGCTACGTTTGTGCCAGAATGTACCGCAAAAATTTTCGTTTGTTCCACTTCCGGTACGAAGTTATATGAGTTTTCAAGAGGGGCTGTGGTAACGGCAGCCCCGCACCCAGTAATTTCGAAATGAAACCTATGCCCACTCTTTGCACTGCTTTTGAACAGGAACGTTTCGCTAAACTCTTTTCTGTACCACTTCCGGTACAAAGATACGAGAGTTTCAAGCTACGGGGCTGCCGTTTTGATGCCCCCTCGGAATTTCGAAACGAGACCTATGCAAATCGTTTAACAACATTTGTGTCGGAATGTATCGCAAACAGTTTTGTATGTATCACTTCCAGTACAAAAGTATGACAGTTTTAACTAGGGGGCTGCCGTTTCCAGAACCCCCCATCTTGGAATTTCGAGATAAGACTCTGTCAATCGTTTGTGGTACGTTTTTACCGGAATGTACCGCAAAAAAAATTACGTGCCTGAAGTTGGCCCCCTACCTCTCCCAAATCACACCAAACGTTGCACATCGTTAATGCATCGTTAGTGCACGTTAGTGCATTTAGAACTAACGTTAGTGCTATCAGCGTTTACGAGATATTGAAGATTTTGGTTTGGGACCTACTTCATATGAAGTTAGCCCCCCACCCATCTTTATGCAGACAGATTTTCACTAAACTTAGCGCATCGTTAGTGCATCGTTAGTGCACTTAAACACACTAAGCACTACCGTAAGTGCTACCATATTTTGGGATTATTCAAGATTTTCGGTGGGGGGGCCAACTTCAGAAATATCAAATTCTATACAAATAGAGGTAGAAACATGGGGTTGACGGTAATCGTTAGTGCATTGTTAGTGCACTTAAACGCAATAAGCACTAACATTACCATATTATGGGATTTATTCAAGATCTTTGGTGGGGGCCCACTTCAAAAATATCAAATTTTATACAAATAGAGGTAGAAACATGGAGTTAACGGCAATCATTAGAGCGTGATTAGTGCACTTAAATGCACTAAGCACTAATGTTAGTGTTACCACATTTTGAAATTTATTCAAAATTTTTGGTGGGGGGCAACTTCAGAAATATCAAATTCCATACAAAGTGTCAGTATTTTCAGGAATCAGTAACGAATGCACTAATTACTTTGTTAGTGCTTGAAGAGGGCGCAAATTCACGCTGACCACCAAAGATATTTTACTTGTAGCACCTACACTAATTAAGCACTAACGTTAGGGGTTGGTGCACGAAGAAGCACTAACGATGCACTAAGGATTGTACTGGAAATGATCATTAGTGCTTTTTAATTTGGCAGAAATTTGACACAGTGAAAAACTCCCCTTAAATTTCTTATGTGAGTTTCCTGAGATGTAACTGACCATAACTACACTAATAGTGAAGCACTAACGAAAACAGCTCTAATTTTTTCGTTATTGGTTGAAGTGGGGCGCCAAGTTCATGAAAGCTTCCAAAGGTTTTTTTACTTGTAGGACCTACATTAATGAAGAACTAACGTTAGGTGTTAATGCACTAAGAAACACTAACGATTTCAGTATAAGAGGTCATTAGTGCTTTTGATTTTGGCGGAAATTTGACGCAATGAAAAATTCCACATGAATCTCTTATGGGATTTTTGTGGCATATAATTGGCCATATCTACATCAATAGTTAAGCATTAACGGAACTATGAGTGTTTTGCAGAAGCGCTAACGATACATTAACGAATGGACTTATTTTTCGTTACTGCTTGAAGTGGGAACCAAGTTCACGCTGGCCCGCAAAGGTTTCTTACTTGTAGCACCTACACTAATGAAGCACGAAACTTAGGTGTTGGTGCACTAGGAAGCACTAATATTACAAGGAAAGAAAACTTTCGAATTTATCGTGAACTTAGCCCCCACTACAAGCACTAACGAAAAAATTAGTTTTATACGTTAGTGCATTGTTAGTACTTCTAGAAGATACAAGTAGTTTCGTTAGTGTTTCACCATTAGTGTAGAAATGGCCAATTATAAGTCTCAAAACTCCCATAAGAAACACATGGGGAATTATTCATTGTATCAAATTCCCATCTCATTCAAAAGCACTAATTACCTCTGTTAGTGCAATTGTTAGTGCATCGTAATTGCTTCTTAGAGCACAAACACCTAACGTTAGTGCTTCATTAGTGTAGGTGTTACAAGTAAAAAAACCTATGGAGAAGTCAGCGTGAATTTCGCACCGACACTTTAAGCACTAACGGAAAAAATAGTCCAATTCGTTAGTGCTTCTATAAAGCACTAACAATTTCGTTAGTGCTTCACTATTAGTGTAGTTATGGCCAATTACATATCACGAGACTCACAAGAAATTTAGGCAAATTTTTCATTGAATCAAATTTCTGCCAAATTCAAAATCACTAATGATCTCTTCTAGAGCGATCGTTAGTGCATTGTTAGTGCTTCTTAGCGCATCTACACCTAAGGTTAGTGCTTCATTAGTAAATGTGCTACAATTAAAATACCTTTTGAGGCCAGAGTAAACTTAGCGCCCCCACTTCAAGCACTAACTAAAACTTAGTGCCATTCGTTAGTGCATTGGTGTGGCTTCTGGAAAACACTAACAATTTAGTTAGAACTTCAATATTAGTTTACTTATGGCCAATTACATGTAACGAAACACATAATAAATTTATGGGAAATTTTTATTGCGTCAAATTTCCGTCAAATTCAAGAGTACTAATGATCTATTCTAGTGCAATCGTTAGTGCATCGTTAGTGCTTCTAAAAAACACTAACAGTTTCGTTTGTCCTTCAATATTAGTGTAGTTATGGACAATTACATGTCACTAAACTCCTATAAGACATTTATTGGGAATTTTTAATTGCATCAAATTTCCGCCATATTCAAAAGCACTAATGATATCTTCTAGTGCAATTGTTAGTGGTTCTTAGTGCACCAACCCCTAACGTTAGTACTTCATTAGTGTAGGTACTACAGGTACAATATCTTTGGAGGGCACGGTGAACTTGCGTCAACTTCAAGCACTAACGAAAAATTAATGTCATTCATTAGTGTATCGTTAGTGCTTCTAGAAAGCACTAAATGTTTGTATGAAATTTGATATTTCTTAAGTTGGTCCCACCAGAAATCTTGAATAAATCCCAAAATATGGTAATGCTAACCTTAATGCTTAGTGCATTTAAGTGCACTAACGATGCAATAACGATTGTCTTTAACTGCATGTTTCTACCTCTATTTGTATAGAATTTGATATTTCTGAAGTTGGCCCCCATCTAAAATCTTGAATAAATCCCAAAATATTGTAGCACTAACGTCAGTGTTTAGTATTTTAAGTGCACTAACGATGCACTAACGATTGCCGTTAACTCTATGTTCCTATCTCTATTTGTATGGAATTTGAAATTACTGAAGTTGCCCATCCCACCGAAAATCTTGAATGAATTCCAAAATATGGTAGCACCAACGATAGTGCTTAGTACGTTTAAGTGCACTAACGTTTGCCATTAACCCCATGTTTTTATCCCTATTTGTATAGAATTTGATATATGTGAAGTTGACCACCCTACCAAATTTTTTGAATAAATCTCAAAATATAGTAGCGCTAACGTTAGTGCTTAGTGCGTTTAAGTGCACTAATGATGCACTTATGATTGCTGTTAACACTATGTTTCTACCTTTATTTCTATACAATTTGATATTTCTGAAGTTGGCCCCCCCACCAAAAATCTTGAATACATCTCAAAATATGATAGCACTAACGTTAGTGCTTAGTGCTTATAAGTGCACTAACGATTCCCGTTAACTCAATGTTTCTATCTCTATTTGTATTGAATTTGATGTTTCTGAAGTTTGCCCCCCACTTTAAAACTATTATAACTTCGTACCGGAAGTGGTACAAACGAAAATTTTTGCGGTACATTCGGGCACAAACCTAGCACAAACGATTGACATAAATTTTGCTTTCAAATTTTGAGGTGGGTGGGCTGCCGTTTCCCCAGCCCGCCACTTCAAAACCCTTACAATTTCGTACCGGAAGTGGTACAAACGAAAATTTTTGCGGTACATTCAGGCACAAACCTAGCACAAACGATTAGCATGGTTTTTGTTTCGAAATTCCAAGGTTGTAGGCTTCCGTTTCTGCAGCCCCTCCACTTCAAAACGATTATAACTTCGTACCCGAAGTGGTACAAACGAAAATTTTTGCGGTACATTTTGGCACAAACGTAGCACAAACGATTGGCATAGATTTTGTTTTGAAATTCCTAGGTTGGAGGCTGCCGTTTCCCCAGCCCCCCACTTTAAAACCCTTATAACTTCGTACCTGAAGTGGTACAACCGAAAATTTTTGCGGTACATTCCGCCACAAGCGTAGCACAAACGATTAGCATAGTTTTTGTTTCGAAATTCCAAGGTTGCAGGTTTCCGTTTCTGCAGCCCCTCCACTTCAAAACGATTATAACTTCGTACCGGAAGTGGTACAAACGAAAATTTTTGCAGTACATTTTGGCACAAACGTAGCACAAACGATTGGCATAGGTTTCGTTTCGAAATTCCAAGGTGGGGGACTGCCGTTTCCCCAGCCCCCCACTTTAAAACTATTATAACTTCGTACCGGAAGTGGTACAAACGAAAATTTTTCCGGCACATTCCGGCACAAATGTAGCACACACGAATGGCATAGTTTTTGTTTCGAAATTCCAAGTTTGGAGGCTGCCGTTTCTGCAGCCCCTCCACTTCAAAACGATTATAACTTCGTACCCGAAGTGGTACAAACGAAAATTTTTGCGGTACATTTTGGAACAAACGTAGCACAAACGATTGGCATAGATTTTGTTTTGAAATTCCAAGTTTGGAGGCTGCCGTTTCTCCAGCCCCCCCCCCACTTTAAAACCCTTTTAACTTCGTACCGGAAGTGGTACAAACGAAAATTTTTGCGGTACATTCCGGCACAAACGTAGCACAAACGATTGGCATAGGTTTTGTTTTGAATTTTTAGGTAGGGGGGCTGCCGTTTCCCCAGCCCCCACTTTTAAACCCTTATAACTTCGTACCGGAATTGGTACAAACGAAAATTTTTGCGGTACATTCAGGCACAAACCTAGCACAAACGATTGACATAAATTTTGCTTTGAAATTCCTAGGTGGGGGGCTGCCGTTTCCCCAGCCCCCCACTTCAAAACCCTTATAACTTCGTACCGAAAGTGGTACAAACGAAAATTTTTGCGGTACGTTCCGGCACAAACGTAGCACACACGATTGGCATAGGTTTTGTTTTGAAATTTTTAGGTGGGGGGCTGCCGTTTCCCCAGCTCCCACTTTGAAACCCTTACAACTTCGTACCGGAAGTGGTACAAACGAAAATTTTTGCGGTACATTCAGCCACAACCTAGCACAAACGATTGACATAAATTTTGCTTTGAAATTCCTAGGTGGGGGGGCTGCCGTCTCCCCAGCCCGCCACTTCAAAACCCTTACAATTTCGTACCGGAAGTGGTACAACCGAAAATTTTTGCGGTAGATTCCGGCACAAACGTAGCACAAACGATTAGCATAGTTTTTGTTTCGAAATTCCTAGGTGGGGGGGCTGCCGTTTCCCCAGCCCCCACTTCAAAACCCTTATAACTTAGTACCGGAAGTGGTACAAACAAAAATTTTTGCGGTACATTCCGGCACAAACGTAGCACAAACGATTGCCATAGGTTTTCTTTCGGAATTCCAAGTTTGGAGGCTGCCGCTTCTTCAGCCCCCCACTTTAAAACCCTTATAACTTCGTACCGGAAGTGGTACAAATGAAAATTTTTCCGGTACATTCCGGCACAAACGTAGCACAAACGATTGCCATAGTTTTTGTTTCGAAATTGCAAGTTAGGAGGCTGCCGTTTCTCCAGCCCCACGACTTTAAAACCCTTATAACTTCGTACCGGAAGTGGTACAAACGAAAATGTTTACGGTACATTCCGGCACAAACGTAGCACAAAGGATTGGCATAGGTTTTGTTTCGAAATTCCAAGTTTGGAGGCAGCCGTTTCTCCAGCCCCCCACTTTAAAACCCTTATAACTTCGTACCGGAAATGGTACAGACAAAAATTTTTGCGGTACATTCCGGCACAAACGTAGCACAAACAATTGGCATAGCTTTTGTTTCGAAATTCCAAGTTAGGAGGCTGCCGTTTCTCCAGCCCCCCCACTTTAAAACCCTTATAACTTCGTACCGGAAGTGGTACAAACGAAAATGTTTACGGTACATTCCGGCACAAACGTAGCACAAAGGATTGGCATAGGTTTTGTTTCGAAATTCCAAGTTTGGAGGCAGCCGTTTCTCCAGCCCCCCACTTTAGAACCCTTATAACTTCGTACCGGAAGTGGTACAGACAAAAATTTTTGCGGTACATTCCGGCACAAACGTAGCACAAACAATTGGCATAGCTTTTGTTTCGAAATTCCAAGGTTGGAGGCTTCCGTTTCTCCAGCCCCCCCCCACTTTGAAACCCTTATAAGTTCGTACCGGAAGTGGTACAAACGAAAATTTTTGCGGTACATTCCGGCACAAACGTAGCACAAACGATTGCCATAGGTTTTGTTTCGAAATTCCAAGTTTGAAGGCTGCCCTTTCTCCAGCCTCCCACATTAAAACCCTTATAACTTCGTACCGGAAGTGGTACAAACGAAAATTTTTGCGGTACATTCCGGCACAAACGTAGCACAAACGATTGGCATAGGTTTCGGTTCGAAATTCCAAGGTGGGGGGCTGCCGTTTCCCCAGCCCCCCCACTTTAAAACTATTATAACTTCGTACCGGAAGTGATACAAACGAAAATTTTTGCGGTACATTCCGGCACAAACGTAGCACAAACGATTGGCATAGGTTTTGTTTCGAAACTCCAAGGTGGGGGGGCTGGCGAAATGCACCTCGTTTTAGTGTACTTACTGAAACACCGGTAGCTTCAGATACTCGCTTTTGCTCTTGTTTTACATTAATTGGATTTCCACTGTCAGCCTCTCTCTTCACAAAATCATAAACATTAACCAAAATCTCTCTGCTTTGGCTGTGAATTACTTTCGATCCTCCAAGTTTTCCGCTCTTCTTACCCTTCATTATGATTTAAAAAAGGGAACAAACCAGCACACAACACAGAACGATGCACAAAGAACCACTCTTCACTGAACACAAGAACACTGTGTCCAGTTCGGCTTCTGCATGTGTCTCTTAAGACGCCCCCATCTGTGTCATAAATAACCACCCCGGGAGGGAGGGTACCAATAGGACCACTTTGTTTTATCAGAGAAAATGACAAACTTCCCTGTATGAGAGGGAAGGAGTTGGTAGGTCTGTAGCCACGATTTCCCTAAGGCTAGGACATGAGTCATGGTTCCCAGAATGAATGGATTGCAAATATAGGTGGTGTTATGCGATATAATTTTTTGTTATTTTAGATTACTTTACGATCATCATGCATTAAAAAAATAAACGTATAAGGAAACCTTTAACGGACCGAGTGCACTTTTACATCTTATTAAATAAATATGCCAGTTTATTGTTCAGATTTTTCTAAATGAAGATGAGAAATGCAGGCTGCAGATTGATTCAAAGTGTTTTGTCATTCTTCCCAGAAATGCTTCAAATCGCCAAATTCTAGTTCACCGCTTTGGCAGTTAGCAACACTATTACGATTACCTGATCCTTTCAAGTGTGTTGGTGGCGGATTTCAAGGTCATAGCTCATGCTATTCTTCGCGTCCTGTACATTCTAGTGTTTGTTTTGTTTTTACACCTGTCTCGCCGTTTCAGATTAATAGAAGTGGCAATAGACTTTTTCATCAAGAGTCCAGGCTTGTTTTCTCTTCTTTCACTTAACATAAGCTTTCATACGACTCTCAATTTGAACCCCTTTCCATTTCAACATTTTAAGTTGGACTCCGTCTGGGACCCTGCGAGAGACCCTGGAACATTATTTTTTTTTTTAACTTTGAATCATTATACTTTTGAAATAATGACATATCCCTGTTTTTGTTTCTACACCTATTCCATCTTTTCAGATTCATACGAGTGGCCATAGACTTTGCAATAAAGATTGTGTTGTTATTTTGACCCACCGCTATTTTGCACAGGCTTATCGTAGAGAGTCGCGACTTGATGTATCTTCTTTTATTTAACACCAACTTTCATGCGATATGCAAGTTAAACCCCCTTTCCATTTAAAAATTTTGAGTTGGGCCGCACCTGGGACCCTGCGGGGGACTCTGGGACAATTTATTTTACTTTGATAATACTTATAGTTTTGAAATGATGAAAGACATGGTTTTCTGTTTTCATATTTGTCCCACTGTTTCAGATTTTTCGGGGTTGCAACGGACTTTAACACCAGCCATACACTGACGTATTTTTCCGCCGTAGCCATAAAATTTCATGCGCTAGTCTTGTTAGCAGCTGTCAATACGTTAGTGTATGGGACCTGGCGTACGTTTACGTACCGAATTTTTATACGCTGGAAAAGTCTGGCTGCTTTTAACTTTGAGCGTAAATACGGCGCGTAAAAACGGCTCAGATGAAAGGGTTTTCGAGCAGCAGGTGGTCTCTTGCTTTCCACGGCCTTCTCCCTGGTCTGGTCTTATTGTTTTCAGAAGAGAAAACCTGTTCTTGTGTTGTCCTCGCGAATCGTTACTCAGGTTTGCTGGTAGACTCACCAGAAATCATCATTCCAATCTAGTTTGTCTTTCTATACAATACATGATATCGGCTAAATTAATATTTTCTATTGCACAAAACGAGACCTTATTTCCTAATTAAAATTCATAATTAATTTTCAGTGCATAGAGAAAAAGGTATTTAAATTCAATACTTCAGAATTAGAATTCGCAAATGATCAGAGCTCCTCCGTGGTTATATGGTCAGCGTTAGCTTCTCCGGCGCAGGACATCCTGTTCGATTCTCGGCAGAAGCTCACGCAGTTTGAATCTCACTTCTCATATAGCCTCGCTGTCATAAGAGGTCGCTCAAGTCAAACCCAATCCAATCGAACATGATGTCTTTTTGACTACGAATTTAACATTAAATTTAATATTTGACACTTAGTCCCAAGATACTTCAACAAGATACTATCTCGATATCTGCCTGATAAAACAGCAAAAAATTGCGTTTGACTATCGAAATTCGCTGAATTTTTTTTTGCTATTTCGACCACCTGCTGATTGTTATTTTAAGTACCTTCTCAATTTTACAAGAACTTGTAACAAAATAGGTTCAGAAAGTCTATTTTTTTTTACGTGATCTTAACATTACTCGTGAAAAAGAAAATGTGATAAACCACAATACATAGGATAGTGTTTCTTTCTTTGTGAATTATTTCAAACCTCAGATTGTTCATATATTTAAATTTAATAGACCTAATAATCCTATTTCGCCATTAGTGCTTACATACTAAGTCTAAATAGCACAATCATTGTACCGCTCGTTTTAGTGTGCTTGCTTTTCAGCCTTAAAAGTTCAAGTTCAATCCAGGGTACCAGCTATGTTCAATATTTTTCAACATTTTATTATATCTCGTCATGATGGGGACTGTGCCAACACTTCTTTGAAAAGCTTATGTAGACTCAAAACATAACATACCTAACGCCAAAATTGAAATGACACCCATTTGCAGGAAATAGGATTACACTCATAATAGTTCATGTTAACTCGTAGTATGCCATTAAAACATTTCTCAACCTTTGTGGTGTGGTTACTATCAATTCTCCCCAGATAAACGTTAACTTAAGGTCTATTATCACAAAATATTAAATAACAATGAATATCTGACACTTAAATAATTTCTTTCACGAACAACTCAATCATTTTACTCAGCTCCTCTGTGACTAAACGGTTAGCATACGTGTCTTTGGCGTGGGAGAGCCGGGTTTGCTTCCCGGTGGGAGTTCATGTGGTTCGGATTCCACGTTAATCAGTAGGTCTCGTCTTATATAGCCTCGCTGGTGAAAGGGACGTTAAACTCAAAATCAACTACACTTAATCGTTTTACTATCTTTATAAGTAGCATGTCCATCCTGTCAGGAGAATTTATATAATAATTGACTTAATAGTGTACTATTTTTCTTCTTACTTAATAGAGTATTATTTTAGTGTCATTTTTACTACTAGAGCTTCGAAATTAATTGATATTTAATTGTTTTCAATTTCGTTATAACATACAAGTTTGTTTACATTTTTCTTTTTACTTTCTGCTTAATTCCTTATAACTACGCTTTCTTACAGTGAAATATGCCTTATGTAATGAATATTAGAACTATGAGTATTAAAAACATACAATACGACGGGCTCTTTACACTGAGAGAAATGAAAATTTAAAATAAAGCAAATCTGTTTATTTTCTGAACCAGTAAATGGAAACTCTTCCGACTTAGATTGCTTCAAATCATTGGTTCATAAGTTGTGAAACAAATGTAATAATAATAATAATAATAATAATAATAATAATAATAATAATAATAATAATAATAATAATAATAATTTAAACGAACGAATGGATTTGGTTCAAAGTGTCTTTAATGAGTTAACAGTTTAAACTTCATTTGAAAAAGAAATCTGAACTAAGATTGGGTAGCTCAGTTAATTTTAATAAGCAGTTGGATGTTTGTACCAACATGTAGTAAAATTTAAACAAACCAGTCGTTCAGAATAGTTTAACTTTGTTTGAAAATAACCTAATCTGAGTTGAATTGGAGAATAGAGAGTTGTGAATAGCTAATGTTTGAACCGAATTTGACTACTATAAGTTCGAAATTAAATAAATTAAGGTCTATATTATGGTAAAGCTTTGTGATAATATGCCAAATTCATGAAACAGCTACAATCATTTGTAACAACCCCACATTTTATTATTTGCAGTTTTTTATGTTCCCATATAACATACACGTGCAAACATATTTCTTTTAGACAAATTTAATTTTTACTAAATAACTATAATAATTTTAATAAAGCGTTAAATTTATCTTACTTTCCGTAATCAATTGTAGTTGCGCAAAAAAAACAGATCTATTCGCTTGTAATGGAAAGTACCAGTGACGGCAATTGGGTATGAACACTAGAAAGGGGGACAAAGCACTACTAATAGTAAGGGGGCATGTAATTAGGCTATAGTGTAAAGCAAAAAAGTGAAGGCAGCAATTACCTCCACGCCCCTAATCGCCGATGGACAGGAAACTTGTTAATAATATTCCCAATTTAAGTGAATTTTAAGAAATTTTTGAGGAATAATTTTAGTAGTATTTAATTAGATCTATACGGTTTTATTTGAATTACTTCACTTCAGATCTACAATTAGTTTCATTATATTTTCATTAACTGTTAATCATCAAACGATGCGTTCAAACGTAGAATATTCACTAATAGTCATTACATTGGCCAACAACTTAAATTAATTTGTTTACAATTAAATAAATGACTTTTTTTTTTTAAAAAAAAACACCAAATTTGTTATATTTAATTTGAACATGTGGTTTGGTCCAGTCATTAGAATCAATCATTTCTTTTTTTAATTCAAAAGTTGGTTTCACTGATTAAAAGTGTCTGCTTACTGTATCACAAGGTTTTCAATAGACCCTACATTGAATGCTGTAAATTTCTTATATCTTATACATTAACATTAGAGGCGGACAAAGGGCGTATTGTGAAATTATACACTGAGAAAAATTTATGTGGCGTACGTAAAAACGTAGGTTACATGTGTAAATCATGTAGTTTTAGGACTTAACGTACAGCAAATGTATAACTGAAAAAAGTACATTTTATACATACTTTCCGCATACATGTTTCGAATAAACGTACTTTCTGTACGAACGAAAGAACTGTATGTAGGTGGTCAGGATCTCACATACAGATATACGCATGTAACATACAACTGGCGTATGTAACATACGTATACGTATGTGATATATGGAAGACTGTTAGATGACATACGTGCTGCAACGGAATGATGTAACATCTAAGCGGGGAAAGTCTGTAGCATATGGATAACGTATGTTCCGTGCAGATTTCTGTAGTAAACATAATGATTCTGTATATTTGTACAATATACCGCTGTCCGAATAACGGACTTCTCTCAGTGTATTAATTAATAAGAGTTTGCGTCTGGTGAAGGGGAATATTAAAAGTTCGAAAAATTTTCTATATATAGTGTTAGCAAACAATACAAATGTTTAGAAGGTGGATGAAAAACATAGCCGTTGGTAGAGATTTCGGCACCAGGAGCGAAGTAGAATTTGGCGCCCCTACACTCACCTTATCAAGCTTCATTTTTTTTTTTACAAATAAAAGAAACAGCTGTTGTCGTTAGCTACGTTGAATTTTTATTATGCTGCTTGCACAGACTACTGCAACAGCCAAAAGTGATCATTCTCTATTCTTTTACAAATAAAAACTGTTTTCAAGAGGTTTATTTTGGACTTTTTGTTAAACTTACAAAACTGATTTTGCTGTACACAAATCCACTTTGAGAACAATTATGAAAATTTATAACTATTTACGTTTCATACTATATATAAGAAATGAAATTTTAATACGTTAGAAATTATGTGATTTAAAAAATGTTCGAAATGGGTAACAGCATCAATTTCCAGTAATAATTGTATACTTTTGTAATTTTATGATATTCTGTATGTTAGCACATAAAGAAGATTTTAATTTTGATTTTTTTACGGTGAAAAATATTTTGTGAAATGTAACGGAAGCTATGAAGGGACCTTCTTTGGGAATTTCTTAATATTGATCGATGGAGGTAAATAATATGTTTAATGTTTGTACTTGAAATTCAAAATGTAGTTTGGTACTACATACACTACGTGATCAAAAGTATCCGGACACCCCCCAAAACTTACGTTTTTCATATTAGGTACATTGTGCTGCCATCTACTGCCAGGTACTCATTATCAGCGACCTCAGTAGTCATTAGACATCGTGAGAAAGCAAAATGGAGCGCTCCGCGGGACTCACGGGCTTCGAACGTGGTCAAGTGATTGGGTGTCACTTGTGTCAGAAGTCTGTACGCGAGATTTCCACACTCCTAAACATCCCTAGGACCACTGTGTCTGATGTGATAGTGGAGTACAAACGTGAAGGGACACGTACAGCACAAAAGCGTACAGGCCGACCTCGTCTGTTGACTGACAGAGACCGTCGACAATTAAGAGAGTTGAAGAGAGAATGGACAGACATCTATCCAGACCACCACACAGGAATTCCAAACTATATCAGGATCCACTCCAAGTACTATGACAGTTAGGCGTGAGGTGAGAAAAAACTTGGATTTCATGGTCGAGTGGCTGCTCATAAGCCACACATCATGCAGGTAAATACCTCGCTTGGTGTAAGGAGAGTAAACATTGGACGATTGAACAGTGGAAAAACGTTGTGTGGAGTGACGAATCACGATACACAACGTGGCGATTCGATGGCAGGGTGTGGGTATGGCGAATGCCCGGTAAACGTCATCTGTCAGGACGTGTAGTGCCAACAGTAAAATTCGGAGGTGATGATGTTATTGTGTGGTCGTGTTTTTCTTGGAGGGGGCTTGCACCCCTTGTTGTTTTGCGTGGCACTCTCACAGAGCAGACCTACATTGATGTTTTAAGCACCTTCTTGCTTTCCATTGTTGAAGAGCAATTTGGGGATGGCGATTGCATCTTTCAACACGATCGAGCACCTGTTCATACTGCATGGCCTGTGGCGGAGTGGTTACACAACCACAACATCCCTGTGATGAACTAGCCTGCACAGAGTCCTGACTTGAATCCTATAGAACCTTTGGGATGTTTTGGAACGTCGACTGTGCCAGGCCTCACAGACCTACATTGATACCTCTCCTCAGTTCAGCACTCCGTGAAGAATGGGCTGCCATTCCCCAAGAAACCTTCCAGCACTGATTATAAGTATGCCTGCACTGGTGGAAGCTGTTATCAAGACTAAGGGTGAGTCAACACCATATTGAATTCCAGCAGTACTGATGGAGGACGCCACGAACTTCTAAGTCATTTTCAGCCGGGTGTCCGGATACTTTTGATCACATAGTGTATGTTTAAAATTATAGTACTTACTTAATTTCTTAATGACTGAAAATTCTGAATTTAAGGTTACTTTTATTAATAAAAATATTAAAATACACCTCCCCACACACATATATATATATATATCACACAACTAGATACGTAAGCACAAAAAAGAATCCTGGCGATACAAGTAGTTAATGGAGAAATGATCCCAATAAATGTCTTTAAATTGGAGCATTTCATATGTCAATGAAATTAAAAAAAAAAAAAAAAAAAAACACTGGTAGCGATCAGTCTTTGAAAAAGACGAAATTCGTGGAGTAAAGTTCTGACCCATCAAGCCCCTCTTCTATAACTGTTTCAAATTCAAGAACGTTATTATTCTCCTTGTTTACCTTCATTTTTAATATTCCCGCGCAAACAACAACTTGTGTGTCTCTTTACTCCTTGCATTTTTCATACCTTTATTCTCACCGTCATGATTAAAACGATTGGTTAGAAAAACGTGATTAACCAACCAAACTCATCATCATCAAAATGCCGAATACGTACGTATTTAAGACTGTGACCGTTTCTGATTTTGAAAACGCTCTTGTTTACACTGTAAGTCATTACTTGGCAGCATGTATGTCACATCGTCATTAAGGAATCATATATAATAGCTTTTTTTTTAAAGTAATAAATAAAAACTTGTTCTAACTCTTATTGAAACATTTGGATTGCGGGCGTAGCGAGCAAGAAAAATTTTAAAAATCTATTTTCATTTCCAATACTTTCCTTTCTTCTTGCTTCTTCGGCACCCTCTTGCTATCAGCGCCCGGGGCAACCGCCCCGATGGCCCCCCAACTTAGCTACGACTCTGATGAGAACTATTCTAAATATAAAGCAATCTATTTTACAGTTGCTAAATGGATAAGGGATAACACAAGCACTTATATATTTAAAAATTAGTTGTATTTAAGGAAAAGTATTTTTTATCTTAAAAAGATACTTTAACTTCCAAAAACTTCTTATTGTGAGCAAATGTACTATCCAATGTAATGTAGCATGGTGCATTAATATCGTCACTGTTAGAACAAATGCTATGCTTCAAAGATTGTGAAAGAAAACAGGAGAGTGAATTAGTTGCCGCATTTCATATTAGTAAAGTACAACAATACAATTGATATTGTTTTCATTTGGTTATGTTTCCCAGATTAAGTGTTAATTCGTTTTCTAAATATAAAATTTTAATTATTGTAGATATTCTTTGTAACTTTTAAATAGCTTCTCAAGTCACACTTCGAAATTAAAACTTCGTTTGTTTGTACTTGGAGACGGTTGACTTTCTTTCTTTTTGTTGACCCTTTCATTAAGGACTAGATTCTACAAGAGCAGCAGATGTGCTGAGCATATATTACCCAATAGCAGTGCGCGAATTAGGTTGTGTATATTTGAAGGGGGATAAAATAGTTCCTAACAGGAGATAGGCCTAGTTGATTGCTTTGTGAGGGACCAATGTTTCAATTTGTTGCTTTTGGAAGGGAGTAAAACAAAATAGAAGGAAATTTCGGCCCGGGATTCGCACCCTGCCCTAAAGGCATGAGTGACACAAGCTGGATGGTAGGCCCTGGTTCCATGAGATATGTTACGCCACAGAGGGTAGATTTATTTATTTATTTATTCGAGAAATCTAGCAAATTTAGTGAGAAAATTTATTAAATTGAATTACTGCTTTTGTAAAATCATGGATTTAGCTTTTGTTTTTATTTCGTTCTTTCTTTCTTTTTTTTTTTTTAATCTGTCTAATTTAACTTTGTTAAAACGTTCTATGGGAATTTTCACATTCCGATACTATGAAAAGAAATAAAGTACTCCTACATTGAATATCACTTGCTAGTCCAAATGTTGCTATTGTTTTGTTGTTTCTTTTTATTCGTTTCCTTAATAGCATAACGTTTATAGGACCTGCATTTAAAACATAGATCTGTCCTGTTCAAACAACTTGAGCAAACTGGAAAACGACCGCGTGTTGAAACAACAGGCAAAAGGAAGAGCGAAAACTGACCGCTTCTTTTTCTTCTTCTTTTACGCGCCTATTTTTACGCTAGGTGTATGGGCCAACTTACGGACCGAAATTTACGACATCATTTTACGGACCGAAAATGCGCGCTGAAAATACGCTAGTGTATGTTGGCCTTAAGACACGCTTAAAGGTGTTAATAAAAATGAGTAACTTGCTGCCCTCAAGCGGAATGCTTGAGACCTCCCCAATTTTGGTAATCGGTTTTGATCTTACCTTGACCCAAGCTTTCAGGAAATATATACACCACCCACACTTTGTGGGTTCAAGTTCAAGTACATTCCGTGTAAGAGAAGTTGATAAGCCGAACTGATGTTTCACACCAACCTCCACGGATATCAACATAACGGGACTTTAGTTATTATAGCAAAGGAATATTTACATCGTTTAGTTATTTTGAAAAGTAAATGTTTGAATTAAAGAAGATCAAGAGAGGGGAAATACGTAGCCCGGGAAAATAGGTACGTCAAGAAGATGCTTTCTTTTTCTTCTATGGATAGAATAAAAGGATTCATTGTTAAATTTTTGTGTTTATTATATCACATAAAATTCACTAGTCTACAATTCTTGCCATTAAAACTGCAATCAGTATATTTTAGCTTCAACTTGTCTCAACATTTTCTTTCAGGTAAGAACTTATACAGATAAAACTGAATACAATAGAGCGTCGATTATCCGAATGTCGGTCAACCGAACGAACACTTAACCGAACTGTGTACTAGTGTTGTGTCGATCATGAACGATTCGATCATTATGAACGAATCATGCTGTGAATCAAGTCATTTCTCCTAATGACTAATGAGCCTAAGGAGAAACTAATACTGAAGTATACTTTTTAAAGAGAAACTGATACTGAAGTATACCTTTTAAAGAGAAACTGATACTGAAGTATACCTTTTAAGGAGAAACTGATACTGAAAGTATACCTTTTAACGAGAAACTAATAATGAAGTATACCTTTTAAGGAGAAACTAATACTGAAGTATACTTTTTAAAGAGAAACTGATAATGAAGTATACCTTTTAAGGAGAAACTGATACTGAAGTATACCTTTTAAAGAGAAACTGATACTGAAATATACCTTTTCAGGAGAAACTAATACTGAAGTATACTTTTAAGGAGAAACTAATACTGAAGCATACCTTTTAAAGAGAAACTGATACTGAAAGTATACCTTTTAATGAGAAACTAATACTGAAGTATACTTTTTAAAGAGAAACTAATACTGAATTATACCTTTTAAAGAGAAACTAATACTGACAAGTATACTTTTTAAAGAGAAACTGATACTGAAGTATACCTTTTAAAGAGAAACTGATACTGAAGTATACCTTTTAAGGAGAAACTGATACTGAAAGTATACCTTTTAACGAGAAACTAATAATGAAGTATACCTTTTAAGGAGAAACTAATACTGAAGTATACTTTTTAAAGAGAAACTGATAATGAAGTATACCTTTTAAGGAGAAACTGATACTGAAGTATACCTTTTAAAGAGAAACTGATACTGAAATATACCTTTTAAGGAGAAACTAATACTGAAGTATACCTTTTAAGGAGAAACTAATACTGAAGCATACCTTTTAAAGAGAAACTGATACTGAAAGTATACCTTTTAATGAGAAACTAATACTGAAGTATACTTTTTAAAGAGAAACTAATACTGAATTATACCTTTTAAAGAGAAACTAATACTGACAAGTATACTTTTTAAAGAGAAACTGATACTGAAGTATACCTTTTAAAGAGAAACTGATACTGAAGTATACCTTTTAAGGAGAAACTGATACTGAAGTATATCATCACCAAGCTTTTCATTATAACACTAGCAAGACGATACGTAGTGCGCAAAATATGTTTAACAAGATATTGTCCAAAACTATCATTAACTCTTAAACTTTAATTTTTGTTTAACTGAAATCTTGAGTTGATACATGACATCAATCTAAACAAAATGACACGTTTAAAAGTTTAAATTACAGTGCACAGTTTTCTAGAAAAAACATTTTTATGACGGTAGAAAGTATGGCGTTTGTTGTTAATATTAATTGGGAGTTTTCATTCTCCTAGAAAATATTTATTTATTTACTATATCTGGTGTTCTAAAAATAGCGCCTACGAACAACAGAGCGCTATTCTTCAGGGCAAAATAAACCGAAAATACTATATAATGGTATATCCTCTGGGATCTCCTTC
Source organism: Thermobia domestica (assembly GCF_964235325.1). NCBI lineage: Eukaryota > Metazoa > Arthropoda > Insecta > Zygentoma > Lepismatidae > Thermobia > Thermobia domestica. The sequence continues at coordinate 266,168,595 of NC_137458.1, read as the reverse complement.
AGCCGCTATGGGGAATCAAAATTTCACTATGTGGCAACGTATCGGATTTACTTGGAACCATTACTATTGCTCTATGTATCCATCAAGCAGGTACATCAATTGATACCCTAATAAATGGTGCTAGTGTCAACGTCTATCGACTTTAACTGCCATCTCGGAAGAAACTAGATAACTATTTAATGGATCGGTAGATCTACTCTGTGGTTCCATATCTGTGACGTTGCCACATACTGCAATTTGTGCCTCCAGACGAGGATCCGAAAGATATACAATTGTATATGTTTTTCAGAATATCCGACATATGTAAGAAACAGACTGTTAACTAACAGATAATATCTATTGTTGCTGGTGTTCTCCTAACAGTAACCTCATGCTCCTAACAGTTACACACAGACTACTTGAAGGCAATGATAATCGCAGATAAAATATACATACACTTCGTTTACTATCCTTCACTTGATTATTCTAAAACAAAAGAGCCATTCGAAAGAAGAGTATATATCGATGAAACTCCATCGATTTGATCTTGACCAAATTTATAATTATGGTTGAACTTTATAAGGTTAATAAGCGTGTGAAATATTTTGATGTACAGACTTTTGGATCCCGAATTATTGGCCGTCAAAGTTTTCTTGAGATCAAGTCCAGAAACATACGCAGGGAATCATTTCGGAAGGTCCAAAGCTTTTCTGGAGGTTCCAAATTAGGTTATGTTTAGTTGTGGAGGACCAAATGTAAGTAAAATAACAGAAACTTACAGGGGAAATGAGTTGATGTTACAGAAGGGTAATTGATTCCTGTGTAATTTAAGAGGTCAATGGAATAAAAATACACTGTATGTAAGTGAAATATGCTCAAGGCTGTAGGGACTATTGGTAGTTATCAGAAGGTAGTTTCTACCATTGAATGTTTTCCCTCATTGCTTAAGAATTTATCTATACATGAGTATAAAAAATATGTTGACATTTACAAAATGAACTTCAAACCTGAGTAACCTTCTAAAATTTGAATAAAATCAACAGTCTCTGCTTTAACTAATTTTAAAATAGTGTTAAAAAGTTTTTTTTTTTTTAAAAAAAAGAGAGAGAGAGTTCTTTCAGTTTATGACCTCACTTTATTTTGTCTAATATGGTATTTATAAAGACTATCTTTTATATTTGATTATTCTGGATTACTTTAGAAACTTGTTGTGTCAGGGAACTATCATAATAGATTTGAAATTAACTCAAAATAATTGGGTAGAAGATGGTGTGCTTCCGCCCCAAATGGGTATAAGCAGTGGTCTAACGTGCTTTTTCCATGCCCTTCTTCGAAATAGACAACTGACGTTCAGCAAAATTTGACAAATCAGAAAAGAAAAAGATATGGAAAAGATTAAATAACTTCAAAAACTCAACTAATTTTCAAAACAGAAGAAGCAATATTTATATGAAGACAATAATTTTAATTGCCAAAATATGAATAAATTAAAAATCATTGAAATTCAATTAAACATTAAGATAAAATTTAGTTAAGTAAATATCGAATTATACAGGGTGTTTCAAAACAACACCGACAACGTTTGGGAGGTGACTCCTGACACCAAGATAAGACAAAAGGTATTGACCAACCTGGGTGTACAAATACTTCCTTTCGGAGTTATAGGCTGCCAAAAACACGAAAAAATGAACTTTGAAGGTCCATAGCTCCAATACTATGAGACCTACCGCAGTCGGGTCAAGACCTCACTTACGAGCTAGTATATGCCCTATCCAAATATCCAAGTTTCACAACCCTGCGGTACTTCCGAAACAATTTTTATACAGGTAGTTGATGAGTACTTCAAATTATATGCTCATAACCAAACTCCCTCTACAAAAATTGTTGCGTGAGTACCTTAGGTTTTGAAACATTTATTTTTGGGTAGCACACATATTAGTTCCTAAGTGAAGTCTTGATCCGCCTACGGTACGTACCATAGTTTTTGAGCTACGGATCTTTATAGTTATTTTTTTTCATGGTTTCGGCAGCCTATAACTCCGAAAGGAAGCATTTGTGCACCCAGGTTGGTCTATACTTTTTGTCTTATCTTGGTGTCAGGAATCACCTTCCAAACGTTGTCGGTATTGTTTTGAAATTTAGTATATACATTAATGATATTACATGCCAAAATATATAGGAATACGGACAGCATTTTATAATTTACAGTGTAATATCCCTGTTAGGCCCTTTAGGTTAAAACAGATGACTAATAAAAGTGAATGATTCTTTATTATTATTATTATTATTATTATTATTATTATTATTATTAATAATAATAATAATAATAATAATAATAATAATAATAATAATAATAATAATAATAATAATAATAATAATAATAATAATAAATTATGGAATGACAGTGTAGAAGAAATGAGAGGGCCCCGAGAAAGCCAAGCACACTGTTTCGTTGGCCACAAATTCATATGATCTGGGAGGCTTTCTTCCAGTAAATTATGTCCAGGGGAAACTGAATCAAAATGTGAAAGATCTGCACTGCGACACTATTTGTTAAAAAAAAAAAAGGCCCTGCATAAAAGTGACATGTAATAGAAATTTAATTTATGTTAACTCTAGGGGGGCGGGGGCAGTTGGTTAACTCCAGAGAACAAAATGCTCTGGAAATATGTCTAGAAGAACCATTTATCTAGGAGAAAACCAAGGGTCTCTCGCACAAAAGATGAAGTTTTAATATTGACAATGAGTCCACTTGGTACAGCGCAGTTTAAACAAGCATGTGGCGGTTTATTTCTCATTTGTACTATATTAGAAATCAATATCATAATATACTGCAATTTTACATAGTGCTTATTTTGTTTGACATCTTTGACCCACGATTGTGTTCTATAGATTAAGCGAAAGAAGAATGAATTATCATTGCCGTGTGACTTTACGTTTAGTTCATTAATCATGAAATTTAATCAACACTGTAGTAGAATGAAGGGAACAAAGGAATGTTGAATTATATTTATGAAAAAGATGCGATACAATAACAGTTACACTTTTACATAACTATTGAAAACAAGCGTTTACATTTCGTAGTTATACAACAAATCGTCTGTGAAGGTCTTTTTACTCGGCCCTTAAAGTAGTATTTTCTGGTTTTGGTCGCTTGTAGAAAATAATCTCGTTGTTTGTCTAGAATGAACTTCTGTCGTTAGGTGACCAGCGCATTGGTTTTTATTTTATTCTGTTTTTCTTTTTTTAAATTATGGAAGTTGTTTATTATGAACAAACTTCATATTTACGTTTAAATTATCTTTATGACCCTTATATGACGTAAATTGTTGATCTGTTTGTACCTTTTAGACTCAGAAGTGTCTAGAAAAGTGCTTGACAAGCAAAAAACGAAGTGAAAAGATAAAAGTATCTGTTGTCTTTTTTTTCTAACAGATAGGAAACGAAAATATTTTAGGTAGGTAACGTTATGCTTTATTGATTACTAGTTAGTTAAAAGTGTTCAGAGATTGTATTTGAATTCTTTCGGCCAACTTTACGTGAACATATAAATAGTTATAATCTTATTTATCATCGCGAGTAGTGTTCAATATGAGATTTTTTTTTTTTGTTGATAAAAATATATGTTCTTTGATCCCATTGCGTCTAATTTTCTTGGCTGTTTTCTTCTTCTGTTTCGAACTCGCAAATTAACCGTTAGAGCTCACGTGATGTTCACGTGGAATTTAGCTTTCATGTGAGATAGTACTTAAAGTCTAAGCTGTTATTAGAGAAAAGTAAACATCCATTATTATGTTTTGCTCTTTTCAAGGTATTGAATTGAATATTCAAGGATCATATTTGCTGAGTAATCACTGTCATTTCTGTCAATAGCCGTAGGTTCTTCACACATAGTGTTTTCAACAACGCATACACTTCGATCTTATCTTCCGCTTTCCATTTTTAAAAACATTTAAACATTTTCCTTTTCTTGATTCAATGTAGTTTAATCTCAAATTAACGTAATATTATATAAAACTATTACAGAGCGCACAGTTTTAATATGAGCATGAATCTCTTTTCCACTTCTCACTATATCTGTGTAAATCCCTTTACGGACACAAGTAAAGGGCAAAAAGACCCTCAAAGGGAGTAAATTGTTATAGACAAACATATAACTGTAATATATAACTGTAATATATAACTGTAATATATAGAATGTTGGGTAAGTTTGTGGCAAACTTGGATAAGTGATAGATGATACCAAGTGCAATTTCTTTTTCTTATAATTTCATATCCGAGTACGCCTGTTTTAGGTTCACAAGCCTTCGAAATTGCCAGCTTGCAATAGCTTTTGTCATTCAGATTAAAGCAAAGCGCCTGAAATGTCCATCAATCCGCTATATTTAGCTTCTCTACTGGTTGTCTTGCACGAGGTTGGTTGGGTTGAGTTGATTTTAACGTCCCGTTCAGCAGCGAGGCTATATGAGACATGGACCTACTGATTAACGTGGAATCCGAACCACATGAGCTCCCACCGGGAATCGAAAACGGGACTCCCATGCCTTTCACGAGAGTATCAACCTTAACGTCCTACTGGCAATATTAAGCTAACTATTGAACCTGCGATTTCTACACAGCGCATCATTCACATATGAGCATGAATCTCCTTGTCATTCCTCATAACATCTGTACATATCCCTTTACAGACACACGTGAAAGACATCTGGATAAAAATCGGCAAGGAGTACCATAAAGATTAGATATTTTCGATTATGTTTTCAATATCTCGCGCCGTTTGCAAGACTTGAGCCTACTTCCGGTTGGAGTTTCTAATTCATATATGATCGGCGCTTTTTTCTTCTTGCATGCAGTATGTAATAACCAAATGCATTAAACACACACAATTAATTATAATGTCAGTCATATATGGTATTCATTGAAAAAAAATCTCCAAACAATAAAAATTCATCTTAGATTGGAGAAATAGTTATCCTTCGTTTTTCATTAACATTTGGCCATAAAACAAACGCCTGAGAGATATGCAACTCCCGTATACAATTATGCGGTGTTGGAATGTATAGTGCGTAGGATATGATGCTTTAGTTTTTTTCTAATTTCAACACTTCCAGTGTAAACCTAAAAATGTAATAAAGAAATAATGTTTTTCTTTTTAAATATTCAATTAGAACTGGACAGTCTATATAAAATTTGCAATCGATCAGTGAAAACATGACCTTTCTAGAGCCTGTAGTTTCCGAGATCTCATTGTCGAAAGAATTGGGCACAAACATATATAAGTCCACAAACGTATAGTTTAAAAGAACGCCAAAAATGGCAGCAGAATTCATTTGCATTGGTTTTGGAAAAGGCTAATTAAAATACAAAGGCTTTGAACAATAATTTAAAAAATAAACTTTGTGAGAAAGGTCTATTTAAGTAATTTATTGAAAGTACACACAATATAAAACATTTGTCTCTGTTGAACGTGAAATCACAAATAATTATCAATAGTTATAACCGGAAATCAAAGATTTGAAATTTAAAGTTATAGGTTTTTGCTGAGGCGCTTTTGCTGGTATTGTAGCATTTTAATAGATAGATAAAAAGGGTCAAAACGACGGCTAAAATGTGGAATAGAAAAATATAGACTTTCATTTTAAAAAAAAAAAAACTTGAATGAGAATCAACAAATCTACATAAAATTTGGAATCGACCAATGAAAACGGCACGTTTCTACCACTTGTGGTTTTCGAGATTTCATTGTCGAAAGGATTGGTTACAAACTTTTCTTGACCACAAACATATAAATCTAGCATTTTAATATATAAATAAAAGTGTTCTTGTGAGAGATCGTATCACGAGAAGACGACTGATTTGCCAAAATGAATTTTTAAAGTAATCATCTACCTCAAATTGGTTTTTATCATGTCATTTTGACTCAAATCTTATCCCAAAAGGACGAGCGGAAGGTCAAAATTTGTGTAAAAAAAATTAGTATTTCACCAGTCCGTCTAGTTAGAAAAGCGAAACACATGTATATAAACTCTTCGTTAAAATTAAGTGAAAATGTATCCTAGCGTGTTTGAATATTCCTATTTTAAGTAGGGTAGGGGGCACATTTTAATATATTTTTTTAACACACAGAAATCATTATTTACTGTTATTTGTGATCACACTATAGATCTCCCTAACTTGAAAGATTCCTCAGATACTCTATTTTTGACAAATTTTGAAACCCTTCGCCCGCGTTAGAGTATGTATTTTTGTGAACATGAAATGATATAAACCTGACCGTAGCCAAATGTTATGCTCCAAAATGCATTTCAAACTCAGAGACGCTGGATTTGTATGAAGGACGGACAAATACACAGCAATGGGGAGAATAACTTTATGGAAAATTGGAAATATCTTAAGTCCTTTCACTTAGGATACACATTTCAATAAATGTGTGTGATGATAGAAAACCATTAGATACTTTATTTATGGCATTGATTTTGAATATCCTATCTTCCTTAGGATACGCCCTTTAATCAATGTTACATGACAAAACCCCAGCTTGAAAATGAAATGAAATCTTTGAGTTTTACGTCCCACGGTTATGCCGGTTAGGCCAAAGGAGACGGTTATGATGAGTAATGAATGAAATGGTGGAATGAAGAAAGTGGGAGAAAACGGGAGAACACCGAGGAAACCCACCCACACGGTGTTTGTCCACCACAAAGTTCACTTGGCGGGGGCTGGGATCGAACCCAGGATACCAAGCACCAGATGTGAACGCTCTACGACTGAGCCACCGCGGCCCCGATCCCAGCTTGAGGTAGGAACTATGTTCCGAAATTCATTTCAAACTGTCCAGCTATTTGTTCCACCATTTCATTCATTACTCATCATAACCGTCTCCTTTGGCCTAACCGGCATAACCGTGGGACGTAAAACTCAAAGGTTTCATTTCATTTTCAAGTTGGTTTTTTTTCATGTAACATTGATTAAAGGGCGTATCCTAAGGAAGATAGGATATTCAAAATCAATGCCACAAATAAAGTATCTAATGGGTTTCTATCATCACACACATTTATTGAAATGTGTATCCTAAGCGGAAGGACTTAAGATATTTCCAATTTTCCATAAAGTTATTCTCCCCATTGCTGTGTATTTGTCCGTCCTTCATACAAATCCAGCGTCTCTGAGTTTGAAATGTATTTTGGAGCATAACATTTGGCTAGGGTCAGGTTTGGTATCATTTCATGTTCACAAAAATACATACTCTAACGCGGGCGAAGGGTTTCAAAATTTGTCAAAAATAGAGTATCTGAGAAATCTTTCAATTTACGGAGATAAAACTCCGAATATTAACTCATTAAAAATAAGTTGACACGTGTTCAACGTCATCAAAAATTCTGCTTCTAAAGGGAAAGAATGGGCAATTTTTTATAATTTTTCTGTGCATATTCACTCGACGTTTTTGTTTCATCATCATGTAAAAAGAGCTGATCAATTGCAAATGAATTTGGGAGTATAGCACTTGGTTCAGGCCGTACTTTTTCCATCACGTTACTTTCATCAAAATGCGGATCTTAAGTGAGAAGAGAGTTCAAAATTTACGCCCTCAAAACAAAGCCATGCGTTTCCTTTAGTGATGAATTTTTGAACATAGTTGCACTTCGCTCTGCCCGGCGACCCGTCTTCCTTATTCTAAAGGGTATAATCCTGGGACGGTAAACCGAAACATGAAATCCTATCACTTTTATTAATATGCATATTCTAGCTCATGTGGTTCAGATGCCACAATTAAGTAGTGGATCCACGTCTGATGTAGTCTCGATGCTGAAAGGGATGTTAAGTTCCAATCCAACCAACCTTTATTAAAAATAAGTTGACATGTGTCCCAGATTTTCGAAAATTACATATTCTTCACAAAGTACTTTTTTTTTGTCACTTCGTTATTTTTAGGCAACATCGAGTCCTTCAGCTAGTTATTTATAATCACTAGTTGTGGCCGAACATTCGGTCCAAGAACTCTATAGTTAAAAACCATGTTTCATTAAAAACTCTAGTCCTATACTTGTCCTAATAATAAACAACAAAGAACATTCATGTTCAGTATCATCACCTTCCATTTTCAAATAATTAAATTGAAAGAACACAGTTTAAGTTGCAGTTAAATTGTCACAATATAATACAGTAGAAACATACACTGATTAGCCAAAACATTATGACCACTCATTATTTTTGAACGAAGTCATTGAGCTGATGTAAAAGTCAAGGGGCACGACAGAACCGTCCACCAGGGATCTCACTCGATTAGTCAGTGTGATAGTTATATGTAGAATTCTGTAGACCCGTGTATATCGATGTTTGATAGGGGTCAGATTGAGATGTCTAGAGAGCAGGAAACGAGCATCTCGGAAATTGCGCAACTTGTCTGATATTCGCAAGCTGCCGAGGTTAGTGTTTTCAAAAGGTGGGAAAATGTCGGTGAAACAAGCACTATAAAAGAAGGCATGGGGCATTCACACCTCATTAAAGATGTCGAATGTCATAAAGTTTCAAGGTTGGTACAACAGGTTAGGAGGCAAATTGTTGCACAAATAACAGCCGACTTTAAAAAAATCGATAAATCACGAGTGTGACCTAGGACACAGTTTACCGTATACTATTAGATATACGGGTCTCCATAGCCGACGTTCCACACCTATTTCCCCACGGCATGGTCCATTTCAATTGAAATGAACATACGTCCATCTTCATGCCATTGATGTGAGCAATGATACAACATTGCATGATCCAATGAATCACAATACTCTCTTCATCACATTAATGAGCAGGTAAGAATCCGTCTTCTTTCAGGGTAACAGATGCTCAAGATGTGTCCAGTAAGAGGATGACAGGCTAGTGGTGGCTCCATTATAATTTGAAGAACATTCACATTGTCATACATGGGCCCAGTAGTTAGGGATGGGAACGAGTGAGTTCGAGCGAGTTTTCTTTGAAACTCAACTCGACTCGACTCGAAACAGTCATTTTTGAGTTCGACTCGAAAAAATTTCCTCCAACTCGACTCGAATTCGGGTCGAGTTTCGAGTCGAGTCGAGTCAAAATGAGCGAAACCCTGTATGTAGTTCCAAGTACTCTCTCCAAGTATCCTACATAGACAATACAATTATCGATGATACTAGTACTACTACTAAAACATTATTATTATTATTATTATTATTATTATTATTATTATTATTATTATTATTATTATTATAACACCATGTATAAACATGAAAGGTAGGCGGTTTGTATCTGAATACTGAAAACTAGTTGATTGTCAATCTCGGTCGTCGAGAAGTCTTCACGAGGCAAGGACATCGGTCACGAGGTTCTGGGTTTGTGTTCCGGAGGAACAAGTATTCTGGTTTGAGCCAAAATATATTAAAACTTATAGGGCGCCTGCCAAATGAGGAACATAGCTCCAAAACTGCTCGGCCCGGGTTTAGGTTTGTCAACGACTAGGCTCATAGCTATTCACTATCGATCCGAATCGAGAAGTGACCCGAGCAAACAGCTCACCCAACCGAGCTGGCTCGAACCGATGGTTCACCCGAGCCGAACCGAATTGAGCTGATTGCTCACCCAACCGAGCCAGTTCGAGCCATCGACTCAGTTGAGCTGAGTCGAACAGAGCCGATGGTCTTGTTTCAACGGAGCTGGCTCGAGCCGATAGCTCACATGAGCCGAGTCGGTGGCTCATCCCAACCAAACAGGCTCGAACCATCGGCTCAACTGAGCGTAGTTTATGGCTTGTCCCAACCGAACCGGCTCGAGCAGTTCGCTCAGTTGAACCGAGCCGAGTCGGTTGGCATCACTTTCCGGGTTGGGCTTCTGTTTGGGATAAAAAAAATTCGACCGTGCAAGTCTCAAACTTGATGGTAAGAACTACATACTTATATTGGTGCTCACAACATTTTACCATGTAGCTTCTTTATTGCAGACTACAAATAATATTGAAGATAAGTCCAGGCTTCTCGCGGTCATGTCACCTGAAAACGGTGCATGGCTTCAAGCTCTACCATCGCCTTCTCTGGGCCTACATCTATCCAATGAGAGTTTCCAAGTATCCGTCGCTCTACGGTTGGGAGCAGACAAATATGAACCACGCCACTGCCCCAATTGCAACACCTTAGTAGATAAAAAAAGGATTACACGGTTTGTTGTGCAAAAGCAGTGCCAGCAGACATCCACGTCACTCAAGTGTGAATGATATAATATTAGGAGCTTTAATATCTGCGAGGCTCCCAGCAGTGATGGAACCGAATGCATATAGCCGTTCAGACGTAAAAAGACATGATGGCATAACATTAGTACCATGGAAGAAAGGAAAGGCATTGATTTGGGATTTCACATGTTCAGATACTCCCCCCTCCAACCTTCAATATTCCTCAGTACAAGCTGGACTCTTAGCTGCTCGAAGAGCAAAAGAAAAAAGGAATAAATATAGTAATCTAGTCGATAACTATTGCTTTATTGCAATAGCAATTGAGTTTAGCTTTTCTTGGGAAGAAGGCAGCCTCAAATTTATAAATGAAATCGGCCACCGTCTATCAATTAAATCAGGAGATACTCTAGCAAAATCTTTCCTGATTCAACGCATTAGCATAGCCATTCAACGTGGGAACGTGTCGTCTATTATGCGAACGTTACCCACTGGTAAAGAGCTAGAAGAGGTCTTTCTTCTGTGATTGCAGAACAGGAAGGTTTTGAGTAAAAACAAATCATTGGTGCAACAATTTATGTAACAATCGAGCAAAGAGTAGGGAGAGACAGCTCACAGTCCGTAAGTTCATATGAAAAATTACGGCAGAATGCTGTACCGTACGTCAAGACAGTGACATAACATGACCTGTTGGAGCCATTGAAAGCAGATTTAGTATTACCTGCCAAACAGTATGGGAACAAAGGTGTGTATGCGAGCTGTGGTTTCTTGGAGAATATCTCCGATCATGCTGAACGGGTAGCAATTCGAGGAGTCATGTATGTTAGGAAGCTTTCTGAGGCCAGCAAAGCGAAACAAGAGGCACGTAGAACAGGCGAATAAGAAAGTAAAGAGACAGTGAAGAGTTTAAGCGTCCTTTATGTTAGTAAAATTATAAATCATGAAAAATTACAATAAATACTAACTGAATTCATAATATGAAACCAATAAGAAATTATTTAACATAATTCGTAATTTCCGGGTGAAAAGAAGGAGGGCCTATATAAAATTTTCCAGAATAATTATACCATGTATTTGAGTGCTTAGTAATCTCTCTCTCTTTGATGACAATTATATTTCGTTTCTTTTTACAGAAATTATGTGTAACATGCTTAAATGTTGTGATTAATTCTTTTAACACTATTCTTTTATTGAAATTATTCAAATGTCTACGCTTATTTTCGTTACTTGAAGAAGAATAAACAATTTTCAATTTGAAGAATATAACGATCCCAAAGTTGATTATGCCAAATTTTTTAAAGTTCATTATAATAACATTTCTTGAGGTTTTCTTGGTGTCTCAATTTTTTAAAGCTTACGACAAGTGAATTCCTAACCAAAGAAGATTAAAATTTATCTTTGAATGTATGGATATTTTATGGTTTCATTTCACGTATAAGAGAAAATGACAAGATTTGACATGAGGTGAAAAAAATCTAATGTAACACACTTACGAGGCTTGATGGAAAACGTTTTACAAGTTGTTACTAACAGTGCCGAGTGTTCTGATATTATAAGATTCGGAAGAATAGACGTTCCTATGTTTAAACTATCTTTGTTTAAGCCAGGTCTGGATTAACTAATCTGGAGGCCCGTAGCTAGAAAAAATATGTGGCCCTTGCTGACTTCACCTAATACATTTCTGTGAGAGTACAGTAGGGAAGTTGAGGGAATATGCTTCTTATTTTTGGTCATATTTTATTTAATGATGATGATTGTATCTTCTTGATTCTTTTTAGATAGACAGTTGAGATTTTAATCAGAGTGGAGGCCCCTGTCCACCTGGAGACACGGAGCTATAGCTTCCCTAAGCCCCTCCCTTAATCCGGCCCTGATTTAAGCCTATCCGTTTATTTTTCACGGTAGTTTGAGGAAGCAGTTTTGTGTGAGAAATGAATTTTTTTCGTGAACATTTTCCAACTTTTTTTTAAATATATATTTCAAATATAGTTTAACACCTAAACAATGGATTGACCAACTTTATTTGACTTTTGGAGTTGAAGCATCATCCAATAGAACTGTGTACAGTTAGCTTTCAGAATTCTAGGTGGTTAATTATTTTACAGTGATAAATTTCGTAAAGGTCGTCCTTCCACGTCTGTTGTTGCCAGTAATGATGATGCTGTGCATGAAACGATTGCGAGAGATAGGCATGTGACATCATGAGAGTGGACATCTTTGAACATCTACACTGTTTGGATGCTTCAAAGCGAGCGAAACCAACAAGAGTTGTTCGTTCGAGGAGTGTTGCCAAGCAAATAATTGCTTGTATCTTTGGTTATACCGGACATGTGGTTTTAGAAAATCGAAAGACTGTAAACGACTGGTATACGACAATTTGTTTGCCAAAGCTCATCAATGAATTGCTTAAAACAAACTCTTCACCACAAGAACGCTAGTTCCCACTCAGTACATAAAATGTTGATTTTTTTTAAAAAAAAATTTTTGTCCAGTAAAAACGTCGAATTAGTAATTCATTATCCGTATTCATCTTGCTTATCACCTGATGATTTCTTTTTGTTTCCAATGTGAAAAGTAAGATGTGTTGTGAGCGATTTGTGTCGCCTGAAGCAGCCGTTGAAGCATTTCGAACAGCGGTTTCTGAGGCAGCAGGCTTAGATGGAAAAACATGCATTCAAAATTGGTTAGAACGTATGAAAAAGAATATCGATCACGAAAGCGAATACTTTGAAAAACAATAAAACCATTTCAAGAATTTCATAGTATTGATTCCAAAAACTTTTTCAGCAGCCCTCGTAAAAAAGGGAAATGTAAAAAGGAAATCATCTCACATAAACGAAAATAAATAATTTGCGGAAAAGAAAATCCTTTCACTGAACTTACGAGGTAAGTTGCATGTGCACACGGATCTATGGAATGCATTCTGGGATTAAACATTAATTGAAGACCTGAATTACAGAACATGCCAAGTCCACCGGAGTGCTTTTGTGATTTTAGAAAAAAGACAAGAAGGTTATACTTGGCGTGCTATTCTGTTTAGCTGATTTTTTGTATTTTTTTTTTTTTTTTTTTTTTTTTTTTTAAGGTTTTAATTTGGATTTAGGGGAAAGTAGTCGAATTCTGCGCACTTAAGGAAAAATCGTTATTTCTCCGCTGTTTTTGTAAGTATAACGACATAACTTCGCATAGTCATTGTTTGCTGTGTAGTAGACAAGATAAAGACGTAGTTTGAATAAAAGCTCACACCAGTACTCGATAATAGACAAAAAAACCTGAACTATACATTTGCGCAGAATTACCCAACTAGGTGGGTAATTCTGCGCGTGATATGGGGTAATTCTGCGCGAAGCAAATCTATATGTTTAAAGCAAGAAACCATTTTCATAACATATAACATACTTAGATATATAGATGGAATGGGTTCAGAAAAAGAACGACAAGGTGGACTACAAGTTTTACTATATACTTTATTCTCTACTTGTTTTATAACCGAACAAAAATATTACATATTTTTGAGTGTATTGAAAACATAAGCGTGCGATGATAAGGAAGAACAATGTCATTCTGTGATGTGACACCAAAACTATGTTCTGTTGAAGTATGAATTCCACAATCACGAATAGTTTCCTCGACGTTTTGTACCAACCTGTCATCATCTCCAGCAGTAATACTATGTTAGGTGCCTCCATAGTGACATTGTGAAAGTCTGATTCTGAAAATTTGTCAGGGTTTATGGTATTATTGCCACAGCCCTAAATCCAGCTATGGCTTTCTCCATAGTTGTAACTTTGTCGTATGCTTCATCGAAAATACTGGCAAGATAGTACATGTGACGCCGTGGGATTTATAAACATGAGAGGGACGAAGATTCCAAATGCACTACAAACATACACAACAGTGACTGTCTTTCCACGCTCGCACAACATAGCAATTCCTACCTGTTTCTGACCTTTAGGTGCTAAAATTCTCAGAAGATTTTGCACGTTCGAAATATACCTTTCGTCCACGTTGAACATTCTACTTAGGGGAAAATGGTGCTTTTTCATTACTGTTTCCAAGTTATTAAAGAATAGTGTCACCGCTTCTTCATTGAATCAATTTATCCTATTCAAACTTACTCCCTCAGGTTTCCTTAGGCGTATTCTTGGATTTCTTTAAAGAAATAGTCTCAACCAGTCATTTCCAGCAATTTGGTAGTTCCATCAAAATTATGGGCAATTCGACTTGCTTCAGCAAATTCGTATGCCATACGCCGATGATCTATACGTGTGATACCAAAAAATAAATTTGCAACGCTTATCACATAGTCCACCAATTCTCTTTCGTTCTCGCGAGAACACTTCCGAGAGTAGCATGTTCCATATTTCCAGTTTTCATCCGTAGACAAATAGTAGATTCTGCTATTCTGTACAATCTTCCAACTTCTCGAATCGCACACTCACTTTTAAGAGCACTGATAGCTCCTCTTAGTTGTTCCTCTGCATAACTACCTCCCGTAGTTGCTCTTTCTATTCTTCCCTATATCTTTAATCAGAGAGTGACGATATTTTGCAGATCTATTACGTATGCTTGTTATTAACATAAAACTTCTTGAGGTGCAATTCTGCGCACTGCGCAGAATATCCCATCGATTTTGCGCAGAATAACCCCACTCCACCATTTAACAAAAAACACAAAACTACGAGCTATTAAAATTTGATTAGAACTACGAATTGCCGTAATTATAATGTCCATTTACAATATAAATGGAACATAAAAGTAACGATCTAGAAATATATAAAATACAGAACGTACCTCTTATTTCTTTTGAAGAGAATTTAACATCAACAGGGAAGAAATAATTCAACTGCCACTTACAGCCTAAACATTTGAGATAATGGCTTCCCTCCTTTAATGTTAGTTACTAGTAACGGTCGCTTCATGGCAGTAGCAACCAATGTGTCGTAAAGAATCTCCAAGTTGAAAAAACACGTGTGCGCAGAATTATCCACCGCGCAGAATTCGACTACCTTCCCCTACATATTTGCAAGTGAATAGCCCTTAAAGCATATATGCTAGCTAAAAAAAAAAAAAAAAAAAAAAAAAACGCAAAATACGAATAAACAGAGTGGACTTCGGATTTTATGCAATTTAGATCTTCAATTCTACCGAGGCAATATATAGCTACCTGTATGCAAAAAAACTTAGATCTATAGTGATGCAGTAAAAATGTTAGTTCATTTTCCTCGAACGGTAACACACTGATTATACAATTATCATTATATTACTATTTTAACATTACGACTTACTCTTTAAGGATAGTAGTCGAAAATAATTATATGCAAGAAACTAATTTCCTCTAATAAAACTTGTGTCTTTATATTCTTTACATCAAAACTAATACATGATGGGTAAATTTATTTGCAATATACTTGTTTTAAGAATATGATTTAAAAAAGGATATTTTCATTTCTCTTATTCTAGTATGGTTCACTTTTTACTTGGTTTTGTTAACAGTGTTGAATAACTACGTCATTTTTGCTTCTAAATCGTTGCTTTGTGTGGGGATTATTTTTTCCTCTTTTCTTTGAAACGAACGGGAATTTTAATGATGCCATTTCACTGATTTCATCTTCAAGTCTAGCAAAATATCCTTTGCCTTTCTCAAAATGAATTTGCACTATATATGAATTTCATTATACCTAAGTTGAATTTAAATATTAAATATTAAAAGCATATATTATAATATTTTTTTACGAAGTAAGGGAAATTTAAATGGATTTAAATGGGACATTTAAAGCGAAAAAATCAGTAAAATCAAACTATTATAAACTCAGTTTATTTAAAAGAAAATATAAAAGTAACTCCCCAATAAATCAACAACTTAATAATGTATCAACATCATTAATGAATAATAAACAACTAATGCATAGTTAAAAACTATTCTTGTATTTTTCTCGTCTTTCTAGAGTTTTGTTATTCTTGACTTAGTTTTGAACTTATTTACCGCATGAATTATGATTCCATGAATATTAATTAATGATGAAAAACATACTTTTCATTCATGTTTAACTTTAAACACACTTCACATAAAAAAAACTGTTTTTGTTGATGTTTCATGAATGAGTGTTTTTCTTAAGTTATCTGAAAATACATTATCATTTTATCTAAAAAATATCATGTTAAAATATTAAAACGCAAAACTCTAATGAATGTATGTATGTGATAATGTGCTCTAAACTAGGTGAAGGTTATTTTTACTACGTAGTACTTAAAAACAATGTTTTGGACTTTTCAATTATGATATGCAGACTGTATCTGCCCATTCGTCCCAGTGATACCAACTCCATTCGTTCATTTTGTGGGATATTGTACAGTATTTTTTTCGAAAAGGAGTAAAGGGAATTTTCATCGCAATTGGCAGCAAATATGAAACATTTTCTTTTCATCGACGTATTCTTTTCATCGACAAGAATAACATTCTCTATGGACAGAAAGTAGAGCAATGACTCTATAATAATCTTAAAATTAGTGTTAATTATCAAATTTTGTTACTTGAAAATAGTGCTAGTGCAAAAGTTACTTGTGATTCTCGAAAAACAAGCTACAAGAAATGTAAATTTTGCCCTGGTACTTTTTAAATACAAAGAATATAATTAACGGGTAAAAAAAATAAAGTGAAACATGAGAAACAACTAACTACGAAAATGTTCTACACAAAACAATTGGGAAATAAAGTTCTTCTAGAATCTTTGCGTTCATTACAATACGATGACACATAATAATTATGTGAATACTAAATCCTGAACACAAAATGTACTTGTTTTTTCGCCAACAGTTTCAACCACTTCTTTGAATTAAGGAAATAGTTATTTATCAACTACTTGATAACGCAGATGATCAAAATTTGCTGGTAGTTTACTCATATATTGAAGAAAATGTGCGACAATAATTTAATTTTCCATATGATTTTTTTACAATTTTAGTTTTGTAATTAGTATAACGTGGGAATTTAAAAAGCTAACTGGGAATGTTTGCCTTTCGAGATGGAATTTTATAATGTTTCAGATTGGCACCACTGATTCGTTTGTCCTTCTGTCTTCAAATCACAATAAAAGTAATAATGGATAGCGAGAACCGATTTTCTGATACGGATTCAGTGTGCCAACAATATCTGTCATCTCTGACCTTTGCCTCCTTTGAAACTGGAGATGGTAGATATCTAGTACTTCTGGTTTCAATTTTGACCTTCAAAGAGCAAAAATGGTAACAGAAAGCTATATATTTTACCCGTTTCGATTCAAGTACGAAGAGTATGCTTTTGTCTACACTTATTCGTACATTGAAACCGGAACTGATACATTTAAACACTTCTGGTTTCAATATTTTATTGCCGTAGAGAAGTGGTTTCCAATCTGGGGGGCGGGGGCATAATGAGTGAGCAAGAGAAACACAGAAATAAACTGAAATTCGTAATTACAAATATAACGAATGTTATAACATGCGGCGCTAAATTATACATATGTATAACGTATAAGCACAAAATAACTATTGAGTAAAAACAATTGTTTCATTAAGAACAAAGTTGGTACAAAATAATACTGCATTACGATGGTATGCAAAGACTTGATGGAAATAAATATAAGCTAGTAAGATTATTATTATTATTATTATTATTATTATTATTATTATTATTATTATTATTATTATTATTATTATTATTATTATTATTATTATTATTATTATTATTATTATTATTATTATTATTATTATTAAAGTATTATTGGGTTCTTGATTACCGAATCGTTAACGCGTGCAACTTTGGTGTACGTAGTTACTGGTTCTGTTTTCTGTAGGAGCACTAAAATTTTCCTGTGTGGGAGAAGCAACTGAGGCTATTGGAAAGACACCCAAGTTAAGAGATGCCGAACTCTAGTCCAGAAATCCAGAAATAATGGAGTCTGGAAAGCCGATGCGCTCTTCACTAATCATCATCGAGTTCAAACTGCACCATCTAGCCTACCATAGCCCTTCCAATTTCAGTACATATAAGGATGCCTATTTGAAAAGGAGACTTTTACTATATGGGCGTTGTGTCTAATCGAAGTGGAGAAATATGTCTGGTGATAGATGATTCCCGGTTTGCATTTGTAGCAAACGGCATTGTCTTGTGTCTCTTCAGTTAGGAAAAGTTGTTTAGTGCAATCGGGTGCAAGGTGAATTTTTCCAGATCAGTGAACGCGCTGTTACTCAATTTCTTCGTGCAGAAGGCATGCATGCGCAAAATAATACTGCAACACGTTGTAGAGACTTAAACACATCATCAAAAACGAGCACAGAGGGAAGCTCTTGAACGGGATAATGCAGAAGAACGCTAGGCCACCTTAAGCTTTCCTTAAACATTCTGAAAGTCCTCAAACATCCTTTATACAACCCGCATTACTCTCATTTGACTCCCATATCTTTGACCCCTTAAAAAAGTCACTGAAAGGTCAATGGTTCACCAGTGACAAGGAAATACAGACCACCATGGGAAAATGAATCCCTCAGCAACACAGAAATTTCTGCACCGAAGACATCTACTCCCTTCCTAGGCACTGGATCAGTGCAACAGTATTAATGACAATAACTGTGCATATTACATTAATTGTATTTCTTATATTCTATAATAAACTATTCTTTAGATTTAACTGTGGTCTCCTTTTCATTTGAGCAAACATTATAATGACGCATAATACTTGACAATTATATACATCTTAAAAATTTACTGATACACTGCAATACCCAATGTTTATATAAATATACAGTTATGTGACAGTTTCAAAACTGTATCAACATCTTCATCAGTTAGAAGTGTTCTTTTGCCTGATGAAGATACTGATAACTCGTTATGTAACTAGTTTTTGAGTTATATACTGCCATGTCAGTGTATTTTTCATTTATATTTTGAAAACACATTTTATATCAACGCCACAAACTATGTTTAAAGTAGGACACAAGATTATGAGAAAATGTTTTCTTGAAACTCATTTTAACTTAGTGACAGTGACTACTATTACTACTACTATTTTCTTATATAATAATAATAATAATAATAATAATAATAATAATAATAATAATAATAATAATAATAATAATAATAATAATAATAATAATATATCGTAGGTTTTTAAAAAGTAAAATTGTTAATTTTGAAAAATTGACTTAAAATAGTAAAAAGTTTTGCAAAGAGTGGTTATGCGTACATTCTTACTGTTGGACTCTATAATATAATAATTCATTAGTGCATGACTGTTTCCTTCTCCAGTTCCGCGGAATAAATTATTGTCCCTTCTACAGCCACATTTTCATTCAGTACACCATGGTAAGGGTATACTGTACGTGGGAGAAATGCATGTCCCATTGCAACTGCATTATATCGGTTTTACTATACATACAGGCCCGTATTTATATATTGTACGCCCCTGTACTCTAAATAATTTGCCGCTCCCACCCGCATAAACTTATGTCTCAAACAAGGAAATATGTCGTGATTTGGAAACATTCCAGCTCTTGTTGAGTTGCAGTTTAGGTATTACAAGTTACATAAGTAACAACTTAATTTTAAATAGCCTAATTCTCTCAGTGATGATTATTATGTAGTGTTCTGCCCGAAGGTAGGTGTTTGATTCGAAGGTCTCTGGGCAAGGTGAACCCATGGTGATTTGCCATTACCTTCCATGGGATGATGATGACGTACTAAGGACGATACCTGTAGCTTAATTTGGGATCCGAATCACTTGTGTCCCTACCGAGAATCGAACCTGGGACACCTTGATTACAAGGCAACGAGCTAACCACTTATCCATTGGGAACACATTCTCTCAATAGTGGAATGTAATTTATTTATGTAGGTTTTAATTTACTGTCCGGAGAAAATGCATTCTATTAATTCTTAATGAACTGCTATGTCCCTTTTATATTCCATTATTTCACTTGAATTTTGATCGAATTTTTTAAATATTTAGTCTTACCATTGTAATAGTAAAATATGGAATTAAAAAAAAACTAATAAAATCTGGAATTAAAAAAACTAATACAATATGGAATTAAAAAAGATAGGCAGTGTTTTTGATATTGTTTATTTTGAACTTATCACATAATTAAAGATTATAATGAGTTTAGGAAAAAGTATTTTATAAAATTTTATATGTAAAAAATATATTAGTTTACATAATGAATGTGAATTCTTTCATATGTTTTTAAGATATTCGAACGGATAAGAGAAACTCTTTCCAAAGTATTGGCAAATAAACTTTTTTTTCTGTATGCATTTTCTTTTCTTATGTTTTAGGTTACTTGAATAATAATTTTAAAAGAGAACTTCCCAAAGGGCATTTTAAAAATGATCGAAAACGACCAATATTAGAGTTGAACTAATAATTTTTGGTTCGCTGAGATGAATAGTGACAATTTTAATCCAATTCAACTTCTAAGTCATACTCCACTTCCCAGAGAAGGGGCGAGATTTTAAAAGTAATCAAAAACGACAGGCATTAGTGTTGAATTAATCGTTTACGAGGTCACTGAGTTTAACGGTATCAGTTTTCATGATGCTCATCCTCACAATTAACTGCATCAGTTCATCCTCACCCCTTGGGATTGGAGTGGGAGATGGACTTTTCAAAAATAATCAGATAAACTAACCAATTAGTAACTACTGTAATTAGAGCGAATTAAACACATTAGCATATTTCTCGCTCTTGCGCGGGACTCTGCGGGTTGCTAGTTTTAAATATTACTTTATTGCGGATCTTTAAAAAATCCAAACTTTTGCCGCCCTCTAAATTCTGCCGCCCTGTGCTCGAGCACAGAATACCACTTACCTAAATACGGGCCTGTATACATATAACATTTCATTAGCTGTTATTCATCGAAAGTGTATTATGCATGATCAAGTATGTGTTATAAAAGTAACCAAGAAAGTTCTGTCGCTTTTTGTGGAGATCTGTGTTCAATTGGCACTCACACCGTGAGTTGAATGCGAATGGAGATAAGGGGAAGGTAAGTTGTTGGTGTGGTATATTCAACATACTACTTGGTTGTGGCAGTTCAGTTACAACGTGAACTTCCGTAAGAACAGAGTGGACATGGGACCTCCAAAGAGCGTCATAAGGGTGTGTATGTTATACGAGTTCAAACTCGGCAAACGCCGCTGCAGCGGGGCGGAAGATATGCCAGGCCTTTGGCGAGGGTTTCGTGACTACGCGAACAGTGCAGCGGTGCTTTAACGAGATTAAGGACGGTGACGAAACACTCGAAGACACACTACGTGCCGGAAGACCAAACATATGTACAAAATGAAGATCTTCATGCAAGAATTGAGGCGAACAGTGGTCAGACATGTGAGGAACTGGGACTACAATTCAGTGTGAGTGGAGAAACCATTAGGCAGCACCTCCATCAGCTTGGGAAGCACTACAAGTTGGGTCGATGAGTCACATGATTTGACGCCGGATCAGAAGGCAACGTGAGGAGACACTTGTGTTTCTTTGCTGTCTCGTCTGAGGAGGAAAGGATGTTGGCATGTGATAAGAAGTGGGTCCTGTACGTAGCTCCACGGGTCGTCGTCATTGGTTAGCATCCCATGAACTGGTTCCAAAATAGCCGAAACCATCACAGCACCAGAAGAAGGTTCGCCTGTGCGTTTGGTGAACTGTTCGAGGCATCGTGCATCAGGAACTGCTACCAGCTGGTCAGAACATCACTGCAACTGTGTACAGTCAGCAGCAGGGCCGTGTTCAAGAAAAACTCAAAACTGTGGAGCCAGCACTTTTGAATCGCAAAGGGATCCTCCTGTTACAGGACAACGCTAAATCGCACATGGCTGGGATGACCCGGACACCATTATATGCCTTTAATCTTCCAGGTATGTCTTAAGTGACATATCTGTGTTCAAAAGGTGGTGGATGAAAAAGCGATAGAACTTTCTTGGTTACCTTTATAGTACAGATAAGATTGGAATTGGTGGTTTATTCTTGGGATGCTGAATTAATTCAAAAAATTAAAGCTTTTCGCTATCTTTTTTCGTGTTTGACCTACGGTGATCAATATTAAAGGTGGAAATGGTAATAGACTCCTATCACTTTCGGCTAAAGAGGAATAAGATAAAACTTACTCTTGGGACACTGAATCGATTAAATGGACCTCTTACCACTATTCCTTATTATTTTGTTTTAATACCTGCCAACAGGCAAACAGATGGATTTAACCGTTCTATAAGACTTTCAATTGATGAATAACATAGTTTCAAAGTACATTATTATTATCATTATAATTATTATAATTATTAATAATAATGATAACGTAGTAACATATCATTAAGTTTATTCATACAGATTCATAAACTTAATTCATTTTTTTTTTCATGAAAATTGCATTTAAGTTTTCAGTCTTCTAAATAGTTTGAGTGGCCTCAACCAAATTTTCTATATCATTAGAATTATCGGTAAACAAGTTTAGAAAACAAAATTGAGTACAACATACACAGAATAACAATCACTGAAAAACCTTATCTCGTAGCAGTCAATGAAACAAAGCCACACCTTAACTTATACAACGATATAATCATGTGCGTTTAGTAGTGTTGTATAACTTTCTGGGAACTTTTGACAGATTCGCTTTTTTCTTTTCGTTCTTTCTTTTTGAAATATCTCAAACAAGGACGTTGATAGTCAGCTTTCCAAAAGTCGATCAGGCTTAGATAATTTGTTTCACAGTGAACATAGGGGAACTCTTTAGCTGCTTCACTTCAATTTTGGCTTCTGAAATCATATCTAGTTACTTATTTATTTTTATGAAATAGCTCCTGAAATCGTGGAAACTTTAATTTTCGTTTGCCAATGTTATATGAAAGATTAATCCAATATTATTGACATATCAAGGAAATTAATTAATAAAAATGAAGCCATTCGAAGTTACACTTACGACACATTATAATAAAATCTTCAGTGAATTCAATGTACGGGTGACGAAATCAAAACGTTATTCCTTTCCCAAATTAAGCTTCATTTGTGAAATTTTAAAGGAGAAAATAGTCTTACCAAATAATTTCCAGCATAAAAAATTGAAGATGTGATTGTGCCTTTAAAGTTAATTGGTAGTCAATTTTCTTTGAAAAATCTCCAAAATCTGTTAGGTCTACTTGTTTCCAGTGTAAAATGGTATCACAGTTGTAACTGGAATTTCGTTAATAAATAAATTAATTAATATAGCCAAAAACTTTTCAGTGAATATTTGCTTGATTTCATGAAAATTATAACATTTGACAGGAAGAAAATGTCCTATGTACGTACGTCCTAGCAATTTGTAATTATCGTATGACGTGAATTATCCAGTTAGACGAAGTTAATTTTATCGTGTATCATTGTATATGCATATCAAATGTATTTTTATATCTAAATCAGTAAACAATATCATAATATACTGATCGTAACATCAACTTACATCTGAAGGGAATGACATTAGAGTAAAGTCTATCTAATTATAAATATTGATTCCGGAAAAGGACTCGCTATAAGCTGAGCAATACCACGATTGGTTGAAAATACTCTATTCGTATCGATCATATGGTATGTTTAGGTTGAGAGTACGAACTTTTAAGTATTTATCTAATTAATCATTTAATCCTATCTGTCGTTGCACTTAACAAACATTCACACTCGGGAAAATGGTTCCTTGACCGTATATTGACCATTAAAAACGAATACTTTCAGTATCGTACGAGTCTTTGTTGAAACAAGTAGGTAGTATTTGTGTAAAGTTATAGCAATGAGTACGTGATTGCTGTGCTAATGTTAAGATAGTTACTCATTAACCGATGATATTTTACTTTTCTCCTAGTGGCTGCCAACATCGGAAGTGCGTCATTGACCGTGCCTACACATAAATATTACAATGATACTTTGACTAACGAACACGTGCCTGGCAGCACTTGGTTTTGTCTCGAGTGGACTATGCCCTGTGTTAAAAAATATAAACTTCTTTAGTAGCAGATGATAAGAAGCGGTTTTATCATAGCTGTTGTCTTCCATGAAGTCTCAATTTTTAACTGAACGTCAAACAAAGAACTGTCAACTTTCAATACAGTTTAACTTGTAACCGTTCACGACAGGCTTAAGGCAAGTCGGTGGGGCTACAGTAAGTACTTTTAACGTTTCAATACTACTGTATATTTTAAAGTTTCATACATTAAAAAAAATTAGGGTTCTGCCTAAACGTCCTTCTAAATTTTTCTTTGCTGTCTGTTTAGACTTCTGTTATTTTCGTCAATTGAATCGAGTTGAATTATACAAGTATTTTTTTAAATCAATTTTCACTGTATCCATGTTATTGACGAGAGTGACACTTATCTTGTGTAACATTAAGATTTTAGGAACAATGTATTAAAATGACCATTGCTATTGTTAATGGGCCAAATACCGCTTCTACTTTGGATTATTTACAGTAGGAATGTTTCATTTGGTTGATTTTCATTTACGCATTGCAGATATACATATTTTAATGCGTCATTTTTTTCAAATGTGTCACTTGAATATCTATTTGATAAAAACAGCTTTAAGTATGAGGCGATCTGGAAGTTGCATGCAATCTGAATGCTGGGAAATTACATTTAAGGTGTTCGAGTAATAATACCAAATTGCTCTGTGGTGGCACGTTCTCGTACTTAATGTACGGTACAGTGTGGTAGTCGATCCTCTTTCTCTTAGAAAATATACTTTCGAAATAAATGGACAATTATTTTTAACTGTTCAGAGTGCATTTTCAGAAAACAAGCTTTTGTTAATTTCACTGTTACTATTTATCACATACAATCATGTTACTAAAAACAAAAACAAAAACTTTTATAATACATCAGATGTTGCATTTTGATGTTTGATATCTTCACATGATAGATATTACTTTATTTATACTGTAATTTATATAAAATATTCACAAGAATTTCAATCGACATTCAAAAGATTATTTTTAATTATAGAGAATACATCTATATGGCAGACTTACGTTTCCAAAAGCAATTTGAAAGTAATTGTTAAATATTGATATTATTACCGTATTAGACCAATTATTCAAGTCATATTATAATGTATTATCCTTACAAGTCGACGTATGACAGTGGCCAATAAAAGTTATTTTTTATCCTTAGACCTTATTTTGCCAGTACGTTTAGAATCAAATAATTTATTTGGATATGGTTTTCGGTAACGTAATGTTGGTGTTTAAAAAAAGATCTAAAGACCTTTAATAAATCTGAATTTGATTGCTACTTAATATTCATAATATGTTATTATGAATGATAACTTACAGTGTCTCTCACGAAGTGACAGACAATACAATAAAGTAATTCAAAATTCAACACAAAAAATTCAGTCCTTCAATTATAATGTCTGATTGTAAATATTGATGACTAAACATCTTTATTAATTGCAAATTATGCAGTTAAATGCTAATAATGTTAAAGAATTTGATATGTTTACTTCTAGTAAACAAATGAGCAGGTGTTTCTTGATGCTATTTTCGTTTTTGCCAATCATTATTACAGTATTCTTTTCAAAACAGTTGCCAGATTAGATTCAGCTATTACAAATAGATATACTGTATATTGTGATGAGCAAAGCAAGACCAAGACCCAAGTGATCTTGGTCTTGCTTGCAAGGGTCTTACAAGTTTTGCTTTTAAGAATTCTTATGTTTTTCGTAGCCAATTTTACACTGGATCTAAGAGAATAAAAGCTATCTCTACCACTGCCTGTCTTAATGCATCAATAGTAACGGAAATATGTGTTTTTAAATTATATATTGTTCACCTTCATATGAGTTTGATATGATAGTGCACAGAATTACCTAAGTTCAGTACTACATCATTTGTTTTAGTTTTAGAGAAACTTTTCTAATATGTCTTGTTAGTTTGTACCTGCTGGCCTTAGGCAGACAACCATTTCTCGTAGGATTTCACAGAATCCAATCATGGGTTATTGTAAATGAATTAAATGATGGACAAAGTAAATCAGACATAGACGACTCATAGGATTATGCTCTCTGTTGACTTCTACACGGCATTCCAATTCACTGTCATTCTCTGTTCTCCAGGTAAATTCCAAACGAATATGAAAGTTATACGGAGATTGATTATTATTGCTTACTTTCGAAATTGTGGAACAATACTTTCCTGTTTAACGAATATATCAATGTAGCTAAACCGTCTGATTCTGAGGCCTTTCCGTGGTCAATAAAAGCGAAGCGAATAGGAAGAGAAGAGTGCTATATCATTATTGCGTAGATTTGGGGCGCTTCTATGTTACTTTAGATGAGCTTTTTTTTTTTTTTTTTTGTATTTGTTACGCCATGGATTTGAAATGTACGGCGCTTTCATCAAATGTAGAACATCCGTTATTTTGCTCTTTTATTTTAGTTTTTGGATTAAGAGATCCAATATATTTCAATCAAAAATTTTCTTATAGGCCTTATATCTGGAGAACTACATATAGTGTAGCCGAACTCAAACTAAGTTAACTCAGTTAACTCAGTATGATTGTGCTTATTCCGTAGAAAATACGAAAGCTCGATTTAGGGGCCGTTCCAAAATTTTGTGGCCCCTGATCCAAAAACTAATTATTGACCAGGATCGCAATCTTTTGATGCATTTTCTTACTCATTTCTAAAATTCTTGGCCAGGATCTCAATCTTTTGATCATTTTTTTATCATTCCTAAAACTCTTGTTTGTATTTAGTACAGCATGGATTCGACGTGTAGGGCGTTTTCATCAAATGTAGAACATCTTTTATTTTGCTCTTTTTTTTTAAAAAAGAAAAAGGTTTTAACTATTTTTTAAAATTTTAAACTTTGCATCCTTAAATTTTGCGCTCTAGTTACGGGTCTAATCGACCTAATAGGGAATACAGCCTTGCATACTTTTGTAGTTCACAGTTACTGAAACCAAGAAATTTGAGCTAAGTTTATGATGATTTTTCCCTTCCTTTCCACCTAAAAATATTAAGTAGTGCGTGTGCAAATTTCTTGCAAATTGGTCTTGGTCTTGCCGAGTCTTGTAGATACGGTCATGATCTTGGTCTTATATCGGGATCCCTGATCCTGATCTTGGTCTTAGTCTTGCGTGAATGATCAAGACCAGCACTCTTGTGCTCATTACTAGATATATACTGAAATGAAAAATATGAACGAATGTAGTTCGGGAAATGCCAATGAAGTTTCTCATATTTTTTATTCATAGATTGTTTAAATTATCTAGGTGCAACCTACTTTTTAAATGAAGAGATAAATAAAGGAACTTCCTGGATTACTGCCTGCAAGAGGTTATGACAGGTCAGAAGGCCATTGCAACATAGTTACGAGTTCTGAAAATGATCTTACAAATCCCAAATTCTATAAAAGAGAAACATCAGAATACTAATAGATGTAATTTATAAACACTAACACTGTTACCTCTAATCCATTCAAAAGCACCAGAATAATAGAAACATTTATAAATACTAATACAGTTACTATACCCTATCACACCGTTACCACCGTCTATCATAATTTATTTTGATCAATTCTACACTTGTATAACTAGCGTACCATTTAGGAAACATGTTCTCTACATGAAGCACGTTCAAATCGATGATGAGAGATCAGCGTGCATCAAATTCCGTTTCCGTTATCTATATCTTTCTTCACTCATAGATAATTTCTGGTTTATTCGAGAAGTTTCTCAATTACTTTACGATGCTGTGGGACAACCCAAAAAATTTTATTCCTCTGTGTCTTTCGGAGTCGGAGTGACATGGCTGAGAGGAACCAAACATCTAACATGGCTAACTAACACGGTAACATGGCTAACATCTCTTAAAAGTCACGCCTCTAATCGTTTGGCCACTGTTACACGAAAACAAACAATACTAATAATTTGCCTTCAGTTATTTATCTTCGTCAATAAAGTAGCGAGGCTCTATTTTTTGCTACTCAACACAGTTTGGTTTTCTTCTGCCTTGGTATATGCATAATTCTCATGAACTCAGTTTTGGTGCCTGTCTTTATTCGACACACGGTACATGCTCCCGTAAGCTATTCTCTAACGTTGATAACATTTTGCAACAGTGAGTTACCACCATAATTTTTGCACAAGATAGAATCTATTTGAAAGATGGCTGCCATCCACGATCGTTCATTAAAAGGTAGAAATAATCAAGACTTATTTTCGGATCCGTTTAGTTTCTTATATACAGGAATCCAGAATTCGATTAATAACTATTGGTCTATGAGTCTATGAGTCTATGAGTAATTTTGTTTATTGTAATTCACGACTTACATCTCTAAACTGCCCTTGAATTCACTCATTAGTTTTCTATC
This sequence comes from Thermobia domestica, assembly GCF_964235325.1. Classification (NCBI taxonomy): domain Eukaryota; kingdom Metazoa; phylum Arthropoda; class Insecta; order Zygentoma; family Lepismatidae; genus Thermobia; species Thermobia domestica. The sequence continues at coordinate 266,140,070 of NC_137458.1, read as the reverse complement.
CGATAATTATGTCATATAGAGTTAAAAAGAATTGTACTATTATCTCAGATTGCACCCGAAATATGCACGATAAATCTTGAATCTCTCCCACTATGTTCAATTTCCGGTGAGAGACCATCGAATATATCACGGTGATGCATTATAAGCTGTCATAACCTCAAGTGTCATACAGCCTCGGTGCTGAAAAAGAACTCTAAACTTCAACAAGTGACGAGCTTACCATCACCAACAAGAACATTAATTTGCCTTATCTCAAAACGAGACAAATTCTTATGTATTTGGTAGAACGTTTTTTAATATAAATAAAATAAAATAAAACTACCTCTCTACATCTCGAATGTTGTACTTACATAAATATTTCAAAAGAGTATTTTATTTAGAAAAATAAAAGACGAGATTTTTATTATACAACATTTAAAACGAATTAAAACTCATTGTATCGGATAAAAATTTAAGAATTGTGGAAGAGGTATTCTGCCTGAATATTATCTACCAACATAGATAGACCTTACCTTGCACTGTATACTTCCTTTGTGGAATTCTTGAATTAAAACATTATAACGGAAAACAACAACATTCGCAAGTGTATCGAATTTTGAAATCAAATTTTTGGGTTTAGAGGAATTGTCTTTGGGGTTAACTTGAATTAAGAGTCGTATATTATAAGCAGAGTTCCGCTTGATCTAAAATGAAAATGACTCTCTTATAATTGACACAGTAATTGAGAATGCAAGTGTAATAAAGTGTCCACTCGTTGAGGATCAGCGACCCCGTTGTGACTCGTGGACATAATGGGTCTAGTACCAGTAATAATTGAGGAATAATTAAGATGTTTCAAGAGACCATGGGTCATGCATGCTTCCTTCATGTGATGTAGCAATCGGTTTATAAGCTTACTTCCTACACGGGGGCGAGACATTGCAAATCTTAGACTTCAGGAGAATAACAGGTTAGTTTCCTGAGAAGTTCTGTGTTAACAACGTATGTTTGTTTCTGTTATTTTATCATATGAGCTTTCATCTGTAATATTCACGTTTAAAAATTGTATTTTATTACGCTCTATATTTCGTTATTTTCTTCTTTATGTATTCCTATTTGGAAGCAAGCAAGAAAAACTAGTTATTACGGCGCTCATCTCTGGTATATAGGGAAGTCGGTTCGATTCCGGGCCGTATGAGATCACACTGTTTACTTGGAATGTTTCTTTTTTCTGTCAAGAGTGGGGGCATGGTGGCTCACTGGCAGAGTGCTCATTTCTGGATCTGGAACTAAAGGTAGCTGGTTCGATCCCATGCCAAGTGAGTTTGTTGTGAACATTTTCGAGTTTGTGGGTTTCTTCGGGTTCCCCCGTCTCCTCCCACCTTTTCATTTTACAAATTCTTTCACCATCATTCACCTTCATTAATCATCAATCTCCTTTAGCCCAACAGGCATAAACGTGAAATTAAAAACTAATTTCTGCCAAGAGTATTCTCTGACACATTTAACACATTAACACGTGTCTTATGAAACACTTTAGTGCATAAGCTCTTTGTTTTGCTCAGACTAATATATCATTAAAGTTTTAAAAATGTTGTATAGGGAAATTACGGAGAAGTCTGAATTATTAAGTATAGTTTGTTACGTGTGAAAGAAAAATTGAGGAGTTCGATGTAATAAGAGTGTAAGTGCCCTTTTTGCATCAAACGCATTTGTGGCTTTTGCCATGCTTTTTTAGTCTTCTGGTAACATTTCAATTCAATATCGGAATAAAATGCTGCATATGACATTGTTTTATGTAAGAAAAACACTACTTAAATCTTCAACATCGTTTCTCTCCAACTGCATGTTTCAGACTTTCGCCCTTATTGCATCAAACTCCTCAAATGTCTTGGAAAAATATTGATACAATTAGTAATATAATTATTTGAATTGTGTGAAATTTTTACGAACTCAACTTCAGATTTTATATATTTGTCTCCAAAGTAGTTTAAAGGTAGATTGAGGAATTTTAGTTTAACACGACATAACATCTTCTTTCCCAGATAAAATATCAACATACACATAAGCAACTCTTATCTGTTGATATGTAAAATACATATATATGTTTTTCCTTCATGAAAGTAACTAGTTCTCTGTTGTATGTAAATATTGCATAATTTATGAATTAAGATTAAATTGTAGAATCGTCCCATATTTCGCGACTACTGTATAAATGCAACGAACAATTATATATATGGAAAGTCGCCCTATGGTGAAAAGTGCATGGTTTCAGAACTAGGGCTGTCCAAAATCGCGAAAAAGCCAAATTTCAAAACGTCCTATTTCAAATTCGAGAGACTGCGGATGATGATCCTTTTCAGCATAAAGGAAGTCACGCATATGCAATCCAAAAATGCATATTTCATTAATGTTCAATTGGTGTACGGACTATTCCCTGCAGAGTGAAATTCCCAGACATGCCATCAACCGAATTTTGAGATATACTCTGACTTTATGATTGGTCCAAAGTAGGCAAACAATAAGCCTTGAAAGCAGTGAACACGAAGGATCGTCAGCAGCACGATCTCTCGTACTCGGGAAAACGCATGGTGCGATGTTTTCTCTCACACTTATAAGTGAAGAAAACGTGAAATATACCATGACGAAATACATATCATCACAGGTTATTGCAAACACAAACAAAAATTTAGCTGCCAGTTCCTAACACTTCCGCCTTCCCTCCGAAGCATTGGATGTCCATTGTTATCAAGGTTTACCTCCTGCCTACTTTGGACCCTTCTTGAAACCAGGATACATCTGAAAACCCTATTGAAAACCCTCTACACCTATTGACAATTGATGAAATATGCACTTTTCGCCATAGGTCCATATACCCTAAGGCATTTTTATGTGAGGAATCACCTCTTAAAGTTTGTCGGTATAGTTCAGTAACACCATATATATATATATATATATATATATATATATATATATATATATATATACGCTGGGTGTTTCAAAACAACACCGACAACGTTTGGGAGGTGATTCCTGACACCAAGATAAGACAAAAAGTATTTTTGTAGGCCAACGTGGGTGCACAAATGTTTCCTTTCGGAGTTATAGGCTGCCGAAAACACGAAAAACTGAACTTTAAAGTCCCATAGTTACAAAACTATGGGACCTACAGTAGTCGGGTCAAGACTTCACTTAGAAGCTAATATGTGCTCTATCCAAAAATACATGTTTCAGATTCTTAAGATACTCACGCAACAATTTATATAGAGGTAGTTTGGCTAAGAGTACTTAATTTGAAGTACTCAATAACTACCTTCATAAAAATTGTTGCGGAAGTACCGCAGGATTCTGAAACTTGGATATTTGGATAGGCCACATACCAGTTCCTCAGCGAAGTCTTGACCCGACTACGGTAGGCCTCATAGTTTTGGAGCTAGGGGTCTCTAAAGTTCATTTTTTCATGTTTTAGGCAGCCTGTAACTCCTAAAGGAAGCACTTGTGCACCCAGATTGGTCTCTACTTTTTGCCTTATCTTGGTGTCAGGAATCACCTCCCAAACGTTGTCGGTGTTGTTTAGAAACACCCTGCATATTGCTTTTCAATATGAATGCAACGTAGTTATATTCCTTGGAAATCAGTGAGTAAAATAGAGAGATAATGAAGAGGGAAGGAAGAAGAGGAAGAAAATATTCTGAACATTCAGAAACTGTAAAAATGCATCTACGGTACTTAGTGCCTCTTAAAACACTGACAAACTGTTATCTTTTGTTTGCCACTGCATTGTTGTTATTTGTTAAAGTTTAGCATCTCTTTTCTGCACCAAGCCTATATGAGACACGGACCTAATTTAAGGACTTTTTCTTTTGCCCGTTTTTCGTAAGTAAAAAGAGATAATGAAATGTAACTTACCACATTAATAGATAATGTTATTCTATACACGAAAATACGATTCGGAAGAATTTGCAGTGTTGCCATTCATAGAAATTACAGTATGGCCAGAATATGAATTACCCAAAAATCTAGGTTAAGGCAGCGACTAGAAAATGAACTCAACGGTAATTAATTACTTATCACGTTGTCTTGGTTTCTTGTTAACTACTTTTTAAATAATATTTGTATTTAGTGCGTAATAAACAGTACAAAAGAAATAATTTTGTAATAAACAGTACATATATTATTTAAAAAGTAGTTAACAAGAATCCAAGACAACATGATAAGTCATCAATTACTGTTGAGTTCCCTTTTCTAGTCGCTGCCTAGATTTTTGGGTGGTTCATATTCTGGCCATATTGTAATTTCTATGAATGGCAACACTGCAAATTCTTCCTATTCGTATTTTCGGGTATAGATTAACATTAGCTATTATTGTGGTAAGTTACATTTCATTATCTCTCTTCACTTACGAAAAACTGGCAAAAGAAAAATTGTTAGCTTTTGTATCATTTTTAGTAGCCTGCCCCCTTTAACGTGACTCGCTAGCCTTGGTGCTACGAGGGTTAATTGGAAGTTCTAATTATCTGCATTTACCTTTTTTAAAGTTATTCCACGAACCAACCCAAAGTCCATACTTTATTTAGAAGATTATTCAATAGCCTAGTTATACACAACATCGTGTTGATTTAAATCATTAAGTAGCAAGGGATATTTGTTAGCGTCAGTTAGACAAACGATAGCGCAGGTAGTGACACCTATTAGCGTGACTGATTGTTATTGTTAGGAATTAGTGTAATGCACACTCTAAGACGTTTGCTTTTTATTATGATGATGTAATGCATACACACATACGTTCACATTAACTTGTATAAAGACTGGTGTCGCAGCTTGGTATTAAAAAACTCAGTTAGTTAAAGTACAGTGTTGCTAGGTCATTAGATGTTTTTAGAAGCCATGAACAGAGACTGCGTCACCTTTCCTCCGAGGTTGGTCACAGATGGGCCAGGGAGTAATGAATATATTTTTTAAACGATGTAATATATCAGATATTGATGTACAGTATGCATAATGGTAAAATGAAACATTTCGACTGTTCAAAATCAACATAAATTAATGAACATTATGAGTCCTTCCAACATTGCTACCCAACATTTACGTTGTAAATCGTCATTTTACTGAGCATTTGCCAACTAACTCACTTGCCAATGTAGCACTTACGAAAAAAATGTGGATCGGAGTGCGAAGTCGAAATTATTGGACAGATGACGATATATTGTTGATTAGCCAACGCGTTTTTCAATTCTATTTTCACAATTATCAATTACTAATCATGTCGGCCATTAATCTACCAAATATGCTGCTGTAAAGGATGTTGATTGGAGATATTGGTGGCGGTGATTAGGGGTCAAAGGGAGGGCAGTTGCCCCCCACTTTTTTGAAGTAACCTATTAAGGTATATAGTTTCATCTAGAAATGTAAAGTTCTTGTATGTATCACTGGCTCATAGAAAAAATTGTGCCATATAATATTTACCGTTGCTTGAGTACGTATTGGTTGTCTTCCCGTGCAGTTGAGAAAGCTACAGGTATTTTGTTTTAATTGCCATCGAAAATAACCCAAAAATTAACCTACTGGAGCACAACAATTCCAGCATACTTTCACTTCTTCTTACAAGGGCTCGATATGTTAGTCAGCCTCTTTGAAACTAATTCAGAGAACATTTCGCAAAAAAAGAAATTTTTTGCAAGTTATTCTTTATTTGCACAAAAATTGACAGTTCCTAAAATGTCTTTTCTTCTTTCTAATAGTAAGGGATATTGATTTAAAAAAGGGAGTAATATGAAAGTAGGGACCTTTTCCATTGTTTTACAGTGTAATATACGAGTGAAGTGACTTCTTTAGGGGCGTACGAGTGTACGTATATACAATCAAATTTAGTGAATTCAACATAATTCTAGGTTTTAGGATTATTTTGTATAACTGGAGTGTGGAGTGATTCTAAGTATTGTGCTTTGATTTGGTCCAAAAAAGTGAAAACTGCTACTAATGGCAACGAACATGTTTCGGGAAATGAAATGAAATTTTTGAGTTTTACATCCCACGGTTATGCAGGCTAGGCTAAAGGAGACGGTGAAGATGAGAAATGAATGATATGGTGGAATAAAGAAAGTGGGAGGAAACGGGAGAACCCCGAGAAAACCCACGCACACGATGTTTGTGCACCACAAAGTTCACTTGGCGGAAGCAGAGATTGAACCCGGAACCCCATGCGCCAGAGGTGAACGCTCTACCACTGAGCCACCGCGGCCCCCATGTTTCGCGAATCTGCAAAAGTAAATATCTCTTCAAATGCAGCACATGCTTGTAGATTCACTGTCTTTCATTTTCTAAGAGTAATAACACATTTAATAGCATGTGTGGAATTAAGAATTAAGTTGTTCACTAATCCCAGTTTCAATGTAACTTCTAAAAAACAAGCCTCATTATTCATTACTATGATTAATATTATCCTTTCTATTTATTTGTTTTACAAATTTGCTATTAAATAATTTGATCACAATTTTTCAGACAGAATTTTAAGATATTCATGAGCAAGGAATCAAATTTCTTCTTACACATTCGTTGTTTAAGAGTACAAAGGGGTAGTACCTACTTCTGTTGCTCTTGTCAATTTACTTAATAAAATATGAAATACGATATACGGTATTTTAACTGAAAATATAGTATCCTATCAGTTATACAACCTTTCATCAAAGAAAGTGTTAGAAACAACCACGGAAACTAAGTTTGATACACAAATATTCAGATAATGTCTTGCCCCCCACTTTTAACGTCCAATCGCCGCCACTCTGATAGATTCCATTGTCATTTATTGTGAATGTAAAATTGACCATGTTCTATATTTCGGGAAACGTGTGGATAGAGAATGTCACAAGGAAAAAGTAATGGTAACCCTCAGCTTCATTTTTGTGAATAAAGACCGAAAACACTATATTTTCGATCGAATACTTGAGGATCCTCTCAGAGATCCCAACTAGAACACAAATTTTATTTTAGAGGATCAATATGAATGAAATGTTGCAACAAAAAATAAATAAATAAATAAATAAATAAATAAATAAATAAATAAATAAATAAAAATAAAAGTAATGTGTAAAAAAGTATTTATTGTTGCTATTCAAGTTAAGTATACCTGAGTAAATAGCTTTATCTTTCTTCTTCGAGCGAGCAATTGAGTTACTTAGTTGTATCCTCGTCGCCATAAGTGCCTTTACATCGCAGTGACGGGTATGTGACCGCGCAGTACTCCAAGGAAGGGATGGTTGTATAAGAATTTGTGATTAATTTTGAAGAGTTTTTATTTTGACTAGGGAATTAACATAGGTGAAGGGAGTAAAGACACAGATTTGAAGCATCAGTTCACTGTTATTCAAGCATCAGTGCACGAAAAGATTCGTATTCTCAGTTTTTCTATTTATTGTTTTATATGTTAAGTTAAACACCACAATATTTATCACTGATATCGCAGATCGTATTATTTTTTAAAATCGTGTTTGTAACCTATTGTCAAAACATTCATCTCCAGACATGATGTAGAGAGAAGAGAAAGAGATACGACATCTGTAATATATGTATATGTGATTCACTAAGTAACTGTAGAAATTAATTAAAGGACACATAAGAGAGCGAAAAGGAGCTCTAGAAGTCTGAACTTTTTAGAAACGTCCTAGATAGGTGAAAATATAGTTAAAAATTGCAGAAGGTATGATGTAAATTACCTCTCTTTTCTTATATTCTAGTATACTTTTTCTTTCACATCCAAACATCTCTATTCAGAATTACGAGATAAAGGCGAAGAGAGAAACATTTCCATTTCAAGAATTATATCAGGAAAAAAATCTTTTGACTTAGACTAGATTCGAACTCGCAACCGTTGAATCTATGGCTCAGCACTCTACCGATTGAGCTAACAACTACTGTTGCAAAAGCCAGATTTCTACAACTACCGGTTGCTGAATGGTGTGTATTAACCAAGTTTGCCGAGATAATTGCTTCATATAGCTATAATAATAATAATAATAATAATAATAATAATAATAATAATAATAATAATAATAATAATAATAATAATAATAATAATAATAATAATAATAATAAAGTAGAAGAAGAACAGAATCTAAAAAGTCACATATGTTGAAAGTTTGAAGTGCAGAGTAAGTCCTAATATGAGATTTTATTAATTATATATAATAAATGTAAGCGTGGTTTATTCGTGTGTGCTACTCAAACTGCGCAACTCACTACCTAGTCCCATAAGGGTTGTACGCATATGGTACAGTAGCCTTGCGTCCTCCAACCGTGAAGAATGTTTCCGTTTGAACCTTTGCGTGTCCTAAGAGGAAGGAGGAGATTGAAAGAAAGAAAAGTGGTTTAGAAATTATGCAAACTTAGAATATATCACGAGGTGAGGTGATATAGAATTCAGCGTGTCTTTCAGCTACTACTCTATACAAGACGTGCATCTACGACTTAACGTGGAACCCGAACCACACGACTCCTGACGGGAATCGAAACCCGTATCACCTCCAGTTCTATCATGGGAGACACAGGAACATGTAAAAATAATCGAAAATTTCTTCTATCTTTCTGATAAAGAAAACAAAGTTGATACCAGATATAAATAACGAAAAAACATATGAATTTAAATGTAAAATTTGAGTCCAAAATACCCACTTATAAACAACTGCTGAATTTTAGAAAATAAAGACATGTAAATTGAAGTTATGTGATTAACTTGGAGCTTCAAAAACCAACACCCAGAAACCGCCGTGTAAAGTCTAATTGATGCAAATTTTTTTATTGCATAACTTGCTTTGGGCTAGGCGGGGAGTCCGCCCCCAGACGCTTGCATTTGCTCATTCTCCGACCTCTCACTTCTCATATCCCTAAGAACTCTGATCTTAAGTGGTTTCGAGATATGGCTATCTTATTGTAACAATTTCAACTCCCAACTTTGTCTTCCTGCTGTTTTTCTTCTAACCGTAATATATATATATATATATATATATATATATATATATATATATATATATATATATATATATATATAACGCTGAAATACATCTTTAATCAAGATGTTTCTACTCTTAAGGGATTTTGGAATATGGCCATTCTATTTTACCAATTACAATTTACCAGTTTCTAGCTTTTTTTCTATGGAAAAATGAAAAAACGCAGAAACACGTCTTTAATGTCTAGCTTAAGCGGTTTGGTTTACTTGCAAAACCTAAACACCAATTTTCATTCCTGGCGGGAGCTCATGTATTTCGAATTCCACGTTAATCAGTAGGTTAACGTTTCATATAGCTTCGCTACTGAATGGGACGTTAAACTCAAAATCAACTCAACCAATTTTCATGTCAATAACCTCAAAGATTTTCGAGTTATGACCATCCAATTATAACAATTATAACTTTACCCTATTTTCTTCCTTTCTAGGGCAAATATCATAAAAACGCTTACATACATATCTAATTATTTTAAATGAGAAGTCCATATACCAAATTTCATGTCGTTAACACTCAAAGATTCCAAGGTATGGGCATTTTAAGATAATTGCCACTTCTCTTTCTCCCTTTTCCCTTCAAATTTCCAAATATTCTTCTTTTAGTGGGACCTTACATTACAAATCATATGCCCTTTCTAAACTTCAAGTTTCTAGCTTAAGCGGTATGGCCTAGCGTTGATCAATCAGCCAGCCAGAACTTGTTATTTTATATAGAAAGATACATAATAAGCAAATTAATGACAAAAATATTACTACAAAAGCAATATAGCAAAGAACTCACATACTGTGTTAAAATATGTAGATATCATTCATTTGGTAAAATTCATAAAACTAAGGGCACAAGCTTAGCGTACGCGCGTTTGGCGTGGGAGACCCAGGTTCGATTCCCGGTGGGAGCTCATGTGTTTCGGATTCCACGTTAACCAGCAGGTCTACATATCATATAGCCTCGCTGCTGAACGGGATGTTAAACTCAAAATCAGCTCAGCTCTGCTAAGGGCATAAGCAGCGTGGACCTACGGCTTTTTGGGTCCAACCACAGATGACAAAATTACACCAATATTGCTTTACAATTGCTGTAAATCTCCCTGCTTTGGAAATGAACGGAACTTGACATTCGCTTCACCAACTTTTCTATTTCGTGTGTTCATTTTAAAGCCGTACACAGCGCATGAGGGCATTGCTAAAGTTTTCAAAGTCAATGTAAGAAATACAGATGAGTTCTATTTACACAATGTGTACAGTAGAAAATATTCAATAATATTCCACATAGAAAATATCATACACAACAGTGTGTAAGAAATTCATAAAATGTTTAAAAATCAAAGAAAACATACTTCAACACAAATGCAATTAAAACCTGACTCTGAGAGCGCAATAATGTTATCTTGTTCGAAGGGTCAGTGATTTTGTGTCGAACTGGCTGAGCGTGGGCTCACCTTGTCTTATGTTTTGCAACATTGCTCTTGGTCAAGTGGTTTATTGCTTGTGCCTTTAGGTATTTGCCCTAAAGCTATACAGCGAGTTGTGTGCTTTCTTCCTTCCCTGCCCCTGGCTGGCAAAAATATCATTTGCTTTTCATGCATTGGGATAAGGGGCAAGACACCTTGCGACCTTGAAAGGTAGTAACATATAAAATGATCGAAAACGACAACCGATGTTCATTTCGAGGTCGCTGAGATGGTTAGGCGTAAAGCTATCAGCTATTTTCTGTTAGTGATTTCTTCATATACGTCTACCAAGTTAACGAATCAGTGATAGAACGTTCACCTCTGGTGCTTGGGGTCACGGGTTCGATCCCAGTCCCCGCCAAGTGAACTTTGTGGTGGATAAACACCGTGTGCATGGGTTTTCTCGGAGTTCTCCCGTTTCCTCCCACTTTCTTCATTCCACCATTTCATTCATTATTCATCATCACCGTCTCCTTTAGACTAATCGGCATAACCGCGGGACGTAAAACTCAAAGATTTCATTTCATTTCATTTTCAAGTTAACGAACCTTGACTTATCTACGTACAGTGGTTGGTTAGTGTGTTCTCGATGGCTATTTTTACTTTTTCCATGATCATCCCATACCATACAGTATTTTTTGTTTTGAAAAAGCTTGAGTCTTCGTTAAACAACAATGCTTCTTTTTTTCTAATCATGTTTTTTAGTATTATCCTCTTCATTCTAACTAATTTAAATATTTTCAATAATTCAGAATTTAGACTAAAAATGTTACAATGATCAAGAATTGTATAAGAAGAGGAGCCTTCATTTCTAATCATTGTCATAACCGGAAGGGAAAACTTATAAAAAATTGATATAACTTAGCAGACGTAGAAAATCGACGGAAATAATAAACATCAACTATTAGTTGACTCTTAGAAGTATAGTAGATATAGTTCTCAACCCAAGTAGAAGATGCACTCTTTGCTTCATGAAAATAATAAACATTTTCCAAAAATAATTACAGAAAAGTAATTTCATGACATTTGCTGAGCGAACGTAGGTTACTGGTTAGCGTTGACGCTTTGTAATTGGGAGTCTCCAGGTTCAAATTTCGATATGAGGCATCCTGACTAGTGATTTTGCAGTACCACTGGGCGAATACCGGGATACTTTTAATACATAAGCTTTGGCAAATTTTCTTGAAATCTTTGTTCTTATGTTATTAATGTTTCAGTGTGAAATGGCATTTTGCTGCATGCAAAATATTTTTAGTAAACAAAATATAGTAGGTGAATGGTTAGTGTAAAGAACTCCTACTTGTATGGCTTAGGTTCAAATCCCAACCGTTTTTATTGATTTTTTCTTTTAGCTACGCTCATATGTTGCACTCCAGAAGTTCAATTTTGAATTAAATGTAGTCGAAGCTAGTTTAAACTGAAATTATTTTCAAAACTTTTTGCTATTACATGTTTTTGTTTTACTTGCGATGTTTCAACTTTGATATTAGATCTTAAAACCCTAATGTAACTCATTTTCCTACGTCATATCATGATGAATGTTTTCACAACAACGATAGTCGGGCGGTAATACAGAATTCCATTGTTACTGCAGGGCCGGATCTTGAATCCTGCGAACTACGCGTTCGCAGGAGGCGCCAGGTGAACAGGGCGCCAAATTAGAAAAATGACTTTTGCTTTAAATGTAAATATTTATTTAAAAAATGTTATGATGACAAATGTTTCTCATATAGCTTCAAACAAATATTGTACAGACTGAGATACAGATAAAATACACCAAAAGGACAATAAAGTTGAATCTTCGCGTGGTTGGCTGTAAAACACCCCTTTACAAATGAAATGGACGCATACATCAATTGATGCCAATGCCACACTCACAAGAAATGATCACCGTAAATGAAATGCACATTATTAAAGTTGAATCAAGCATGGGCGCCCAAAAGGGGACGAAGGGGCCAGGCCCCACCTGGCTTACGACAAGTATAATGTATATGTATAATTTCTTAAGATTTTCTTAATACAAATCAAAATACCAAACGTAATATAGTAACGAGGGAGATGACCACCCTAAAAACATTCTTCGGGCCCCAATGCAAGCAAGTAGACTTTCTTGTCCATTCGTCCAGGGAGTGGAGCGAATACTAAGAAAAGACAGGCGGTACAAATGGATTTTTTAAAATCATTTCTGAGGGAAATTTTAACTTAAGTTCCTAATGACTCACAATCGCTGTCCACTGCTTAATGCTCACTTTGTTAATATTTATTAGTCCATTTGTCATTCGTCAACATTTTCATTTCTGTCCTAAGTCGTTTCGTTTTTGTTTATATTTTTAATTTATAATGATGTGTGCTTTCACTTTTTAATAGTACTTTGTTTTTCATGTAATAATAATGACCAACGATATAAAACCAAGTGAGCATTTTATCGGAAAAGAAACCTACAAAACGTGAAAGAAGATAAGGGGCAACCGAAAGCTCTAAAAAGTTTCTTTCGAGTGCTGGACAAAATCATACGAATGTTGAGGTGGGGAGTTGTCAATATCAGTCACTGTTAACGAAGCATTTGCAGGTCGACATTCTTTTGAAGCTGACAAATTTATTTTAACCTGATTGCAGTGATTTAATTGTTGAATTAAAATGGAACGATACGGTCATTTCGGTTACGGGTCTGAATTAAATTTCATGTATTAAATATTTCAAAATTTGTTTGAATACAATTAGTTTTCACGCGGCATATAAGTGTATGACAAGTATTGTTTTTTACAGTACTCTCACTTTCAATCCAGCAGTGTATACAGATGCTCGTTTTATTATGACAGATAACAATAATTATTAATCCATTCTCTGTTATTAAATTTAGATGGAGCGATATTTTAAATTAGTAATAATTCTAATGCAAAGTAGAGTTTTGATTATTAGTTACTTGTGTTCAGGGATGTACCGACATAGGTGCTAGGGATGCGCACGAGACGAGTCGAGACAGGATTTTCCAGACAAAATTCGAGTCGAGACACGGCTCTTTCAATAGAGAAATATACATTTTTCGAGTCGAGCCATCACTTTTACAGCACATTTTCGAGACGAGACAGCCACAAATCTTGTCTCGTGCGCTAGGTGCAGTGTTCCATTCGGAAAAAATATTCCGGGGGGCACACTTAGTATTCAGAAGGCCACTGCTGGTACTCTTCTATTTATTATTATATTATAGACGTATTATTTTGATCTCCTCCCGGGGGGCAGTGGCTCCTTAAAAATATGTGTGGACGAAACACTGAACATATAGTCTGAGAGTCTGGATCCCCCATTTAGCACAATTTCATTGGGCAAATACACAAAATTATTTGCATTTTATAGGCTATTCCGAAAAAATCTTCATACCCCAAAGAAAAATCTTGGGTGCATCATTGCTTATGTTTACATTGTGTTACTGTCTGATTTCGAACGTCTATGTTGGAAAGAAACATGAAAGAATTGAATTGTTCTATAGGCCTAAGGAGCCCTGAAAAGAATTTTTTTGCAGAGAAACCTGATTTTAACGTTCTGCCACTGATCGGGGACAAATTACATATCAATTAAGACACACGCTTTTGTCATTTGTCGTGTATTGAACTAGTTTAACTAAAATTAATAAAGAATTATTTGAAATCAAGTATATCTCAAGAACGATTAAATGGACTAGCTTTGATGGCCATTGAAAATGACATTCTGAATGAAATTGATATGGATGCAATAATAAGATATTTTGCCAAATTGAAAGCCAGAAAAGTGTCTTTATAACATGAACTTTACAGTAACAAAGAAAACGAGAAATTAAGCTAATTACCATATTTGTATCACTAGAAAACAATATTTAAATATGCTTTTACTGAAGTGTAAGAGCATATCTCTTTGTCAAAATCAAACCTGTGATAATGTTAGACTTGAAGCTCGGTAGTTTTATTCTATTTCGACTTTTATGTTTCAACTGTATTTGTCAAAACACATCTTAGGTATATATTTTAGTTGTTTCCTGTGCTTATTTAATAAAAAAAAGATATAAATTATTAACACTGGGACTTTGGTCATGATTCATCCACAGTTAATTAGGTTTAATTTCGCCATTTTCTTTAATACTCGCAGGAAGACTGAATTATTATATATTGAAGAAATTTGTAATTGTAACAATTATCTGAAGAATTTTTGTCCGTTACAGCATACTATTTTTTTTTTTAATATCATATAGGCGGAGCGCCTAAATGTGGTTGGCTTATACTTACGAAATGTCTACAACCGACCCTGTTACTGTTATATATATATATATATATATATATATATATATATATATATATATATATATATATATATATATACCCCTGTAAAGCAGTAAGAATTTTAGGGACTGATCAGGGGATAATGCCTCCCTGGAGCAACGACAGTTCCCCAGAAATCATAATTACCTGTGACAACGGTATTTGTGTATTACCACTCTTCACTCTCAGTGTACTGAAACTTAAGTAAAAGGAACTGTTCTGAAATGTTCACCGGTTCTCTCCTCTGAAACCGCATGCGAATGGGGCCGACCTTGGTCATATACCACATCTGGAATATTATTATTTATGTCAGAGATAACGAAAAATATATATTCGACACAAATATAGGATGTTTTCGATTTTATTTATTTATTTATTTATTGCCTGTCACCTCCATGCCAACTCTGACCTCCATGCCAACCAAGGCTTAACTTGTACTTAAGCAACATCGACAGCGTCACTATTAATCTGCGACCACGAAAACTATGATTTCGATACTAATGTTGTTCATATTTGACTACTTTAACATGTCCCTTCCCCCTTTGTTACGAATGGCTTCAGTGTTTCGCCCCACTGGAGCAATTTCAACGAACTTAAGTATAGCTATAAACCACAATCTGTAAAATAAATGTGCGGGTGACAGGCCCGTAGCCAGCCCAAAAATTTAGGGGGGGGCGGTAGAATTTAGGGGGGCCCGACCCAATCATATTATACTTCATCACCATACTATAGTTCATTTGAAATCCTACCTTGAAATTTTATGGGAGCCAACCAAAGTTTAGGGGGGGCCCGCCCTTCCCCGTGGATACGGGCCTGGTGGGTGATCTTTTTCGGAAAGGAATTCATTAGCTACTTTTCCAATGTGGTGGCTTTATTCGCTTCCCATGCTAAAGATTGCCAAAGAACTCAACTTTATTTGCACCACTGTGCTACGAATATAGATTTTAATGGCATTTACTTTACTGAATGCTTGCTTAGGTGTTGCTCTCGTCACAGGAAAAGTGAGATACTGTTATAAATGAGTAGGGATATAAACAAATACGGAAAACTATTAGCAATGACACTACTCGAAATGAGTTTTCGCAATATAATGGGGCAGTATTTTATTCGAATGTGAAGGAAATCATTGCATAAATTGTCCCTTCCACTCTTTAGAAGTCTAAGCTGCAATACGTATCTAATAATTTTGAATTAGAAATATATGCATCGAGTTTCATATCCTTAACTTTAAGGTGTCCTGAGTTAAGTAAATGAATAAACTTCCTGCTAACGAAAGAGTAAAGCTTTGGGCTTTAATAGTATCGGGAGTGTAATTATTCATTTCAGCGACCCCGAAAGCTATTGAATAGATACTCATATCTTTCAATTAGGAATTTTTAATTTTCACCCCTCCCATTAAACCTCCATGTCGATAATGCTAAACTTTGATGTGAACGGTATAGAGGGTATCATACATAATTCATGTACTCAAAAGCTATGGATTTAACATTAATATCGTTCATTTTCGTTTATTTTTACATGTTCCTACGTCTCCCATAATAGAACTAGAGGTGATACGGATTTCGATTCCCGTCAGGAGTCGTGTGGTTCGGGTTCCACGTTAAGTCGTAGATGCACGTCTTGTATAGAGTAGTAGCTGAAAGACACGCTGAACTCTATATCACCTCACCTCGTGAGATATTCTGCGTTTGAATAATTTCTAAACCACTTTTCTTCCTTTCAATCTCTTCCTTCCTCTTAGGACACGCATAGGTTCAAACCCAAACATTCTTCACGGTTGGAGGAGGCAAGGCTACTGTACCTACTCTTATGGGACTAGGTAGTGAGTTGCGCAGTTTGAGTAGCAAGCACGAATAAACCACGCTTACATTTATTATATATAAATAATAAAATCTCATATTAGAACTTACTCTGTACGTCAAACTTTTAACATATGCGACTTTTAAATTCTGTTCTTCTTCTTCTGCTTTATTATTATTATTATTATTATTATTATTATTATTATTATTATTATTATTATTATTATTATTATTATTATTATTATTATTATTATTATTATTATTGCAATACCTATATGAAGCAATTATCTCGGCAAACTTGGTTAATACACACCATTCAGCAACCGGTAGTTGTAGAAATCTGGCTTTGCTAACAGAAGTTGTTAGCTCAATCGGTAGAGCGCTGAGCCATGGATTCAAGGGTTGCGAGTTCGAATCTAGTCTAAGTCAAAAGATTTTTTTCCTGATATAATTCTTGAAATGGAAATGTTTCTCTCTTCACCTTTATCTCATAATTCTGAATAGAGATGTTTGGATGTGAAAGAAAAAGTATACTAGAATATACGAAAAGAAAGGTAAATTACGTGATACCCTTTGCAATTTTTAACTATATTTTCACCTATCTAGGACGTCTCTAAAAAGTTCAGACTTCTAGACCTCCTTTTCCCTGTCTTATGTGTCCTTTAACTAATTTCTACAGTTACTTAGTGAATCACATATACATGTATTACAGATGACGTATCTCTTTCTCTTCTCTCTACATCATATCTGGAGATGAATGTTTTGACAATAGGTTACAAACACGATTTTAAAAAGTAATACGATCTGCGATATCAGTGATATCATATTGTGGTGTTTAACTTAACATATAAAACAATAAATAGAAAAACTGAGAATACGAATCTTTTCGTGCACTGATGCTTCAATAACAGTGCACTGATGCTTCAAATCTGTGTCTTTACTCCCTTCACCTATGTTAATTCCCTAGTCAAAATAAAAACTCCTCAAAATTAATCACAAATTCTTATACAACCATCCCTTCCTTGGAGTACTGCGGTGTCATATACCCGTCACGGTGATGTAAAGGCACTTCTGGCGACGAGGATACATAAGTAATATACCACTGAAGCAACTTATTTGTCAACTTATAAATGATTTCATCTTTCTAAAGAACAACAAATTTACTGTCTCATCAGCAAAAGGACTTCATAATGCATCTTAAATATGTCATATTGGATATCATAGGAATATATTATTATCATATTAATAGGGCCATAACCGTCAAATTCTGTCAGGATGGGCCAGTCTAATTTTGTGTGGCCCCTGACGTCTCATCACATCTTTTCTATTTATAAAATATAGGAGCAGATTTTTTCCTTTCACCGCGCTTTTCATAAGAGTGCTTAACTAGAAATGTTAAGCAATAAGCATAGGCGGAGCTATGGGGGGGGCATAGAAGGGCATTTCCCCCTACCTTTTTTGACAACAAACAAAAATGCCGTCTATAAGATCCTTCAATTCTCATTTGTATTTACCGTGTCCCTCCAGCAGAAAAAAGGTCTGCCCCCCCCCCCAGGAGACAATTCCTAACTCTGCCTATGGCAATAAGGCATGTTTACATAGATGCATTTAGTCGCATATTCAAGGAGTAATGAAAATGACCAATAAAATTAATTGATAAGACACGCATAGCTTTGGTATTCATTTGGCATGACAACTAAAGATACCACGAAATTATGAACACGTGATCAAGAAAGTATTTATCGTATCAATGAAAATCCCACTTTAGATTCTCTACTTGCAGGAGTCTAAGCCAGTGGTTCCCAACCTTTTTTGACTTACAACATACTTTACGGAGCACCTACGGTATCGTGACACACTTGTTTGATTTTTATTAATAATAACATAAATCGTATTAGTGTAAGCCTATTGGCTTATATATATATAAAAGTGCCTCTATGTATTAATAGTATTGAGTATTGTTGCTACTGTTGGAGGCATTGATTGATATAATCTATCTCATAATATTTAAATCATTATTAAATGCTTCATGATTTTTAAATTCTAAAATTTCGCGACACACCTTGTGGGACTGCGCGACACATAGGTTGGGAACCATTTTTCGAAGGGAACAGTCAAATATCTGCAAATTGTAATATGTACGCATATGTATTAGATGCAAATACAAAGCACATTTGCACATATATAAGAACTATAAATAAAGTTATTTTTCTTAAGTAAAAGGAATACATTCTACACAAAGGTAGCGTGGTAGTAGGGCAGGTTAGTGGTGAGGTAGATTGATTGTTGATTTTGACTTTAACGTCCCTTTCAACAGCTAGGCTATATGAGACGTGGACCTACCAATTAACGTGGAATCCGAACCACGTGAGCTCCTGCCGAGGTAGAGTAGAATACTTTGGTTAGATTAGATAATTTAGTAAGACTTTATACAAAGCCGGACGATATATCATCAGCATAGTTTAATTTCTTTTATATGCCTCTGTCTTTGTACTCCTTCATGGCTAAGCGATTAGCGTACGCGCGTTTGGCGTGGGGGACCCGGGTTCGATTCGCGGTGGGAGCTCATGTGGTCCGGATTCTACGTGAATCAGTAGGTCAACGTCTCATATAGCCTTGCTGCTGAACGGGACGTTAAACTCAACTACCTTCTTCTTCTTCTCCCCCTGTCTTTGTGAAATAATAGTGTGAAGTCTAAAAGTTCCAAATGCTAATCTGTCCTTTATCCGGACTTTATTCTTGTCTAAGTACACCAGAATCACTTCTTATTATGACAGAGTATCAACAATTTTACAATATGTATAGTTTTCATCTGCAGTCATAACAAACAAATTAAACTAGTTATAACGCATTTCTTGAAATTATTCACGTGGAAACGGACTGCAAGCTATTACAAAAAAACGTCAACGTTCAAAGGTCAGTATAAGGTCGCATTTTATTTGGTCAGATTATCTTATTGAAGGTTTCTCTTATGTTTACGTAATATTTATCTACAATACGTTATGAATATACAGAGAAGATAATGGTTACTTCCTGTCAACATGCGTCATAAGAACAGTTTCGCAGAATTAATTATATAAACGATTCATTAAAAATTATGGAAAGCATAGGATCTTTCATGGGTGTTGTGGACATAAATCGAAATGATATAAAATTAATTATTGTGGAATTATAAGCAAGCTAAAGCATAAGTTATAGGCACATAACTGTACTCATTAATTTTTAAAGGTATAAACTAAGCTTCAAGGAATATATATATATATATATATATATATATATATATATATATATATATATATATATATATATATATATATATATATATATATATATATATATATATATATATATATATAAACCGAACGAAATCATAAGTTGATCTCTTACAGAACAAAGCTTGTTTTGCCCTTATTAAAGATATGAAAGCATGTGTCTTCTATCAGGAAGTTCAAATCTCAATCTCTACGAGTATTTCAAAGTAAACAAAGTTTCATTGAGTACTCCGGTATTTGTAAAGTACATTACGCAAGCATTTGGATGATTCGTCCAGAACATAAGTATATTTTGTAACAACTTTCCGTGTTATCTCATGTACTATGCTTGCAGTCTTTTACCTAATTCAAAAGAGTATTAGCATGCTTTTATATCTATTACGTAACTCTAATCGTTAATTTTTCATGGCCATCAATAGGAATCAATTGTTTTAATATTGGTAATTATGAAGCTTCTTGACCTTGACAATTTTACTGAATTACTTCTTAAAATTGATATTAGTGAAATTAATGAGCCCAGAAAGTAAAGAATGGAAATCTGGAACTAATGCATCCATCTGTTATTGTATAGCCTACATAATCAAATTTAGAAGGCAACGTGTCTTAATGATAGGGTTGTTACGTGTGTTTGGCTCTTATCTTATAATGTGTAAATTTGTGGTGAATATTTTCTGTGTAGGTTTTCTTTTTCGTTTTCAAGTTATCACCTTTCACTCCCTTTTCCTCATTCTATTACTTTTCCCTTAAAACTGTACTCTTATCGTCTTTCTTGGCGTGCAGATCAGATGAGACGACACACCAAAGATGAGACGTTACACCAACATATTCGGAAACAGTAAACTAATTCGAGCTTTTACAAATTTCTCAGAAACAAAAGAAAAAAAATAATGATTATTATTAGGAATTAGGTTTCTGGGCTTTCGGCTTTTATGGCCATGTTAGTTCGTAACTATGAGGAATGACGTTCTCGGCGATCAGACTATCCAAGAAGACGGAAGGAAGAAAGGAAGCGGCCTAGGACCTATATGTTAGGTGCCATCCCGGCATTTGCCTGGTGTGAATGAGGAAAATATCACGTAGAATGACTGACCTGAAAAAGCTTTTATACTTTCTCGACAGAGCGTCCCCATCGGGAATTGAACTCAGGATCTCTCGCATCAAAGACGAGAGCGTTAGCGACTACGCTACGCAGACTCAGAGAACTAACGATCATGCTACTACTAAAAAATGCTCACATTTGAATACATTTCAAATGCACGTTTATGTCCTATTAATTTGAGCATATACTGAATCCAATGAAATTATTTTTAAACTTATCTGTCCCTTGTGTTACCAGAAAATGACCTCAAAGTTGGAATCTTTAAGATACTCCTAGTGAAAGTGTCCACGCTTCGATACTTTTCTAATTGCATTTTTCATATTAATATGACCATCCTACACCCAATGAAATTATTTTCAAACATCACCGTCCATGAAATCTCGAACAAAATTACCTCAAACTTCGTATATTTATATTTATTTACATATGGCCAAGGTTGAAGTAGAAAATGAAGTAGGCGAGGATGATAAATGGTTTAGTATTCTTCGGGATGAGTTTGAGAAAGCTATATCCGAGATTAGGAATGTAAAGGTAACCAGGATAAATAATATACCAGTTGAATTCATTAAAAAATAGGAGACAAAGGCAAGAAAGGATTGTTCCGATTCTGCAATGAAATATATGAAACAAAAGAGTGACCGAAAGACTTCCTTAAGGCGATCATGATATATATATGGCTAAAAAATCAAACCCAGAGAGATGTGAAGATTATAGAACTATTAGTCTCATATCTCACGCATCTAAAATTTTGTTCCGAATACTGAACAGAAGATTGTATGGAAGAACAAATAACAGGAACACTTCGGATTCAGAAAAGGTAGCACAAAAGATACAATTGGATTATTAAGGGTGGTCGGTGAAAGGTTTATAGAAAAGGGCAAGGAGAACTGATCTAGAAAAGGCTTTTGACCGTGTGATTGGGAATTGTTGTTGGAAGTTCTAAAGAAGATTGGGTTGGAATGGAAAGATCGAAGGCTCATAAGAAACTTATACATAAACCAACAAGTAAGTGTTTGAATAGGAAAGGAAATGGCAGAGGGAATGCAATTGGAAGGGGAGTTCGACAGGGATGCTGTCGTGTCGCCTGTATTATTTAATAACTATCTAGAAGAGATAGTGAAAAATATCCTACAAAATGAAGACAGCATTTCAGTAGGAGATAGAATGATTAGATGTATAGGCCTACAGTCTGCAGATGATATGACGCTTTTGCATAATCTGAAGAGAAAATCAACAAGATGTTAGAAAACTTGAAGAAGGGCTGTGAAGAATATAGGATGAAAATAAGTGTTAGAAAAACGAAAGCCAAGATGATTGGAACGAAGGGTTCCGGTAAAATAGAGAAGTAGGTGGGGAGATAATAGAACAGATAACTAGTTTTCGATACCTGGGTAATATTATTAGTGATGATATGAAGTGTGAATGTGAAGTAAAAGCAATGATAGGAATGGCGAAAGAAACCTTTAGGGAAACAAGATACTGGGACCTTGAATAAAGAGTTGAGAAAAAGACTTATAAAATCCTTCGCGTGGAGTATTGTGCTGTATTGGCCAGAAACATGGACATTACGCAAAGAGGGAGAAAAATGACTGGAAGCTATCGAAATTGAATCTGGAGGAAAATAATAATAATAATAATAAAGCTGGGTCGAGCGGAAAACGAATGAGAGCGTATTAAAAATAGTGGAGGAGAAAAAAACAATTTTAGATATTATTAAGAAGAGGAAGAGAAACTGGTTGGGAGATTGGGTAAGAAGGAACTATATCATGATGGACGTATTAGAGGGTATGATGGCAGGAAAGAGAAGGAAAGGGCGAAGGAGACTACAATTAATGAACGATATTAAAATAAAGAAATTGGACATGAACATGAAGAGGTTAGCGGAAGACCGTGGAGCATGGAAGCTTCTGAGTTGCAGATGTGACCTGCCGAAAATGACAGAAAATATACAGAATACCTCGTATATCCCTAAATTGATATCACTTTTCTAGGTACTTAATTGACGCGTTGTATATTTTTAGCAAATTTTTTAAGTGTCAAGGCTCTAATCGAAGAGCTCAAAGATGCAGAAAGTATCACTAACTTGCTTTCTTTTGTTGAGTCACAAGTGTATTCAAATTTATCTTTATGTTTCCATCTGTCAGTGGCGGTTTCTCTTAATGTTTGCATGTTTGTACAAACCTCCTTCCAATATTTTCATTTTTTATTTGTGCTAAATCACTTTTCATTTTATTGTCAACATCATCTTTTTTAAACAAGTGCGTTTGAAACGGGGCTGGCTAGTTGCTTTCTGCTTGATAGTTTGCCAAACTCCCCAGCTTTAACAGCTTTTGGGCCATTGCGGGGGGTGCGCAGTAAGAGGGGGGTTATCACGCCATGCACTGCCTCATAAGGATCCATATGTTTGCACATCTTTTGCAAACAAATCTACCAAACAAAAAAAGCCTTTCCAAAACATAACGCTTTGGGACTGGAATTTCACCACCTTCCTTCCCCCTGCAGTATTGGCTGACACGGTTCTCGCCTGAAGGGGAATAGTCTGTTCCTTTGAGACAATGTTGCGTACCGTAAGCAAGTCGCTACAGAGAGAGAGAGAGAGAGAAACTTGCGCCTTGCCTAAAAGCGAGATTGCCAAGTGGTCATAACTATTGGTTCTGTCAACCAAGTAATGTCAAGGCAGCTATGAAGACAGTAAAGGCGACTCCGTGAAGAGTGAAGACTAATAGAGGGTGTCGATATTTAATAGACTCGTATCTGAATAAGTAGAAATTTGGCAGCATAGATACAATGTTTTCCTTTTCATGTGTGCATGGGTGAATGAGAAAATTGGAGGGCAGTTTTTAGAAAAAGGGCGTTAATTGGGGAAGGGGTGAGATTTTAAAGCGGGTAGCGGACTTTGTTGTTTTGTATGTTTGTGCGTATATGTGTGTGTGCCAGTCTTTGTTGTTCATTGGAATATTGTTGCTGTAATTGCATAATTACGTGTCTGTCCCTGATATACGTGAACTAGCAATGCAGTAGCAATGAATTCTGTAACGTCTCTGTTGAATTAGCCGTTTTCGAAAAGAACTTCAGAAGCAAACTTACTTGTGAAAGACATCGGAAGACCGATTCTGACTCTCAATATAACGCAAGTAATTAGAAGTCAGAAACGAACATTTACAAGGAAGTTTAATCTCAACTTGTACGAACAGCATAAGTGGTTATGTGAATGTGAAATTAAAAATGTTTTGTTTTGTTTTCCCTGTTTGTTGTTCGGGGCGGAGGAAGATGCATGGAGTTAAAAAAAAAGAAAGAAAAAAAAAGAAAAAAAGAAAAAAAGAAATTGCGGATATCCAGCATCTGCACGACAAAAAAGTCTCAGGTCATATAAGACACGTTCTGATCTCACTGTGTTGAGAAAGGTGAATATTGTTGCTCAACTAAATGCTGGTTATGGGCGGTCCATTGAGAATCACAATCAAAAAGTGACTCAAAACAGGTACGTACTCAATATAATCATCAATTGCAATTGGTTTCGTGGCACCTTCGAATTGGCTTTAAGAGGACATGATGAAAAACAGACTCGTCTTCAAATCGAGGCGTTTCTCGTAGATTAATTAATTTCAGTGCAGAACTTGACAGCGCTCTCAAGAGTCATTTAGAAAGCGCAATAATTTTCAAGAGTACGTCAAAAATCATACAAAATGAGCTTCTCCATTGCATGCTTGAAGCATGCCATGAAGAAATCGCTATTATTATTTATAATATCTATCAGTGGCGTATTTAGGGGGCTTCCGGGCTTAAGCCCCCCCGAAACAAAATCGTGAATACGCCACTGCTATTATTATTATATTAATATTAATATAATAATAAGTATTATTATTATTTACATTATTATTATTATTAAACTATTATTATTTATAATAATAATAATAATGAAAAAGGAGAGGTCATCTATTGTGCACCACCTAAAATTCAAAGCACCAGCCGCTACTGCCATCTGTCTATTCTTCTATACCTATATCCTTAAACATATTGGGCCTTATGCAGAGTCGGTTTGACGTGTGATTAGCGTCATACTAAAGGACTGCCTACTGCAGGAAACATATGTTAGTCGAACTCTTTAGAGGGCCGCGGTGGCTCAGTGGTAGAGCGTTCACCTCTGGTGCTAGGGGTCTCGGGTTCAAACCCTGCTCCCGCCAAGTGAACTTTGTGGTGGACAAACACCGTGTGCGTGGGTTTTCTCGGGGTTCTCCCGTTTTCTCCCACTTTCTTCATTCCACCATTTCATTCATTACTCATTATCACCGTCTCCTTTAGCCTCACCGGCATAACCGTGGGACGTAAAACTCAAAATTTCATTTCATTTTTTCGAACTCTTTAGTATTGCACTAATCACGCGTCAGAACGACTCTGTATACGGCCTACTGAAACTTAAATATACACAATCACCTAACAATTTTGTTGTGAAGAGGCAGAAAACTTGTAATTCTACTAGGTTCCTATGCAGTTATGAAATCAAATTAAGTCATAACATCCAGAACAGCATGACGCGACCCATACAAGTTCTGGACATAACAATTTCAAAGATCATTCATTATCTGAATGATTTGTATTGAAGTGTATGACTTAATTGAGGTATTTATTGCCATTGGAAAATTTGCTGTGAGATGAATACAAGGTAAACATGTAGCGTTAAAAAGCCGCTTCAATTCTGTCCCAGAATACAGTGAGATGTTTCTTTTCTGTTTGATTTAGGCATCTTGACACGAGATTGAAGAAAAAACATTTAACTAAGATTTAGGTTATCTGTCATTGTCAGAGCAGCTTAAGAGCAAATACATTGTTCCTTTTTATGTTGAGAATTTTCCAGTGGAAAGCAGTATAAAGCCAAGACATTGAACGAAGTTCATTCAAGATGAGTATCTTGTGTTTTATCTTCGCGCGCTGAACTTTCACATTGTTTATTGTAGACGCGAAGAAAGATAGCTACGAGCAGTAGACGCAAGTAAATACATATAAATAGAACAACAACGTTAGTTTTAGAAAAAATCTAGAAATTTATTGAGTAGTCTTTTTTCTTTAAAAGAAACTTGTCTTATCGAGCATAGTTTACTTTATTGCGTAAAGTAAATAAAATATATTAGGTCTAACTACGTGACAATTACTATCGTGTCTCTATTATCTCCATACTAACAGAAGTGCTCGGAAGTTTTTTGCACGGGAAAAATAGCACTCAGGAAAAACATTTGGTATGTATATACAATATATCTATACATATGCTGACAGTTCAATTTCACTGGTGTTTCTCTTCATTATACCAGCTTTCCTTCTTATATAATATAATTAAAAATAAACTAATCACTGAGCGAAGCAAACCAATTTACTGTTAAAAAACTAATATCTTGTGACAGTGTCACCAACTACCAGCGTCCTAAATAACTTCTCATAACATCAAAAGTGCCAAATCGTTGTTTGGTACCCCAAAGCTTTGGATCCATCCAAATGCACATAATTCGTTACAAAAAATCTTTTAATCTATTCCCATTCCCCGAAATATATAATTTTTATGTGCTTTTTTTTGTTTTTGTCGAAGCTGAGAACTTCTGAATTACCCTACCCATTGTTCGAAGTAAACTTTCTCAAAGTTATTACCGATAACTTAGAGCGTATAAGAACATTTGTGTAAAATTTCAGTTTCCTAGACCGAACGGTTTTGGAAATATCGTGAAGAGCGAGACCAGAAGACAATGATTAAAAAGCCGGACGCATTGACTTAGAAAGACAGACTTTATGAATTTGTAAACTGTTCCCCACACATATGACAATTCATTTAATTAATTGCGTTTAGGTATCTTTGGCTCAAGTAAGCTGGGAAAGCTGCACTTAAAAATAGCTACATTTACATGTTAAAATTCTTACCTCGTTGATATTTCTCTGCTCCGCGAGCGGCTTTCAACAGACGCTTGTTCTGCAAGAATTCTTTAAATATGTCACTGCAGTTCCATTCTCACTTTTTCCTTCAAAGTTGAAACAAACTTGAATTTCGGACTTAACTATGGAGATATTAATTCGGTTGCGTTCTATTGTCAAGCAGCATTCATTAATGAAAATATTCGTTCGCAGTACACTGTAAAAAATGAGGTGTTGAAACAACACAAAATGACTACCACTTTAGCATGTTACTTGTGTGTTAATTCAGCACAAAGATTTTTTTTTTTTTTTTTTTTGTCCGTCGTCCCGCTAAAGGGTTTTGCACTTTCTTCGGGTAAGTGCTTTATATAAAAGGTAGTTTGCAGTTTAATGTGGCTGGTCTAAGAGGTGCACAAGTAAGCACAAAGATTTTTTTGTCCTTCATCCTGATTAAAGGGTTGTGCCCTTTCTTCGGGTAAGTGCATTAATTTGACTGATTGAATTGAAGGAAATGTAGGTGGTCTAAGAGATTTCTTATTTATAATTTATTTATTCATCATATTAATATTAATATTAATCATAGACACACATACATATAAAAAGAAACACATACATGAACTATAATATTTTAGGTGCTATAAGTGAATATGTTAACAGATCATGGAGGAATTTGTGAACTCAGAAATAAAGGTGCAGATGTAATTAATGGAATGGATGAAATGAAGTGATCTGGACGTCATATCACTGGGCTTGTTATCTTCTGTTCCTGGGGCGATTCAGGAACTGATGAGGACAAATTAATAGGTACTTACTGTGCGTATGATGGATAGATATGAGATGAAAGTTCATGCGGGCGATAAAGTGCAAAGATTTCGGGGTCCAGCATATCGTTATCTAATTGTAAATGATTAGTGTCATGAAGTGCTGAAGGGGAGTATCAACGTAATGAGGCGGTGTATCATTATCACGGTCGTAGCGGAGAATTTCAAGCATCAGAGGATGTGCTGAGCAATTCGTTTGCAGATAAAACGTATACGAAGTTGTTCAAGATGATTTAGTAATGGCGGAAAGTCGATCACCTCATAAAGTAATCTCGTTGGATGCGGCAGACTTATACTATATGCTAGGCGTAGAGCATGGCGCTCGAGGATAGCAACTTTTTGGTAGAATTTTAACGGCAGATATCCAAGCTATATGTCCGTATGTTAACGTACTCCGCATGAATGTTTTATATGTATTGATTACGGTACCCAAGTCGTAGTCCCCAAGTTGTGCCAACTAGCCGTTTCAGAAGATTAAGTCGTTTTGTGCTTGGCCTATGAGTTTGGTAAGATGTGGAGTCCAGGTAAGATAAGTATCAAAAATGACACCGAGATACGTAATAGTAGTTGACACGGGAACAGGCGTAAGATCAACCTGAAGGTGAAGTAGGTTTGGATTTCGATGGACTCGAGAGCGGCGTCTACGTGGCAAGAAAACTATGACTTGTGTTTTGGAAGAGTTACTGTTCAACCTCCATATATGACACCAACGCACGAATGCATCAATAGCTGCTTGCATGGTTTTATTAACAGATTATACTGTGCGGGTAGTTGTGAAAAACGCAGTGTCGTCCGCAAACTGGAATATTGTGGTGGTATTAGGAATGACTAGATCGGCGACGTACAATAAGTATAATAAAGGAGACAGAAATGAGCCTTGCAGTACTCCAGAGTGTAAGAAGATTGGATGAGGTAGCGTTCCATTGATCGAGATATAAGCTAGTCGCCCTATTAAGAAGGAGTGTATGAATCGGATGTACGAGGTTGGTAGAAGGTAATTACGAAGTTTGTATAGTAAACCAGGGTGCAAAACCTTGTCAAAAACTTTTTCTAGATCAAACGTTACAAGGCAAGAAGGAAAGCCTGTATTAAACTGATTATAAATGGCTATGGTGAGACGGAATAATTGATCTAGAGAAGCACAAAGACATCGCCTTCCGAGCATATCAAAAATAATTAGTTACTACCTGAGAGAATTTGGATTTATCGTTTAATATGAGCAAAGCTTTGCGAAATATCTTTGGCACTTCTGCCAAGTAATGAATAATGTTCTATGTTTTCAATAATCGGTCACAATAATATTTTTGTAAAACTGTGAATCGTCTGACAACAATAACACAGGCAACAGTTCTGCCATCTTATGTTCATATATGCTAAGACACAAGAATAACAGATAAAGAAAACAGATAGGAGCACAGCTACCTGTGTAATTGTTGTCAGATGATTCACAGGTTTACAACAATATTATTGTCATCGATTATTGAAAACATAGAACATTATTCGTTACTTGGCAGAAGTACCAAAGATATTTCGCAAAGCTTTGCTCATATTAAACGATAAACACCAATGCAAATTCTCTCAGGTAGTGACTAGTTATTTTTGATATGCTCGGAAGGCGATGTCTTTGTGCTGAATTAACACACAAGTAACACGCTAAAGTGGTAGTCATTTTGTGTTATTTCAACACCTCATTTTTTGTTGTGTAAGCATTATTACTTTGTATGGAAAGGATATATGAACCCACTTTTTTTAATTCTCAAAACCTTTTTCGCTTGGTGTTTTCACATGAAACCTTTCTTCAACAGTTGCACAGTTCTTGAACATATCTGAGACTGCTACTTCTTGAAACACCTTGAATTCTTCGCAAAATTCATCCATGTCAATGGCAGTGGCGGATCCAGGCCAGGGACAGTTGCCTAACCCCCCAGTTTTTTCAGTAACAAAATAATTTAAGGTAATATTTATGTATTTTTGAGTTTATATGTACCTATCATAGTCTAGGTACTGGTTGCCCCCCCCCCCCCAGAGTTTTTACCTTCTAGATCAGCCACTGGTCAATGGATTTAATATTACACACCTCAACAGAACGAACAATCTTCAAAAGAACAATTGGGATTTCCAAGTGAAAGAAACAAGAGTCTCTTATATAAACTTGTTTCACTAAAATCATACCACTCGCGAATGTATATTGACTTGGGTCTCATTCCATACGGGTTTCAGTCAATGCAGCATAAAATTTATGGTTTCGAGGCTTTGCGCTTGTAATTATTCATTTCATTACTTGTATTCCGTTGCGATCCCGGATTTATGAGAAAAACGTTAAAGGAATGAGATTTCGAGTTAAGTAAAGGTACTCTACATTCATCTTACATCAATGCAACGCAAAAAAAAAAAAAAAAAAAAGTCATATTAAGTACTATGTTAATTATCTCAAAGAAAAACGTACAAGTTTGCGTTGCGTTGACGAAAACGTTACAAAATGTGTCTTTTAAGGTTATTATGAAGGCTCAAGTATCAATATAAAAATCATTTCTGAAAAACAGTGAATATTAAGTTACAGCTTGACAATACTGTTAAACTAACAACTGAAGCGCGATAAACTGCTGAATTTAGCTTCTGCTATAGCAGTATTACATAATGCCAAAATTGGTTAGTTGATTACGTGGGTGATTCTAGGTGAGTACGTTATATTTTATTAAATATTTTGCTATTTATATTTTAAGGAGAAAAGTAAGTGAAAACTTGCCCAGATATAAACTGCTAGTATTATCATAAATAATTTTAATTACAATGAAAACTGCAATATTTGCTTAACTCCATATTTTATTGGAAGTGCTTTTCTATATTTCGTAAAGTATTTACTAGTACTTGAATCGAGTTAACATGTTACGTATTTATATATATATCTTTGGCTTTTGTTTAGCGATGGGGGGCCACTTTTTTCACCTACTTTTTTTTTTTTTTTTTTTTTTTTGCGATATTCTACTCAGATTCGGTCGTTGTATGGTTCCATACGTTAAATTAGGTTTGGATACCAATGTGTAATTCAGGGAGCCGCGGTGGCTCATAGTAGAACGTTCAGTTCACCTCTGGTGCATGGGGTCTCTGGTTCGATCCCAGCTCGCGCCAAGTGAACTTTGTGGTAGTCAAACACCGTGTGCGTGGGTTTCCTCGGGTTCTTCCGTTTCTTCCCACTTTCTTCATTCTACCATTTAATTCATTTATCATCACCGTCTCCTTCAGCATATCCAGCATAATCGTGGGACGTAAAACTCAAAGATTTCGTTTCATTTCAATATTTAATGAACACATTATTGCCGAGCGATCACTTCTGAAAAACAGGTTAACGAGTGAAGGCAGGTTAGAATCCCTCAAGGCACGTTGTTTTCTATCTTCGTTACGAATAGTTCACTTTCTGTTCTCACATAAGTCACTGTAAAGTTCAAGTTCGGTAATCTAGCGCCAAATTAGTTAAATTTTTCATCACACTTTACTCAATCCAGTTTTTTGTCAGTTTTGGCCCCCATCTCTAAACTGTTACCATATCTTTTATCATTCTATTTAAAAATTCATAGATTAGAAACCTCAGCGTGCATAATAAAAATACGGTGTCATGTTGATACAATTCCTTAATATCATATTTCTTCGTGAAAAATAGTAGCCCATTGTTTTCTAGTCTTATTTTCATGATGCCTGTCACCTAACAGTGTACAGATTTATAAAATACCTGTAAACTCATGCTATATTGTATGGTCTTGAGTATTTTGCATATACAGACGGAGACTCGAAAAACCTTTTTCAGCGTGTAGGAGTTACGAAACGTAATAGCATATCTTAGTATCTTTCACTACTACAAAATTTCTTTACTCTTATCATTGCTCGAAGCCAAAATTAACATCTATCTTCCTTTGGAATATTCTCTCTTTTCGTCCGGACATGAAATTAAAATTAAATCAAGGTTCATCTTTGTCTTTAGCTTTATTATACAAGCAAGGGTATTAATATGCTCCAGTTCGAAGTTTAGCTATGTGCAGATTAAAAACTCAGAAATATATTTTTTTCTTTCTCTCTGTGTTGTCTTCCGCATGTGACCTTATTATTTTTTATAGCTTATAGTTTAATATTATTTTTGGCAGGTTGGCTGGTTTAAACCAAAAATCAAAAAATGTTCGTAAAAGTGTAGCTATTCGTAAAATATTGATGAACACATATTTGTGGATTATTACGTTTCACTCCCATGTATTACTTCATTATTACGTTTCATATTCGTACTATATTCCGACCTAAATTCCCCATTCTTTACTCAGAGAGATTATATTACAAAAGCAACTTTTTTATGTAACTTTATGGATGTTTCTTTTGTGATTTTTGTTATAGTTTGTTATTGTTATGCAACAAAAGGAAAATTCTAAACATTGTTTCGTTTTAATAATGTTTACTATTGATAAAATACATCGAAATGCCGTACTTTTGGGGGGAGTGGGGTCATACAAATCCCACTGGAGGCAATTATTGAAATAACAAGAATCTTTGGTAACTTGGGTCAGAGCCAAAGTGGACTCAAATAATTCGTATCTTTATTCACTTTTCTTACTGATATGCAAAGTAAGTCGTTATATTTCTTTAACTTGGACTAATAAAAGTCAAGTGAACTGACTTGGACTAAATTAGTTTTTCTGTAGTACTTTGAAATTGTCCATATGTAATTCTGTATAATGGTTCCACTTGTGCAATTGTTTTCTTTTTGTCCTAATGACTCTTGACGATTATACTAACAAATATGTAAAGATTAATCAACGTATTTTTATCAGGAGTCCTTCGTGAGTGAGTCGGCAGACGTATAGCATTTGTGGCCTATTAGTCCCGGTTTCGAGTTCAAATAGAAGACAATTTCTCTTGGATGTAAGCCGAGAAGCGGTTTGGATTCCGCTTTAAGCTTATGTAACCCCTTCCAGCATAACCCGGTTGTTGCATACTTACACCAAGGCGAAACAAGCTTATTTCTGTCCATATGTGATATAAATACATAGAGCAAATTATTTAAACCAAAAAAACCGGGTTTAAACAAAAGAACGCGTTTTTTGTTTTTTTTTTCAATAAAAACCATGGTTTATTGCCAATCCTGATTTTTGGTTGTTTAACAGAAAGGTCCAGAGGCACGTGAAAAGATAATTGTTTAGTAATTGGGGGCCAACACTAACGAAGACAAAAAATAATGTGCCCTGCGGGGCTCTAACCCGCCTACACTCGCTGACGCTTGTTCGGCAGTACTGTCGGAATTAAATGTTATTAACATAACCTAACCAAATGTGAATAGAATATCGAAAAAAAAAAGTCGGTTAAAAACTTGGCCCCCCAAAGCTAAATAATAGCCCTTAGAAATCATAATCTTTATAGGAGAAATGAATGATGCAAGTTTTTAGACCTAACATAACATAACCTAATCTAACCTAATATTAGTAGAAATAAACGGAATTCTATAATTTTTTGGAAAATTATGCTGGACACGTACGCTAACATAATGCAATATAAACTAATCTAACCCAATGTAACCTGAAGTTACCTAAACTAACCTAATATGAACGGAAATTAGGGAAATTGTAACATTTTTTTTTTAGAAACAATTGCTGGGACTCTATTTTTAATAAACATACAAATTTCTCGTAATCAAATTTCGAATGTTTATGTAAATTACCATTACCCGATCATAATGTGTACCGCTTTAATAAATGGGGAAAATAATCGATTTTATATAATCAAATTCTCTGCTTCATAGGTGCAAATTCAATGATATACAAAGAGTGAAAATATGCACGACTAGGCCGGGATTCGAACACAGCTCTCCGGCTTACCGTACAGATGCGTTAAGTATTATACTATTCCGTCAGCTCCCTGAATAGCCATACATCCTGCCACTCTTTTAGTCAGTGCTCAGCTATTCAGATCATATGGATTGTACGTGGGTAGCGTAGTGGTTAACGTATCGTCACTGTAATCCAGACTTGGATTCGAATCTTAGTCTAGTCTTATGTTTTTTCACTCTTTGTATCGTATTCTTGTCTATTCCAGGTTATGTGGCTTTTTTTCTTCAAGTTTTATCGTCATTTACCATGATCAGGGATCGGACAATTTGCTTTTAACTATAACGAGATACTTTGTATTGTTTAATAATTACCTGTACCTTGGGCAGAAAGTGCTCATACTCAAGCACTATACTTGAGATAATGTTAATTTAAAAATAACAGAAGAAGAATGTTTTTAATATATGTAAAGAAGTATACATTATTGTATAATTCGTTGCTATGTAATTGTTTATAGATACCTAGTCAACATGTATGTTTCCAAGACAGTTTGAGTGAAAATACGTTAAAAGAGTATCAACTAATAAACCATTTAATACCGATCATCGACTTGTAATTTCGATAGAAAAGGTGAGAATAATAGTGTATATAATAATTGAAGATATTTTTATGTATAAACAATTATTACCACTCAAGATTTACTTTTATCATTAGGCGAACCAGGTTGACGATTACCTTTGGTGAGTCGTTGTAAAATTTTTGGTTTACCTCACCCGGGAACTTTGTAAATTCTCATCCTGAAGTATAAAGTAAGGGTGAATTTACTTCTGTAATAAG
Organism: Thermobia domestica; assembly: GCF_964235325.1. Taxonomy (NCBI): domain Eukaryota; kingdom Metazoa; phylum Arthropoda; class Insecta; order Zygentoma; family Lepismatidae; genus Thermobia; species Thermobia domestica. Next base: position 266,105,826 of record NC_137458.1, on the reverse strand, counting down.
GTTCATGACTACGAACTTTACTATACTTCGAAGTGGTAAAATAATTACGAGAAAAATGATGATCGGTGAGGCAATGGAGAAAGAAACTAGAGACAGTGGTAATGAAGAACAAAGTTCAGTTCCTGTTGTACCCGAAATGTTATCGTTAGAACACAAAATTTTAATGGCTTTACAGAAACAAGAACAACGATTGGAACAAAGTTTAGCCCAGATGTCGGAAAATTTAAAGCAGACTTCCAGTAAACAGTATGAAGAATTAAAGCAGACTTCCAGTAAACAGTATGAAGAATTAAAGCAGACTTCCAGTAAACAATATGACGAATTAAAGCAGACTTCCAGTAACCTGTACGAGGAATTAAGTAAACGATTGGAACAGACATCCGAAGAGACGAAACAATCTATTATCCAGGCGGTGACTGACATTACATCACAGTTCGATGAAAAGCTAAGAGGAGTATCTGAAGATTACCAGGATAATTATAGCCATACAATTCAAGAAGTCAACTGTGTAAAAAAGGATTTGGAAGTCATAGAATCGTCTATACGGCAACAAAAGATTCAGGTCACGGATAATTCTACCAAAATACGTACGAATACTCAGTTGATATCTGCTTTACAAGAGGAAATCAGGATGCTACAGATTAAGGACAACGCATACCAAAACAACATGGTTAATGAACATTTGGAATTCCCTTGTTCACAGGAGATGACCTCGCGTTCACCCGTAGCAGATCAACGTGGACCTCACATTATATCATCGTCAAGTAATCCTTCCGATGAGGACATAATTTTGGAAGAAATTCATTCAAGGAATACAGATGGGCGTAAAAGAGATGGTGGAACCACACATCATGCAGTAGGTAGGAATTGTCACTCAACACGAACACGGAAAGGTGAAAGACAGGTAAAGTTAAGTGTAAAGATGAGTGAAATACGTGCTATGAGTAAGTTCAGTGGTAAATGTAACGAAAACGCTACCTCTTTCCTAGAAAAATTTCAGGATGAGTGCAATATAATGTGTATAGATAAATCGCAATATATGAAACTAATCCCTCATTTATTACTCCCACCATGTTCTTTATGGTTTAAAGCAGTACGAGATCATGTCAATACATATGATGAATTTAAAGCTGCGCTGATTGCAAATTACGAAAATGACTTTTTGCTTGCAAACAGAGATGCCACAATTAGAAATCAACCTTTCAATCCTCGTTTGCACAAATCTGTTGTTGACTTTGTTGTAAATACATATAACGAATTAAAAGTCGTTAATCCGTTGCAATCGGAATCCAGAGTAATTGCATCAATCCGAAATTTGCTACCGTTTAAGCTACAACAGATCCTGTTTTCTACCCAGTGTATGAGTTTTAATCATTTATTAATGCTGGTACAATGTTATGAAACTCAATACCACGCTCAGAATCATCTAGCGGGAGTAGGTAAAATTAAAAATAATTCAGATCACTCTGTACCTGTTCGTAATCTAAATATCCGTAATGCGAACGATACAGAACGCAACCTAAATCGAGTGAATTTAAGCAATCCGAACGAGCAAAATAGGCAGAGATATGATAGGAATCCACCTAACCTAACCAACCGTGACAATAATTATGTCAGATCATTTAATCGAAGTAGACACAAAAACAGTCGAAATTCATGGCGAAATTCTAGAAATGCTATAAATCCTATGTATAGACATAATTGTAGTTCAAGAGATGTCACTTTATACCAAAATCAGGATAATGACGCAATTCATGTACAAAACAATGTGGGACCTAATCACGATTGTGCAGTACAATGTACTTTATTAGAGTCATATGCAAGTACGAATGTAAACTGACTGTAGTTGATGAAGTAAGAGTTAAAACCATATCAGCTATAGATTCTTATGAACATTTATCTTCAAATTTAAGCGATAATGTCAAACCCATATCAGCTATAGAATTCCTTGACTACCAAATTGATGCGTCTAGTAAAAAGATTAGTTGCACCTGACATTCTTGCTCAAATTAATAAGAATGAAGGAGACTAAAAGAAAAATATAAAAGAGTGTTTTCTGTTTGTGTAAAATTAGATTTATTTTCTTCCTTTTGTTCGTCCGAACATAGGTTACGTTTAATTTTTGATTTTTACTTAATTTAATTTTCTTTAATTCTTATTAACCAATGATAATTTTCAAATGATTTTTAATTCTCTCTTGTTAATGTGAAGAATTATAATTTGATTTATAATTGATTAATGGCAAAGGTTATTTATATTATATGGATTTGTATTGAGAATTTGTTGTCAAAGATTATGTTAAGAATAAGGTTCATTCTATTAAGCTATTTATCCGACGACTGTCTTTATGCACTACTTTATATATTATCCGAATAAGATTCTTCTATATTCTGATGCCTTATGGATACAATGTATATTTTAAAACATCATCTAACGTAATTATCATATAATGCGCCCTGGAAAGATCAAATATTGTTTTTCTTAACATCACCGTTTTAATAATGATTGAAAATGCTAATCATTGTGATTTATGTTTTTAAAAGGTAATTTGCCTCTTACGATTTTGAACTGCGCACCCTTCAGTAATTATGTTATTAAGCGACGACGTTTTTGTAATAAAAGATAAATGATAATGGAATAAAAGATTTATTATAAATATATATATATATATATATATATATATGAAGCTTAATGAAGATATATATACGAAGGGCGATCAAAATATAAAGGACATAAGTAATGTAACATCATTATTGTAAACGGACCAGTGATTCTTAAATATAAAAGCCAAGCTCGCTTGTAACTTTTATATTCAGTCCCATCGTCGGGCGACATTTTTATATAACGAGATACTTTGTATTGTTTAATAATTACCTGTACCTTGGGCAGAAAGTGCTCATACTCAAGCACTATACTTGAGATAATGTTAATTTAAAAATAACAGAAGAAGAATGTTTTTAATATATGTAAAGAAGTATACATTATTGTATAATTCGTTGCTATGTAATTGTTTATAGATACCTAGTCAACATGTATGTTTCCAAGACAGTTTGAGTGAAAATACGTTAAAAGAGTATCAACTAATAAACCATTTAATACCGATCATCGACTTGTAATTTCGATAGAAAAGGTGAGAATAATAGTGTATATAATAATTGAAGATATTTTTATGTATAAACAATTATTACCACTCAAGATTTACTTTTATCATTAGGCGAACCAGGTTGACGATTACCTTTGGTGAGTCGTTGTATAACTTAGGTCCGAAATTAGAACTACTGGGAAGTAAAAGATTGAAAATACTAATGAGAAAAAAGAAAACCTAGGCGCCAGAAATTTCCAGTTTACTTGCCGCCTGGAATATTTGGAGCCCTAATAATGATCATCTTTACTTTAATGCTGCTATTTAAGATTGTAGAATGTTATTAATATTGTTGTATAATTCATAAAAATATACAGCTTAGATGCAACCATCTCCACTTCAGAGGTCTTTTGATTGAGTTTTATGTGTAATGGACATTTGTTGCTTTAATGTAAATGTCGAACACATTAATATGGGTTCCATCGTGCTCCGAATACAAAATAATGTGTCACCAAATCCTTTGGGACATTCTTCTCAGAATTGCTGGAATAAGCCGCTGAAACAAGTCTCACACCTTCTTTCAATTCATCAGTCGTAGCATAATGTTCTGTTGCAATAACATGTTTGATGAATTCCCAGAGCGAATTATTACATGTTAAGTCCGGGCTTTGAGGTGACCAGTCAAGTGGAGCGAACAATAAAGGCGATCCGTGCAGCGTCCTGAAACCACCTCATTGAGATATTCTTGAACCCAAGTGACAAAATAAGGAGGTGCTCCGTCTTGCTGAAACCAACTATCCCCTCGAATCCTCGGGTTTCCAAAAGGGGAATGAAACAGTTTCTTAGCATATCAAGATGTCAATGTTGGTTAACAAGTCCATCAAAAAAATATGAACCGTAAATTTGTTTGCTGTTCATGCCAGCCCATATGATGATGTTGGGAGGGTTATTCTCAATCTTCTCATAAAAATAAGGGTTTTCCTTTGACCAGAAGACAACATTTCTTGCTCAGGAGCTTCAGTATATGATACATTCATCACTGAAAATGAATTTTTCATATTTCAGGATAGTGCCAAACATTGAAGAAGTGCGTCACATGACTTCTTCCTTCGGTTTAAATCATTGTCAGATAATTCTTGAACAAATTTCGATCAATATGGGTGTAATTTTAAGTCATGTTTCACGTGTTCGTGCAGAGTTGATCGGAGTATACCAAATTCCACGAACCGTTCCCGAGTTGACTTCATTGGTAATCTTTCCACTGACACCCCAAATTCTTTGCATTATTCCTTTCATGTTGATGGTCTACTACTTCGTGGTTTATCCTTAACATTGTCGGTAGACAACATCCCTTTTCCCAACGCAAGAGTGTTCTCTTTGGAGGGAGCTGTTGTCCGAATCGTAGTTGGAAATCCATTCGCACTTGCTCGAACATTTTCCCTGTTCTGTGCCTCTTGTAAACCCAAGTGCTTATAACGATATGTTGTTCAGTGATATAATCTGTTATATCAGCCATTGTTTATACCTGAAATAAGAAAAAAAAAATACATTGTAATTGCGTCATATATTTACAGTTTACATATTTTATACTTAAAAAGGGGTTGACGGGACTTTGTGCCCACAATATACGTAATTATAGTGTATTAATGGGGGGGGGGGGAATGAGTGTCACATGATAAAATATTGATCTTGAACTCACTTAAGCACCCGTGTTTTTAATGTTTTGAGTGAAACATTTATTATTTGGAAAATTCTTAAAGTTGAAAACAACGTATATTGTCGAAGATCAAATTACTTTTTCATAGTGTAGTTTTAAATGACTATTATTTTGTTTGGATATGTGTACATTAAGGACTTCTGTACTTATGAAGGCACTGTGACTCAGTAGTAGAAAGTTCATCTCTGGTGCGGGGATCCCTGGTTCGATCCGGGGCCATGTGAGTGTATGGTGGACGACATCGTGTCCTTTGGGTTTTCTCGGGATTCTCCCGTTTCCTCTCTCATTTCATTTCAGCAATTTCTTTCAAAAATAATTCATTTTCATTCATCATACATCTCCTTTACCCTACACGGCATAAAACGTAAAACTGAAACATTTCATTTCAATTTAACTAGCTGAACTTGCGCTTTCTACACAGCGCATTATTCACATATTAGCATGAATCTTGTTATTCCTCACAGCATTGTACATGTCCCTTTACACACACAAGTGAAAGACGTCTTGATAAAAATCGACAAAGGGTACCAAAAGGGGAGATTTTTTCGATTATTTTTTCAATATCTCCACCGTTTGCAAGATTTGAGCCTAATTCCGGTTGGAGTTTCTAATTCATGTCTGATCAGTGTTTTCTTCCTTCTTGCATTCAGTATATAATAAGAAAATATATTGCGCACACAATTATAATGTCCGTGATATATATAGTGTTCATTAGGCAAAACACTCCAAACAGTAAAGATTAATCTTAGACTGGAGAAATGGTTAGCCTTCGTTTTTCGTTATCGTTTGGCCATGAAATAAATGCTGGAAATTTATACTAACCACGTATACAAATGTGTGGTGTTGGAATGTATAACTCGTAGGATATGATGCTTTACTTTTTAAAATTTCAATACTTTCAGTGTACCCTAAAAAATACAATAAAAAATAACGACCATTTTTAAATATTCAATGAGAACTGAAAATCTACACAATATTTGCAATTAGATCAGTGTAAATTGCATCTTGCTAGAGCTTGTGGTTTCAGAGATATTGTCAAAAGAATTAGCCACAAACATATAAACAGCATTTTAATATATAGATACTCTCACAATTGAAAGTTCTAAACGTGATTAGAAGGTCACATGTATTTAAAGATATCTTTTGAATTTTATCAAATGTTGTAACTCCAGCTATTAAAATTTATCTGCTATGCTAGGACCGTCTTCACTTTCTGTTTAATACACAAAACAACTGATTTTAAGCATTTATTTAAAGTCAGTTCAGATTTTCCTTGGGGATGGGAAAATATAATAGTTCAGTAAAGTAGCACTTCTTTCTAATGCTTAATGTCGTAATAGTGATTCCATTGAGCTATATTCTTCCATCCGATTACCTGTTATTTCTCCACTCTTCAGTGACAATTATCAAACTTCTCTTCTCTAGTGTACAGGGCATTAATACGTGAAGGATGCAATTGAGATTAAAGCATAATAGCAATGCATCTTAATAAGTTTAATTGTCCTTGGTCGGAATTTCATATTATATATATGTTTTTTTTAAATTGAACATAAAAGATAGCTTAATAGAATCTTCCTGTTTTTAGTTATTGATTTTATATCTTTTTCCTGAAAGAATATCCGCGACCTTCAAAACTTTCCTGCTGGGAAAACTTTCCAACTTAGCAACTTTGCATTTAGACGTTATACCTCGTGTTTCAAATTTCAAGGTTGAATGTGACGTATTTAATTTTCCGTCCTTGACATTCGACAAGAAGCACACTTACTACCGTAATTTGATTTTGCCCTTTGATTTTCTTTATTTAATAATATTTATCACAAGTGAGTCTGTATGTCTGATAATCTGCGTTATAGGTCATGCGTTAACTTTCTTCCTTTTCAATTTTTTGTAAATAAAGTGACGGAGACGTTATGAATATTACGTATCAGCAGAATCAATACCCAAATTGAGTTAAACTTATCTACAACTGAAAATCATTTAAGATGATTTGTGTTCAGACTTTGAACTAGGGATGCTAATTTAATAGCATGTACAAGATGAATTTATTAGTAATACCGCGAAGTAGTCTTACTGAAGACAACGATTTTCGCTATCCCAATGCTGTGTGTTTAAATTGATCGTTTTGTACGATATTTTGTCAGGTATGTGAAATTGAAATAACAGTGAATCCTGTCTATGTTAGCTACCTTTGTTTCAATTAAAAAGTGGCTAACTTTGACTGATGGACAACTTACAAAAGTAAATTATTTTCTAAACTAAAGTTATTATAGAGTATAACATACGTATTTCTAATGTAGCGTATTATTTACATATTTCAATAGTGCAACTTGTACAGTACTTACCAAAGCTTCGGTATGTTTTTCTATCCTTTCCACGTATGACCATAGATGCACGTAAGATCCTCAGTTCTAGGAAACACTTGAAACTCTCTTAAGTAGCTAAAGCGAAAAGCGGTCGAGATACGTGTGTATTAATATACTTCCATACGAAGAGGGTTGAATAGCATGCAGAGGAACGCCATAGAGACTTGGGATACTATCTTTGCCTCCTGTATTTTTGACCAGTCGCTCTTAATAGTTAGGCAAGAATTTTCAAATATTTATTATCCGAATGTAATGTAGTCTTGTCTTAGAGTTTCGTTTTAATTTCTTTATTATCATAATGTGTTAGTGGACATATAATTTCCAAAATAATTTTCTTTTCATGCGTCATTTTGTAAAAGGATAATTATCAATAAACAGATAAGAACTGCACTCATGGCGACTTTGTAGTGGGGTACGTTCTCCGTTGGACCTCAAGCCTTATTGGCGTATGGCGAAGAGCATCTTGTCCTTGAAATTTTAGATTTTTTGTGTTTCGGGTCACTTTCTCATTTTCTTTTTTTAAGGTCGTTTGCTATCACTCATCATTGTTCTCCATAACCTGGAGCATAAATAGTGGATATTGAACTAGGTATGATTTCCAGAATTCATTCAACTTTTGCTCTTTTCCTTGTATAGTATAGGAAAGTTCAAATTGCCACAATATTTACAGTTTGTACTTCTGTAACTGAAATAAGCACAATATTCGGAATACAGATACATATGTATATATATGAAGTGAGATATTTAGTGTAATGTCTCATATTATGGTCTGTTAAGTAAAAGAAACAAGCGATAAATAGAAATGAATGATTATCAAAGTATTAGTGAGATGAGAACATGGGGGATCGAAAGGGAAAACCTAATCTTGCTCAACAAATTTATGTAGGAGGTAAAAGAAAACAGATGCATAGTATATTTTGTCTGTCATACTGTATATAATAGTTTATTCCTTCTTTGACTATTTGTAAAAGATATTTTGTTTTTTCTTTTCAGTAATGAGTGTCCCTGTTGTGCCTCGGTTTATTGTCCAACTAACAGACCAGAAGTTCTACAAATTGCTGCTGAACAATCGCCCAGTCGTATGGACTGTAGCTAAGCGGTGTCGATCCTCGAATGGTCTCCGTCCTATCGTTGCACTGCAGAGCAAAATTGAGAGCGGTGAGCTGATTGCAGATGAGTATCAAATCAATGTCGCTGAGAAGTTGCAGCGAGTGTATGACGATATCAAAAATTATGTTCCCCCAACGAAAGGATTTTTTCAGAAGTTGCTGGGAACATCCAGCGTAGAGAAAATTCCAAAAGGACTCTATCTTTATGGTGCTGTGGGGGGTGGAAAGACAATGTTGATGGACTTATTCTACGATTGTTGTGAAATTGATAGAAAAAGGAGAGTACACTTTAATTCATTCATGTTAGATGTTCATGCAAGAATTCATGAAGTGAAGAAGCATATTGTCAAGAATGTTCATAGTACGAAGCCACAGCCTTATGATCCAATACCACCAGTAGCTGCAACCATTACCAACGACGCATGGTTACTTTGTTTTGATGAATTTCAGGTGAGTTCTTGTACAAATGCGTACTTAGTGTAAGACTCGTTTTAAAGTGAGCTTTCTGGTAGACAAACATCGCGTGCGTGGGTTTTCTCGGGGTTTTGCCGTTTCCTTCCAGTTTCTTCATTCCACCATTTCATTCATTTCTCATCATCCGTCCCCTTGAGCCTAGCCGGCATAACAATGGGACGTAAAATTTAAAGATTTTATTTCATTTTCAAGACTCATTTTACTTTTGGTTTCCGAGTGGGATAATGCGCTCGCGTTTAGGGTGAATGTGAGTCTGAGTTTAAAGCCACACTGTCTTAGTGTACATGGCAAACTCGCTGTATGTAATGTTACGGTAGTCCGTCGGTTTACGATAGTTCCTTTACCCGAATGCCGTTTGCGGAAGTTGTCCGAGATCATTATTGGTTGGAGAGATTTGATTATTTATCCCGTTTACTTATACAAGCATTTTAAAGTCTCAATTATTTCAGAAAGAGCAGCGGCCAGATCCTAGCTCTCAATGTTAACCTTTATTGCAGCAAATAGGAAAATTTCCGTACACTGTGATTCCCCACCGAATTCTTGATTTTGATATGTGAGTTACCCTCTTTAATATAATCTATCAATTGTAATTCTCTCCATTTTCCTTCCACCACACTTCCTGTCGAAACTAATTTCTTTCTCACGTTTTAGTTATCTCCTATATTAGAAAGTAATCTATATTGATGTTCAGGTTTAATTTTCTACTTAGGCATGATACTTCTTTCATATAAGTTGATATGAATTACTGTACAGAATATTGTTTGTGATAACAATGAATTTTCCGATAGTTGACACTCTCCATTATTAAAAATGTAAAAGCTGCATTCTTGTACAGTCTTTACTGTTGCATCGCGTAATTTAAGAACTTCTGTTGACAATTAATTATAATATTTTTGTCTGTTTCTTTTAAATTCTATACTTTCTAGAGGCAAAGTTGAATTTTGTTAAATCTATCTGAGCTTATTTTAAATTTTCGTATATTGAATTATTATTTTCTACGTCTACTGTGTATATGAAGCTTCAATCCAAGGTTAGATAAAATGAAGAAACTCTCATCGTATCAAATGTCACTTCGCTGACTCACACGTCATACTACGTTCGGTAGTAGACACTTGTGCAAGGAGAAAGAAAGCTGTCTTGAATGAATATGCTAAATAAAAGAATAAGATAAGTAAAGTCACGTGAAAATATTAGAGAATTTGTTAAATGCACCTAAATTTAGTTCTTTCTTTGTTCATTGAAGGCTCTAAGCTCTTTCACGGATCAGAATATTTGATGGAAGTATTAGTTTAATTCATTAGTTTGTGCCGTTTGGAGTCAATGGATACACTTTGAGGATTGAACTAATGAGATAATGAATCACTGATATATTCTTTCTCATTGTTCGTGCGGTTATTCCCAACGTTCATGCAGTTGATGATGCCTTTACGAAGAAGAAAAAATCGGTGGCTTAAATGTATAGAAATCATCAATGAAATTTTGAAGCTGCTCATTATTTTCGAAGGATGTGCCTCGGAGTACATTCGACAGAGACCGGAAAAGATGGTAATATCTAGAAGCAACATCTGAGTAATACGCCAGATATGGAAGAACCTTCCATTGCAGTTACTGATTAATGACAGTATCATGTGTGCTACAAGTGCTGTAGCGTTGTCCATATGGATGATGATGACATGACGTTTATCCGGTCTTTTTTCTTGAAGTGCTGCATGACGTTGGAGTTGATCACAGTATACAGAAGCAATGATAGTACGATTACGGGGTAGAAGGTCACTGTAAGTAATTCCTTTCATGTCCCACCAGACACACAATAGTCCCAGTTGTTTTCTTGAAATACAAATCCTGTTGGGTCAAGATATTGCCTGTCTAGGCTGGCCCATTCCTTCCTCTGCTTAAAGTTCACGTACATGTACCATTTCTCATCTCTGGTAACAATACGTAATTGAATGGGCTGATGTTGGCGACAGGATGTGCATAAGTAAAGAACCACATATGAAAACATGCTGGGGTTTGTCTGCACTGAGTAAATGATGCACCCACGAACCCAGTTTTTAAACCTTTCTCGTAAGTTGAAGATGTTGCACAACAGTTGTTTGTTCACTGCTTATAGATCATAGGCCACAGTAGATCAAGTCATACAAATTGCCCTCATCAAAATGGAATGGGTAACCAAAACGTGGGGCATTGCTCAAGTTAAACTTTCTCCATTGTGGAACGTATCAGACCATTTCTTGGTGGTCCCTTCAGCAGTAGCGTGCTCTCCATACACTGCTCAGTTTTGTCTGGATACCTGCGGCACTAGAACCTTTGCTGAACTCGTATAGGAGAACACGAGATGCAAATAAGTGTTTCAACATGCTGTTTTTAGAAGCGCTTTTGCTCATGAATACGGTAACAGTATATCGTAATTAAAGATATGTGTTATCGCAAATAGTGAAATATGTTTATTTTTCAATGTTTATGAGGGTTTATGATTTTCGACCATCTCATATTTCACTAATAACTATGTTGTTGTAGTTCAGCGCCCATTGAAGCATCAAGGCATATAAGATAGTTTAAAGTGGAATCGACTTAATGCTTTCGAATTTTAGTGTTTTCCCTCTAGGAATCGAACGTAGGTTCACATGCATCAAAGAAGAAAAAACTCAAAACTAATTTAGTAGTAATATGTAAAGAAACCAATAGTTAAGAACCTAACTGAAACTGCAATAGCTTTTGTGTATACTTACTCGTGAGTATTCAATGAACAAAGTATAGATTACTTTCATGTTTTAGAATAGCATGGGAAAGTTTCATTTTGATTCATTAAATTTAGTTAGTAGTGTTGAACTTAATAATAATTCTTTGCAGCTATAATATATAATTTTATTTTGGTTTTACAGGTTACAGACATCGGTGATGCCATGATCCTGAAGCGACTGTTTACTGAGCTTTTTAACAATGGTGTTGTTGTTGTGGCCACAAGCAACAGACCGCCGGATGATTTGTATAAAAATGGCCTTCAGCGATCGAATTTTGTTCCTTTCATAAAGGTTCTCAAAGACCATTGCGAAGTGGTAGCTCTGGACTCTGGAATAGATTATCGATTGAAAACTCTTCCGGGCAAAGAGAAGACATACTTTGTGTAAGTGTTTGCTGACTTTCTTATGTATATTTCTTTCTTCTTTGTTTTAAGTCAGTATTTGTACACATCTAAGAGAAATACAGTGCTTAATGGTGAAACTATTGTTTCCGAACCTTGGAGAGAAGCTCACAGGACGACAGAATCGTGATCATATTCTTTGAGATTTCTTGTAATTACATTCGAATTACAAGTGTACAACAAACCTTCCGTAAATTAAATGTTGGAAACAAGATTTCTGAAGAGAATTAGTAGCTGGCCCGCAGCCAGATTAAACAGAGGAAAGAAACAAATCAATTCATGAAAGAAATTCTATAATTTCTTCCATGTTAGTTGTTGGCACCTAGTATTAATCGCATGTGGTAGAAGATTGATAAGGGTGAAAATATTATTTTGATTCGTTGTTAGATTCCAAGATATGATGAGATGTGTTTGATGATATGTTACTATCGAGGACTAGTTGTAGGAAGTAACGAGAATTAATATTTTATCAATTGACAATCACGTTAAGAAATGGAGTAATTTGTACAATAATTCGTAGAAGATTTAGAATAATAATCCTTGAGTGGGTTACAAGAATAGAGAAAATAGCTAAGTAGTTATTAAGTAGTCATTGTATGTAGACGTTAGTAACTATTAATAAGGTTAGTTGATTCAACTTAGATGCTGTATTTTGAATATTAACAGCTACGACGTACATGATTTTTCCTTCATGAATGCACCTGATAAGATGGTGTATCGATATGGATTTGATTAATACCACCCCTTTTTAATTCTAAGATTTGGTCGTGTTTGGTTCATGAAAGGTTCTATTATGTGGAAATTTTTATTCCACGTGTGAAGAACAGAAAGCAAACCTAAAGTAATACTGACGCGTATTATCACTAATAGAGAGCTCCCACAGTGCTTTTGAAGCATGTGTATTTCGACTATGAAGAACGGACATAATAATTACTTTTTACATATAATAGTTCGTAAAGAATAAGAAAAATATATACTTAAACTTATGTAGAATTCCGTCTTGCAGTGTTAAATTCCATCTACGATTTTCCAGCTTTTATGTAAGCTCCTTCTAATAAAAGGGAGGTTTACTACTAAATAGATTATAGAGTTAGAAATGGAAGGGAACTTAACCTAACACAAAATAAAGTAAATATAAAAACGAATTTTCAACAGTATTGTAAAGTATAGCCCACAATCTCCTTGGTGAAGAGTTTAGACAGAAGTTAGTAATAATTAGTCCGAACTTGCACATAGGTGAAGAGTTTAGACAGAAGTTAGTAATAATTAGTCCGAACTTGCACATAGCGAACTTTGTGTAAAATAATCACTTATGCTCATTTTATTTTGTTTGATTTGGATTGGACTAAAAATTGTCTTTCATAGGGGCGGGGGCGGGGGGCTCAAAAAAATATTCTTTCGACCTAGGCGCCAGCTCTGAAAACCAGGCGCCACAATAATATAAATCCAATTTGATACACATGTGTAAGTTTAACTTAAGGTATAAAAAGTACAAGTTTATGTTCGTTTTATCAATTAAAGGTAGTAGTGATTGAAGGTAATAAAAGAATAGTTTTACAAAGCAGAAGTATGTGCTTTCTGTGCATATGCTTATGGTTTGAGCACTGAAATACCAATTCTCAACTGTTCTGGATAGATCAAAATTCCCTATTGATGAGACATTTATGTTAACTCTGTTATTTGGCCCTGTTTCCTTATAAGCAACATCGCTTTCTATTGCGTTATACGAACGAATGATAACTTCAGTTGGCACTATTTCTTCCATACAGTACTCTGCGGATCACTTGTTTAAATAGTTATCTTCTGAACAGAGGACAGTCAAATTCAGTACTGCAGAACCGTTATTTGCAGAGTTCTGCGAAAATTTGTTGCGTTTGTGGTTTCTTGGTCAGTAAGAAGATATTTCAACAAAATACTCATGTGAATATTTCAAATTATAATTGGCCATAGTAATGACAGTGTTGCTTATTATCAACACATGACTAGCTATTTTAAACTTTGTTTTATGTCCTAATTAGGTCACAAATATGATTTCTTCGGATCTTGCAATAATCACACCACAGTTTAATACCGAAACTTTTCTATTTCATTTAATTATTATAAGTTATTTCCTTCTTTAACAGTAAATCCGAAGAACCTGCCAATGAGGAAGCAGACAGAATTTTCAAGTTCCTGTGTGCGAAAGAGAATGATGTGGTACGGCCAAGAACCTTGAACGTCAGAGGTCGAAATATGACACTGAAAAGGACTTGTGGTCAAGTGGCTGATTGTACTTTCGAAGAATTGTGCGATAGGGTAAGTACTCCTTCACTCAAATCAAACTCAGGCACGACAAACCAAATACCCAGGTTAGAATCCCGACCCTTTCACTCTTTGAATAGATTCTAATTTGCACGTACTAAAGATACTTGTGAGAGAAAAATCAATTGTTCTCTTCATTGTATAATATCTTATTTAAGCGACATAGATGTTCATGAATATAAGCACTGGGCTATCAGAGAACATCAGGAGTTGTGGTACATGCATGTGATTTGATTGATTGATTTTTTGAGTTTAACGTCCCTTTCCAGCAGCAAGGCTATATGAGACGTGGACCTACTGATTAACGTGGAATCCGCACCACATGAGCTCCCGCCGGGAATCGAACTCGGGCCTCCCACGCCAAAGGCGCGTACGCTAACCCCACAGTACGCATGTGATTTGAATGGCAGCACAAACTTCATGAGTGAAAGTATGCGGTTGGTCAGGAAGCAGACAGGGTAGCGTATTGGTTAGGACACTGGCACATTAAGCTGAAGATTTGGGTTCGATTCCCGGTATAGTCTTTACATTTCATTAATTCGCACCTATAGGTATAGTGAAAGAAAATTGAAATCGGATGTTTCCACGTATCATATAATATAATATTCGCATAGTTTTCTTCTTATATTATTTATAGTATGTATGCAACTATACTGTTTCGGATTTGTAGCTGCACATAATAAAACACTTCCGTCAAAAGTTGAATTAATTACATTTTGTACACTAAAGCTTAGTACTTTTTAAAAGTAATAGTAATAATAATCTTATATGTAAAAATGAATGTTTGTATGTTTGCCTCATATACCAATCCACATCATTGACTTGACTATCTTCTAGGTAGCTATACCGATGAGATCTAGAAGACACCGTAGTCTGTTTAGAATATTTTTATGCGACCCTAAGGGAAGTTTAAAATTTATGCCAGAAATGAAGTACGAATATCTCCGAAGCCCTTCAAATTAGGGAAATGAAACTCGGTGTATAAATTCCTAATTAAAAATAATTAAATACGTATCTGAGCGGTTTCATAAATTTCGCTTCTAACGGAGAAGGGGGAACATTTTCTGTAATATGGTTTGTATATTTGTCCCTTATACGAATCCACACAATTCAACCTTTTAACTACACAATTCAACCACGAACTAATGAATTAAACTAATATTTCCATCAAGTATTCTGATCCGTGAAAGAGCTTAAAGTCATCAATGAACAAAGAAAGAACTAAATTTAAGTGCGTTTAACAGTGACTTTACTATTCTGATTTTTTTACTTAGCATATTCGTTGAAGACAGCTTTCTTTTTCCTTACACAAATGTCTACTATCAAACCTAGTATGACGTGAGTCAACGAAGTGATGTTCGATACAACGAGAGTTTCTTCTTATTTATCTAACCTTTGAATTGAAGCTTCATATACACAGTAGGCATAGAAAATAATAACAATTCAATATGTGAAAATTTAAAATAAACTCAGACAGTGACCTTCTACCCCGTAATCGTACTATCATTGCTTCTGTATACTGTGATCAACTCCAACGTCATGCAGCACTTCAAGAAAAAAGACCGGATAAACGTCATGTCATCATCATCCATATGGACAACGCTACAGCACTTGTAGCACACATGATACTGTCATTAATCAGTAACTGCAATGGAAGGTTCTTTTATATCTGGCGTATTTCTCAGATGTTACTCCTAGATATTACCATCTTTTCCGGTCTCTGTCAAATGTACTCCGTGGCACATCCTTCGAAAATAATGAGCAGCCTCAAAATTTCATTGAGGATTTCTATACATTTAAGCCACCGAGTTTTTTTTTTTTTTTTTCCTTTCTTCGTAAAGGCATCCACCAACTGCAAGAACGTTGGGAATTACCGCACGAACAATGAGGAAGAATATATCAGTGACTCATTATCTCATTAGTTCAATCCATTCAAGTGTATCCATTGACTCCAAACGGCACAAACTAATGAATTAAACTAATACTTCAATCAAATATTCTGATCCGTGAAAGAGCTTAGAGCCTTCAATGAACAAAGAAAGAACTAAATTTAGGTGCATTTAACAAATTCTCTAATATTTTCACGTGACTTTACTTATCTTATTCTTTTATTTAGCATATTCGTTGAAGACAGCTTTCTTTCTACTTACACCAGTGTCTACTATTAAACGTAGTATGACGTGTGAGTCAGCGAAGTGATATTCGATACGATGAAAGTTTCTTCATTTTATCTAACCTTTGGATTGAAGCTTCATATACACAGTAGACGTAGAAAATAATAACAATTCAATATGCGAAAATTTAAAATAAACTCTGACAGATTTAACAAAATTCAATTTTGCCTCTACAAAATATATAATTTAAAAGAAACAAACAAAAATATTACAATTAATTGTCAACAGAAGTTCTTAAATTACATTTTGCAACAGTAAAGACTGTACAGGAATGCAGCTTTTATATTTTTGATAATGGAGAGTTTCAACCATCGGAACATTCATTGTTATCAGCAACAATATTCTGAAAATGAATTCATATCAACTCATTTCTTATATAAAAGGAGTATTATACCTAAATAGGAAATACTAAACTTTTGAAATGAGTTTTTGAATATAGTTAATATTAAAATGTATCTAAATGTGAAGAGAATAGTCATTGGACACAGATTAAATTTTTAACTATCTAATATCATTTTGAATTCATTTGTGGTTTCTTTTCTGTTTTGGTTGTTAGTTGATACGGAAAATTAATAGAAGCTTCCTTGAAGAAAGGAGAGAAAGGAAGTAATTACTGACTGGGAGTAGAATAACTTAGTACAATTTCTGAGATGTATTTGTGTCAAACAAATCTTGGTTCAATTGGATTAGGATTAGGAATTAATTTCGGGCTTTCGACGTCAATGACCCGTCACACATAAAAGAAATGACGTTCCTCGGCGATCTCACTACCCGAGGAATCGGATTTTGTAGAGAGTAAACACTGATATCCGTTGCACTGTCGGACGGCCGATTTCTGAATGAAAACTATAATACCAGATAGTGGTTCTCAACTAGGGGGATACCATGCAGTTCTACCGTAGTGGGTTAGTATCAGGAGAAATGAGGTAAAGAAAAAAGAAGTTAATCTATGCATATATGCATTGTGGACATATATTTGAAATTGAGGGTTGACCATAAAAAGGGTATGCACGCAGTATGTGAAAAAAGAATATCCAACCGTACTATTCAGTATTATCGTCCGCAGATGAAGCCCTCTCCCCCTTCCCCCGAAATGTCTTGCAAGTTATTTTGATTAGTGTGAATGGTGGTAAATTTGATATATTTTTTAACATGTTGTCATATTACAAGTAGATAACGAAATACTAACCTTGATCTCCACTTAAGCATCCGCACCAAAGATGTAAACTAGAAGGTACACATTGTGTGACGCTGACGTTCATCAACCCTTCAAGTGATATATTGGTATAATAAATTCACAGTTGCGCTGTGTCAACAAATTTTTTGTAACGACTGAAAATTTTACCATTGTAAGTCTATGAATCAATGTAGAAACAGTTACATACCGGTGATGATGACAAGGATCGTCGAAACGTTTAGTAAAAAATTAATAAAGCGACTGCGTAAGTGGAGTTAAGGTTCGTATTGCATTATTAAATATGCATCTTACCAGTCATTTAGAAATTTTAAGTTTGATATCTTCAGATTATGCATTCTTAAACATTAGATGTTTACATTTTTATATATAGTTTGCCTTCTTGATTTAATACATCTTATTTTTCAGCCTCTGGGAGCGAGCGACTACTTGACGATGTCCCAAGTGTTCCACACAATAATCATACGTGATGTTCCTCAGCTCAGTTTGAAAACTAAATCTCAAGCAAGGCGGTTTATTACACTTATAGACACCCTGTATGATAACAAGGTGAGTCCATTTGTAGTGTTGTATTACGTCAGCATATGAAAGTCAATAAACCTGTAATGCATAAAATTCTCATAATTTCACTTTTGCATATATACTCTGTTGCTCCTTAATTGAATCAGTCATTGCGAAAAGGCCATATGTCCATCCCCACCACATTTTCACTTTAATGCAAATTTGAGACGTGCGCAAAGGAACGCGCCTCCCCTGTGAAAAGACCAATTGTGTGGTGACATTATGCTACATATCCTACACTATTGCCTCAATATCATCGATGCCATTGTACACGCGAGCTTGCAATCCAAAGTTTTTTCTTTCTCCTCAACAATTTACTTTGGTGGATATATGGCCTTTTTCGAAATGTCTGATTCAATTTCAATATACCTTCATATTCATGGTCCTTTGTAATGTATGAACGTGTTGTAAGATACCGCTCAGAAATGTTTCCAAGTGTTGTTTTTAGATTTATACTCGCTTAATTCCGTTGTTATGATCATAGTTATTACTACTTATTTTCTGTTGAGGATTATGTATGCGGTTTAAGATTTAACGTGCAAAGTCATGTAGTTTTTAGTACTTAATTTGGAGGTAAATTAACAACATTTCTTATATTTACAGGTAAGGCTTGTCATTACGGCCGATGTTCCTCACCGGCAGCTGTTTCTTACGAAAGCTCCCGACGAACAAATATTTGATGAGCACAGAGCACTCATGGATGATTTGGGAATTTCAGTTGGATCGGTATGTACAAGTAATTTTTTCAGTGTATCAAAGAAAAGCATTCTTTGTGTTTAGTTTGATCTCTGTTTGCATTTCAGAATATTTACATTCATTCTGAACCTAGAATGTATGTTATTAGCTAAAATACCGCTAAAAGCTGACATCATTATATCAAATACTACTAAACAGGAATTTACTTTGAAAAAGCTTTTTGACTAGAGATGGCATCTTGACTAAGTTCTCCTCACCCATGTATCATCATTAATTTTTCATAATAATAATTAATGTGATAAGTTTGATAAAAGCCCTGTTCCATAATGCTTACTCTTACAGTAGTGATTTCAAAACACTGTCCCCAGTGGGGACTTCCAATATATGCTTGATGAAGAGGAAATGTGGCACACATTAAATGTAACCAGGTAGGGAGGGGAGTTTTTTCCAGGGCCACGCTCTGAATTATCACTGCTTACTTGGAATCAAAATATTGGGTAACTACAGCTATACTTCAAGATTCTCAAGGCACATTTTGTTCTATATATCAGTGGTGGATTGATATAATTACTTTCAATTATATAGTGGTGATTGCGTATATATATATATATATATATATATATATATATATATATATAGATAGATAGATATATATATATAGATAGATAGATAGATAGATGGATAGTGGATAGATAAAATATAATATTCTTTAATTCAATACATACCATAGTTCTCACATTCTTCGCTGTTAATTGAAATGGGGTAAGGATAAGTGTTATAAACATCTAGCAACGCCACTGCTTTTTTTTAAGAAAAAAAGAAAGAAAGAAAAACTTTGAAATGAAAATGAAATGAAATCTGAGTTTTACGTCCCACGGTTATGCCGGTTAGGCTAAAGGAGACGGTGATGATGAGTAATGAATGAAATGGTGGAATGAAGAAAGTGGGAGGAAACGGGAGAACCCCGAGAAAACCCACGTACACGGTGTTTGTCCACCACAAAGTTCACTTGGCGGGGGCTGGGATCGAACCCGGGACCCCAAGCACCAGAGGTGAACGCTCTACCACTGACCCACCGCGGCACCAAGAAAAAATTTAAAATTTTTAGCATTTTCAGCAAACGTCTTTGGAAAATATAGCAATTAGAACGTATATCTAGAAATTCTTGGGCCTGTGAAACGAAATTTCTCAGGGATCTAATCTAAGGGCTAATTGTGTACTTTTTATATTGTAATTATGTTTCCAGTATTTGCTGATAATTCATTTTCTATTTCCGCTTCGGTATTTCTTTGTTCCAATTATATACAGAGGCGAATAGACTTCCATATAAACGAAATGCAAAGAGCATGGATCTGCGCAGGCGCAGCGCAGAAACATGAAAGTTGAGTGTTCGTCGAAGCCTAATGGTTTCGAAAGTGAGTCAATTCTGGGAAGGCTACGTTGTAGCACTTTCTGATATACACACTTCAGTTGTTCCAGCTTCGTCAAACAGCACCACCAATACAGATTTTCTGTTGGACGGTCCACTATGAATGTCATAGTGCGACGAAATGCAACGCAGCCGTCCCCCGACTAAGCCACTTCTGAAATGAGCGACAGTGAACCTGCACTAGCGATGTTGCACGGAATTAAGACTTTGACGATGTCGGAGAATCCATCAATATACCTTGCTTGGTCACACATTTTCATATGTCCCAACAACGATGATGTTTACAAAAAGTTATGGCTTAAGGCTAATGTTCTTGTGCTGAAAGCCAGAGATATTTTACAACAGGAAATCGAGCTGCAGGAATTGTATGAGTGCCACTTGGCAAGATATCAGTGGAAGTTTGTAATTACATTAGCGAGGCATTGATATATTTGGCCGAGTGTATAAAGATCCGAGCAATTCGAAGTGTACGAAGCTTTAATGCTCAAAGACGAAACAATTTCGTTCTTCAATACAGTGAAAGTTATCCAAACGCTTTTATGTTTGTGGCTGAATTTTGTTACTGGGAAAATTAAATCTACGTGCGTTGCCAACCAATACTGCTATTAACAGGAATATGTTTTGACAGGTATTTACAACAACGAAATCCGCACACTGTTTTAAGCAAACAGCAACCGAGTGGAGCGTCATCAGAAGAAGGCGTCCAGGGAAATGTAGGATAGGGATTCGTTTAATCCCGTACAGTGACATCTCAGCGAAGAGTCCTGATTTGAGTTCAGTAGATACTGTGTCTTTGGATTTCCGAAAAACCGCCTTTTTTAAGAAGGCACAGAAATGTGCACAATTTACGGTCTCTGGAGTGGAATAAAATATTGATTTTAGCGTCCCTTTCAGCAGCGAGGCTCTATGAGACATGGGCCTACTGCTTAACGTGAGATCCGAATCACGTGAGCTTCCGCCGGGAATTGAAACTGGATTGTTCGCTATCCACACAGCCACAAGGGAGCTCGCAAAGAGGTCTTCTCCAATCGAAAGTGCGCTTCGGACAATCGTAAAGAATGCTGGTAGTTACATAAAACTCAGCTGGTAGTGGAAGGCCGGACTGTCATAGGCGAGTGAACACTTCAAAGTCGTCTATATGGAGGTCTTATCAGCCTTGCCATTATATGTTTATTATTGTATTTCCGTTTATGACTGAATTTAATATTCTTCAAATAGTTTCTTCAATATATTCATATTGTGCAACTATTGCTTACTTTCTATATTGTGTCTTTTGCAGGAGAGCGCATCCGCCAATCTCTTTACCGGCTCGGAAGAAATCTTCGCCTTTGACCGAACTGTATCCCGGTTGTCCGAAATGCAAACGAAAGAATATTGGGAACAATGGGATAAACAGAATGAACCAGCGCATCTTCATGCAGTTGCGCAATAGTTCTGTGCAGCGGCGTATGTTGCACAATTTGTATAGTATTGTATAGTGCTTGTATAGAACCCTGTAAATATTAAATTATTTTTAAACACAAAGAATCAACTTTAAGTTATATGTTGTCATTTTTTAAAAATAATTTTTGTAGATTTTGTTGTAGTATTTTTACATTGTAACATACCGTATTGTGTGTGTACTTGAAGTATTTCCAGCAACTCAAAGGTACTCAATCAACAACAATTTTCATTTTCTCGTAATTTTGGTGATACTCCTTTTATTAAAATAATAATAATAATAATAATAATAATAATAATAATAATCATGCATATCTGTATCTGCTTATTAACACAGTGTATAGCATAGTAGCATATGCTTTTAATATTGAATTAAGAATCGTGGTAAGAAACAAAAATCTACAGCCGTTCATATTTGTAATTATACTGATAATTTCTATACGTAGTTCATGCGTTAATGCCCAATATAATTTATTTTTATTATTATTACTATTAGAAAGCACCAGAGACGTTAGTGTATACTTTAATGTTCAACATAATTTTTTCGGTTATTTTAGGAAAGTTAAACATACTGTTTGTTGTTCAAATTTTAAATGTAACTCGCCTTAGAAGAAAATATTCTGTGATGATATCTGAGTGCTTTCTTGCCTAAACAAAGAAACAAACAAGAAACTGTACTAAATACCGTGACACTTGTTTGATTGATCACTATTGGCTCTGTAAACTGTCTAACTTTACAAGTGGCCAGGCTAACAATCATATATAAAAAGTTTAGAGAAGAAAGGCGAAATGATTTTCTTTAAAGTTAAAAAAAATCAGATTTGAATTTCGTAACCTGGTATATTGCTCAAATAAGTAACATGTTATATCAATGTTAAAATGCGTCCTGTCAGTTCCAGATGTATTTTGAACAGAAAAGAAAACTATGATTTCAAAATTTAAAATTGTTCTTTTAGCGGAGTGGGGAAAAGTGGGATCGCCTTTCTTCTCTGGACTCGAGCTTCGTAGTTTTACAATAGAACAGCCAACGTGGAACAAGTAGCAAAATTACAGCAGTAGTCAACATAAAATATTTTAGTGCCAATATTAATACTAAAATATGAAGTTTTAATTGACTTGAGAAGCATTTATTATACATGCATTTCTTGTAAGAGTTGTTATGTTACAAAAGCGAGAATTCAGTTGTTTTAACACAATATGTCAAGATGAAATAACCAGACAGATTATTACTGAGATTATAAATATCTGGCTTTGTGCATTACTTAATTATGGTTAATAGTTAACTGCACTCTGCAATGTATTTGATCGAATATTATTGATAATTATTCTTTTTCTCTAAGAGTTACGAGTGATACTATGGAAACCTATTTTTCGAACTTCTATACATGTCGTAATGTACGAAAACTGTAAATATGTGTAACTGTAATATACTGAGAAAAAAAAATGAATAATTGTAAATACTGTCATTTAAGAAAGAAAAAAAGTACTATTTTGAAACCGGACATATACAACAATAATGTGTCTCAATTGAGCATATTATTACTCTGAACTTGCTTGAATTTCACTTGTTTTATGTAAAGAAAAAAATTACGGGTGCAGTGTTATGGTGGTACTCACTTTTCATTTACATTTTCCATTATTGTGTAGTCTTTATGTAGTTTTAATTTACTTTCAGAAAGCATTCAAGTCTTCTTTCGTATCCTATGCATTTTCGAGGTCTTTTTCCTTTCTTCATGTGGTTTCTGAACAGGAGCCGATGCACCACTTGTTGATGGTTGAGGTTCTTGTTCTTTCTTGAATGTCCTTGTGCAGGTTGTGTACTACCTCTTCAAGATCCCGCTTTTATCATACGAGCCCGTGCAGCAAACCTTTGTCTTCTGTTTTTCTCCCAGTTCATGAAAACAGTAAAGTCTTTCGTAAGCAAATAATCAAATTACAATCTACTCGTTCGGATATATAGATAACTAAAAACAGACATGCACCTGCATGTCTTCATCTAGCCTCCTGGGCTCCGCTCTCATTTGTCTGGTCTAAGGCTAACAGCTAACATCAGGTATCTTATGCATTTTTCGAGTTCTTTTCTTTCGTTTTCCTTAATACTTTTAATGCTCAGGATAAACCACTGTAACTCAAAAGTTTGGTGCTTTCAGTGTGTATGTCTGTAGATAACCTTAAATTATCAAAACAATTTATACCTTTTTTTCTTTCAATACAAATCTTCCTAATCGTGCAGTATTCCTGATTTTTATTCCTTTCTCCTAGGCTTAATTCCATTTAAACAATCCACAATCTATACTTTAGTGTTGTGTCCATTTTTCTTTGATTTTGTCTGTGGGCTCTGTTGAGTACTGTTTTAAGAAGTACTTTATTAAGTTTATTTCTGATCATCTTGTGAGACCACTTTTCGAAAGTTTGTCATGTTTTATAGTTTCAGAAATTTGACATTTGTCCAGTGTATTGAGAATGTTGAAATGAAAAAAAAAAAAAAAAAAAAAAAAAAATCACAGGTTCGAGTGTTACGTTGCATCTGATTTCATAAATTGCTAGTAGGAGTTCGAGGCGAGCTTTTATTTTCAAATTTGAACGGGTATTCCTTCATTGTAAACTTTACTTGTACTGCACAATATTGAGATACAAATTAAAAGACTGCAGAATAAATTGTTATATTATGGATATTGTGAAATTTGAATGATAATTACATTTATGGTATTACATATGTAAAAATGATGTTGATATGTTTCAGAATGAACATGAAGTTATATTCTTAATGAACATGAACATGATTGTGACTTATGAAATTTTTATTGTGTATGGTTTAGACATAGTATACACAAATATATTCTTATTATGCATTAAATATATAGAATGTCCGAAAAAGCCTCGTTGTTAAACCAGATCATAATACATAGGGATCTACTTAAATTAAGAGGTAACGAATTCCACTGTAGAGAGCCAAATATTACAACGATAGGATAATTCATATTGTCAGTCTGATTACACGTGACTCATTTTGTAATCTATAGATTTTCATGGATTGGAAAGCCAGGGAGTTTAGTTTTATAAAAGGCTTATCTTGCCGGTAATCTTCGTGGATTTCATCAAATGAACAAGGTCCAAATAGGCTTCTAGAGATAGCATCATTCATTACTGGATTGTTGAAAGTGATCATGCTGCTTCTGATGTATGTAGTAGCTTTGGCGTAATGATTTTTTTTCTTTTATGAAATGTGTCCTCTCTGTATGAATTTATACCGATGTTAATGATAAATATTTGCAACAAGAAAGCAAATATGTTTGAAAACTTGCATTAATCTATCATAACAAAAATATCGAAATTATTAAATTATCAAAATGAATTGACAACTGAGTAGAAGATATGTATTCAAGTTCACCCTGTTTCTATAAAGAATTTCTGTGTCCTTATCTTGAACATGGTATTGAAATGTCATGAAAAATGTTAAGCCAAAGTGAGATATTTAAAATGCAATATTTGTCCGCAACAATAAATTACTATTTTCAAATAAATGTTCTGTATATTTTATTTACATATAACACAGTGAATGCATTTTTCACAACACTATTCTTATCACAAATGTTGTAAAGTAAGTACCGGATAATTCATTACTTCAGCTTCTGTAAACAGGCAAAAAGTAAGCTTTTACATACTTATCTAAAGAGCTTTTCCCCAGCTAAACTAGATTTTTCATATTTAAAAAGAGAAAAATATTCGACTAGACTGAGAATCACTCAGGTATCCGGCTTACCATGTCGATACACTGACTACTTCTTTACCTAATGCCTTCCTAACTAACTAAAACTTCACTCTTGAGATGGGTGATTAAACCATAAAGCTGACAGGTGAAGTAGTGGTTAGTTCACCAGCATCAGTGGCATAGGAAATCTACCCCCTCCCCCCAAAAAAAGGATTCCGGCAATGTATTTTGATTGTAATTTTTTTCTCAAAAAATCAGCAATTGCCTTCCATGTACTCCATTTCAAAACCAAATATGTCATTAAACAGTTCCTAGACTAGCTATGTTCGTCAACGCCGTCTTTATTCTTTAAAAATGTTTGCATTTTGGGGGTTTATGGAAATCGAGTTTTCCAGGAATCCCTGCTCTTCAAAGGGAAGAAACGAAAGAGGATGAGGACCTTGTATACATATTGTGACCTTGAAGTTATTGTTCTACTGTTTGACATAGCAATGACCACATCTTCTTCGACTCAAAGCATTTCCAGACTGAACCAGGCAGGCAGAAAAGAATCAGTTTCTTTCTGGTCATAAAAGTTGGTTGCGGAAAAAAAAAAATACTTAGCTGAAAGATTGATAGGGAACAGACATATTTGAAATAACAGAACACGTGACCTGTCATCGCCTATTTTGTATCATTCACCGTCGTTCCCAATAGGATTAACTACAATAGGAACCTCCCGCAATTGGTATCAAAGAAAGCGGCGGTCATTGGATTTCGATAAATGCTCAAACCCACAAGGAAAAGAAAAAAAAAATGGAGGGGTTAAACTAAAGATTTTCCTTTGCTGTTTTGGTTTCATTTAGATGAAAAATATTTTAGGAAAAATTGTTAACAGGAGAGCGTGGAAAACAGTAGTAAAGACTTGTAGCGTGTGACTCTCATACAGCAGTCTCTGATGTTTGATCAATTAGAGCAATTCAGAATATTTGCTTGAGTTAGACGTGTTCAATTTGTCGTAATAAGAACTTTACAATCGCAAAATGTTTCACAAAATTAGTTAAAGCGGAAAAAAGACAATTATGTTAATTTTGGTGACGAAAATGTGTAAACAAAGAAACCAAAATCAACAGAGAAAAATCTAAACAAGATATTAATTCAGAGAAAGACTCGAGAAACGTGTTAGAAAAATTGCTAGAACGAAGAAACGACAGTGGCGGTGTTAATTTTGACGAAGAAAATATGCAAAACAGCAATCGAGAAACAACGAAGAAATATCTAAAAAAGCCAGTACTTCAGAGAAAGATGTGAGTATTATTATTATTATTATTATAACTAAACTTTCTGGCGCAACAAACGCATATATATTCTAACTATTCATAAAACTACATGAACTGACATAAATTAGGGTACTTCTGGTTGACGTGGAAAGGTTAAATTTGGCATGATTTTAGCTTTCCAGGACTAACCTACAGGAAATTTACCAAAAGTGAATGTTTTTATTTTATTAAGGGACTAAAGGGGGATGAAGAAATTTCCATGTTATTTAAATAGGTGTTTTCTTGGGATACAAAATCTTATATTTTAGATAGGTGAAATACAAAAAGAAACTTGAAATTTTACTTGAATTGTGAGTTCATGAAGTGTGAGGCCGTAGGACGAGCAAAGGAGGGGGTGTGGGGGCGAAACCTCAGGTGGGCAAATTCAGGAAATATGAAGAACAAATGCCCGAAATTCACTATTGATGCAAAGGCTGATACATAAAGAGATGCGAGGCCGTAGGTCAAGCAATTGCGGTAGTCTGGGGGACGAAGCCCCCAGCTACCCAAATCTATATATATAAAAGAGAACGCACAAATCCTTTGTGAACTCATCACGCTAATACGGCTGAACCAATTTCTTTCATTTTTGGGGGGTTATTAGGATTTGGACCCTAGATGGTTTTTATCATATCACTTTAATTTTTAATTACCAGTGTCTTGAGATAATTGACCATTCAAGTGTCCATACGTACAAATCCTTTGTTATTAGTTCATCATAGGTAAAAATAAACGTATTTATATGCAACCCGCATGACCATGTGACTCGGCGGGTTAACATAAATGACAGGCGCTATAATTTTAACATTTACTGCAATTTGAAAGCGAAAAAGTAAAAATTATCTAAGTAACAAAGTTTATTGCGTTCCGGGGTGACCGCAGCGAAGCGGGGTGAACGCTGCTAGTACATATTATAAAATCGAAAGTGACTATGTTTGTGATTCTTAATCTCTTGAATCACCCAACCGATCTCAATCAAATTTTCGACATTGATGAGGTTCGGTCCTGGGATGGTTTTTATTATATCATTTTGACAGCGCAACTTAGGAGGGGGGAAGAGGGAGATACATTTAAAAATGTTCGAAAATCACCAATATCAATGTCGAATCCATAGTTTTTGGGGTTGCTGAGTTGAACAGTGATACTTCCGATCCCGTTTACATCCAAATTCCGCTCCGGGACTTGGGAGAGGGAGGTGAGAAACAAAAATGATTAAAAAATTACCAATATTAGTATCGAATCCATAGTTTTCGGGGTCTGAGATAAACAGTGACATTTCCGATCCCATCTAAATCCAAATTCATCCCGCAACTTGGGGAGGAGGAGGAAGGAGATATATAAAAATGAACGAAAATGACCAATCCATGGTTTTCGGAGTCGGTGAGATGAACAGTGACACTTCAAATGCCGTGCCCGCAACATGGAAGTAGGGATAGGGGACATATATATATATAACCGAATTCATAGTTTTCAGGATTGCTGTGATGAACAGTGACAGCTCCGATGCCGATTAAATCCAAATTCAGCCTCATAATATGGGGGAGGAGGAATGAGGAGACATGAAAATGA
The DNA here is from genome assembly GCF_964235325.1 of Thermobia domestica. Classification (NCBI taxonomy): domain Eukaryota; kingdom Metazoa; phylum Arthropoda; class Insecta; order Zygentoma; family Lepismatidae; genus Thermobia; species Thermobia domestica. The sequence continues at coordinate 266,077,564 of NC_137458.1, read as the reverse complement.
CTAATATCAGAGAACCTTTTTAGTAATAGTAAAAAATGACTGCTAACGAAAGATATTACTATTTTTTCTTAATTTAACCTAGCAAAGCGAATAATTTATGCTTATATATATAAATAAAGTACGGGACAAAAATAAACGACCACAATAACCGTTAAAATTAATGACGATTTTGGTCGTTTATTGTCCCGTACTTTATGTGTGTGTGTGTTTGTGTGTGTGTGTGCGGATGGGTGGGTGTGTGAGTGCATGTATCAACACTAAGGCCCCTCCCAAACAAAAATCCTGGTTACGCTACTGACCAGCATAGTATGTTATGTTGGAGACCTACGTTCGATTCAAGATCGAGCTAATTGAATATTTTCGCTCTTCAAATTCCATTACATTTTTATAATTATTTTGGTAAGTATGTGCTTGTTATATGAAATCTGTTTCCGTTTCCATTTTCGTTCATCTAATTTTTCTAAGAAATAGTCAATCACAAGGATAATATGTCGTCTTTGATACTGCAATATACCGTATGTAAGAAGAAAAAAAAAAGCAATCAAATTAGCCGGCAATAATTTATCCTGAAGACGTCACACCGATAACAGAAAGATAATTTTCACACTGGCAATACGCCCAATGTCAAGGGACTTCAAGTTTATAGAAACTTTTTTTTTTCTCCTAAGAACATGACATACGATATACTACAATATCAATGACAATATGTCATAAATTATCGACAAAACTTATCCGACCGTGACCAAACTTGGCATCGAAGTTGGCCTTGGATTGCGTAGTACGGAAGTGAAATATCTTTTTTGTTCAGAGGTTTGGTTCCCGTTTCGGACCATCAAAATTGGGAAAGTTTTTTTGTTTTTTTAAAAAAGAAATTCTATTAAGAAAAAAATAGTTTTAAAATAAACCTGTTAAACGTTAAAAAACGTTGTATGTGCTTACAATAAAAGTTGCCTAAAGGGTGTACTTATGAGAACTAAGTTTTCTCCCCCACCCCCTCCCGAAGCCCTCGACTTGCTATACTCGCTTTAGGCTGGAAAATTACTTATTGTAAAGAATTAGAACTTTTAAATTAAAGTTTTCTTTTGGTCTCACCAAATCTAAGTATGGTTGCGCCCCTTGCCCTAATGAACATTAAAGTACTAAGTGGCCACAGTGGCTCAGGTGAGCGGGGACCCTGGTTCAATCCCAGCCCTCGGTATGTGTGCTTCGTGGTGGACAAACACCGTGTACATGTTTTTGTCTCGGGGTTCTTCCATCTTCCTTAGCCTCTGTGTGCATAATCGTAGAACCTTAAAGTTTAAAAAAGTACGTTAATGTTCAGTATCAACACTATCCATTTTCAAATAATTAAATTGAAAACAATACAGATTAAATTGCAATTAAGCCGTCACAACAGATTTAAATCTTTAACTTCCATGCATGCTAGCGCAATCCATTGGCGTCAAACAAATAGCGGCACCTCTATTAGCATTACTGTTATGTTAACTATTAGGAATTAGCGCTACTTACAGACAGATACGTTTTATAATGATTCGCCAGCTTCCATTTGGAGTTGTTTTTCAATACCAATTCACGGATTTTACTAACAAGTAAAGATTTATTTTCTAAACTGATGTGAAGTTTCACTAGCATTAAATACATTTGCGTAAGTTATGGTAGACAGACACAAATATACTACAAATGAATGTTGACTCTATTAATAGAGAAGCTTCTTTCAATTAGAATTAAAATTGAAAAATGAATACCCCTTGTAAATCAATTGAAAGGGGAAAAAGGCCTAAGTTGGACTATCTCTAAGTTTATGAAAACAGAAATCCATGAGTACAGCTGAAGGATATTAGACTTCCAATTTATACCATGCATAAATAGGAAGTTTAATTGAACGGCTATGTCCATTCGTCTGTCTGTCTACGTATAAGAGCTTAAAATAGCATGAAATGTCACACACACACACACACACACACACACACACACACACATATATATATATATATATATATATATATATATATATATATATATCGGGTGATTCCGTTAGTCCGTACCAGGCGTACCAGGCCTTTAAATCGAAAACGGTCTGAGATATGTACAAACTGAAAAACACGTATCCCATTAGTTGAAAGGACAACAGAGCGAAGTAAAAAGTTTCGTCCCAGGGTCCCCGACGGGGTCCAACTCAAAATTGTCAAATGGAAAGAGGGGTCAAGTGGTATATCGCTTGAAAGCTCTTGTTAAAAGAAAGAAGCTACAACAAGTCCCGATTCTCTACGATCACCCTATGCAACATGGCGGCGGGTCAAAATGTCATCAAAAGTTGCATTGAAAACAATATGGCCACCCCTATAAATCTGAAACGGGCAGCCAGACGTAAAAGTTGAAAAACAAGTGTCTCATTATTTCAAAAGTACAACATATCACGGTAACCAGTTCTAGATATCCAGGCAGGGTCCACTTCCAAATTAGCAGTAGTTTGATTGTGCTGGAGGGAAGACCCTGAACATTTTGAACAGCTATATTTCCTTGGTAACATACATTTTCCGGATACAATACTACAGAGACTGTTCAGTCCTCTTTCGTGACACTAATGAAAAGTGTTGTCTTGTCTCGTCTAGTAGTCAACACTGGTAACATAACAGTATGAAAATGGAAGCGTTATGGTGGACAGGTAAGCATATTATATTGAAACGTCTAACGTTCTTGTAAGAATTAATTTACCATCGCATAACGTACAAAGGATATATCATATTTACCTTGGAGACGGCTGCTGTCTGTTATGTAACAGATGTGCACTTCACACAGCACGTTTTACATCACGTTTTACCGAAATTGTCGTCCATGTACAGCAAGACAACGGTCCAGACGGCGATAATAATTATAGCCCACAGCTTCAAGCTCTGCCTCTCCTATGCTTCGAAATACGGTTATTATACGTTGCCTCATATCTTCTGGTGTAGTTGGTCTATTCGTGTAAACAAGCTCCTTGAGTCGACCCCAGAAATAATAGTCTATGCACGTAAGGTCTGGAGAGCGAGGAGGGAAAGAAGTATTGGACCCTCTTCCTAACCAACGGTGCGGAAATAAAGTATTTAATGCACCTCTGCATATACGAGCAGCATGTGCTGGACAACCATCCAATTGCATCCACATATTACGCCGCATATGAAGTGGGATGTTTTCCAGCAGTTGTGGTAGATGTTCTGTCAAGAATTGATGGAACGGAGCCGACGTTAAATTTCCATCAATAAACCAGGGCCCAATTACATGTGTTCCAATGATACCACTCCACACATTGATGCTCCAACGTCTTTGTCGGTCGATCTGTAGTGTCCAGTGCGGATTCTCCGCAGCCCAATAATGCGCATTGTGTAGGTTGACATGATCATCACTTGTAAATATTGCTTCGTCTGTCCACAGCACGTACATACTGAAAAACGTTGGGTTTGTCCTCAATTTCTGACGGGCCCAATTATAAAACTGGAGGGCTTATTACAGTCGGCATCTGTTAGCACCTGGCACAAGGAGATATGATACGGGTGGCGTTTATGCTTCCACAGTATACGCAATACACTTGTTTGACTAATTCCGCGATCCCAGGCAATATCTCTTGAGGATGCATTAGGACGTACTTCGACAGCAGCCAAAACATCAATAACGACATCGTTGTCATCTACAATTGGAGCATGTTTGTGACCCCCATATTGAGGAGGTATTCGCCCTGTTTGTTTCAGACGATTTGCTAACCGTCGAAGTACATTATGGGAAATTGATTGTCGCTGTGGGAACCTTGCGTTATAAATTCGGGCTGCAGCTCTATAGTTTTGCCTACATTTCCCTAACACCATTAACATGTCAAATGCCTCCCCGTTCGTATATGGCATTGTTCCAATACAATGCTATCTTTAGCCGACACTGAACTAACACACGATATTAGGGTAGTACGTGCCACCTTCTACAATGAAATGGAAGCCTTCTGACACACACACACACACACCTCAATTCGTAGCGTGTATTACTTTTGCACAGCACAAATACTTCATTACAATAAGTACTAACGACCCTTCAGCAAAGCCTGCTCAACTTACTGTGGAACAAACTGTGTTCCAGCGTACCTCACGTTCGTGCATTTCAATTCAAGGTTGTCTGCGACTGTTTCTCTCGAAAGGCGCATGTTTTGCACAACAAACATATACCAGCTAACAGCACAATCCAGTTGCAGTAACCGTTATCAAAGATGTGTATGTTTATTCATTTCGGTATTTCATTTGAAGTTATACGTTTCACGACATTAATGTCTCATGAATTTCACTTTTACACGACGCATAGGGAAGAAAAGAGCAGGTAAGGACAGGGCTGGAACCTTGCGTCAATCCCATTATTCGCCTGTTGTTACTGAGGAACACTGAGCTTAAGATAGGTATACAGACGAACCAGGCTGTGACATCATTCAAACCTAGGTCGGCAATTGGGGGGAAAATGCATTCTCGAACGGAAATAACACAATAACGCGGAGAGGGTCGCAACGTGACACTCGGGGATTGGCAAGATTTATACGTCATTGGATAGCACACGGCAAGTCCAGAATACAGATATATTTATACCGCCGTTTTGGGTTCTGGACTGAATGCGGGCAAATGGTGCAAAATAACATGTCCCAGGGGAATGGTCCGTATAATTGCTGTACCCTGGAGAGTTATGGTGTGCATCATGGAAACAAATCATCGCGTAGTGCACACAGCCGAAATATTTCGTCCGTTGCACTAGCCAGTCGGGAGGATACAGTGTTCAATTTCCTTGATCCCATAGTGTCGGATGTCTGGGAGGGGAGAGGCCACCATAAGAAGCAACATCACAACTACCGACAAAGGGCTTTCAAACACACATCCTGTGCGGACACCAAGGTCAAGATCTGTGAAGAGCCCCAGACCTCTTACAAAATAGATACAGGAAACATTGGTAGAGCATGCTTGCCTCGTTCCACATCTCGAAGAATTCTGTGCAAGCAAAGTGAAAACGGTTGTTTTCTCCCGACTGACTAGTGTCATTGACTCAATATTTCGGCTGTGTGCACCACTCGCTGATGTGTTTTTATGATGAACACCGCAACTCTTCAGGGCTGCCGAGCACTGTCCAGCAATTTTACCGCCAATTCCACTGGAACATGTGTTTTTTCACATTCATTTCAATGCAACTTCTGATGACATTTTGACCCGCCACCATGTTGCATAGGGTGATCGTAGCGAATCGGGACTTGTTGTAGCTTCTTTCTTTTTACAAGAGCTTTCAAGCGATATACCACTTGTCCCCTCTTTCCGTTTGACAATTTTGGGTTGGACCCCGTCTGTGGCGTTCAGAGTAGGGATGGCCGGATCCGAAGATCCGGATCTGATTGGGTCCGGATCCTTTGGATCCGGATCTCGGATCTGGATCCGAATCTCGAATCACGGATCTGGATCCGGATCTCGAATCTCGGATCTGGATCCGGATCTCGAATCTCGGATCTGGATCCGGATCTCGAATCTCGGATCTGGATCCGGATCTCGAATCTCGGATCTGGATCCGGATCTCGAATCTCGGATCTGGATCCGGATCTCGAATCTCGTACCTGGATTCGGATCTCGGATCTGGGTCCGGATCTCTGATTTCGGATCTGGATGCGGATCTCAAATCTCGGATCTGGATTCGGATATGCACCCGAAATCCGGATCTGAGATCTTGATTCTTATCCAAACCCACATCCCACCCAAATTGTGATAAACTTGAATATCAAAAATTCATCGAAAGTAATTTCAGGAAGTCCTGACAGTGAAGAAGAAAACAGAAAATTAAGACGGATATTGACAAGTCTATTTGTCTCCTTCATTCTACACTAAAGATCAAATGCTTGCCTTACTAAAAAATAATCTGATTTGACCCGGATGAGAATTCGATTGTCGAATCTAGGTCCACCCGGTTGCAGGACCGAGATGAAATACACACATATTTATATTTGAAACCGGAATACAAAACTCGAATATTTAAAATTCCTCAATACACCTATTTCTTTGACAGTTAAGAAAACAAACAGTTAAGACAAGTATTGACTAGTTTTTACGTATATTTATCTTGCTCAGTCTGCTCTAAATATCAAATGTACACCTTACAATTAGATTTAATAATTATTTAGTAAATCACAATATGAGCACCGAGAATAAACTATGAATTTTGGTTTCCCTTATCTAGATTTGAAATTTCGGATTCATACATAGAATCAGGCTGAAAGATAAATATTTGAGATCTTTACACCGAAACAAGTGCTAGTACCAAGATCGTAGCCGTTTTACCTAGGTAATGCGAGCGGAAGGCGAGCACTAATTCCGCATGTACCGGTACTTTGGGGAACACGATAAACTAAAAACAGATAAATATTCTTTTTCAGGGGCAAGTTGCGCTTTAACATGACTTTTCATGAGTGTTGTGTTCAAATACGAAAACTGTAATGGCGACTTGTTTGAAATAAATGCCTTTTCTTTTCTGGCAATAAAGTTAGGTACTTTCACATTGAATAAAAGTTAGCAAAGCACATTTCACTGATTAGAGTGCTGGTTCTTATGGAAGCTTTCACACTGAACCGAAGATTTCCTCATGTGGGTATCGGATTGCCACAATTCACCTTGCTGAAAGACGTGGTTTATCAGGAGATCGGCCAAGATTCTTTTGGACTTAGCCTGTAGACTGCTTCTGGTCTCAATTATTCCCATATAACAAGACTAACCATATATAAAGTTGGTTCGAAATGATTTAAAATATCACTAATTGACCTTAAGAGGATAATCGCGATTTAAATATTCGTAAATCAGAAGAGATGTAAAAGTTAAGCGTTAAAATAAATCCGATAATTCCTAATACAACCTAATGATAGCAATAAAACTCCTTATGCAACATTTTCAAAGCTAAGATTAACAGTTTTGTTCCTGAAGAGGGTTTATGGCAACATAGAATATTATAAATCCAATTATCATAAGTAGTACCTCTGACAGCCCCGCATTTCACATCACCATCGCCCTTCATCCTGACAAGTGGGCAATTCACTTACCCACAATGACTTTTCAGGCATTCCAGTGACATCAATATCTCAGTTTGGGTTTGGGATCATGCTTCGGTGAACCTTGACTATCACCATCAGCAGCTATTAGAGAATCAGAACTTATTTCTGTATTAGACAATGTGGGTAACTATAGCTTTTCGTCTATAGAAGACAGAGAGCGTGCCTTAGGTGCTCGTGGTCATGCGTTCAATTCCCGGAGAGGCACTCAACAATTTCGATGTTGACCCAGCATCGTGAGGACAAGGATGCGAATTGGCGGGGGGGATGCCAGGGATTCCCCCCCTGACAAAAATCTTTCCCACCCTGGAGAAGAAAAATTTTATCCCTGGCAGGGATAACTTTTTCTCCGTCTGGAGTATTTTTAAGTGGACATAAAGATAAGTAGGTCTACTTTGCGTAGCTAACCTAAATATTACTTGAGTGAAAATTTATGAAAGATCTCACATCTCAACTGTTTTGTACTTGTTAGTGTGTATATATATATATATATATATATATATATATATATATATATATATATATATATATATATATATATATATATATATATATATATATATGGGGGGAGGACTGCTTGCGCTTATGAGTGAAATTCATCCCCCCCTGGGAAAATTTTTCAATTCGCACACTGGTGAGGACAATTGAGGAGTTATCTTAAGTAAGAGGTAGCGGACTGCAGTCTAGAAAGCCGGCATTAGGGACTTCGGGTGTCGATGCGTTGACTACATATCTCCACTTTCAACGTAAGCCCGCTGGTAGGAACCAAAGGACTGTCCTGCCAAGAATTTAGTTTGTTTTAATTATTATAAATGGCTTCTTTATTATTAAATTTTATCCAATATTTTCTTTTCAACTAGTTTGGGAAACTCAGAGCTAGCTACTTGTTTTCTTTTTAATTCATGTTCATAGTTAGCACAACTAATCACTAAGAAAAAACAATCTTTTCAATAAAATTCACCTCGCGTCTTTCGTAGCTCTAAGTTTAGTTATTTTTGTTTTGTTTTCTTTTTTTTTTCAAGTTAAAGGGAGGTTTATCATTTTCCCCTCGCTTACCCTATTCTTTTTTCTAGTTTTACCTATGTTTCTTTGCACGGACATTGCGCCTATACGCACGTGCTTAGTGTGTTCGTTTACAAAAGCGGGCCATTTTCCTGCCACTATAAAAAGTAAGAGTGGACGAAGTCATAATTACTCAGTTTTTGCATCGTACATGGTTTCCTCATCCTTATTAATCTCTTCACCCCCGCTTCCTGAATTCCAGTTCTAGTATTCTTTAGGCTTTCCAGTTCTAGTATTAGATGTCTCATGCAGGCTTATTAAGTATAACATCAGCAATAAAGAAAGTACGGTTTAATTTGCACTAATTTTAAAACATTACGTTAATTAAATAATAATAATAATAATACGGAGCGAGCTCAGGCTACTTGTTAGGATTCTTGCTTCGCAATTGGATAATACCGGGTTCGAATTCGGAGACCAGCCATCCTGACTGAAGATTTTCCAGGGTTGCTCCTCAGTTATACTGGGCAAATGCTAGGTTAGTACCTTGATCAAAGGCTCTGGAGACCTTCCTTCCATTCCTTTTCCAATGTTTTAATCTGTTGATTACTACAGTGTAAAATGGCCTCTGAGAATGTATCTGGTAGCTTATAGTAAATAAACAATAACGACGTAATATATCTTCACGAAACGTGTGGGTTAATTTAACTACAGCCTTACAGTGCCAATAGATAGCTAAAGTTTTAATATCAATTTCCTGACTTTTAAATACTATTTTCATACTAGCAGCGTTCACCCCGCTTCGCTGCGGTCACCCCGGAACGCAATAAACTTTGTTACTTAGATAATTTTTACTTTTTCGCTTTCAAGTGATATGATAAAAACCATAGAAGATTGCAGTAAATGTTAACATTATATCGCCTGTCATTTATGTTAACCCGCCCCGCTTCGCTGCGGTCACCCCCGAACGCAATAAACTTTGTTACTTAGATAATTTTTACTTTTTCGCTTTCAAGTGATATGATAAAAACCATTATAACGCCTGTCATTTATGTTAACCCGCCGAGTGACACGGTCATGCGGGTTGCATATACATACGTTTATTTTTATACCTATGATGAACTAACAAAGGATTTGTACGTAATGGACACCTGAATGGTCAATTATCTCAAGACACTGGTAATTGAAAATTAAAGTGATATGATAAAAACCATCTAGGGTCCAAATCCTAATAACCCTCCAAAAATAAAAGAAATTGGTTCAGCCGTATTAGCGTGATGAGCGGACAAAGGATTTGTACGTTCTCTTTTATATATATAGATTGTTTCGGCTTTCAATTTTCTCATGTATGTTCCCACCGAGAATTGAACCAGAGATCACTAAACAAATGCGAATATGTTAAACATTTTTGAACACTTTAATATACAAAACACAAAACGCTTCAATGATACGATGCATGGATATGTTGTGGTTACGTCCTGCAATGTATGATTAAAGAAACCTGGAGGGTGAAGAAAAAAAATAACAGAGATCTCTTTTATATTTACTCCTTCAACAAACTCCCGACCTCAGAAGGGCAAGCCATAAGTTAGGTAACAAAGTCATACAACGAACACAACCATATGGCTCTCCTGAAATTCTCGTGTGTATGTTTAAAAATCTACTGTTGTTCCACGTCAACCAGTCTATATTTTTTGTTGCATATACCTTCGAAGTGAAAGATATTCATTATTACATTTGTTGGTGGTTGGAATCGTGAGTCAGAAACTACTATTAATAAAGAGTTTGTTTTGTCTATTATCCCTGCGATTAGAAGGGCCTTATCTAAAAGATATTTCATTTGTATATGAGAAAAGAAGAAAGTTTATTTTCTAATAATAAAATAAATATTTTCAATGTGAAGCTAACATTAAGTTTCGAAGAGGAGCTAAACAGAAGAATTTGTTACCATTTACGTCAGTTTTCAGACAGTTCACTATACTCTGAAATGGGAAGAAATCAAACTGGGAAACATTTTACTAAAGAGACTTCGACAGAAAGTGCAACATGTAAATATTGCAAGGTTAAAATAAAGAACAAAGGTAACACAAACGTGTTATGAAAACATTTAAAAGCACAGCAACCTACTATATCAGTGAATCCTAAAAAAGTTTTAACGAATTGTAGATATTCAATTTTATCATCACAATTTCAGATGCAGGTTTGGATACGAATCAAGATCTGAGATTCGAATTTCGGATCCAGATCCGAGATCCGGATCTCACTGGATCCGGGATATCCGGATCCGAAAATTTTTGGCCATCCCTAGTTCAGAGAACTGCATTTCATCTCCATCTACTTCTCTGCTTACTGTACCCTGCATTATATTTACTCCGATTCCGCAATCACCGTACCTCAACATGTTAGGACATTAAATGCATGTTACGCTCTTCAATGTGTATGTGACATTATTGACCTCCCATCATGTTATGCCTGTTCCTGATTATATGTTTTTTCCTTCCTTCACTCACCTCACTGTATGTCTCTGTAATTAATGAATAAACACGCTTCCACAAGAAGATATGTACTGGGAAAAAGCACGATATGTGGGTGTTCCACGCGTTTTCAACTCCATGTCAAGAAACAAGTTTAAGTAAATAAAGAAATAATATATTTACATCTCAACCATAGTTCTAAAATTGACAAGAGGCATAAGATGTATAAGGTCGTTTATTCTTCGACACTTTGAGAAAAGAATTTCAGAAGTTCAGTATTTTCCACCAAGAATTGTCTTTAGATGAGATGATGGTACGATAGTACGGAAACATCCTGCCAAAATGTTAATTCGCGGAAAATCTATAAAATTTGGTAACAAATTATGGCGTATGGCTAGAGTACGTTTGTTTTTATCTTGGCACGCTTCCCGCCTAAAGGATGGATCTGTCTGCAACGCGTTCTTGCAACGCTACGGTTAAGTTGTAAGTTACAATACACTAGGAAACAACAATGCACCACAGCACTTACAAATCACTGTAACACACTTGTTCGCGTGTGGCAACTAAGCATTTCAACTACCCGCCAAATAGCAATGACTTCATTTGATTGGCTGGCTGGCAACTAACGTCACCTACACGATAAAGCCAATAAGATGTCTATTGGATTTAAACGTTCACGTGAGTACTAGCAGAAAATCTTTAAAAGTCAACCAAGTGCACTGGAGGGAGTGTGCCAAGATAAAACAAACGTACTCTAGTTCTTCAGGCTTTCTCTACAACTTTTCACCATGCTTGGTAGTAGCAATGGGAAGAGTAGACCACTTAGTGACAGAGCGATTCAGCAACTTACAGATTATAACCCAGCTGCAGACAGAAAGGAGTATAAAATATTTTTTTTACAACTTTTATTGTAGTGTAAACACATTTATTACATTGACTGAAGACGGACTGAAAGCAACCGAACTATTAGTGAGAACTGTACCAACCACTACTCTCTGATAAACAGTAAACAGAGGGAAAAACAACAGAACGTAGTTTCTGGAGCATAGATTTGAGAAACAAAATGAAATTCTCATTGTGGAATGATAACAAAGCCGTTTCTGTTGCAACAAACTATGACACGATCGCTCCATTGTAGTGTTATTCCCAGAAGCAAAAATAAAAAAGGGTATATATATATATATATATATATATATATATATATATATATATATATATATATATATATATATATATATATATATATATATATATATATATATATATATATATTACAGCCGAGAATCCAGGGAGAGGCTAAACCATAGTTTGCCGCATTATCCAGTATAAAGGAAGTAGAATTTAAGTAGAAGCTCATTCTATCCAGTGTATACCTGAGCATGAAGGCTATAGACTCTATAGCCCTTGATCCGCGCATATATATATAATGCTGAAATTCAGTGAGGGTATGTTGCCTAAAAGTTTGCATTTCTATTTAGATGATGACTGAAAATCATTGGAGAGCTTCTCTGTAGTAATGAGGGGGTATATGGAGAGACTCTGGTCCCTTACCAACAACTTTCTGAAAAAATCCCCTTGTGTTGTATTATAGAGAATTATACACGAAAATGCTCAAAAACGGAATGAGGCTATTAACAATTTCTTGCGGAAAAACTCCCGGTACCTCCACTCGACTGTTGGGTATTCCAAACACCCGGAAGACCTGACTCACAGCAAATAACTCCTAAATCCGCCCATGCTCATAACATGGCATTTATATGCATTAAGGCAAGAAGAAATACACACATACATAACAATTTAATATGGCACATCAAAATATAAACTAGGTGAACTTCTTTGAATACACCTCATTTTTAAAAACAAAAGGTAAGAAAAATAAATAAAATGTCGGTGTTGTCAACTTAGAAATTATTTCTAGATAGGAAATAAAATCTTTAATTTACAAAGCTATTCGTCAATTACTGTGTATAAAAATTGATTTATTAAAGATATTTAGCATACACTTTCAGTGACGATCAAGGATACCCATTAGGGGGGCAAGGTGGGGCGCTCGCCTACCTTGAAGAAGTTGTACTTCGGAATATCGAAAACTCAATTGAATTTTTAGAAATAGTTACAGCAAAATTTTAAACTATATTTGAAATGTCGCTTATACTTGCCCCCCCCCCCGTGGAAACCCCAACATGGGCGCCCTTGCATATTTTAATCATTGAAAAACCAGAAGCGGTATGCCATACCACCGCATACCATATCACTTCAACAACTAGATATATATATTTCTCAAAGTGTATAGTGAAGTATATACCTTCAAGATAAACAAATAATATTATACAAGGTAAGGCTTTGATCAAAGGAGTGATGGTAAACTTGATTCACCAAACGTTAAATGTCGAAGTTGTCAACACCAGGAGTATCTTTCCGATTGTCAATGGAAATGAGAACATATTGCCAAATTGTTTTATGTTTGATATTCGAAGCCAAATTGTTTTATTCTACCTTTCGAAGGGAAACAGTTTTGCTACAAGAAGGGACTCTCATTGAAACAAAGTATTAGGTTGAAGTCGAGTATTGACGTGCGTACGGATCCAGGAAATCATCTTATAATGGTAACCAACCACAGAAAAGGTGTGCATTTTGCAAGAAGACAATAAAGATATGTGAAAGATGTAACGTAGGAATTCATGGCAAACGTTTTAACTCATTTCACACATAAATTGTAGTGTAATAATTGTTGCCTATGTGAATTAGTGAAGTACACACATTTTGTAATTTCTCAAAATGGTCTTTGTTTCATCACTTTCCTAAAGATGGAAATGCTCGAACAAACGTAATAAATGTGCCAATATAAGTGTACAAAACTACCGCACTATAGAATAACAATGAATTATATTTGCATTACTTATGTGTGAAAAAATCAAGTGTGTAAAAAATGTAGGCCATTTAAAAATTACTGTATAATAAATTTTCCAATTTTATATACGTTTGCGAAAAGCAGATATGAAATGCTTACACATTTTGATATCGTCCCAAAAATGGGACTGGCCGTATTTCCAAACTATATAGACTATCTCACAGTGGCGGCGAAACCGGCTTTGGGGCCCCCCGCAGTAATTTAAAAGGGGCCCTTACGTTAATCATGATCCCTAGTGTTTTCTATAATACCATTTATATGAACGTAGTATACTGGTTGATTTTACAATCTGAGCATATAGGTTCTAGTGGAAATTTGGTGAGAACAGTGAATACACACAAAGCTGTGTTATTATTATTATTATTATTATTATTATTATTATTATTATTATTATTATTATTATTATTATTATTAATAATAATAATAATAATAATAATAATAATAATAATAATAATAATAATCAATAACTACGTAGACATTAACATTGTGGTAGAAAGATTTAGATAAATATAGATAGACTAATTTGTACTTACGTTCACTCCGCGTAGTTTATCTGTAACACCATTTGCGACACTCCTCTTGTACCACAATTAGATTGCACCAGCTTCATAAAAGTACCGTACCATAAGAAAACGAAAAGAGTGTTTTGGTTCTCAATAAATAAATAAAAAAAAAGTGTTCACTGCACTTCACAATCGGGGGCCGCGGTGTCTCAGTGGTAGAGCGTTCACCTCTGGTTCGATCCCAGCCCCCGCCAAGTGAACTTTGTGGTGGACAAACACCGTGTGCGTGGGTTTTCTCGGGGTTCTCCCATTTCCTCCCACTTTCTTCATTCCACCATTTCATTCATTACTCATCATCACCGTCTCCTTTAGCCTAACCGGCATAACCGTGGGACGTAAAACTCAGAGATTTTTTGCACTTCACAATCTTCACTTAACACTTACATACGAGGATAAAGTGGTTCTCAGTAATTAAAATGTTCTACATTTCACAATATTCACTTACACAAGAGGTTAATGACAAGTCCAGATACTTGTCTGTCCTCTATCAAATATCACGCATTATATACAGAAGTGAGTTTATTCAGAAAAACGTGGCTTTTTCAGGAGTAAAAACTGATCCACAATTACTTCCAAGTTGATCCTTTTTGTTTGATCATGTTCAATACTCAGAATGGCCAGTGAACGTAATCTTTGTTGTACCATTGTGCTCCGTAAATAATTCATGATCAGTTTTAGTTTTGAGAAACTTCTTTCTGCTGTAGCAGTTGTGACAGGGAGTGTGAGGTAAAATTGTAAGGCTGTTGTCAAGTCCGGTAAACTACTTACAAGACAACTGTTTTCTTCAATTAGTAATATCGCTATGTCTCGAATTGTTTTCCTTTGAGCTATCTCCTCAGAAAATAAACAACGGAAGGCTAACACTTGTTCTAATAGGTTTCCCGAAATGTCATTCTTGTATTTGTCAACAAATAGACAAGTTTTATCTTAAATTTCTTCATTGGTGAGTCCTTTTAAGCACTTTGGTGTCGAAAATGAAAAGTATTCAAGTATCTCACTCAAACCCCTGAACCTGCTTTTAATTTGGCAAATCACAATGTCAAGTACAACGTTGAAAACAGATATTTGGAATGTCTTCAACGGATCCGAAATAGGAAGTTCACTTGTCACTTCATCAAAAAATGTTTTAACTTTTCGGGGACGCTTTCCCTTTATATTAGAATCTACACGCCACGACCTGGGAAGTTCTTTAGCTTTATCCAGAAATCCCGAAAAATTATCTCACAGGGAAGGGAGATTGGCCAGAAGAATACGAACTGTTTCAAGGTCAGCATTGTCGCTTTGCAGTATCTTGGATGTGATGTTGATATTTTCCAGAACTTTACTTAGTGATGTAAGCAATAAAATGAACTGAAAGTTGTCCAGCTGTTTTTTTCAGTCATTGCTTGCTGTTTTTCTGGACCTTTGGAGCTCCGCAATAGTACGTTGGTCAAACATTTCATTACGGATTGATAGTTATTTCGTGTGGCTAAAAGACAATCATAGCAAGATGGCCATCTTGTTGGACACAACTCCTTTAATGTGATACAAATTTGACCGTCCTCAGCTAATGTTTTGTTCAGCTCTTGTCATCGAGGTAAGCTTTCACTGAAAAAAAAAAAAAAAACTTCTTGAAGAATATCGTAGAATTGTTTCACCTTATTAATATTTGACACAGAATCGTTAAGAACAAGATTTAAATTATGAGCAGCACAATGCACAAATTCTGCAGTAGAAACTTTCTTCTTTATTCTCGTTTGAACACCACTATATTTACCACTCATATTCGCTGCGCCATCGTAACCTTGACCTCTGCACTTATTAATGTCTATTCCATTTTCCTCAAGAATTCCTAAAATTTTGTTTTGAAATGACTCACTAGTTTGTGATATTATTTCCCAAAATCCTAGAAAAGATTCCTTTATTTGAAGCTTCAGACCTTCAGGTGAATTAGCAAACACAACATAGCGAATGAAAAGACTGAGTTGATCCTTTTTAGAAATATCTTGTGTGGTATCTACAATCAGGGAAAAGAACGGGGCCAAATTTATTTCTGTTGTTAACGCGTTCAGAACAGAATTTGACAGTAATTCTATGATCTGATTCTGAATATCATGATGTAAATACTTAATTTGTGTTTCCTTGTTCGTTACTTGCGATCTTAGTAACGAATATTATCTTGAAAGCAAATCAATTATATTGAGAAAATTTCCACTTCCGAGATCAATTAATTGACTGTCCTCCCTATGGCCTCGATAGCACATAGCTAAAGTTCGAACAACATCAATACATGTTATTATGTCTCTCCATTTTCGCCGTTCTTCATTCATTTGATCTTCTACCGTGCCATTTTTCTTCCGTACAGTGTACGTAACACATGCTTGCAAATGAGATTTGCTTTTTTCGTGCACCTTAATTTTCTTACTGAGGCCTTTCCAATCCCGAATAACGCCATTTTGCCATGAACGCTCACTGCAAGATTCTTTGAAAAGCCAACAGGGTTCACAATAAACAACATCTAAAATAAGTGAATTACACAATCAAAATATTTCTTTTTTTGACCGATTTTAGTTTTAATAAAGTAATACTTTTCACTAAAGGATCTGTTTGTTTGCGGATCTCGCGGGAAGAGAGCTTTGGGGGACACGGTGTAGATGCGAGAATAGCTCTTTTTGCCTCTGGTAAGCGCTTCTTTGTAAAGGCCTCTGTCACTAGGAAAGGGTTTGGAAATATCTGAAACTGTAGCAGTGCATACAATAGAATCACATTCCCTGGCCTTTGCTGCACTATTATTGTGTGAAAAGGAAAATCCCTCTGTTTCTTGTTGGAAACTAGCTTGGGCACTACTTGCACTAGGATCACATTCACTGGCCTTTGCGACGTCATTATTATTGTCCGAAATTGAAAAATCCCATGTTTCTCGTTGGGAAGTACCTTGAGCACTACTTACACTAGTATCACATTCACTGGTCCTTACGACACCATTATTATTATCCAAAATTGAAATATCCCTAGGTTTTCGTTGGAAACTAGCACTACTCCCTGCATTTTCATTACCAGTATGCGTCGAAGTTTTCGTTGCTGGCAAGAAAATTGTATCTATTTTCTTTAGTCTTTTATTAGCAGCTTCCTTTTCCTGTTGAATTTTGCGTTTCTTAGCCCCGCTTAAATATTTACGGTTGTCAGACATTGTGGAAAAATTCAATTCCTTTCACAAACAAAAGTAAAAGGACCCTGGGGATATAACAATTGTCCACTTTTTGAAATTCCAAACACTGACCATTGCGGAATCTATCGACTTCACTCAAACACAAGACTACGCGTTTGAACGAAAGAAGGCGTAGAAAAAAAATGTGCAGGGTTTTCATATAGGCCCCTACTCCACTGGTAGCGACAAGTGTGTATGTCGTGTGAGAGAGAGAGAAAGAGAGAGAGAGAGAGAGAAATATATAGTGAATGAGGGAAGTCTGCAGTAGATCCCCGCATTTGAACAATTATAACTTTCTTGACAGTACGGTATCAGATGTTCTCTTCTGACCCCATCTCAACCCTTGTTAGATTTCACGCGTGATAATACGATAAACTATCCATAGACGGTACCAAATATACACCGGAACAATGCACGGAATATGAACGTGTAAAAAACAAACTACAAGACCAAAGTGAAAGTTTTCCGAGTGTCCGAGATCCTGGAATAAACTCCAGCAGTTCAATGACCTCACAAATATATCTCTCAGCCGCAAGTAACGGTTTGGCCAGTAAGCCCCTGAGTAGAGAGAAGAGGATGAACGAAGACGACTTTTCCTAATCCATATACGACCCCAGAAGAAAGACAAACAAATATTGTCAAAACAACATACAATATGATGCATAACGTCCTAGGTTGTCCCTCAGCCTCTTATGGGGGGCCCTTGAGCTCGCCCGCCCCAGCACCGCGGGGTCTGCGGGGCCGTTGTGGCCGCCACTGCTATCTCAACTTTAACACTAACTCTTTTGCTTTGTATTTCAAAAATTATGAATAAAGATATTTTAAACAATATACAACGATACAAGAGTTCTGGAATGGCCCTATGATGCCAACTCTTATCACGTTTGAACCAAAGTTGGAGTAATTTTATCCATTGTTTAGCGACATTTTCTATCAACGACTTGGCAATACTGATCTTTGATTCGTACACACACGCACGTGACTGGAGTTACGTAATATAGAAATTCGTCTGCTCAATTAAAAAAAGAGTTTAAAGAATGGGAGATAGAAATCCAGGTTGTGAGCTAGGTAAAGAAATAATGTTAACTTTATCAGAATTGTATTAATAGAATCGTACAGTTTAAGAACAAAGAGTCAAATTTATACAATAGTTAAGAACTTCATTTCTTTATGGAAATGCAATCCAAAAATGTTTTGTACATTTTTCTTTTTCTTTTTTTGCGCATGCACACACATCTCACGTGGCACAGGCAAAATTGAACAGCGCAATAACAAATGTTCAAAATTTGAAGATGTTCTAATTACTTCGTAGTTTTTTTTATGGCTTCTTATGTTCTTGTCGCGTACCCATAAAGTGTGTACATATTTAGGCTGATATTTACTATCTCCCCCAATCTTTCACATATAAGGTCTCCAGTGTTACTTATATCACAAAATATACCTGAGCAAGCAAAAGAGGTTAGAAGCACCGCAGAGCCCGTTTTCTTTCTACCTTTATCGTAATTTACACAAAAACAAAGTCCTCTGGGCATTACTCGAGCAGACGGCTCTACTAAATTTTCATTTATTTGTTGCATTTTCCGATTTCTTCTTTCAGAGCATGTACTAAATGAGAAGCCAACGCATAAACCACGAACCATCTTGTGCTAGGTGGCCAATAAAAGCACGAATGCTATATAACCGAGTCAGGGTAGGAGCGCAGCAGGGGGCCCGACCGGAGCGAGGGGGTGCGTCCGTAGGGAGAAGGCGCGTCAGCGACGGGGGCATACGCATAAACAAGTATAGTGAAAAATCCATAAAACATCCGCAATAATTTTCACCTTCAAAAACACTTAAATAATCGTAATAACTCTTACTTTCAAAATGGCTTTA
Source organism: Thermobia domestica (assembly GCF_964235325.1). Lineage (NCBI taxonomy): Eukaryota > Metazoa > Arthropoda > Insecta > Zygentoma > Lepismatidae > Thermobia > Thermobia domestica. The sequence goes on along the minus strand of NC_137458.1, from coordinate 266,058,474 downwards.
CTTATTTCCCGGGCACAAATGGCCCGCTGAGAGGAGAAGTTCGTCCGTTTTGAATTTTTATTTCTTTTCCACACTTCGCATAGTTGATTTTACGTTTCAACATACCATGACGCTGCAAAAACTTTATAATATGACGTACTGTATCACACAATTCTTTGTAATAAAATCGTATGTTTGCATTATATCCATCGCAAATGTCGATTGCTAACACGAACAGAGCATTCCCGCCGTTTATTTCCACCTTTTTCGCATTTTTGTATTCTTCCGCTTCAGTAAGTAGTTACACTTAGAATGCGTTCACTCCCATTCAAAGTGTATTTCAATATGATATCTAATGAGAGAGATTACTTATACTCACACTCTACTTCTTTTATGAAAAGTGTTTGACATCGTATTTGACCTATAAATTTTGTTTTTGGTAGATCCGTCTGCTCGAGTGAACCCGTACTTTGATCTGGAGGCATGAAATGAGTTTGCGGAGATATTAGATGCCATAAAAGTGACACATGCGAAAATTACATGCTGGAAATTTAAAATAGGGATTAATTTATAAATTCACTGCGTAAGCACTTCTATTTCAGTAAGTCTATTCTTAGTACATTTCCTCTATTCCGAAGTTGGTCGTCCGCTGGGTTTTCTACAAAAAGCATAATAATAGCTACGAAAAGTTAAAAATCATCAATTTTGGCGAGTAAACTTTACAATGCACGCTCCAGCTGCGCATCGATAAGTGGGTCCGCTTTAGAAGGGTATGGCAGGGATAGAAACGGGTGAGCTTAAAGTTCAGAAAGTTTTGATCCATTTTCGTAAAATTAACAGTGATTTCTTGTTCCTAAGTGAGTATACCAGCTAGAGCGGGCGTTGTAAAGTTAACCCAAGTTAGGGAAGTTTGGACCTATTTTGTTAAAATTAATAGGGTGTAATTTCTTATCTCTGCGTAAGTATACCAGCTGAAGCGTCTCTGTACACCTGCAGCCTGTTCAGAATACAAATGTCCGTTACTTTTCCACAATCCCAAAATGCGGGAACGTTGCGCGAAGTAGTTCCCTCCGCTTGCCAGATCGTTTCATATTTATAATTACTTATAAACAAATAAACAGAACTTGCAATATCCTAAATATTATCAAGCACACAAACGAGTAGATTATCCATTTTTTCCCTAAAAATTTTCAAAATATATCTGCAAACGGAAGACCAACTTTGGGACTTAATCCCATTTTTAGGATTCTTTTTTGTCGATAATTTCTGTTTGCAGATTCTTTTAAAATTATATATTTGTGTTATAGTTTCGGCTATGTAACATAGCCTTCCTCAGACACATTATGAGAGAAATATCCAATTTTGACAGCTTATATACAATCTGGATGCAAGACACGCCCACTTTCTCTTTACAAAACATAAACTTTTAATTGGCTCAAAAAAGTAAATTTTTGATTACTGTAGTCACTTTCTTTTTTTGTGCACATTTTACACAAACTCTCAATGAGGTGTTTGTCACTTACACTTTCTATTCGCTATTGCTATTTATTAGTAATCTCGAATTTTCCAAAGCTACAATGAATAATTTACAAGTTGCAGATTCTCTTTAGAAGGGATTTTATGAGTATTAATGCTTTTTTCGCTAATTTATTTCTTTATGGCCTACAAAACAGGGTTGGCAAAAAAACATGGTTTTTATTGAAAAAACAAAAAACAAAAAAAAAAAAACAAAAAAACAGTATTTTGGTTTAAACCCGGTTTTTTTGGTTTAAATAATTTGCTCTTTGTATTTATATCATACATGGACAGAAATAAGCTGGTTTCGCTTTGGTGTTAGTATGTAACAACCGGGTTATGCTGGAAGGGGTCACATAAGCTTAAAGCGGAATTCAAACCGCTTCTCGGCTTACATCCAAGAGAAATTGTCCTCCATTTGAAATCAAAACCGGGAATAATTGGCCACAAATGCGATACGTCTGCCGACTCACTCACGAAGGACTCCTGATAAAAATACGTTGACTAATCTTTACATATTTCTTAATATAATCGGGGTCATTAGGACAGAAGGACAAAAAGATAAACAATTGCACAAGTGGAACCATTGTACAGAATTACCTATGGACAATTTCAAACTACTACAGGGTACAGAAGAACTAATTTAGTCCAAGTCAGTTCACTACGACTTTTATTAGTCCAAGTTAAAGAAATATAACGACTTACATTGCATATCAGTAAGAAAAGTGAATGAAGGTACGAATTATTTGAGTCCTCTTTGGCTCTGACCCATTTATACATAAATAGTTACCAATGATTCTTTTTATTTTAATAATTGCCTTCAGTGGGTTTTGTATGACCTCCCTCCCCAAAAAAGTACGGCATTTCGATGTATTTTATCAATAGTAAACATTATTAAAACGAAACAATGTTTAAAATTTTCCTTTTGTTGCATAACAATAATAAACAATAAAAAAAATCCATAAAGTTACATAAAAAAAGTTGCTTTCGTAATATAATCTCTTTGAGTAAAGAATGAGGAATTTAGGTCTGAATATAGTACGAATAATGTACGGGACTGAAACGTGATAACCCACAAATGTGTGTTCATCAAGATTTTATGAATAGTTACACTTTTACGAACATTTTTCATTTTTTGGTTTAAACCATTTTTTTTAAAACCACCTTGTTTAAACCAACCAACCCTGCTACAAAATCATCTATTTCCCTGTGTACAGGTTTACTTTCGGCGTATTACTAGAAAGAATTGTTGAAGAATGATAATTCTTTCACTAATTTCTTTATTGTCCCCTGAAAGGTTTCCACTGGGCAACATAAAAATATCTCACTTGGCATAGATAGAATTCAAGGGAGAAACTAGAAGTAATTGTTGAAAAATTACAATTCTCTTACGATTTGGGTATAAATACTGCTTCCGGATGTGTAATGTAAATATTACAGTTTAAAAACACCAACCTGTGCTAGGTGGCTACTAAAAATCGCGAATGCTATTTAACCAAGTCAGGGCAGCGCGAAGCAAGTGCGTCAGCTATGGTGGGTATGCGAAGGTAGCGGAAAGGAGTTCGTTTTGGCAATGATACGAGTTTCAATAGAACTTGTCATGGTTTCATACTAGTAACACACTACTTGTAAACATAAAATACAGGTCTTATATACTGTGCAGAAATATGCCGTCGATGGAAAATAGCATCTAATAGAGCCTTATTTCATATGCACTTACTTATTTTATCCGTCGTAAAGCACTTGTAATGATTTTCCACTATTAACCCCACACTTGTAAATCTAAAGTACAGGTGTATTACTTTGTATTTAATTCTGTCACCTGCAAAAATTTGATCCTTATAAACGTGTATTTTCATGCAAAGTATTGAATTTTTTCTGTAAATCGTCCAAAATATGGTGCGACAAAACCACACCTTCACCTTTCTCTGTATTAAGTATATGGGATTCGTACCTCTACTCACGGATTAGAGGTCGCGCGGTTTTGCGCCAAGGGCACCAAGCGGAGCCATCATAGACGTTGTTGATCATACTTTTTAGGGCTTTACTCGAGCAGACAGCTCTACCAAATAGAAAATGTAAAAGTCGGCTCCTGTAATGTCCTAACGGATTTAACGTAACCTAACCTGAAATGTAAAAAATCGGGTTCATTGGAGCAGAGGTACTAGTAAATAGAAAATTTAAAGGTCCATGTGCTCGTGCAATGCTACAAACCTAACCTAACCTGAAAATGTAAGAAATCTGTCAAAATTTGCTTGAACCGTCTGCTCGAGCAGTACCCTTTTTTAAATTGTTACTTGTGCAGTACTTTGTACATTCGATGTACACAATTCGCGTAAGAAGAGGTATAAGAAATATGTCTTAGTAATTTAACATTTTCTGTAGCATGTATTCTTCTGATACTTCTACAGTTACACCTTTATTCATTACTGTAGCATGTACACTCATGTCCAAAATGATTGTCGCATATCTATAACTGTCTTCTTGTAAGAGTATAATTTGATAATGATTTTCTAGGGTACTTTTAACACTGATACAATGTGTATAATCGAGAAATGTATATTTGTGGTAAATTTCATAGGAAAAGAATTATAAAGACGAAAATTAGAGTGAGTAAAACAAAATGTTGCTAAATGGACAAGAAAGTTTTATTTTCGTTTTATTGTTCTTATTTACTGCTCTTTTGACATGAAAATTGCCACATACATGTCTTTGCCGATTATACACATACTCACATTATAAGAAATATCGGGCGAATTGGTTATCAAATTATATTCCTAAACAACACATTTATAGACATGCGACAATAATTTTGGACATGAGTGTACATATCACAGTCATCATGAAGTGTACACTTACTTACCCCTTAGATACTTCTATGGTTGTGCATCATGAGTACACACTGCCTTGAGTCAACATTTTATAAGATAGAAATTGAAGGGGTAATTTGGATAAGGGTTTATCAACCTATTTCCTGTAAAATGAGATATACATATTTTCTGCAAGTTTGAGCATGTCCGTATGTGTCTAGGTGGTGTTAAGGTAATATCTCTGCTCCGTAGCAAACGCCTGCCTCCAAAAATAGTGTGTGAATACGTTGGTTAATTGGATAAGGGCGTTTGTTTTTCTGCTCTCCTGAAAAATTGAAGAATTGCTAGTTACGCCCTTATCCAAATTTATCCCTCAATTTATGTCTACTCATTGACTAATTGGAAACCTTTTATTGGTGTTCTTTTTGAAAACGAAATTTCAAAATTATTTTGCTTTGAAAAGAAATTTTAGAAGACATTTCTTAACTTATATAAGGAAATAGTCGCGAAGATGTGGCTATAGGAATTTATAGATAAATGTTGAACTTTACTATTTTCTTTTTCAATAAATGTCTGGCATTTGATACTTCAGCAAATTGAAATTTAGACAGGATGTAATCCTAATGTCTCTGTGATTGTAGTATTTCACAGGATAATATTGTAGTATTTCGTTTGTAATTTCAGATCTTGGCTGGGTCAACAGTGTGAACATAAACTTGCCAGCTGTGAAAAAGAGGGCAGAGGTGCTCCCTGGACGTAGAACAGTTAAAAAGCAATGGCAGGCGGCGTGGCTACTGCGGGCGGTCACATGTATAGATCTCACGACGCTATCAGGTTTTTGTTTTATTAGTATTGTGTGTAGTGTATATCTTTGCAATTTAGACTATGTCTGTACCTGTATGTGAATCTTTTAACAGTTTAAAATTCTGGAATATTCGTAGTTTTTTTTAAAAGAAGAAACGATGATAATAAGAGAAAAGATTGACTGTAATATTTTCAACCGAGAATATGAAACAGAAATTTACTTATTAATAATAAGATGAACAAAGTAGTTTTATTTCACAGTGTGAAGCTAAGGTATACTTTCGCACTATGCGAATTTAATGCTCGAACTTCAAATAGCACATCGATAACTATTGGTTGCAATAGAGGAATAAGATTTATTTATTTATTTTTATTTATTTATTTCGTTTTGCGCCGTAAGAACTTAGCGTTCATGGCTTCGTCAAGGGATACAGTTACTATTACAATGAATAATAATAATTACAAGAGAAACGCTACAATTAATAATACAATTATTAAGAAAACATAGAACCTGTTCTTCGACCCTGAATCCATATCTAAGAAACACATTACTCTCTATTCCTTACCGTTTTTGTTCTATGGCGATAAAGGTTGAAACCAAAAATGGTTAATTTCCACCACTTCCGGTTTGAATAGAGAGTTAAGGAAGGAGATAGAACCTATTCTTGGGACGCTAAATCGTTTGCAAAGAAACCACTTCTCGATATCTCGTACAGTTTTTGGTTAATGAAAATCAGTATTGAAAACAGAGGCACTCGGTTTCGATGTATTGCGGCAAGAGAACATCATCACAACCCACTACACCCTCTCTCAGTTGGGTCATATTACCAATAACGTCTGAATGAATTATCTAATTTGAGTATCGTTTGCTTGATGTAGCAAGAACATAATTCTGTGTACGTAACTGAAAATTGTATAGAAATAATCAATATATTCCTAACTTCTCACAAAAGAAAATCTGCCGTAGAAAACTAGGACAGGTCGACAGTTTTTTATTTTTTTTTTTAAATCGTAGAAACAAATAAAAATGGAGTTTTCAGCGAACTTGGAGAAATTCTTCTGATACGGAAACTTTCAAGTCATTTAATGTACATACTGCTTCGATAGATTTTCTTTTATCAAAAGTTTGAAATAAATTGAGTAATTTCTACAGGATTTTCAGTAACGCACGTAAAATTATGTTCTTGCTACATCAAGAAAATAGTATTCAAATTAGATAATTTATTCCGAAGTTATTGGTAAAACAATCTAACCGGGAGACCTCTTTCGCTCGCGTCTGTGTAGAAGTGTGTTGCTAAAACTGTTAATCTTATACAACATTACAGCATTGGTAATGGTAATGAACGTGGTAGGCATACGTGAAATGTTGGCTGTTACGTGAAGTTAAATAGAGGGCGATCAGAGCGCGAGAAAATTAAGTCTAATTAGCATAGTTGTAAAGAGAATAAAGAAACTATTTTTTTACATTATGAGAGTTGTTTACAATATCTGGACATGAATCTTTTATGCTCTGAAAGGAGCTTCAAATAGAGATCTTAAAGATCAAATACAGTAGAACCCCTCTCGTGCGCCCTCGGCTGCTCCGCCACTCTGGTTGATCCGACCGTGCTTGAGCTAACGTTTCTCGACTAGTCGGTGACTCACGAGGTCCACTGTCGTTTACTGCCGTCGCGACATTGTTGTTTACTTGCTGTTATCGCTTGTCCGCTTTAGTGCTCCGTCATCTCTTGTATCGTTTCTTTCGTTGTGCGTGTTTTCTGTATTGTACTGTGCAGTTTTTAGCGCTTATTGTTCGTTGGTTTTACGACAGTGTTCTTCTTTGTTTGTTACAGTGCAGTGCTTTTTAAACATGTCAGGAGAGAAACGTAAACACGTTACTCTTTCATTAAATGAAAAATTAAGAGTGCTACAAAGACTGAACACAGGGGAATCGCTCCAAAAAATTGCCCAAGGAACTCAATGTAGAAGATTGGAGAATTAAGTTTTGAGTTCAGAGATTGTTTATTTTATTATAAATTCGTATTTTTCTGTATTTTCTGGTAATCCAACCTTTTTTTGCGTTCCGACTACACTCCCCAGTCCCAACGGTGACGGATTAGAGGAGTTCTACTCTATGTCTAAAATGACAAAAAAAAAATAAATAAATAAATAAATAAATAAAGAAGTGAACTTGATTTCCTTGTGCACTGAACGTGCCATATCTTAAGGTGAGTTTTAATAATCATCATCATCATCATGGTAACTCAAATAGAAAACAATGTAATGCGAACATATTATGTTATTATGTTTGCCTTTCAATCACAAATTTGTTTACAAGTATATATTTTATCTACCTGTGAGCTTAGATAATTGACTTACTGATTATATAGAATAATAGGGCTTGTAGTTTAATATTCAACACTCTACATTCAATGTATGGTAAGGTAAGAATATATAACTGTAATATATAAGTTCATAGTGTTTTATGAATATCCGTGGTAAAAAAAACACGTAAGGGGGTACATATATATATGTGCACATTACCCGATTACGTTAACTGAAAATGAAAAATGAAAGAAGTATAAAATGTGCAGGAATTCTAAGTAGCATATGCTGATGATATATCCTAACTCTTGCTACAATTCTTCGAACGTACCTGCATTTATTGTAGATGGGATATCCTGATTGGGTAGCTACTCCACAGAAAAACCACCTATGGAGAAAGTATCTGCCAAATCATCCAATCAATAAATACATCTTGGAGGTGTAGTAAAGAAAGATTAATGTGCACAGTGTTGTAATTTTATTGAAAATTTTGCGTGCCGGATTTTTTTCATTCATTCAACCTATGTACAGGGCAAGAATATCTGATGCTACTATTGTTAACGACTTTTTGTCTCCTTTACCCGTTTCTTGTACATTGTTTTCCAAACTAAAAGCTCGAGAACGATCAGAAAGAGAGCGTTGATTCTGAACTCTTCATGACTGATTTTTTCCTTAGGGAATTTAAATACCCTGTATCTCTTATCGTTTGCAGTGTACTTACAATGTTTAGTGTGGGGAGACTTTTTAAATGTACGGTACTTTTGGTAACTCATTATAAATTTATTCTTACACTTCAAATTCTGTTATATAAACCAGTGAGGGAACATGAGTATCCTTATGGTTTCTCTTTGTTTCATCACATTGTGAGCGTGATGTGTTCCTCCTGTCGTTAATTGTATAAATTTTGATTTCTGTTTTGTTCTTTATAGGAGATGATACTTCAGCGAATGTGGAACGCTTGTGTTATAAGGCAGCTCATCCAGTAAGTCCAGATATTTTGACAATGTTGGGAGTACAGAACAAAGGTATAACGACTGGTGCTGTTTGTGTTTATCCAGCGAGAGTAGCTGATGCTGTCAGTGCACTAAAAAGATTTGGAGCATCACATATTCCTGTCGCATCAGGTAACGCATAAGCTAGCAGCAAAATTTAACTTTTGTGATCAAAATGTTTCCATATTGCATATACGCACATTTATATAACTATATAGTAATATTATAAAAATTTGCTCCGTCATTATTGGCTGATTGGAATACCAAAGAGGAGGCAAGGTGGCTCAGTGGTAGAGCGTTTACTTTTGGTGCGTGGAGTTCCTGGTTCGTTCCCCGGCCAAGGAAGTTTGTGGTGGACAATATCATGTCCGTGCGTTTTCTCGGATTACTCTCGTTTCCTCCCACTTTCTCATTCCATCAATTATTCTATCATCATTCACTTGCCTTAATCATATCTCCCTTAGCCTAAAAGGCATAAGCGTGGGACGTTAAACTGAAATATTCAGTCATTCATTCAGCATGTTGCGATCATATTTCGAAGTGGTGAAGTGGAAACCAGATCCATGTATCTTCTTTTAGACAGTTATTATTATTATTATTATTATTATTATTATTATTATTAAGTATTCTGCCTTCCGGCAGGTCCTGGGACTACAGATTTTTTTTTTTCAATTTTAGATTTAAGCCTGGAAATGTTTCTTCCGCGTTTTCCGATCTTCAGCTTCCTCTTTTAACTCCCAATATTTTCTTCTGTTTCTCAAACCATCGATTTAGATACTTACGTAAAGTTATTTTCAAAGTCGATAAAGTTATCAATTATAATCAAAAACTTACCTAGTAAGCTTGTATATTTGTTCAACTGTTCGTCCATTGATCTCATCAATTATTCTCCATCGTGAGAACAAAGTGTTTCATTTTGGCATCAGTGCTTTTCATCTGACTAGAGCGATACTGGTAGCTGAACAGTTATAATCTAATCGTATCTCTGATACTTGTCATCTAATTGCTTCTCCATGACGCACAGAGTGCAGTGAAACTTTTGTTTCACTCTGTCTACTCATGCTATTCGCAGTGCCGTGACAATTAATAATAATAATAACTTATTGGAATTGAAGTACCTTCATTTCGTTTGTTTTCACTTGACGGGAGGAGGAAACAGTTAATAAATAGAGAGTACTGATAACTGATAATAAGATTCGCATTATGTGTAGTCAAGGAGCCAAAGAGAATAAAAATATCGATTATGAGTTTTGAACTGAGTCTCCTTGTTTCTTTTCGTTTCTTTTTATACCTTCTTTAATATTCTCTTACCCATGTATTCATGTTAGAGAGAAATTTCTTGTTCCGATTTTTAAAAAATCTAGTTGGAGAACAGGGTTACCTATAGTCTGAATATTCTGTATGTGCGTGTCCAAAATTAAGGAGGCAGACTACTAAATATTTTTCAAAACCTAACATTTTTTCTTTTGCCAGATTTTTGTAAATGAAAAGGGATAATGAAATGTAACTTACCTCAATAATAGATGTTATTCTACACCCGAAAATACGAATCGGAAGGATTTTCAATGTTGCCATCCATAGAAATTACAGTATGACCAGAATTTGAATTACCCAAAAAATCAAAGTTAAGGCAACGACTAGAAAAATGAACTTAACGGTAATTGAAGACTTATCATGCTGTTTGTGTTCCTTGTTAACTACTTTTTAAACAATATTTTTTTTTATTTTGTAATAAAGTATGTAAGATATTACAGAATAAATACAAATAATAATAATACTTTTTTATTTTGTAATAAAGTATGTAAGTTATTACAGAATAAATACAAATATTATTTAAAAAGTAGGTAAAGGAACAAAGACATCATGATAAGTCATCAATTACCGTTGAGTTCATTTTTCTAGTCGCCTTAACCTGGATTTTTGAGTAATTCAAATTCTGGTCACACTGTAATTTCTATGGATGGCAACACTGAAAATCCTTCCGATTCGTATTTTCGGGTGTAGAATAACATTATCTATTATTGAGGCAAGTTACTTTTCATTATCTCTTTTCATTTACGAAAGACTGGCAAAAGAAAAATTGTTAGCTTTTGAAAAATATTTAGTAGTCTGCCCCCTTAAAGTGACAAATGAAAATGCAAGGACAGTAGAGTGAAAAAATACCGAATATGTAACACTGTGCTTGCTTAAATACGCCGTGTGATCACTGTGTGTGACGCCATGCGAAACTCGTGCAAACTACCAGCAGCACGATAGATAAGCAATGCACAGGGTGCAACCCCCGAATCATTTGATAACTGGATTCGGATGAATGTGTCGTCGAGTTTCATGAGGATTCATAACCAATGTCTAAACGACGCACTGCACTAGGGAGAAGTCGATCGAATGGAAGCAAATTGGTTGCATGTGTCCGACAAGTGGCCTCCAGTGTGTGGCAACAGTTCCAAGAGACAAGAACAATAACAATGACCCTGGCAAGATCGGCCTCAAAGCATGACACACATTATTTAGCATTAACGGCCCGTCGCCATAGACGCATGAGTGCAGCCTAGATCGCTCGGAGCGTTATTCTGCTATTGTTGCCTCAATTTTGGACAGGGTGTCTGCAGGCACTGCAATGGGGTATGATTCTATGCAAGAAGGCCAACGTGAGCAATACAGGTGGTGCAGAAACCATGGACAATGGATTCCAAAACAATGAGAAGTTATACTTTCAGTGATGAATTGCGATTCACTCCACACAGCGATTTTCGACATTTGTGTATATGGAGGGAGGCTGGAACTAGTTTTCTCACTCACAACATCCGAGAAATGGATCACTGCTAAGTTGGTGGCATGATGATGTGAGCCGGGATCGTGCTCTGTGGACGGATGCCTCTGTATGTGCTGGAGCAGAGCGCCCTGACCACCCAGATGTACCGAAATGAAATCCTTGAGCCAATTGTGAGGACTTGTGAGGAGCCGTCGGACCACAGTTACGGTACGTGGACAATAACGCCCGTTCTCATCGTGCAGATCTGCTGGCTGAATTTTTGGAGAGGAGGATATTTTGACAGATTCCATGGCTTACACATTCTCCGGAGTTGAACACCATTGAACGTGCGTGAGACGCATTGAAAAAATTTGCAGCTTCTCACTCCATTTCCAGACCCTTTTGACCTCAGAACTGCTCTGCTGGGGCAAAGAAAACTTTACATCAGGAACCCACCTTCATATACAACATGGGAAACCGTTATGCGGCGTGTATTACAGTTGCTCAGGCGCCCATTTCGTATTAGCAGCTGTACATGGTCACCAGAAACATCTTAGTCTCTGTCACCTTTATGATCACGAGCGAGCCACAGACATCATTACACGTTTCGGTTCATACTGCGATTTCCATATGTTCGGCCCTGTTCCTGCTTCGGACACTATTGTACGCTTTACTTGAACATAATTACGTATTTACATCTGTTAGCATCTTCGATTTTTCATTTGTCACTTTATTTTTTGGACACGTGTGTATATGTATTGTTAAAAGTAATTTTCAAAATTATTTCTTTTTTCAAATAAAATATTTTAATTGCTCCTCTTTTTATTTGCTTTGCGGTAAATTCTAGTGGCAACAGGATTTCCCAGTGGGCAGTATCCGCTGAGAACCCGTCTCGAGGAAATAAAACAGGCCGTGGAAGATGGTGCATCAGAAATTGATATTGTTGTTGATAGAGGATTAGTTTTAACGCACCAATGGGAAGGTACGTACTACATTTTTTTTTTTTTTTTTGTTGTTTGTTTGTTGTGTGTATGTGTGTGTGTCTCACAATGGGATTATAAGATTCTAATCTCTTCTCTTCGTCTTCGATGTTGAATGCAAGTGAATAACACAAATACGATTTCATTATTTTTCTCTCAATAGCCCCCATCAGGGACGTACATCCGTACCTCCCGAAATCCCGATTTTTCTGTAAATTTGGTCTAATTTTAGGAGTAAATTTACAAATTTTAATATAATTTGTCCTCATATTGAATTTGGACCCCTCCCCGAAATACTGTCCTGGGTACGTCTCTGACCCCATCCACCCGTAGGATATACAATTAACAAAACCTTACAGTCTACGGTGTTAGGAGTACATTTATACAAACTTTCAATGTACTACGCCTTATAATTCCGGAGATCTGGTAAACTGCAAGAAAAGTAATTCAAGGCCCCTCATTCCCCTTAGATACCTATTTCACAAAACCCCGTCTTATCTACAGTCTAGGGTACAAGGGAAAACATTTCCAGAAAATTTCGAGATTCTATGAGTAGTAGTTTCGGAGATCTGTTCATGAGTGAATCAGTGAACTAGTCAGTGAATTCACTCTTTTATATATTATATATAGAGAGATTTGCAATCGCTTTGTAAGTGGTGCATAGCCCAATTTGTAAACGAAAACGTCTTTTCCCGTTGACTGACACGTAAAAATTCTCGAAAACTACAAGTGCTAGCGCGTATGATTATTTTTGCGGCTTTGATATCCATTGCAGTATGAAACGACATACGTAATATACGTATATTTTTTAACATAAAAGAATATCTATAAAAGAACCTTTATATATATAACATGTATATTTTCCATACTCGTACAGTTATATACGAGTAAACACTGTGCATGATCTTTCAATTATAAAACATTTTTTGTAAATAGTATGTTTATAATAAAAATTATAAAGATTGCAGTTTCTTACAAAATTACAACTAAGCAATTAACAAATTCGACTACGTAAAATTCAAGTTACGTAAAGTTTATGGAAAGCATTACTCAGTTAGTCGTGGACGTGCTTTATTTTAAAAATTAATTGTCCTGAGTAAGATTCTACAAACTATCTTTTATAAAAGTGTAAGTCATCAGTTACGCTGTGTTTCATGAGAAGTATTAGAGAAAGGAAAAATGTTTCTGAATTATAAGATCATATGACATTTTATTCCTCCATACCTGAAAATGAATTTCAACGTAATGGCGGCATGTGCAATATATATCTGTCTGTGTAAATCTGTATAAAATCTGATGCGGCTGGCAGCAAAGAACCAATAAGACGTATAGTTTAACGTGGAATTCCGTATTTCAGTATTTCTGAAAACATACATCGCTGTAAATAAAATAAGTAAGATAATCCTATTAAACCGCAAATAAAGTCAGTCTAAAAAAATTAAAATAAATCTCAAAAATCAGTCATGTGAGTTATAGACTGAAAGTATTTGAGAACAAGATCCTGGGGCGAATTTTTGGACCCAAGAGGAACAGGAATAGGGAACGGGAGAAACTTCTTAACGAAAAACTACTTAATTTATACGGTTTACCAAACATTATTAGGGTCATCAAATCTAGGAGGCTTAGGTGGGCAGGTCATGTAGCCAGAATGGAACAAGCAGGAACGCTTTCAAAGTTTTAACTGGAAGATCAATCAGAAAACGACCATTAGGAAGATCTAGGCGCAGATGGGAGGACAATATTAAGATGGATCTCGCAGAGATAGGAATACAAAGTAGAAACTGGATCCAGTTGGCTAAGGATAGAAGTCAGTGGAGAGCTTTTCTGAACGCGGCATTGAACCTCCGGGTTCCATAGGCCATAGAGTTAGTTAGTAAGTTAGGTGAGTTAAATATTTTGAAGTTATGTAGTAATAAACAGGATATAGCTTAAGAAAAGGGACACTATGACTGAATCCCTTTTTAGGTAACAGTATTACAAAATATGCTTTTAAAGTACAGTTGTGGATACCTTTTATTATTGAGGCTATGTGAGACGTGGACCATAATTTTACATTTGATCTGAGCCACTTAGTCACAATGAAACTTTGTTCAAGATGCAATTGATTCACGAAATTCTTAGGTGAGCAACATACAGCCACAACATGACTGTTTTAACAAAAGAGACACTGACCAAAGCTTAAAACTTTATTTTAAATTATAATTTGTAACTGTTTCGGATATCTAACATATCCTTCTTCAGACACGATCGAAATTAATCTGTGTTGCAAAAAAAATTTTAACTTGAGGTATACATATTGCTGAAATTTATTCTTTATTTGAAAATTCTTGTACGTAATTATGCTTTTATATTGTTAATGACAACTTTGTTTCTTTTTAATTTTTTGTTATATGCAGCACAAAACAAAATTTGTATTAATATATTGGGTACTAAAGTATGCATAATTGCATAGTGTAAATATTTTTTTCTTTCTTTTGTGGTATTCCTATGATAAATGCCTTTTCGTAGCCAAGTGGTTAAGTCGCATGGTGTCGAGTACGATTCAGGTATGAGCATGAGCTTCGGGTAAAATGGTTTCAAGTAATGGTTTCTATTCCACTGTAAGTATATACGTAGTAGGTTCCGTTTTATAAGCCTTGGTGTTGAAAAAGGACCCAAAATCAATCAACCTTACGTTAAATGAAATAAAACAATGTCTTAATATGTGCATATGCAGGGTGGCCCAAAAGTAGGTATACAGCCCTTATTGATCAAGTATAACATTCTAGCTTATAGGTTTATTTGCTTCGGCTGTTCCGGGCTTAAGATATAAGTAAAAACACATTAAGAACAAATAATAAAGAACCTAAGTCTAACTGATGGATAACAATAAAAAATTATATAAAAAGCAATGAGCTGAACAGCACGGGACAGTATACTTGACCATCCTGTATATTGGTGTTTTATCCGAATGTTGGTTTTAGTTCATTTGCACCAGTAGAAAAAGGGTAGGACACCAAGGTTTAAGAGTACATGAAAAGCTGGAAAGTAAGTGTTGGACCGATCGGATAAATTATGAATTCGAATCAGGGATACCACTTATAAAGGTAACTGAGTAATAATGATTACATTACCTTCATATTCATTTGCTTACGTTAATTAATATGCTTTCGATATAAGGCTTTCTTATGTGTTTATATGGGTAACAAGCTATATCCTTAACAGAAGTTAATGTTTTAAATGGTATGAGTAAAATCAAATATAAGAGCGTAGGGGAAATGTCTACGAGACTTCTTGGAAACGAATGAGTGTATTACTGGCGGTTAAAGGAAGAAAAAATTAGGTAAACTGATTGGATTTAACTGAACTTTTCAGTATCACAGTAAAAATTCGTGTAACTTGTAAAAGAAAAAAAAAATGTTTTTTGCAGCTTTATACCAAGAGATCCAACAGATGAAAGATGCTTGCGGAGATGCCCATATGAAGACTATTCTCGCTGTTGGAGAACTAGGATCTCTTACTAACGTCTACAAAGCTTCTTTAGTGGCTTTGATGGCAGGCTCTGACTTCATTAAAACTTCTACTGGTAAGGAGTTTGACTTCTTGTGAACTAACATGAAAATAACTATAAGCTGGCGTAATTTAACAAATATACGTACTAAAAGTTTTATCGTACAACCTATAACACATTACGTGCGATATGTTCAAATTACATGTATACAGGAGGTTACAAAAATTTGTCACAGTATTATGAGAATAGATTCCTGACATCAAAATAAGAAAATATGTTCATATGGACCTGTGCTGAAAAGTGGATGGTTTCGGAGTTATAGGGTGGCGAAAACGTGAAACAAGTGGACTTCAAAACTTCATAGCTCCACTACTATGGGACCTATCGTAGTGGAGTCAAGACATCACTGAGGAACTGGTATGTGAACTATCCAAATATCCATGTGTAAGAATCCTCCAGTACTTGCATGCCAATTTTTAGAAAGGTAGGTGGAGAGTGATCAAGTACTCGAAACGCCCTCTCTATAAATGATTGTGCAAGTACCGGAGGTTTCGAAAAATGGCTATTTGGATAGTTCACAAACTAGTTCCTCAGTGATGTCTTGACCCGACTGCGATCGGTCTTACAGTAGTGGAACTATGGACCTCTAGAGTTAATTTTTTCACGTTTCCGGCACCCTATAACTACGAAACTATGCACTTCCAACCATGGTCCATATGAACTTTTTCTTCTTATTTTGATGTGAGAAATCTATTCTCATAATATTGTAACAAATTTTTGTAACACCCTGTATATGTGCCAAACTGTTGTATATATACAGATGGTGATCAGAAAAATGGAAACACCTGAACGAAATTGCAACTTACCAGGTTAATATGGTGTCGGGCCACCTTTCGCCTTCAGAACGTGGGATGGAGGCATAGAGGTCGTGAATGGTAGCAAGTGGAATTTTACACCATTCCTCATGCAGGGCACTGCCAGTTCTGTGAGAGGATAGAGGTGGAAATCGTCGCCGGAGTCGTGTTTCCAAGACGGACCACAGATATTCAATTATGTTGAGATCTGGGGATTGGGCGGGCCAGGGGAGGTGTTGAACTTCATCCCGATGTTCCTCAAACCACGCTGCAACAACGCCAGCTGTGTGAATGGGTGTATTATCATCCTGGAAGATGGCGTCATTGTCTGGGAACAACACATGGACCATAGGATGCAAGTGGTCTCCTAAAATTGCAACATAATCGTTGGCAGTGATTCGTCCGCTAAGTGTGACCACAGGACCCAATGAAAACCATGATATTGCGGCCCACAGCATCACCGAGCCGCCGTCATGTTTCACAGTTGTGCGGAGACACTGCAGATCATAAGCTTCTTTGGGCGTTCTCCACACATAAACACGGCCCGTGGTTGGGAATAGGGTGAAGGATGACTCATCCGACCATATCACACGTTTCCAGTCCTCAACGGTCCAAGTTGCGTGGTCGCGGCACCATTTGCGGCGTGCGAAAGCGTTGTGGCCCCTGATGAGCGGTTTGGCCCGTGCAACACGACCCCGTAAGTTCATGTCATGTAATTCGCGGCGGACTGTGATTGTCGAAACAGGGTGGGGGAGGTGCTGATCGAGTTCCTCCGTCACTTGCTCCGCAGTGGCACGACGGTTCTGCGTGACAATGCGCTTTAACACTCGGCGTGACCTGTCACTCATGATTTTCTTCCGCCCACTGTTCCGCTTCCCCGATGTGTTTTTCCCGTGTGTTGTGTAGGCCGTCATCACCTTCGACACTGTCCTACGCGACACACCTAACACAGTAGCCACTGCCGTCACACTCACTCTACATAACCGCGCACCAACAATTTGCCCTCTTTGAAAATCTGAGAGGTCTCCCATTTTACAGTACCTCCGTCTGCTGCAGCCACTGGACACTGCTGTTCCACTGCGCCTGACGTAGTATGGAGACCGACCTAACACACCATCACCAGCGGTCCGGCGCTGCGGACGCCACGACACCACTGCCAACCCATACATCTGACGTGTTGCCAACTACAGGTGTTTCCATTTTTCTGATCACCATTTGTATATATACTTAAATAATTGTGAAAACATTAGCATAAAAAAAAAAAACTGTAAGTACTTTCGTTAAATGCTTCATCAGATAGAAGTAGATTCTCTTCAGTCGGTTGAAGGTCAAGTTGTGCAGCAGATCATTATTCTACGGTACTGAGTAGTTGAGTTAGAACATTTGAAAGTGTTACGTAACAGTAGTAATGTGTGTTATATTTGTGCAGGTGGCTGACAGCACGAAGCGTTTGATGATGTGTCTGATGAATATGAAGTTACATTGCCGAAACTATTACACAAATTTCATTAATATATGTTTAATGTTTTGATCAGTTTTGTTTTACTAATACATGTTGAATATTTCCAAACCTACAATGAACAATATATAAGTGTTAATTTTATGGTTTTTTATAGCTCGATTAAACAAATTCACCATACTTGTACTCTGCACAACTAGATACTCATTTGTATTTCCCAGTTCTTAATATCTCTCAAAAGTAAAAAATGTAAACTTTCCTATTCACCACATCCACAAATGAGGTTTAATTTTCAGGAAAGATGTAAAATGTTTGTTGATTGTTTCTGTTCCTTTTTCTTTGTTTTAATTGATCTGTAAAATAAATTGTTTGTTCTTTCTATAGGTAAAGAAGGTGTTAATGCAACATTACCAGTAAGCATAGTCATGTGTCGTGCTATCAGAGATTACCATGAGAAAATAGGATATAAAGTAAGTGTTTAATTTTTGTATAGCTAAATACACAAATTAGCATTTTAGTACTATACATCACAAAGGCTAATGATTTTATCGTCATTTCATTGAAAGTGTTTAAATTTGCTTTCGATGTTTAACTAAGGTCAAATAAATGAGGAAAGTGAAAAAAGTGAATCACACAACGATGTCGGATAGTACATACTCCTGATCGGAGGCACGGTTTCTGGGTAAGCACTTCGTACCCTGATTAAATATAAAATCATGCAATAATGTAATATTGCAACATTCCCTCTGTGTAGCGGTATTTGAGATCGCTGTGATGTTGTTAGTTGAGCCAGGGGCGGATGCAGGACCGACTTCTGGGGGGGGGGGGGGATTGTCATACTGCTACTTAGAGCTACTTTTAAGAGCTTCAAACTCTGGCATGGGTTTGATTTATATATATAAAATAAGAAAGTTTCCTTTATCGCCCCCCCTTCCCCTTGGATTCGCCACTTAGTTGAGCAGTCGATCTCTTTAGAGCCATTTCTAATTCCTATTCCAAAGAAACAAGTAAGGATAAGTGTGTTAGCGAAACCCCAACCCTTATAAGCAGTGCAATGCGTAAATGGCTAAAAAAAAGGTGCTAGAGTATTAACCTTAACCTTTAAAAAATTAACGAAAAAACTGTTCTGTTTTTGAAGCGGATCTGTAAGGGGAAACAAGGTATCAGAATTCTACATTTTTATTCAAGATATAGTTCGTATACTTTGTAATATAGTTTTAGATACAAAATAATGTACACTACCTGACGTAAATAGGAAGAAAAAAATTAGCGAGTGGCCATTGATACGTACCATGCAGAGAGGGAGCCATTACTGACGTTGGACATAAAGCTTCGACTGTACGTGATATCCAATAAATCATCGATATCATCCCGTTACAGGTGATAGAATTCATCATAAACTACCTCGAGTAATCATTGTTGCTTTGTGGTTGTGTGTGACCGTTTGTGCAATTTTAGTTGTAGGAGATGGACAAACTTTTCTCTGGAGATATGTTCCTCCAAAATGGGAGATTGATTTTGAAACCCATCTATCTTTTCCAACGGAAGGGGAGGTGTAACATGGCTACTACGTCATACATGAATTGTGTGATGTGCGACAGTTGATCTTTTTCAAAGAGTGGTAGCAATACTCTTATAATACTTCGATGTATTTCGTAGCATTGATGCGCCGTCACACACACACACACAAAAAAAAAAAAGGTCATTTAACGACCACCTTTTCCAAATTGCACCCCATATCATGATACTAACACTGCCGTATTTCACCGTGGGATAGTGGTGAATCACAGTTTGTCGATCGCTTTCATATCCACTGTTGATCGGTGTCCGAGAATTAGCAAAATCGACTTTTATCGAAAATTGCGACATGGTTCCAAAACTGTTGTGGCTTGTTTTACATGGTGGTGCTAATTGCGTCTCCGTGTCATTTATTGTTTTGTAAGTAAAGACTTCTATCTGGCGGCGCGTTGGTACATCCCTACACTACATAAATACCGCTGGACGGTTTGTGCTGATCCGTCAACCTTGGCTGCTAGTGTCACCGGTAGATTTGAAAGGGTGACTTCTTTGATTAAGGATGATCGTACGTTTCAAAGTGTGGAGTTGGTTCTACTTGAACTGATTTTGGATCGACGTATTTCTTTCCATCTCATTTAAACTGCACTACAATTCTTTAGCAGTGCTAGCGGTACACAACATATTACTTGTGGAATTAACTTCTAGCATACTCTCAATGTCCAGTTATGCGACCTTGGGTAAGCTTCTTCAGCTTTTCACGTGCGCGTGACGTAGTTTCAAGTAAAATTTCCTATTATTATATAAAATTCACTTCACTTGATTTTCCCAGACTTATTCTCCTGTGATTTTTTTTAGAAACAGTACAAAGTGAATTGAAAACAGTTACAAAATATTAAACGATTAAAATAGGGAAATTGATCAAGTTTTTCTAAATTTGTTTTATGTGTATTCTATCAGGCCTTGTTTCCATTTTGTACTAAAACACAACAACACACTGAGCAAGGCTATGTGATAATATACATATGTTTTGTTACATATTATCACATAGCCCTGCTCAGTGTGTTATTGTGTTTTGTTTTATACGAGAGAAAACCAAAAAGTTCTCGCTCTAATTTTTATGATCCAGATGTACTAGGGTTGTGAAGTTTCGTCCATTGATTCTTCCCTCTCCATGTATCCGCCTTCCTTAGCCACTCTTTTCTTACATCTATGGGACACTCGTTTAGCCAGATTTTTCTGCAAATCTGCAGATTTTGGCGGAAATGAGTTTTTGTTTTTAGTAATAACCTTACCAAAATCGTGAAAACATCTTTCCTTTAACTAATCCTAATTCGGAGAAAAGGTAGAAGTGAAAGGTATTAGATGAGGTTAATACAGTGGGCAAGTCAAAGGTTTATATCTCCAATGACAAGCAAAGTGGCTGTTTCTATAAGAACTGTGTATATTATTGTCAACTAGCAGTAATACATTTTTATAGCAAGCACCTTCTTTTTTCTTGATATAGCCCCACAGTTTTTATTGTAGAAAGTATCCATTCTTAGTATGCTTGTGTTATCGTAAATGGTAAGTAAATATCACATTTTAATTGACCCAAGTACAGTCATAACTTTGCTGCGTGACGTGCGCACTTAAGCATTTTGGAAATGGGTGATGATGTTTTAATTTCTTTGGTTTCAGCATTAAATGAATATATCCAGCTTTTATCCATGGTCACTAATTTATTTTAAAAGTCTTTCTCATCTGTGTCGTGTATATCAAAACTGATAATGCAGCTTGTACATGTTGCTTGGTTTTTAAGATATCAATCTGAAAAATAACCGTAGTTACATTCATGGTGTCATACAATATGTTGTACATCGACTCCTTACTGATGTTAACCTCTTTAACTAAGAAATTAACCTTCGTCCTCGTGCGCCGTATTGTAGATTTGTTTGCACCCATTTGAATTATCTTTTCAATCATTTGACAATATCATACGATGGACATTCCGCACCATACACAGCTGATATATTTTCGTGAATGATTTGTGCAGATTTCCTTTAAAAATGTGGGATGATCATAATTCGATGATCAATTTTGTCATATTATTACTATCTCTTACTTTCGTGGCTTTAACTCCAGTTCCACAAGACCTTCATGATACAAATGAATAACTTCCGGATTGCGAAGCAATAACCTTAACTATCACACAATTAACGTTTTAGAATCATTCTAAATTATTATCATTGCATTTTGAAGAAGTTGATTTTCTTTGCATTATCTTTTATTTTTAACGTTCATGTTTAGTAACATGATCATCTTTGAGTAACATTATCATCTTTAAACTTAAGATAAGTATTACTTGTCCTCTCGACAATTACAGTCATAATATCAAAGTTCATATTCTCTCTGCTATGTTTATAAGAATTACAGTTTTTACCAATTTTATGATGGCTTGCATTTTAAGTATCCCGGTCATAAAAAGGTTTACATCAATTGGAAAACACCAGGTATATGTGTTATTAAGATCTGTATGATGCCATGCGTATAACATTTCACAGACATAAAAACACAACAAAAACTAAAGTAATTGAAGCTTGCTCCTTTCATTTATATGTAAAAATGCTCTATTTTTAGGATCTTTACTATCTGGATTCTGGTTATGTTATGGCTGTAAAAACTTCTTGCAAAACACCCCAAACATTTTTTTTTTTTTTTTTTCATGATAACCACAAAAGCTTCACATAGTGTATTCAATTTGGAAGAGTAAATACTGAATAAACTCGGTTTACTAATCGGTTTGAAGAGATCAAGATACAACTCAACTTGGACAATCTCAACTGACGAATAGAGACAAAACCTAACCAGACTGTGTGTTGCAGTTTTTCTTGCTAAGGCAAGTCATTCCAGTAGAAGTCTCGCGTGGCATAATGGCCTTTGGTAAAGGTTGACTTGCTTCTTTGATCCTCCATGGGAGTTCATGTTACATTCCATGGTTGTTGAAGTTCCATCGGGAGTTCATGTTACACTTTAGGCTCACATCGTATATACATGGGCTAATAATAGTAATAATTGTTAGTCAACTTAGTGTTAGTAATAGTATTATTATAAATGATTCATTAATACAATTAATTTTCAAAGGTTGGTTTTAAACCTGCTGGTGGCATTCGTACTGCCAAGGATGCTCTAAATTGGCTTGTACTGATGAAGGAAGAGTTAGGAAACGAATGGATGTATCCTAATCTCTTTCGATTTGGAGCTTCTGGGTTACTAGTTGACATTGAACGGCAGTTGTATCATTATGCCATGGGAAGGTACGCTGCGGCCTATGAATTTCCAATGGGATAGAACACTTCAAAGGTGAGTTAAAAAAATAATAAAACTATTGAATCATTACGTGAGCATGCAATTTTATGGCCGTTGAATTAAATACTTCATAATTCGTGTTGGTATAAAAACACCAGCGCAGAAGAGAATAAAAAAAAAAGAAGTAAACTACCTACTTGATGTTCGCTAGGAAAATTACGGTAATATATTTTTTTATTAAGAAAAAGAAATTCAAATACAACTCGAGCCAGTACAGCAGAGAAAATACAGGTTTTTAGGGGCCGCGGTGGCTCAATGGTAGAGCATTAACCTCTGGTGCATGGGGTCCCGGGTTCAAACTCTGCTCCTGCCAAGTGAACTTTGTGGTGAACAAACACCATATGCGTCGGTTTCCTCGGGGTTCTCCCGTTTCCTCCCACTTTCTTCATTCCACCATTTCATACATTTCTCATCATCACCGTCTCCTTTAACCTAGCTGGCATAACCGTTGGACGTAAAACTCAAAAGATTTCGTTTTATTTCATTTCATTTCAATACAGGTTTTTATATTGATCACTTTTCTAACTTATTCAACTTATCGTTGCGATTTGTATTTTCGGTTATTTAGTTTTTGTGATATTTTAAAAGTAGATTGAGTGGTAGGTAGCATTGGCCAAGATAATCTAGGTTTTGGTGAATGTTAATTAAGGTTAATCTAAAGCTATGGAAAAATGGCGTCAGAAGGAGGTACACTTTTTTACTCACAGGGGTCATAGTTTTTAGTTCTTACGAAACTTACAAAAATAGATGGCGGTGTTCTCGTACGCAGCTTGAAAGATAGGACAAGATCTTTGAGTTAGAAGTATATCTTCCCTGCTTTATTTTCTTTCCTCGCGAAGGGTGGGCAGACGTTGTGGGATGTCGTTTGTCTTCGACCTTGGTAAGAATTTTCTTTTTCGATACCTCCGTCCCTCTAAGTAACCCAACACCACCGACCACTGTTTAGTAAAATGCAGCTTTTTTGGAAGGAGAAGTTCGAAGCTAATCTTACCATTTCTTGTAAAGAACGCTGAATTAGTGAAAATGTCGATTAGGCCTACTGAGAGCACTTTTTTTTCGGTACTTGCAGTATATATATATTCACATGATGCTAGAATTGCAATTAAATAGACATTTGCGCAGCGTAGATTTAATAAAAAATGTCATAAACGGCAACTCAAATTGAATACAAGAACTTTTAGTGTCGTGTACAGAATGTTATAAAGAGGAGTTGAAGTACCCAAGTTCATATCGTATGCCATTGATCCGTACAATATAGTAAAGGGTAAAGTACGTACACAAAATTTTGAATTCTTTATCTAATATAAGGGTTTTGAAACTTGTTGCTCCTTTAAAACTTCATTTACTGGAGACAGAATGATGTTTAGCGAAAATGAAATACAAGGAAGAGCGATGATAAAAATATAAATATAATGAAGAAAGAGAAAGAAAAGAAAATAGCTTTAACAGCAGGATTACCGAGGGAGAGGGAGAGAGAGAGAGAGAATAGTGTTGTATTTATGAAGATACAATAGTTATTATCAAATACTTGAAATTAATGTAAGAAGTGAGTAAATTGTTAGTCCATTGTAGAGTGGTATCTTATTTGCAAAAACAGGAAAATATCAATGTATAAATCATAGCAAATCACTTCGTAAATAAATATTTTACATTAGATTCCCAACAGTATTATATAAATTATTTCTCATGGACAGGAGTAGTATACACTTCGGAGCAGGGGCGGCGATTAGGGGGGCAAGAGGGGCAGTTGCCCCTCACTTTTTTTGAAGTAACCCCCCAATGTATATAGTTCCATTTGGAAATGTAAAGTTTTAGTATGTATTACTGGTTCATAGAAAAAACGGTGCCATATAATATTTGCCGTTGCGTGAGTACTACGTATTGGTTATTTGTCTTCCCTGCTATATTAATTGTGTTTTAATTGCAATTCAAAGCAATTAATGCAATTGCGCATTTCTTTAAATGTCGTATCATATGCATGTAGTATTTACTGTCTTTCAGTTTCTAAGAGTAATAACACACATTTAATAGCATGTGTGGAATTAAAAATATAAGTTGTTCATTAATCCCCAGTTTTAATATAACTTCTACAAAACAAGCCTCATTATTCATTACTATGATTAATATTATCCTTTCTATGTATTTGTTTTGCAAATTTGTTACTAAGTAATATGATCACACAATTTTATGGACAGAATTTTAAGATGTTCATAAGCAAGGAATCAAATCTCTTCTTTAATTTCGTTGTTTAAGAGTACAAAGGGCTAGTACCTACTTGCGTTGCTCTTGTCAATTTACTTAATAAAGTATGAAATACGAAATTATTATTAAGTATTCTGCCTTGTAGCAGGTCCTAAGACTAAAGAGGTTTTTATTTATTTATTTATTTATTTAGACTGGAAATGTTTCTTCTACGTTTTTCGATCTTCAGCTTCCTCTTTTAACTCCCAATATTTCTTCTGTTTCTCAAATCATCGAACAGTTGTGTTCTTCTTCTTTCTATTCCTCGCTTTCCTTCCATCTTTCCTTCTATGGTGGTATGAAGAAGACAATTTCTTCGCAAGATGTGTCCAATTCAAGTGACCTTCCTACGAAGAATGGTGGCTAGAAGTGTCTTCTTCTGTCTTATCCGCTTTAAAACATCTTCGTTTGTAGCTCTCTCTGTCCATTTTATTTTCTCTAACTTCCGTAATGTCCAAGTCTCTAAACCAGAGAGTCCAATGTTCCGGATATAGCACTTGACGAACTTCTTCTTAAGTCCAATATTGAGCCTGCTAGTTAAGAGTGATCTTTTCTTGTTGAATGCTTCTTTGGCTATGGCAATCCTTGACCTGATCTCTTTAAGTACGATCTTGATCTGATCTTGAGTTACAGTAAGCGTCTCGTGTCAAAATTGGCATTGTAAAGTTAATCATATCATTTAGTGAAGAAAATGTGCCAAGTGGATTTCTCTATTTTATATTAAGTACATACTACTTAGTTAATTAAAAATTAGAAATAAATAAATAAGATAAAGCTCAAATTAGCCACTGAAATCCTTGAGAATAAATAGTTTTCTCTCATTTAATGTTTTGTTCAGTTCTAACAATCAGCAAATAAATTATTTATGATCTTGAATTAGCAGCTTTTTCCTACTGCATGGTGAGGACGCAGAAATATGTTGAGTGGTTTTAGTCAGTTTCTCCAGATGCATGTGCTACGTACCTGTGTAATATTTCTTAATTAAACCTCTCCCTTAATATATATCCCTACCTCTTCGACCTTTTTGCTTGTGATTTGTATTTGGTGTACAAGTAAGATGTTAAAATCATTCTTAATTCTTTATCAAGGAGGAAGAAACGCTAAATGCTATTGAGGTAAATTTTACACAGATCTTGATGCTTTCTTGTGTTGTAGGAATTACTTTATAAACATCATGATTTCTTAAAGTTTACGCATTCTATTAATATCTAGTCTTCTCAGCTCTTTTTTGGTAACAGATTCAATTGCATTTTGTTATTAGAGTTCAGTGTCCGATTCAACACCGTGGCTATGTGAGATTTGGACGTACAGCTTAACATGGAATCCGAACTACATAGGCTCCCACCAGGAATCGAATCCGGGTCTCGCGCTCCAAAGACGCGTTTGTAATAGATTGAACATTTTTGTAAACGTTAATAGTAATAATCAAGAGAAATGCGATGTTTAAAGAAAACTTGTATTATTTCGTATATAAGAATATTATTTGATTTTGTTTTCAAATATTTAATATTTCTGCTTCAGTCTTTTTTTTTTTTTTTTTTTTTCATTTATGGAAAGTATGACAAGATTTGAAAGTGTTTTGTCTCTCTCTCTCTCTCACTTTCCCTCCAATCATGAAATTGTATGTTTCGAACCTAATGAAATGTTCAGTACATGGAATATAAATTAGCTATCTAACAAGGGACATATGCGAAACGTGACAGCTAGATATATATGAAAATTGGTATCCTGACTAATCGTGGATCGCTAATCATCGTGATGATAATTATTCGGTTCGGAAATGCCTTGTTTATCCGCTATAATACGTATACCAAGCAGTGACCGGATGAGGCTGTGCCGAGTTATACTCCAAAAACGCTGGAAAAAGGTAGAAAATTAAAAATGTGTGCAGGTAACTTGATACCTACCTGAGGGGGAGACGCGACCAAGAACACGGTAGTAATGTCACGGAAGCAGTGTTGCCATCCCAACACAAAGTTATAGCTTTTCAAATAGAATGTATATCATTTTATTGCAGTAAAACAAGTGGCATAAAACGTGAAAGAAAACAAGCAGAAAGTGGGTTTTCAGTGTTGCCAAATAAGGGAGATATGAGGTGTAAAGTTGAGAAATCATCGAGTACGTACAATGAAACAAATGTATAACAACAAGAAGTATGCAGAAGGAACAAATGTACAGCAGGGAATAAACCACAGTATGCACAGCATCCAGTGACTATCCCGCCAAGTGAACTTTGTGGTGGACAAACACCGTGTGCGTGGGTTTTCTCGGGGTTCTCCCGTTTCCTCCCACTTTCTTCATTCCACCCTTTCAGTCATCTCTCATCATCACCGTCTCCTTTCGCCTAACCGGCATAACCGTGGGACGTAAAACTCAAAAATTTCATTTCATTTTTTTCCTGTGACTATCGGGCTTGATACGTCATGTCGAGTGTAGCTGGGGCGAGAAATGTGCGTATTTTGTCATACTGTGACTTTTCTGTTGTATGTATTGGTGTATTATAATTAAATACCTTGCACCAGTATATTACTGGTAACCTGAATGTAGTGTGTTTTATCTTCATCGTTGTCTCACATGCTAACAATACGTTTCCTATACTCTCGACTGAGACCAATCACAGTTCATTAATCTTTGCGAATCGATTCTGACGCACTTTCTTGTCACAGATTTGTTATCTTTCGTGTCACAACTTTATGTACTCTTTTCAGGCGGTACGCCTTCGTTTCTGTGGTTTGGAAGGCATATAGGATTTTATATAGTGTTGCAATCCCAAGACAGTTCGTTTTATAGCTCTCGGGAACGGTTCTTGATATCGATTCCACACATACGCCATTAGATTTGATGCGCTACAGGAAGAATTGTTGTTCACGTTTCCACATAATGTCTCATGAAACTTCTTTCTATGGCAGCTCTACCATGTGCCCGTTTTGGGTGAATCCTGTATCAAGCTCGTTAGTCACTGGATGCTGTGCATGCTGTAGTTTACTCTCTACTGTACATTTGTTCCTTCTACAGTCTTCTTCTTGTTGTACATTGTTCATTTCTCTGTACAGACCCCATAATTTCTCAACTTTACAGCATCATATATCCCTTATTTGCCAACAATGATAACCCACCTTTTGCTTATTTTCTTTCACGTTTTATGCCAATTGTTTTAATGCCATAAAATTGTATACTTTTATCTGAAAAACTATAAATTTGTATGGGATGGCAACACTGTTTGGGTGACACTACTGCCATGTTCTTAGTCACGCATCCTACTCTTGTAGGTATTAGCTTACCTGCATACATTTTTCATTTTCTGCCTTTTTCTGGTGTTTTTGGAGTATAATTCGATACAGCCTCACCCAGTCACTGCTTGGTATATGTATTAAACGTAACCATTTAATGCATTTCCGCACCGAGTGACTATCGCCACGATGATTGGCGATCCACAATTAGTCAGGGTACCAATTTTCATAAATATCTAGCTCTCACGGTTCGCATATGTCCCTTGTAAGCAGTATCGTTGTAATTAGTTTGAATTCGGTTCCTTAATTTCTAAGCCTATTTTTCTTTCCTATTGAAATTTCGTAAGACTATACCCTGGACACAAAATTCAGATAAACATAAAGGGAAAGATAACGTGAGCTTGTCACACCATATTTATGTGGTTCTATTTAGAGAAAACAGGAAAATTTCAATTAGAATTGTTACTTAAGCAGGATTCGAATTAGAAACGTGCTATGGAGGTTGGCTATCTTCCAGATGGTGCTATTATGTTATTTTGAATCTTATGGTACTGCTGTTTACCTGTGTATCACAAACGATCATTTTCGAATACGTTAGCATGGCGATATCTGGAATAGTTGATTAATTCTTGTGAAACTCATGAATTGAATTAATCGTAGTCAGGTCAGCTTTTTATCTTTTAGGTTTCTTTTTAAGATAGATGCTCGCCCTTCTGACATTCATAAAAGTAGGGTGTGATGAGGTTTGTTCTTGTGTTCGTTCTGCTCTTGTTTTAATCTGTCACGTGCGACTTCTATTTTCTCTCTTCTGTAAAAAAGTTGTTCAGGCAAATAAACTCAGACCATGATTCAAGACACGGTCATGTGACAGCCAGCGTAGTGTCTCAGTAGAAAGTTATGCATTAACTGTTGTGGACAGTTCCTATAAAATCACATGACAGACAGTAACTTTGTCTGCTGTGTGTGTTATGTACAGCAGGGCCGTGCTGGGATACTAATGAGGGCGGTGGACAAGTCTACTAAAAGGGCGCCAATACAAACGGGAATATATATATATATATATATATATATATATATATATATAGAGAGAGAGAGAGAAACTTTGAAAGAAAGTATGGGTGCCATTTTATATCAAAATCACCACCAAATTTGTTCTATTATTAACGTAAATAGCTAACCTCGAATCGAAATCCTACAGAAAAACTTTTTAGTTCCTGTAATAACATTTCTGTCAAATAAACAACAGAAGCTAAATGTATCAACAACTTAATATAGCACGCCTATGGACGCAGGAGGCTCATTGGCGCGTTTATAAAAGCTCTCCATTGATTTCTGTCCTTAGAAAACTGAACCAAGTTTCTACTTTATATTTCAATCTCTGCGAGAACCATTTTAATATTGTCCTTCCATCTGCGCCTCGGTCTTCCTAACGGTCATTTTCCTATTTGGATTTCCAGTTACTACTTCCAAAGCGTTTCTAATTTATTCCATTCTGGCTACATAACCTGACCATTTGAGCCTCCAAGACTTGATGACCCTAACAATGTTTGGTAAACTGAATAAAATTATGCAATTCTTCCTTATTAAGTTTCCGCCTTTCCCCATTCCCGTTCCTTTTGGAGTTCGAATATTGGTTTAAGAATCTTGTTTTCAAATACTTTCAGTCTGCGACTTTTCCCCCGAGTCAGTGACCATGTTTCGCAACCATACAGCACAACAGGTATGATTATCGGTTTATATTTTGAGCTACAAATCCATCAACAGAATTAGTAACAGCAAAATATTTTTAACTGAATAATAGCACGAAATCTCTGCTATCAGTTGACATTTTTTTTTTTTTTTAGTGATTATGGTTTTGGTCTGTTAATATTAATCCTAGATATTTGAAAGTATCCATTTTATCGAAAGAAAATATTATTTGGTATTTTAACGCATCCATAAAATGCAGTATTACGATCCCGACAAACTTCCATTTATTTAGTTTTCTCTGCATTTACTTTTAAGCCTATATCCCTGCAAGCGTTAATTAAGATTTCTGCATTTCTTTCTATTATTCTATCATTACCTATTAAATTTACATCATCAGCATACGCCATAACCTGGCAAATACAATTCAGCTCTAGGACCTGATTACTGTCTTTGATTTTCCTTATCGTGTTCTCCAGAACAAAGTAAATAATAATGACGACAACGCATCTCCTTGTTTCAGGTCATTCTCAACGTGAAAGCTCGTGAACAAGATTTCTCTACCCGAACCTTACTTTGGGATTCATGTAAACATATCTTAATTAATCTACCTTTTTCGGCATTGCAAATTCTGTAAGCATGTTGTACAATGTTTCCTCCTGCCAGAGTCTAAAGTCAATAATTGATGTGCCAGGATGTTGTATTCTCTCATTTCTTTTCAAGTATTAGTCGAATGGTAAATATCTGGTCGATAGTTGATCGATTTTTACCTAAATCCGTTCTGATAGTCCCCAATAATTTCATCTGCGTATGGAGTCAATCTTGCTAATACAATGTTTAAGAGGACGAATTGGATGTTGACAGAAGAGAAATGTTTCGATAATTATTAAGTCTGTTTTGTTGCTCATCTTCTGAACTGGAACAATGATTGATTCTCTTCACTCTTGTGGTAATTCTTCATTGTTCCAGATAATGAGAATGAGTTTGTGTATCTTGCTCTACAATTTTTCCCCTCCAGCTAAAATTAAGTCAACCAGAATTTCGTCTACACCTGGAGATGTGTGTTTAATTTTTTTTTTAAATAGCGACTTCTATTTCTGTCTTGTTAGGTTCTGGAATATACGGTTATACTGCATGCATATCACTTCCTCCAAGCGCATTAGTTTTTGGCTATGTGTTAAGCAAATCGTCAAAGAAATCTTTCCATCTATTTAAGATGCTATCTGTATCAGTGAGAACTGTTCCTTTAGGTTTCTTTAATATATAAGCACGAAGTTGATAGCCTTTCTTAAGTTCGTTGATGCATTTATACATGTCCCGATTGTTTTTGTTTTCACTATTATCTTCAAGTTAATTAATTTTAACTTTCAAAAGTCGCGTTTCTTTGTTCTAAAAATTTTAGAAATTTTCTGCCAGGTGACAATTAAATTTTATGCAGTTATTTCTTTCGGATTTTGTAGCCAACGCAGTTTCTTCTGTTTTCTCTTCTCTGCTACTTTAGTACATTCCTGGTTGAACCATGGTTTGTTCCTACGTATTTCTGCGTGCTCCAACATTTCTCTTGCTGAAATTTTAATGTTATCTATAATTTCAACCAAGTATCTTGAACACTAGTGCACTCCGAACCTTCTAAAACCGAAAAAAAAATGAAATCTTTGAGTTTTACGTCCCACGGTTATGCCGGTTAGGCTAAAGGAGACGGTGATGAGAGATGAGTGAAATGGTGGAATGAAGAAAGTGGGAGGAAACGGGACAACCCCGAGAAAACCCACGAACACGGTGTTTGTCCACCACAAAGCTTCTAAAACCGAGAATCTATTCGACACTTCAATCTGGTTCCCCTCTCACCTGACTCTCCTCTATTAAAAAAAAAAATTAAACCGCTCCGTTTTCAGATATTGAATATTTCCTATATTCAACGATATTCTCTCTCTTACTATCGCAATCAACTCCTCTGAACGACCGTACATCAGTTGTGCTAGACTGTTCTTTTCTGTTTGCTAAAACATGATCAGTTTGAATATGTGTTTTTCCATCTGATGAAGTCCAAGTATATTTATGAATGTCGCGATGTTGGAATTTTGTAATCTTCACGATAGGGTTTCTGGATATTGCACAGTTCACGAGTCTAACGTCGTTGTCACAACCTTCCTTATGCAAACATTTATTCCCTATAATCAATTTGAAAATACCCTCTGGTCCTACCTTCGCATTGAAACCGCCTAACAGAATTTTCATATGATATTGCAGGAGATGATCAAATACCCGTTCTATTCTTTCATAAAAACTGTATTTTTTTAATCGCCATCCTTATTTTCTGTTGGGGTATGTGCATTTAAAACAATAATATTACACAACCGACCCTTAAGAGAAGTAAAAGAAAATATATCATTAACAAATTCAACGTATGTAATTGCTGATATTACGTATTTGTGAACGGAAAGCCCTGTTTCTAGTTGGTAATTTTTAATTTGTTCCCCGTAAAAGAGCGTAAAATTTCCCGACTTGATTTCTCCATTTCCTTCTCATCTAACTTCCTGATATCCCACTAGGTCCTACCTCTATTTAAACTCATTTTTTACAAATTTTAACGCGCCTGTCCTATAGAGACTTCTTATATTTCATGTTCCAAATCTCATGTCGATTTTACTTTGCGGAGTTCGTGCCAAGTTATCAGTTCTGATCCGAGGATTCTGCGAACTTTTTTTTTTTTTTTTTTTTTTTTTTTTTTTTTTTTTTTTTTTTACAGGATGAGGTTGTTAGCCTCACGCCGGTTATGCCGGTTAGGCTAAAGGAGACGGTGAGGATGAGAGATGAGTGAAATGATGGAATGAAGAAAGTGGGAAGAAACGGGAGAACCCCGAGAAAACCCACCAGTACGAGGACGCGCCGTGCCGTGGTGACAGGAAGACCACATTTTACGGAAATTAATACAGCTATATTTCAGAAATACAACAGGTACTGATTATCCGAACATTGCTTTAAAACACACAGGAACAATCAATATGCTCGGATATATGGATGCATATTAAGACTGTGAAAGCTTCGATGCCGTAAAAATTGTAAATTAGAGACTAGTGTCAGTGTAGTATTACATAAATGCATCGTACGTTTGGCTATCCGAACTCTTCTTGATGTATCACATTGTTTCGTTTTATAGCTATATAACTTTATAATATTTTTGTAAGTAATTATACTGTATACCTGTTCTCTGCCAATAGCAACTGTATGAATTTATAATACAAAACTGAAATACAGAAGAATGAAATGAAAAAAAAGTTATATTTTATCAGGGCATCTTGTGTAAAGGGCGCCTGGTATTCTTCACAGGTTCTGTACTACCAGTCAGTATTTGAATTTATTAAACAAAGCTGGTATACAGGATAACTAAAACCATTTATCTATAAAGTGATGTTTCGTGGGGCGCCTTAGGTAAAGGGCGCACTGTACCTTTCACGGGTTCTTCGCCAACAGTAACTGTGTGTATTTATTGTACAGAACTGTGTTATACAGAAGAGTAGATAAAATCGTTCATCTGTGATGTGGTCTCGGAAGGGCCCCTAATGTAAAAGGCGCACTGCACCTTTCACGGGTTCTTTAGCAATAAAACTGTAAGAATTTATTACTAAAAATGTGTACCTTTACTTATAGTGTTATATTTCGGAGGGCGCACCGGGACACGTCCCGGTGTCCCGGTGGGCCAGCACGGGCCTGATGTACAGTGCAATAAAAGACCATCTGTTCACATTTTATTTGAATAACCCGTATGTAAACAAGGTTCTCCTTTTACACTAATACCTTTTACACTAAAATCATAGCGTATAATAACCACTGTTGCAATAAGTAGAAAACGTAATTTATTTTAAGAGAAGTGTAAATATAGGATTTTTCTTTCTCAACAGGACAGTGGCAGCAAGTTCACTAGAGATTTGTAACAAAGCTATCTCATGGTTCAAGAAAAAAGAAATTGAATTGCGCTGCGCAGACACGAAAGGAAAGTAATATACATATTATATGAATATGCATCAATTTTTATTATTATTACGCATATAGTGACGTTTAAATATTTTGTGGATGTACAGAATTACTGTAGTGTGATTTATTACAGGAGGGTTCTTTTTAAAATTATATTTGTTTAATGAGATATTATTTGTTTCGTATAAATACTCTTATACTGGCTACATATTGCAATTATCACTTTAATTGCAGTTGTAGCAACTACTTTTCTATACTACAAATACCGTAGTGTCAAATTTTCAACTGGTATTCTCTAGTCCTTAACTGCTTTTTTTTTTAAATATATATATATATATATATATATATATATATATATATATATATATATATGTTGTTAAGTTTCATTTATATTTTGTGTCCTTTTCAAAACTGGTTTTGTTCATTCAGTATTTACTGTGATATCTTATGTAAAGAATAGAATGAAATTTACGTTTGATGTAATATGAATTTGTTACAATGTTACTGTCATCATTATTGGGAAAATTGTACTCAATGTTGTTTGAAATACTAAAAGGTTGCTTAGTTGTTTTTTTTAAAACTAAGTACAATTAAAAAATAATATATTTTTCTAAAAAAAATAAACTTTTTTGAATAAAAATGTATTTATTTGTTTTTATTTAATAAACTACTTTGGTATGTTCCTCAAAATATCTTTAGAAATGAAATGAAATTCCTAGTTTTGCGTCTTATGTTTATGCCCTTTAGGCTAAAGCATGCGGATTATTATTGAAAATGATTATAAAATAATTCTATTGTACGTACCAGATTGTAGTACCTTCAATATTAATCATGCCTTTTGTCAATACTGTGAAGATGGAATTAAATCTCACAATGGTCTACAAACTTCATACATCCCTTACCTGCTATCGGAAACACAATTTCACCTAATGCAGGCGTGTTTAAATTATATGTGGCCATCAATATTTTTAAGAGGCTTTGTCATTTTATTAATAAATTAAATTTGTATATAAAGTAGAGGCGTATCTGCTGTTCCAGAGCTTTGTTACAAGCTTAAGTATATATATATATATATATATATATATATATATATATATATATATATATATATATAAACATTATGTACTTTAGAGCTAGATGGTCAGATTTAAATCCGACTTTCGCAAGTAAAGTTTTACTGATAACCATTATGGAACTCAATTATACACACAGATAGAAAACAAATAAAAGTTTATTGCCCCTGAGTTAAATAATACATACAAAATATAACAGTTGTACTTTTTTATGTTTGAGATAATGATTATTTAATATACAGCGTATGAAATTGGAATATACCGATATCTGTAAATAGGAGTTACAATGGAAGAATAAACTACAGGATGAGGAGCATCGAATCTTGATACAGCTACTGATTGGCCTCCATCGCTGTATGCGTAGGCTGTTCCTTGATTTCCAAATGCATCCCTCACTACCGTCTGACTTTGTGAACCAAACTGTAGTATGTAGCCGGGAGATGCGAGTGTCATGGTGACACACAGCCCAAGGATAATCTACAAGAAACAAAAACAAACAGGGTCAGACAATTTAGTGTAATACTTCGTACAATTATTTTCACAAATTCCAAGTTAATAATCTATTATCTATCGATAGTTAGATCCCAAAGAAAGTTTTTTCCATTCATTTCATCATTCTTGTTTTCAAAACTATAGAATAATAATGTACTAAATTCAGAATCTGGCCAGATAAAAGAAACATGGCCTCCCACCCAGTAATTCGTAACACACGCGTATCACAGAACACGAATTTAGGACATATTTTTAATTCAGAATACAACACGCAGTTCGGAAAACACAGTGTAGAAATTTTGAACTTGTATTATTGTAGTTTGTCCGACAGGACATAGCTGCAAAGCACAACTGACCTAAATGGATTATAGCATTTTTCCTGTGGAAGTGAAAGGTGGAGTGCTGCATGCGTTGGGTGACTCAATGTATGAATCGA
This sequence comes from Thermobia domestica, assembly GCF_964235325.1. NCBI lineage: Eukaryota > Metazoa > Arthropoda > Insecta > Zygentoma > Lepismatidae > Thermobia > Thermobia domestica. The sequence continues at coordinate 266,022,539 of NC_137458.1, read as the reverse complement.
GAATGACGTATTTTCGCCACTAAAGTTGGCGTTATTTGTTTCCGGTTAGTTTCGCATAAATATACAGTATACGGTAGTTATAATGTTTGTCTTTCTGCCGGACCATAAGATGGTACTAATAGAATTATAATTTTTGTTTAAATTTCTAAAAGGAGAAACTTCAAAAAATCAAGTCCATTAGGCAATGAAATGCAGCAGCATTAAAAAAAGTGCCCATTTTCGTTTCACTGTATAATAGAGGGCAGTTGTAAGAAAAATCCCCTTTGTGTGTAAGTTGATGATTAAAGTATGACATTTGCGGTATTGATTATTCTCACGTTCCTCATGAGTTGTTACCATGGTGTCATATTTTTACAGCCCTTAGAATGCGTATGGTGACATCATCTGTGTGGCCGCCACTTCAAACTACTTAACACGTATTATCTTCAGAACAGCTGAACAGATTTAAATTGTTTGGAGCAAATGAAAATTCTAATCTGAAGCTGAACATTATGCTCAATGAAAAGGTACGAGGCAATATTTTCCGACATCAAAATTTGTGGTATTTGTCAAATTACAACAAAACTGTCAGCTTTGTGAAAAAAAAAGTACAGAAAGTAAATTTTAGTGTAGTTCAATACATTAGAAAAAATCAATATAAGAGAGAATAGGCCTCTTTTACCTTGATTTCTCCTAATGTGTTTTGACAACCCTGCAAAAAAAGTCGTGACTGGCCTTTTTTCTTTCAAGTCCATATATTCTATATTTAAATGTAATTTTGTGTAATTTAATCTCTAGCAAAGTTATGAAAAATTAAAAGATTTTTTTTTTTATTAAGCCTCCCTTCCAAAGCTCTGGGCTCCCGATATATGTTGAGATTACCCCACCCCCGTATGGTGGTCTGATGATATGTCTAGATTTGACATTGCTTACACATTCACACACACACACACACACACACACACACACAAAGTGTACGTCATCTTAATTTGGAAATGCATATGACGGGTTCTAGGCCACAAATGATTATGTCGAGCGCTTGAACTCAATTGAACATACTTAACTGAGGCGTTAACAGCCATTAGTTAACACGTAATCCAATAACGTGCTTAGCGCTGTAATGATTTTGATTGTTATAGTAAGTCATCTGGTAGCACTTAGCTTATGAGTCGATTTTATGTCAATCTTAACGATTAAAATTTAAGATAAATCAGCAATAACAATACCGTGACAAACAACACCAAACTCTAGTTGAGGCAAACCGCACATAATAATTTTACCTGTATGGTGGTGTGATTCCGCATCAATTCTATTCGTGGTCTCCAGGTTTATTGGTTCTAGATAAGTCATGGAAGCTTCACTCTCTTCCTTTGGCCAAATTTACTGTTTAAATAACTAATTTTTCATATAAACATGCTTTATATTGTAAGAATAAATATTCTAAAACTGTCGTCTAGTTTAGGGAGACGGAGAATATATTAATGAAAAGCGGTAATTTTTATTTTCCCTTAGAGCAGTTACAAAATATTATTTATTAAGTTTAGAATACAGAAATGTGTACAGGCAGGCACGTAGCCTGGATTTCGTAAAAGGGGGGAGGGGGGGAGTCCGTGACATGAAATACTGTGGTTATCACACCAGGAGCTCGATGAATCTAAACTATTTTAGTGGCATCATATATTGGTTTGTTAGGACAATAAAATGAGGATATGTTAGTAATAATGACAAACTACGAAGAAATCTTGAGTAAAAGAATAAAAAAAAAAGTATTGAAAAAGATTTTACAATATTTATGTTCCTTCCTTTGTTCATTCAAATATAACAATTTATCTTTCATTATGACTTCAACTATTATTTAAAAAAAAAAAAGTATATATATCCAATTATGCCTTGTAAAATATTTTACAATGTCTGCGTTTTTTTCTCTGTTGAATCAAAAGTTAACAGAACTTTCTTTCTACATAACTTTTTGTTTTCATTATTCCGTCCAACTACGGTACTATTTGTTCCAAATGACAGGTTAAAGGAGCAGTACAGGGTGTCTATCGGTCACGAAAGTCACGAATAAATCACGAAATCAGAAAACGGTCATGAAAGTCACGAAAAAGTCACGAAATTTAGCTTTTGGGTCACGATTTTTTTTAACTGTACAAATGCAAGTACAAATTGGAAAATTTTGTTCTATAAAACGTCAAAATTCATCAGCAAAAATGTCTGTGGTCGGCTTTAGACGCTATCAAATCGCAAGCAAAGTACGTTTCTATCGCATGGATGAAAATTCGGCCTAATTCGCACCCAAATTCGCTCTTGAAAATGTTAGGAAATTTTGTGATTTGGTAAAGAAAAAGTCACGAAATTTCATTTTGGAATTTTAGTAGACACCCTGCAGTAGAAAACTGATTCTGAAATAACATGTTTGATACTGCAGAGAAGCGATGACGAAAAATTATGATAAAAAATGTCCACAATGTTACAGAACGGCACTATGCTTTCGAAAACTTGAAATTTCTCTGACTTTAAGCAGAAATTCTGAGAATTTAGTGTCTTCTCTAGAAATTTCAAATTTCCTGACTTTTCCAGGATATCCCGCTCATTCGTCACTATGTATTGCAAGTAATATAAATCTCTTCATAAGAAAGAGTAACCAGAAGCTTGCTGTAGCTTTTTATTTTTAACGCTGATTCTTCTTTTCCTCGTTTCTTTTTGTTTCATTCTTCCTTAATGAAATGACGAAAGGGCCCTCTTCCAACTGCATCAGTAACCTTTTTTTTTTTTTTTTTTTTTTTGTAACTGTGGTGATTTTGCAAGTTTGAAACAAAGAGAATCGGAATAATAATTTTTCTTCACTGGCTTTTGATTATCGTTATTATTTTATTTTTTATTATATACATATATAATATGTTATATTTACAAATCTGCTCCTGCGGATGGAAAATACCTTTCTGACTTTGGCATACTGACCATAAATGACGAAGTGAGTATTCTACCAAGATCAACCGATTGTACTTCAGTTTCCTTTGAGCACTTGAGATTTCTCATGGCTGATATTTACCCTCGCCTATTTGGACAAAGACACGAACACAACGAGCATGACAGTTTTGAAAACTTTCATGCTCTTCAATGGGAATTGAACCCATGATAGATTCACTTTACGATGATGAACCGAACGCCTCACATCAGACCACTTGACTACACGACACCGACTACCGTTTCCTTTGAAACCCAGAATTTCAACTTCAAAGAAAGAATGACGTAAGAGAAGTTAGTTTCATCTATTTGGTGATCGAAAGCCTTTATGAGCAGTGATAATTTCAGATTTTCTCCGGGAGGGGGATTTTAATAGTCAGGGTGAAAAGTAGTATAACAAAAAATATACATTGAGCACGATACATGTACACTATGTGATTAAAAGTATCCGGACACCCCCCAAAATATACGTTTTCATATTAGGTGCATTGTGCTGCCACCTACTGCCAGGTACTCATTATCAGCGACCTCAGTAATCATTAGACATCTTGAGATAGCAGAATGGGGCGCTCCGCGGAACACATGGATTTCGAATGTGGTTAGGTGTTGGGGTGTCACTTGTGTCAGAAGTCTGTACGCGAGATTTCCACACTCCTAAACACTCCTAGGTCCACTGTGTCTGATGTGATAGTTAAGTGGAAACGAAAGGGACACGTACAGCACAAAAGTGTACAGGCCGACCTCGTCTGTTGACTGACAGAGACCGCCGACAGTTGAAGAGGGTCGTAAAGTGTAATAGGGAGACGTCTATCCAGACCATGACAAAGGAATTCCAAACTGCATCAGGATCCACTCCAAGTACTATGACAGTTAGGCGTGAGTTGAGAAAACTTGGATTTCGTGGTCGAGCGGCTGCTCCACGGAGGTAAATGCCAAACGACGCCTCTCTTGGTGTAAGGAGCGTAAACATTAGATGATTGAACAGTGGAAAAACATTATGTAGAGTGACGAATCACGGTACACAATGTGGCAATCCGATGGCAGGGTGTGGGTAAGGCAAATGCCCGGTGAACGTCATCTGTAAGCGTGTGTAGTGCCAACTGTAAAATTTGGAGGTGGTGGTGTTATGGTGTGGTCGTGTTTTTCTTGGAGGGGGCTTGCACCCCTTGTTGTTTTGCATGACACTCTCACAGCGCAGGCCTATATTGATGTTTTAAGTACCTTCTTGCTTCCCACTGTTGAAGAGCAATTCGGGGATGGCGATTGCATCTTTCAACACGATCGAGACCTGTTCATGCATACCCTGTGGCGGAGTGGTTACACGACCATAAGATCCTTGTAATGGACTGGCCTACACAGAGGCCTGACTAGAATCCTATAGAACACCTTTGGGATGTTTTGGAACGCCGACTTCGTGGCAGGCCTCACCGACCTACATCGATACCTCTCCTCAGTTCAGCACTCCGTGAAGAATGGGCTGCCATTTCCCAAGAAATCTTCCAGCACCTGGTTGAAAGTATGTCTGCGAGAGTGGAATCTGTCATCAAGGCTAAGGGTGGGCCAACACCATATTGAATTCCAGCAGTACCGATGGAGGACACCACGAACTTGTAAGTCATTTTCAGCCAGGTGTCCGGACACTTTTGATCACATAGTGTATATTCCTGGAGAGAATTTCATGGATCCGGGGAAAATTCCTCCTTTACCCCCTGAAATCATCAGTGCTTATAAGAACAAAGATATGGCCAAACGAAGGTTGTTAAGTTGTTTCTCATTTTTCAGGCCGAAAGAATTGTGAATAATAATAATAATAATAATAATATGTCTGCCAAAATTAAGCTTGAACCTTGAAGTGCAAGAAGATAGATTGATTTGCCCTACGGAAAGATAACGACGTGGCATAAAATTTTGAATTTCATCTTCAGAACGATCAAATTACTGGACACTTTTTAAAATACACAATTTGTAATAATAATAAGTGTATAGGAAATGTTTATTAGTGTCTACTTGAACGCTGAGAGAATTTGAAGAGAATCGTCCACAATAATTCTTAGTCCTTTGCTATAAATGTGAATTCATCTATGAATTGCTCTGCACGTTGACAACTTTTGTCCTTAATTGATTAAAATTTTGTTATAAAATCCAATTATTTTAAAAAATTGTTGTATAAGCGGTTGAAAACAGTACTTGGATTATCCAATTGAAAACTATGAGAGTCATCCTACTTCTTTTACAATGCTGTATTCATTCATATCTTTTGTTCTGCTAACGAATACAAATGCAACTCGGTCAAGACATTAATAGGACGTAAAGAATCGATTGAGTTAATAATAATAATAATAATAATAATAATAATAATAATAATAATAATAATAATAATAATAATAATAATAATAGTCTTTATTAAGATGCAGCTTTCTTGCCACACACGACACTTAATATTTTCTCCAAGGTAATTGCACACATAAGCTTTTGTATAATTTGCTAATTGATCCAAGCGTATTTATCAGTGGAAGAATGGCCCCGCGTAGCGTAGTTGATAACGCTCTCGCCTTTGGTGCGAGCGGTCCCGAATTCGATTCCCGGTGGGAACACTAGGTCGAAAAAGTGTAAGAGCTTTTTTGGCCAGCCATCCTGAGTGAGGTCTTTCCTGGGTTTTCCTCATTTACACCAAGCAAATGGCAGAATGATACCTAACATAACAGTCCCAGGTCGCTTCCTTCCTTTCCTATTCTTTTCTTTCTTTCTACTTTCCCGGATATTGTGCTCGCCGAGGGACGTCATCCTTCATATGTGGCACGGGCTGACATGGCCATAGATGCCGAAAGCCCAGAAATCTAATACCTAATCCGGATCAAAGTGGAAGACAACTACTTAATTAAAAGCAAATAATTTGAATGCTAAGAGTATGTGAGCATACGATGGACATTGTGCTTATTTTGGGGAGAGAGAGAAAGATTTCTACAAATTTGTAGAAGAATAATTTCTACAAATTCTTGTATAATTAATCATTTGCATAAATTTGTTATTCGTCTCTTTTAGCTTACAACGACTCACCAAAGGTAGCCGTTAACCCTGGTTCAGTTAATATAAGTATATCTCTAGTGGCAATACTCATTTATACCTTAAAATATCTTCTGATGTTATATTCACTAAGATGATCACCTTTTTAACGAAATTACAAGTTCATGATAAATATTAAATAATTTATTCTTTGATTCCCCTTTAACGTATATTCACACAAACTGTCTTGCAACCAAACATGTTAAGTAAGTATATATAAACAACGACATAGCAACCAACAAAACAATAATATATATTTCTTATATTAAAAACATTCTTCTTCTATTATTTTAATTAACGTTATAATATGTATAGTGCTTGTGTAAAAGCACTTTCTGCCCGAAAGATAAACAATTATGAATCATACAATTATGAATCGATACAAAGTATCTCGTTATATAAAATGTCGCTCGATAAAGGGACTAAATATAAAAGTTACATGGAAGCTTGACTTTTATATTTAAGAACCACTGGTCCGTTTATAATAATAACATGATAATAGTTGTGTTCTTTACATTTTGATCGCCCTTCATATATATAACTTCGTTCAGTTACCTCATATAAATACATTTATAATAAAACTTTCATTCCACTATTATTTATCTTTTATCATTAAAAAGTCGTCGCTTACTAATACAATTAACGAAGGATGCGAAATCAAAAGCATAAGAGATAATTACATTCTAAAACATAAATTACAATGATCAATAGTTTCATGCATTATTAAAAACGGTCATGTTAAAAATGGTTAATCTTTACAGAGCGAATTATAGAATAATTACGTTAGATGACATTTTAAAGTATGTATCATATCAATAAGGTGTCAGGATACAAAAGAATCTTATCCGAGTATCATATAAGGTGACGCATGGGTACGGTCGTCGGATAATTAACTTAATAGAATGAGCCTTATACTGAATATAATCTTTGACAATAAAGTTCCAACACAAATCAACATAATATAAATAACCTTTGTTTTTAAAATCATTTGGAAATTAATATTTGTTAATGAGAATTAAAGAAAATTAAATTAAGTAAAAATCAAAAATAAAATGTAACCTATGCTCGGGCGAGCGAAAAGAAGGAATTAACTTTATTTTCACACAAACAGAAGTCTTAGTTTCCTTCATTCTTATTTATTTGAGCAAGAATGTCAGGTGCAACTAACCTTTTTACCAGCTGCATCCATTTTTCTCTTGTATACTGGGTACGCCTCCAAACCTTCAACTCATCTATATTACGAAGTCCAATTAACGTACCTGTTTTAGCGTTCAACAATTCAAAAACTTTAGGGTTTATTTCCTTGAAACATAAATAAGGACCTGAGAAAACGTCACAAAATTTATAAATCTTCTTTAACAACGCATTACTTTGTGGGTGTTGTTTTCATTATTGACATTAACACATAAATTTGAAGATAAATATTCATAAGAATCAATAGCTGATATGGGTTTAACCCCTACCACATCAGCTGCAGTCAGTTTAAATTCGTACTCGTGTATGGTTCCAATAAAGTACATTGTATTGCACAATCCTGATTATGTTCCGCATTATTATTTTGTACAGGAATTGCGTGATTGTTTTGATTATGATACGAAGTGCCATCTCTTAAATTAAAGTTACGTCTATCAATACGGTTTACAGTATTTCCAGAATTACGCCATACATTTCGTCTGTTTTGGAACCTACTTCGGTTAAATGGTCTGACATAATTATTATCACAATTAGTTAGGTTAGGTGGATTTACATCATATCTTTGCCTATTCTGATTATTTAAATTTACTCTATTCAGGTTATGTTCCGTATTGTTTACATTACGAATATTTACATTCCGGACAGGTACTGACCTAAGGTTATCTGAATTATTTCTAATTTTACCTACTCCAGTTTGATTATTCTGTGCCTGGTATTGACTTTCGTAATATTGAACAAGCATTAGCAGATGATTGAAACTTATGCACTGTGTAGAAAGCAGAATTTGTTGCAGTTTAAAAGGTAGTAGATTTCGGACAGATGCAATCACTCTGGATTCAGATTGTAGTGGATTTACAACTTTTAATTCATTGTAAGTGTTCACAACAAAATCAACAATAGATTTGTGTAGGCGAGGATGAAAAGGTTGGTTTCTAATCATAGCGTCTCTGTTAGCAAGTAAAAAGTCGTTCTCATAATTTGCGATCAACGCTGCTTTGAATTCCTCATATGTTTTGACGTTTTCCCGTACTGCTTTAAACCATAAAGAACACGGTGGGAGTAATAAATGAGGGATTAGTTTCATATATTGAGATTTATCTATACACAATATACTGCATTCATCCTGAAATTTTTCCAGGAAAGAAGTAGCATTTTCATTGCAGCTGCTACCACTAAACTTACTCATAGCTCGTATTTCGCTCATTTTTACACTTAACTTTATATTTCTTTCACCATTTCGTGTTAAATGGAAATTTCTACCTACTGTGTTATGCGTGATTCCACCATCTCTTTTCCGCGTGTTATGCGTGGTTCCACCATCTCTTTTCCGCCCATCTATATTCCTTTGTTGAATTCTTTCCAAAATAATATCCTCATCGGATGGGTTACTTGAAGAAGAAGTAACGCAAGGTCCACGTCGATCTGCTTCGGGTGAATGCGAGGGCATCTCTTGTGAATGAGGGAATTCCAAACGATCAGTAACAACGTTGTTGTTGGATGTATTGTCTTTAATCTGTAACGCCCTAATTTCCTCCTGTATGGTAGATATCAATTGTGTATTTGCACGTATTTGGTTAGAATTACCTGTCACCTGAATCTTTTGCTGACGAACAGAAGATTCTATTACTTCAAAATCTTTTTTTACAATATTGACTTCTTGGATTACATGATTGTAGTTATCCTTGCAATCTTCAGATAATCTTTTTAACTTCTCATCAAATTGTAGCGTGATGTCTCTCACAGCTTGGGTTACAGATTGATCTATTTGTTCTAATCGTCTACTCAATTCTTCATACTGTCTACTAGATTCTTCAGATTTTTGCTGTACCGTTTGTTTTAATTCTTCAGACATTTGAGCTAAATTTTGTTCCTGTCGCTGTAATGCTATTAGAATTCTGTCCTCTAGTGTCGACATTCCAGGTGTAATGGGAGCTATATTCTGCTCATTGTTAACACCGTCAACAGTTTCATTCTCTACTGTCTCACCAATCATGACTTTTCTTATGATTACTCTGCCACTTCTAAGAATGGTTGAGTTAGTATTCATGAACCTTCTTATTAAGGTAAATTCACCCTTACTTTAAACTTCGGGATATGAATTTACAAGAATCCCGGGTTTCGGCACCAAAAATTTTACAACGACTCACCAAAGGTAGCCGTTAACCCTGGTTCAGTTAATATAAGTATATCTCTAGTGGCAATACTCATTTATACCTTAAAATATCTTCTGATGTTATATTCACTAAGATGATCACCTTTTTAACGAAATTACAAGTTCATGATAAATATTAAATAATTTATTCTTTGATTCCCCTTTAACGTATATTCACACAAACTGTCTTGCAACCAAACATGTTAAGTAAGTATATATAAACAACGACATAGCAACCAACAAAACAATAATATATATTTCTTATATTAAAAACATTCTTCTTCTATTATTTTAATTAACGTTATAATATGTATTTGATAAGCATATCTCTAATCAGTCTGTAGATTATACCAGCGGCGGATCCAGGGGGCGATCGGGGCAATCATCCCCCCAGAAGAGGAAACTTTTTTTATTTTATATATATAAATAAAACCCTCCCAAAGTTTGAAACTGTTTAAAGTAGTTCTAAGTAACAGTATGACAACCCACCGCCCCCCCAGAAGTCGGTCCTGGATCCGCCTCTGGATTATACAGTGTGTATCAAAAGTTCAGGGCCATGAGTAACTTCGTTATGAGTAAAAGTACGAAAGAATGAACGGATAAGAAAATTGTTGGAAATATGTGGTTTTCAGTCTAAAATAGTGATAATTTCCCCAATACCATTAGTGGTTTGGGCTCCACACTGCTAAGGCGCCCTGTGTTAAATGAAAAGCCAACGTTGCCAGTTCAACATTTCACTTCGGCTTTCACATTATCAATAATATAGCATTGTTGGGAAATAGATTCGAGGTATTCTAGGTTCCCTCACATAACAATATGCACGTTCCCTGTAATTTTGGCGTACCCTTACGTTCCATTGCCAACCTCAGAGAAAATTATCATATATTACAAAAAAATACCGTGTATTCGTTATCCATGTAATAATTGTAAAAACGAGTATAATACTATTAATAATCGCAATAATATATAATGAACTACTCTAGTAATCTTCAGTTTCGAACTCCAAATTGGGATCAGTCCTTACCATTCTTTAAAATCTCTATTAACACTAACCTGAACAATAATAATATTTCCACCCCCTCGTAAACGCAACTGATTTTAAAAAATGAGTACAGGGTTGCCATTTTCCAATTAAAAATTGTTATTGATTTATTTTATAACAGAAATGACTGTTAAAACCGTCAGCGTGTGTGTTTTATAATTATTTAATGCACTGTACATTTTATTTGCACATTCAAAAAATGCAAAGAAGTGTGTTCTAAAATTATCGTATATTCACCTATTATAGCAAGAGCATTATCTAGAGTTACCAACTGTCCGGTATTTTACCGGGCAGTTGTTTTTGTCCTTGTCCGGTGTCCGGTACTACCTGAAAACCGGACGCTAAATGTCTGGTAATTTTTCCTCTTACTAGTTCTATTCAGTTTACTTTTTAATCCCGTGGAAAGTAGATTTAGTTGAATCCGTATTCTAAGTCGAACCGAATTTGACAACCTTTTGATTTCGGCCATAGAGTAATTCCATTCCGCAACGAATTTGTTGTTTCGTCGCAGTAATGATATCGTTTGCAAAGTGGAAGTGATGCCAATTTATCTTTAGAGTATACGTTCTCCAGGAGAGTATCGGGTATTTCCATTTTCAGAAGTTGGCAAACCTTGCATTATCGTATATAGCATTAGTATATCACGATAAATTATCGCATGGTTGGAAAGCCTGTCGAACAGCCTACTGACCTGGAAACGTCATGTTTTTGGCATTCAGCGCTTTACCACTGTGGAGCCCAAATGGCTGATGTGATTAAAAAAAATTACTATTTTAGATTAAAACATAGAGGAAAAGCACCAAAAGCGACATAGGTCCGTAAACCGACATATCGCCTTTTTTTTTTTTTTTTTTTGGCTGGAACACGCTGCACTCTGGACAAGACACTATATTAGTAGTTTCTACTCTCACCACTAGGCGGAGTACGTGCAATTTAAACCAGTTGTGAGGGTGGATTAGTGTGTGAGGAGCATTGTTTTGTTTATCGTTGTGCCAAAATTTCTGTTGATATTTTATCATTAGTAAGCGAGAATTATATAGAGGTAGATGATTTACTCATTACATACTTTTATTCTTTAAGTTATTAAGTTTGCAAATCACCGTGGTTCTTGTGCCAACTGATACTCTTTGATAGTGAAACAAGTACAAACATGTAGGAGTAAAGTGTTCTATAAACCGACATACCCTTTCACTGACAAGTCTGCAGACCTACAGCGTAAGGCTACGCTGCGTAAAGCTACTCAAGCGTCAGTAATAACTTCGTCACCGTATAAAAAAGAACTATTACCTACGATTTAGAAGAAGGTGCAGAGAGAAACTAAACTGAACGCAGGTAGAAAAGGAGACTCAAAAAGAAATGCAAGTAGGGTTAAGTCCCAAACTACGCCCAGGTTAAGGTATGAACAAGCAGACAATGACTCATCATCAGATTAAGGTTTAGTGTCCAGTGTACCAGAAAGTAATGATATATATTGCCAAAGACTCTTTTCGGAAGACTAGCTGAGAAGAATGGGTTCAGTGTATATCATGTGAGGTCTGAACACACAAAGAATGTGTCGGTGTGGAAGGGGACCTTTACATCTGTGTATTGTCATTGATTTAGACTGAATGTGTAATTCCATAGCGATATTCTCTCTTGATGCTTACTTAACTTACAAAATACCCATAATGTGTAGACTATTTAGAACTGTGAATTGTGTCTAATACCACAATGAAACTATTTCTATCAGCACCTATTTATACTTTTAATAAGCAAAGTATGGTGCAGATCTAATAGTATCTTACAAGTAAACCTACTATTGTGCGTAACAGAACTTATACAAGAATATCAAAATGAAAATTTAAGAAGATATCTTCTTTTCATTTTGCAAGATAATAATTTTCTGAAGGTATGTCGGTTTTGGGGTCTGGTTTCTAAAAATATGATTTCGGAGACAATTGAACAAATCGTCATAATCGTGGCAATATATGACGATTTTTAAAACTGGTTACATAATTTTATTGAGTAGTGTTGCTGGTTTAAAGAAATATATTTACTTCATAATCGCGGTCCTTCAATTCAGCTTTATGAGCCAAAAGCAAAATGATATGTCGGTTTCGGTGCTTTTCCTCTACGTATTTCCAACAACTTTTCTCCTTTTTTTCCATTTTTTTTTCACATTTTTACTTACAACGAGTTGCACTATTGTCCTAGACTTTTGGTACATCCTGTGTAATGATGGTGTGAGACATTGAATAATTTAGTACTTTCATTTTTATTTGTTTTTCTTCTCAAAAATTTTTAATTTCATTTTTTTAAGAAAGGACAAGGTCCTGAGAAATTTTCTCTTTCAATTGTTGAATATTTTCTCACGATAGATTAACACGCATGAGAAATGACGGCATTTAAGAAAATGAATGCGGCTTTTGTTAACGGAATGAATTGTTAGTGGGATATCATGTGACAACATATGTGGTCACGTTGAAATAAACAATAAAAATTAGCTTAATAGGTGTCAATGAGGGATTCAAACTTTCACACATTTAAAAGTTAATTTAAAATTATTATTTTTCCCATTTGTCTTATGAAATTTTGTACATGTTATCAAACTATTGTTTAGAAGACAAAAAATTACAGGCTGGTGCGTTTGTGTGTATTAGTCCGGCAGCCAAAAGCCTAAAATTAACTGAACCCAAACTTAGCGTATTAAGTTTTTTCTCTTTGAATTTTCTGAAGGATGGGTACAAAAGCTTCTCAAAATTCAAAAAATGAAATGAAATCTTTGAGTTTTACGCCCCACGGTTATGCCGATTAGGCTAAAGGAGACAGTGATGATGAGAAATGAATGAAATGGTGGAATGAAGAAAGTGGGAGGAAACGGGAGAACCCCGAGAAAACCCACGAGCACGGTGTTTGTCCACCACAAAGTCCACACGGCGCGAGCTGGGATCAAACCAAGGACCCCAAGCACCGGAGGTGAATGCTCTACCACTGAGCCACCGCGCCCCCTTTCTCAAAATTGAGTGATGCCACCTCGGCACCCTTGGGAAATTCGAGCTGTGACGTCATTTTTATATCATCATAATAGTCATCAAGTTTAAAACGACAAGTTCCAAACAATCGACGATAGTTCCTATAATTATTATCTGATTTGCATTATGTAACTTGCTTCAGATAGGTAATGAATTCAGTTTTCCTACAAAGTATTCCTTATTTGCGTATTTGCTTTTGTTGTAGTTAAAAATTGCTTTACAAAGTTAAAATTTACCAAACTTTACTTTTAATATACAGTATGACTTTGATAATGTAACAGTTTCCGGGCTCTTTTTGATAATTTATTCAACCGATCTGTTTCAAATTTTCTGGGACACGACTAGATAGTCATAGAGGCTACCCTCAGAATTTGTTACAAGGTGGTTGAGTAGAGGCAGAGGAATATATCAGAAATTGTTGAATTATGAAAGTCATACTGTACTTCCATATTCGTATATAATTATAAATGATGTTTATTTATATCATTCACTTTTATTAAACATATCTCATAAATGTTTATTTACATATCCATAAGAAACATTCACTTTCAGTGCAAAATTTAATCTTAAAAAAATCTAATATACCACTGTAATGTCCGCAGCAAAAAAAAAAAAAAAAAAAAAAAAAAAAAACCTGCAACATGAGCATGTAAGTTGTGAAACAAGGAAGTCTCTTGCTCCAAAATGAGTGTGCAGGAGAGGACGCCGAGGTTTCTCCTGGCGTGATTCGTGCCACTTAGAAGTTACAGTAGAGCGTCGAGTATCCGAAGTAATTGGGGGACATGGGTGTTCGGAAAACTGGTTTGTTCGGATAATCGAACTGTACATGTTTATTTGCCATGCGCGGAGCGGCACGCCTCAACTCTAAGCTGGCGCAGCTGTTGCTGTGAACAGCTTTGATACTGCCGCTACTTCTACAGCCAGTGCCAAACCGACAGAAGTGTGCTGATTGTTGAAACACAGCGACTGGCGGCTTGGCCGGTCAGCAGCGCCTTATGAAGGCCCCATTAGAAGCAATGTTCCGCCAGCGGTGGCTCAGTGCGGCGACTACTGTGGGAAACTTGGTTTGGGAGTGAGGGGGATGATGGACGGTAGGGTGGGAGAGTAACAGGTGCGAGCGAGTACACAGTTCGGTTAAGCGGTCGTTCGGTTGACCGACGTTCGGATAATCGACGCTCTACTGTATGTTGATCCCCTGGGTTTTTAGGCGTAGTTTCACAATAAACTTACATGCCCATGTCGCATTTTTTTTTTTTTTTGCTACGGACTGTACATTTAACATCAGTATTATTTCCATCCTCATCTGAATCTTCACTACGTGTTATAGGGCTGTAAATTCAATATTGTTACAGGCACGGAACAAAGTACAGGGTAAAGAAGAATCTCTAAAATTACAACGATACATTTTCCATGGTTCTTCACTTTCACACGAGCATTTAATCAGTTTTAGTTCTTCAGAGGGTGCTAAGGGTACATTTTCAGGCAAAGTTAATGGCACTAAAGTTGTCTGAACAATGTCCTTATAATATCCATCCATACATAGTTGGGTCTAGTTTAGGTGGTTGTGACACAATACACTTTTCAACACATGTTCGCAAATGTGCACGTTTGACGCTTTTTAAAGCCTCGTTTGTCGAAGGAAGCGAGGAAAGTTGTGGTGCTTAAGAACAGTTGTTTCCCTTTTCTTATGCCACTGTTTATTCGTGCCTATGTAATAGTTGCATAGCTTCCTTTACCATAGCTTTTGTGACAAATAGTGAAGCTTACTCTAGAACACTAGAAAGTGGTACTGTATGGTAGGCCAGTAATGACAGGGAATATCCATCCTTAATGGTTTTAACATTTTTTTTCTTTTCCGATACGAAAGTACGAAGCCGTAGCGTCAAACCACTATGGACGTGAGCTGCAAAATTATTGGGAAAGATTTTCCGATTCTCCAATACAGTTCCACCAATATTTACGACAGTTCGTCCGTGCATTGGTGATCCCATTAACATTTCTGCTGTAGTGTTTTAAAAGAAGTATAAAGGTAACCAAGAAACTTCTGTCGCATTTTATGAAGGTCTGTGTTTCATTGGCGTGAGTTGAATGAGAATTTGTTGGCATGGGTATATCCAACATACTACCTGGTTGTGGCAGTTCAGTTACACCGTGAACCTGCGTAAGGACAGAATAAACATGGGATCTCCACAGAGCGTCATAAGGGTGTGTATGCTGTACGAGTTCAAACTGGGGTCAAACAACGCAACAGTGGGGCGGAAGATATGCCAGACTTTTGGTGAGGGTGTCGTGTAGCGGTGGTATAACAAGTTTAAGGACGGTGACGTTACACTCGAAGACTCACCATGTGTCGGAAAACCAACACATGTACAAAATGAAGATCTTCAGGCAGCAATTGAGGCGAACAATGGCCAGACATGTGAGGAACTGGGACTAAAATTCAGTGTGAGTGGAGAAACCATTCGGCAGCACCTCCATCAACTTGGGAAGCACTATCAGTTGGATCGAGGGGTCCCACATAATTTGATCCGGGCCAGAAGGCAACGCGAGTAAACACTAGTGTTTCTTTACTGTCTCGTCTGCGAGCCATTTCTAGACAGGGTGTTGACATGTGATGAGAAGTGGGTCCTGTACGAAGCTCTGCGGCGCCGTCATCATTGGTTAGCACCCCATGAACCGGTTCCAAAACAGCCAAAACCAGCTCTGCACCAGAAGAAGTTCCTCCTGTGTGTTTGGTGGACTGCTCGTGGCATCGAGCATAGGGAACTGCTACCAGCTGGTGAGAGCATCAATGCAACTGTGGACTGTCAGTAGTTGAATCGTGTTCAAGAAAAACTCAAAACTCTTTAACCAGCACTTCTGAATAGCAAATGGGTCCTCCTGTTACAGGACAACGCTAAACCCCACGTGGCTAGGATGACCCAGAAACCATCGGTGTCATCCGATATTACAGTCACTTGCCAGCCAAGGTTACTTTCATTGCTTGTTGCACTAAGATGTTAGCATCAGTGATCGAAGTGAGACGGTATGTGGTGGTATGCCATACCACCTCTTTCTTTTCAGTGATGAAGACACACCGCCTCTGGTTTTTCAGTGATCAAGAAATACCGTCACTGGAAAGTGGATGCTAATATATCTGTAATAAATCCATTTTTACACACAGTAATTGACGAATAGCTTCGAGTGTAAGAAACTTTTACTTCTTATGTAGAAATAATTTCTAAGATGGCAACAACATTTTTGAAATCTTTCCCCCACTTTTTATATTAAATATGAGGTGTCTAAAAGGTTCACCTAGTTTATATTTTGTTTAATATTATGTTGTGCCATATTCAAATGCTTCTTTCTTATGTATGTTTGTGTCTTCTTGCCTTAATGCATACAAATGCCCTATTTTGAGCATGGGCGGATTTATTAGTTGTATGCTGTGGGGAACTGACCTTCCGGGGGTCTGGAATACCCCTCAGTCGAGTAGAGAGTTTGGGAGTTGTCCTGCGGTAAATTATTTTAAAATTGTTAATATAAAAACTCCGCTTTTGAGCATTTCCATGTATAATTATCTATAATAGAACATAAGGTAACATTTTAAAAAAAATCTCAGTTGAGGGTGGGGTAAAGCCTCTCTCATGGTTTTGAGTCATTATGTGAATAGAAATGCAATCTTTTAGGCAACATACCCTCACTGTATTTGAACTTTAGATAGGTTGTACATCCAGTCAAAATCATAATAAAACATACCGCCTCTACTTTTTTCCACTTCGAACACTGGTTAGGATCATAATGAATACAGTGAGAACATCAACGCTCAGCTTTGTCGTTTTACTTTTTGGGGGTAAGTTTTTCAGAACATCCAGTAATTCGTTGCCACTTTGTAAGCATTTCGACTGAAATATTATTCTCATAATTTCTTCAGCAATTATTATCATTGGGCGTACATACTGATGAATTTTCTTCCCAAGTAGCATTTTACTAATACCAGCAAATACATTCTGGATTACTTCAGTTAATTCACTTTCCACCATGAGAGCACCAATACAACCAGCAGAACTCATCAGAAGGTGCATGTTCCCAAGTCTCAGCACCACGTTCTGAAAACAATCAGGATTTGTCCACTGTATGTGTAATGCCCCACTGTATAACTGCTGCTCACATGTGAATAGAGTAATATCTTGCTCAATTTGTTTTGTTATGATCTGAGCCTTCGTCAAGGCTGTCATGATAGTGTTGGGATGAGAAAAGGACATATCAATCAGAGGTAGATACCGACAAAGTGGATGGTTGTAAAGTTGAGCTAATTTCTCTACATTTAAAAGTGTTGTAACCATGAAACTCCGCATATGTGCTGTGCATCAAAATTATGTAGTAGCAAATTACATATATTAATCCCTTTCTGCATGACTTTTTCTTTTAGCGAAAAAAAAATCAGTATTGGAAATCCTCATATGGGAACTTGAAAAATGAATTAAATCTTGAATTTTAGATTTTTCATTAATTCCGACGAGAAATAAGTAAGTGCCATATATGATACACTTACAACTCACAAAGAACATGCCAGATGTCACCAAAATCTCTTATTCATACACGTCAATATCTCATACAGCAGACAAAAGAGTCATTTGATGCCTTTGATAAACCACAAAAAATCTAGTGAAAAAAGAGAATGTGCCATATATGGCACGGCATGCGGTAAGGGTTAAAATATATACATTTTTCGTCCGAAATGTTCTTTAATGATTACAATGTGGCTTTATCTGTCCTAAATTTCCCTACAATACTAAAATTTGAAATAAAATTAACTCGAAAGTAAATATATCACATTTTCAAGTTGACTGGCGCTCTCACTTATAATGCCAAGGATCGTAGGCTCGATTCCCATTCGAATAATGTGGTTTGCTTTACACTGCTGACCTCGTGATTTGGAATTAGCTTACATTAAAAGCTTCTAGCTTAATTGGAAGCTTCTAGGTAGATATATAATTAAATAAATTTCATATATGCAAATTTTCTTCAAAAGAACAGATCGTTTTTATATTTTAAAATATTTTTAACTGTAATGAAAATGAATACATAATTAATGGATACAATTAGCAAAAGTTGAATTCATTATCTATCAGGAGAAAGTTACAGGATACAAATCGGATAAAATTATAGGAACTGTGGTCAAGTATTTGAAACGTGTTGAAGTGTATTTAATGATTCTTGCAATACCGCAATTGATAACGTCACCGCCCAAGTTCTCCAAGGTGCCAAGGTGGCATCACTCGAATTTGAAAAGCTCACATGTCTAGCATTCAAAATATGCAAACAGAAAAACTTAATACGCTAACTGTGGGTTTAGGTCTCGGCTGCCGGACTATCTGCCTTGGAAGAGGGTCATTTGTTTTGTTTGACTAAGGGCGGTCAGTTGTACAGATATTAATAAATTGATCCTTCATTGAGGTTGTTCGTTAAATTTTACAGATTTACCAATCGTTTCAAAATTTTCAGGATTGTCCCTACTTTTGGAAAATTATCCAGCGTCTAAGCATGACTTCAGCGGAACATCTAAATATCTCTATACTTTCATGAAATGAAATATTTCAGTTTTACATCCCACGGATATGTCGTGTAGGCTAAAGTAGACTATGCTGTTGGGGTGTAGTTAAATTTACATTGAAGTTGCACTATCCGGTCGTGACGTAATGTCACGTGGTAATTAGTCCACTTTGCACACACAACTTTACGTTTTGTAAATTATTCATTGCAGCTTTGGAAAATTCAAGATTGCATTGGATATATACAGTATACACTGCTTTGGTCAGTTGGAGTTTTATGTACGTACGTAACTTTACGTACGTTAAGAAAAATAGCTGAGCGAGCGTGGGTTAGAAGCCTTGCAGGGCTCGTTTTGTTTCACCTTTGCCCCCTGACAATAACACGTGACATTACGTCCCACTGGGGTGGTGCAACTTAGATGTAAATCTAACCTCATCCGGATCGTTGAGAGTAAATAAAATGGTGAAATGAAGAAAGTGGGAGGAAACGGGAGAACTCCGAGAAAATCCACACACATGGCTCTATTTTTTAATAATTTTTCATTTTTTGTGTATGTGAAGCGATAAATAAAATGAAACGCTGAGTCGTACGATTATCACTTTTAAAAAGTCAAAGGAGAGAAATCATTACATTAAAAAAAAAAAGGACTTGGTCAGGAATACCAAATTTGTTTGGTCGGGTCATTTGGTCACTTTATTTGGTTAGTTGAACCAAAATTTGGTCATTTATACCAAATTTGTTTGGTCATGAGCACTATATTTTTTGGTTAGAACATTTGGTTGATTAATTTTGTTATGCGAACCAAATCTTAAGTGATTTGGTAAAGATTTGATTCTCCTGACCATGGGCGGCGATTAGGGGGGGCAAAGGGGGGAAGTTGCCCCCCACTTTTCTGAGATGGACTATTAATGTATGTAGTTTCAACCAGGGAAATATGTATATTAACATTGATATACAAATATTCAGATTATGTCTTGCCCCCCCACTTTTAACGTCCAATCGCCGCCACTGCTCCTGACCAAAATGTTCAGTTACAAGGTCACGTGTATCCATTTGATTTCTGGGTAAACATGGCGAGTACAAAAGTGTGGATCGCGGTTTGAGTGTATGGACGAAAGTATATAGTGATTCTACCGAAAAAAAAATATCACGTTTAACTAACAATCACAAGTTTGGAATTCAAAGGACGTGTGTGAAACAGACTTTTGTTTGCACTATCTAACTTTCAACACCAAAGTCCCAATGATATGTTGTCACTTGGCAGCAACACAATGGATCTCGTGAGCTACACATTAAGAAGTTGGAACTTACCGCTGCTAGTCAACGTGTTTCGAGGTAACCTTACTTTTTCGTTCGTATTACTTTACTGTTAGTATATATATATATATATATATATTGGCTGTAAATTTGGTATAACAAATGCGCCTTAGGTAAACTTTTACAATGCACTCTCCAGCTGCACATCGAGATGTAGGACCACTTTAAAAGGGTGTAGTAGAGTAGGGTAGGATACAGAAGAGTAACATAGGAATAAGTAGGGTAGAGGTAGGATATGGTTAGTTTAAGTTTAGGGAAGTTTTGACCCATATTCATAAGTTTAATAGAGTGTAATTTCTATTTTATTTTCAGTTTAGTTCCTGTGGTAACTGTATTTGGTATTTGCTACCAAATGTTTTGGTCAAATTCACTAAATGCAGGTTTAATATTTACAACCAAATTATTTCGATCCAAGAACCAAACCTGGATAATTTGAACCAAATTTTTGGTATTCCCAACCAAACCCTACTTATTTGGTCATTATTCAGTCAAAATTACCAAATGCATATTTGGTAATGGTAACCAAATACTAGGTTCCTGCAATCAAACAAATCGTAACCAAATTATTTTGTGCTGGTGACCAAACGTTTGGTTGGCGCTATATTGACCAAACGATTTGGTAACCAGCACCTATTTTTTGGTCAATCTGACTAAACCTTTTTTTCAGTGTATGGAAAAATAAGAATGCGGAAGGAACAGAACTCTGAGAAAATCCAATGAAAAAATGTCAGTTTCAATATTCCATGACATGTAATCAAAGCATGGACCCACCTTATGCCAAAGGTGAGCATTGTATTGCGACAGGAAACGCCGTGCAGCTGAGCCACCCAAAATTTACACCTTATCCTATAATCATGTCTGGTAAAAAGACCCCCCTCTCTCTTCCCTTCGTTTCTCCGATACTAAAATAAGCAATCGCAACAGAATGAAAAATTGAAACCGATGAATGTCTGTTAGACAGAGGTACAGAAGTGAGACAGAGAGAGAAAGGGGAGAGAAGAAGAAAAAGAGGAAGATGAAGAAAAGAGAACACTGATAAAAATAAAATTAAAAAATGGAATTTAAACATAGTAAGATAGAACCTAACATTATAAAGTACTATTTCCAGAAATCCAACAACAGTGTAGAAGTAACGTTTGGATTTTATATTTTTTTCAGGGCTATTCGAATATATAGGAGATGCTTGAAAAATTCATTAAGTCATTTTCAAAACGAATACCAAACTAGGTGGTCACATTAAATACTCAATTTCCAGCGGAACTATAGGGTTCCAATACACATCAAGAATAATGTCAAAAGGTTAACACACATGTTTATTTGCGCGTGGTTCGGTTGCAAATTCGATGGTATTCATTGAACGCACTGATTTAAAATGCATTATGATAAACCCAGTAGGTAGCGTAGGTCATACCTTCAATTCCAGATCACTAAAGCAAAGAAAACAAACAAAAATTGAATGATTTCTATTTTACTGCTAAATTTCTATCAGGATGGTTCAACATTTCAAGTCCAAACTGTATCATAATGAAAAGTTACAAATGTTAAAAAGGAAAATTGAATAGACGTAGCAGACCTTACATGTTTCACATTCCAAACATAAATAAAAGACATTGAATTATAGGATGGAAACGAATTTTATGTAAAACTAATATAAATAAAATCTTCTCTTGAATAACCAAATAAAGACCATTTTCTAGTAATCTCTGAAGATATATCCATTTAGATTATCCACTCTCGATTTCACCTATTTTGATATTAACGTTGTAGTTCGCACAGATAGAATGAACACGCCAGAGCTGAATCGCGTCATCGCGTCAGTCAGGTGATGTGGGTTAGGTTATGGACCGCAAATGGATCGAGGAATTGAACCCGTATTAACCCGGTGATTCAATTGAGACTTGGTAATCCGAAGGACAAAGAAGAGATCTTACTTATTTACTTGTGTTTAAACAGTATTTTTTCATCAGTGACCAGGACTAGACATGTTATTCCCCGAACACGAATAGTAGAACGGCAAAATTCTCAGTTAATTAGACTTTCCAGAGTGAGTCAATCGGGTCATTCAAGTCAAGTTTTAGATCAGAACGCTTCTGTTTGGGTTAGAGCTAATCACCATACCATCAAAACTGGCTTGCTTTTAACTGTAGAACACGCATACACACAAAACGTGTGAGTATGTGAAAGAGAGAGAGTGAGAGAGAGAGAAAGTGAAAGATGCAAAGACGTGTTCAGGTAACGCCAAGAAAGGCAGAAAGAGATAGAAAGAGGAATACAAGTATGAAAATTACTTATCATTACACTGTATGGTAAAGAACACACACGTTATTTACTCGGATTCTTGCCAGTGATGCCTTGTAAGTTCTCCAACCGTAGATTAATCTCTGTTTGCAGCCATTACTTAATGCAAAAATATACTATCTGGTAGCGAATCGAACCGAGATTTTCCACTTGGAAGTCTAACGCGATATCGATGCTCCACAGGTTACTCTACCCAAAACATGTTTAACAAATGATACAGTCAGTGCCGGATTTAAGGGAGTTGCAAAGGTGCACGTGCACCTCCCTCCGTTGTAAATATACACTACCTAAAGTGAGAAATTAGCTGTGAGTTTTGCAAAATCAATAGTTTAAGTCAATTTTCTGAAGGTTGAAGGAAAAGAATTCATCGAGAGCAGACACTTAGCATTTCCAAACGAATTCCTCATTCACATCACAGATGTCTAAAGGCATTTAAAAAACTAAAGTTTAATTCAAATGTACTGGTAGTTATTGGTGCATCCCCTCAGAGAATCCTGGATCCGGCCATGGATACAGTGTTTCTTTCTAAGAACAATAACATGAAAAGTGAATGCTTCAGATCAGTGAACTGTTTCGTACTATCCTGGTAGCCTCTATAGGCGTTATTTGGGCTTCCGCAAGCAACATTCGTAAATCGACTCTATTGTGGCATAGATGTTTGCTTCAACATTCTTAAGGACTGCTTGTTTAGTATGAGAAGTTACTCTTCGATTCTTCACGATAGCTTTGTAAAAAATTGGATTGAATATGGTTTGAACCTATGTTAACTAGCTGCACTATTCTTAAGTCCAGCATGTTACCCTATACTATATTGCTACCTAAAACCATAAGTCAAATATTACTTAGTTTAGCCCTGATCTTTGGAACGAACCGGCTTCTTCTTGTAAGTAGTGCTCTCAACGGGTCTGGTCGGGTTGAAGACTGACCCGACCCGACCAGTGACCCGAATTGACTGACCCGACCCGATGATTTGACCCGACCTGAGTGACCCGACCCATGATCCGACCCGACCCGAGCTGACCCGATTGACCCGACCCGAATAGCCCGACCGACAACCCCTCTCGAACTGAACCGATTAACCCGACCCGACAACCCAACCCGTAACCTGACCCGAGCTGAACCGAGTCGGATTGGGTCGGTTCAACCCGACCCGTTTGAGAGTACTATGGTCACGAGACACTGGGTGAACGCCAAAATGCACTCCCATTGGGAATTAAACCCGGACCACGTGTACCGAAGTCTTACATGTTAATCACTAGCTACATCAAGCGGGGGATTTGTATATGCATCTTAGGGAATATTTGGCACTTTTGAGATTTCGTTATTTCTTTTTATAACTGATACCAATGTCCGACGTGGAAGAAATTTATTATTTTTTTCTTGATTTAGTTCAATGCGACGAAATTTTTCTTCAAGGTCAGTGTTCTCACCTGCTCGGAAGGCAGAGGGTCTTCTTGAAAGACAGTAGCAAGAGTCTCTTGGCGGAGACAGAAGGAAATAGTTAAACTACAATGATAAGGGTTGAGGAAACGGGAGAACACCTGTGATTTTTTCCAACCCTTCAACTTTCATTCCAAAATAGCTTCTTGTGATTCCGGGACCCGCGCCACTTTGATTTTTCTTTCTCGGTAATTAAAACGTATTTTACAGTATATGTAGTTGCAAGTAAGAAGATACATAATACGAATTTTGTAATTTAAATTTAAAAATACAGTGTGATAATTAATTATAAAGTACTATTTTTATTTCATCACGTTCAGCAAAATGAAACAAATGAAATTCAAACAATTCGCACCCTGGGTCTTGGTCATCAATACTACGTCTTATTCTTTGTCTTGCACAGTCAAGAGTTGTTCCTGTATTTCGTAGTCTTGGTGGTCTTCATTGCTATACAAGAGCCAAGAATGCTCGCCTCATCGGTACAAATGAAGACCAAGTGTGATTTTGATTATGGTCTTTCATACTATACGGAAAGCAAGAAAATATGCTCATCGCTACTTCGTGATCACCAAAACAAGGCCAAGAGCAAGATTACTATGCACTTCGTCTTGTATATCCAATTTTTATCTTGTTCTTGTATCGATGTTCTTGGGTTCGGTGAAATGAAAAGAAATATTCAGTTTAAGGTCCCTCGATTCTGCACCGAGGCTAAGGGAGATGGTGACCATGAGAAATGAATGAAATGGTGGAATGAAGAAAGTGGGAGGAAATAGGAGAATCCCGAGAAAACCCACTACACGGCGTTTCTCCACCACAAAGCCCACTTAGCACAAGCTGGGATCGAACCATGGGCAGCATGCACCAGAGATTAATTCTCTACCACTGAGCCACCATGGCCCAGCTTGGACTTGGTCGTCCATGTCCAATCTTTCTTTTGGCCTTGCTTAAACAACTTCTAGTTTTGTTCTAAATCCAGACTCCAAATTGGCGTAGATATTAATATTACAGTCGATTGGTAAAATCAATCTTCCACATTTAAAAATTAAAGTACACACAAGTACAAAAATAAGCATTTACCATAAAAGCACTAGCTGCAAGTGTTCAAAATAGTTTTATGGTTTCTATAAAATCAATTGAAAATTGCTATTTTTAATTAGGCAGCTAGTGAAAAACAGCAGCTTTCGACTCCAGCCGAGTTTAAGCTCAACCTAAACTCAGTTGACCAAAGTGAACTGACCCGAATAACCCGACCCCAGCTGACCCGACCCGACAACCCGACCCGAGTAGCATGACCCGACAACCCGACCCGAGTTGACCCGACCCGACCCGACCCGTTTGAGAGCACTAATTGTAAGGTTATTTACACCAAAGTGGATGCCGAAATTCATTTATTCAACGACCTGGAGACAAATTAGTGTCCGTTAAATGAGTTAACATATAATCCACGAAAAAATAGAGAAATAATAACTTCCATCTTATGCAGTAATTTTTGCCGTGTAAGCTCAAAAGTATGCTTATAAGTATGATAATAGTAATAAATGGTCACATTTACTGTATAGTTGTCACTTCAACGAACAATAATATCAATATTGTCCTATACTTGCAACGCCATGCACAGATACCATACACGGCGTCAATCTCACGAACGATTCTTTGGGGTAGGTTCTAATCCCATTTTCTCTTCCATTTCCAGAAAAGTCACGCTCATGACGTTTATCGAGTATAAAATCCATACGACATGAGAAGGAATCGATCTTATATATATTCATAAAAGTCGGGAGCAGTACTACACATGTTATTGTCGAAAAAGCTTAACACAAAATATTTAGTTATGTCTTGGTACTCGTGGACATGGGTTCAAGTTCGTTGGGGGCTATTGAATACAGTGGTTCTTAATATACTTTAGCGAAAAATTGAGTCCCGTCATTAGAAGCTTAGCTCTTCGTTTTAGTTTTTCGTAACAATTATTATTGAAAATATTTAGTGCCGGTAATAGTATTTTTCTTTGCGTGTTGTTTTTATTCTTTCCTTCATTTAAAAATATATCCAAATAAATACCACCATACTTCCTCTTATTTTGAATGTAAATACCATTTGCATTGTTCTTAACTTCAATTTACTCGCTCCGCCTACAGAAACCACTCCACAGAGAGGAAACCTGCTTGGTTGCCATCTCGTGCCTCGCTAGTATACTGTTACGGAAAAACCTTACGTGAGCGCGGAAGCAGTTACATGTTTCTCTCTGCTGGCAGACGGCTGCGGTTTCCCAGGAGTTGTCAAATCATCAGTGTTTACGAAAGCGAGAGAGATTGCGTACTAAGCGTTAACGGCTGCCCTAGTGCGTATTCATGTTTGCGAAAATATAGCAAAACTAGTACCATGAAAAAAAGATAATAAACTGTAAACGTATTATTTTAAATTAATTTAAAAACGTGTTATTTCAAATTAATGAAAAACGTGTTATATTAAATTTCTTTATTAATGTTGCAGGGCTACCGCCGGCAGCCTTGGTTGCCCATAAAATGCGCCACTGGTATATAACCTTGTAAACTACTACAAAAAAATTGAATACTGTACATTTAAAGTGGGATTTGAATTACGCGAGATATCGGAGTTTGAATCTAATCCGTTTAGGGATCCAACCCGCGACCATGCATAACGAAGTCCGTAGTAGTTTATTATTCTAGTAATATTGTTTATTAAGATAATGAACGTAACTCTCTCTCTGGTGAATAGAGAATCGAATAAAATAGCTGATATACGACAATTCCTAAAAATCGTACTACAATTCGTTTAAATACGGTTTTGGTGTCATCTATTGCGTTGCCTGACGTAGTAACGAATAACACTCATTAAACGGGCAGGAATTAAACTATAATGTTGGAGTTGATTGATTACACGTTACTTTCTCTTTTCATTATTAATATTATATGAATAAAGGTCTACACATATTTCTTAAAATGGGATCTGAACTATTAGTCTGCTTTTATCCAAGGTTTGGTTAACTGGGGATATACCCTAAACTTGGTAAATGTCACTGGAGATTCCACCCGGAAAACATTAGCATAAGACACGTAGCTACGAAGAAATACGCGGCCTACATGAATTTTTCAGCCGAAAGTGAATTGGAAAAATAAGGAGAAAATTAAGATGTAAAAAATTACAGTAGAGCGTCGATTATCCGAAGTAATTGGGGGACATGGGTGTTCGGAAAACTGGTTTGTTCGAACTGTACTGTACTGTACTGGACTGTACTTCTACAACCAGTGCCAAACCGACAGAAGTGTGCTGATTGTTGAAACACAGCGACTGGCGGCTTGGCCGGTCAGCAGCGCCTTATGAAAGCCCCATTAGAAGCAATGTTCCGCCAACGGTGGCTCAGTGCGGCGACTACTGTGGGAAACTTGGTTTGGGAGTGAGGGGGATGATGAACGGTAGGGTGGGAGAGTAACAGCGAGTACACAGTTCGGTTAAGCGATCGTTCGGTTGACCGACGTTCGGATAATCGACACTCTACTGTATACATGTTTATTTTCACTTTAGTTTTGTTCGAGACTATCGAGGCTGAGAGCGAGATCAAGACAAGCATATGTTAATTGAGACGGTAATTTCGACTCGAGACGAGACCGAGATGAGATTGAGACTGTATGCAGTCTCGTCTCGTCACCATCGTGTTTATGTTTAAGGGTTAAAATTTTGAAGTTACAGATGAAGCATTAAGTAGTCCATATCACTCTTCACTATATGATTGGATGAAATACCATAATGTTCGTAGATTCAAACAAAAAGGAAATATAGAGACAGGCTTGATACATTTCTACAGCTTCTTAAAACTTTTCAGCTATAAGGCACACTTGCCCCAGCTTAATGTATATTACCTAAGTATAAAATACTTATTTTGTTTCTAATGCAAAACGAAAAATTTCTTTCTATAAATTTCCTTCTAGTGCATTCTGTCAATTTCGTTGTTCTTCTTGGCCCTGATGGATTCGCCCTGAGAATTATTAACACTGATATCTTGGTTCTCGATCATTTCGTGGGGCATCCATTTGTCCAAAAGACGTGCTACGTTTGAATACTGAACGTTAAGCTTCTCCTGAACCTATAATGTCGTTAACTGAGTCTACTTCTGCAATCAGCTCCAAATCATCTTCCTCAATAACAGAACGATATTCATGACTTTCCTTACCTTCCATGCTTAAGTATCTCATACAGAATTTTCGGAGCCAATGTTGTACTGCGTATTTATTTATAATAACTTTCTTTACACCACATACCTCTGGTGTATAGGATTTGTGGTTCGATCACGGGCCATATGAGTTTGTGATGGACAGCATCTTGTACATAGGCTTTCCCATTTCCTCCCAAATTCTTATTGTACCGTTTTTTAATTTTTGTGAGAACATTAAATTATAAATTTCATTTTTATCTTTACATTACACTTCAATAATATTTGAAGCTATTTTTCGCCTCTGCGATCGAGCTTAAATTTGTTGAAGTAGACTGTGCAAAAATTGTGTTTTGACATCCTCAAATGTGAAAATACACGAAGGCTTACAGACGTTTCCTATGAAGTCAGTGAAGAACTTTTGCATGATACCTATCAGAACATACAGATTGTACGTTTTATAACCAAAACAACGTGCCAAAGTGGAAGTATTCGAAAACACGTAAAAGTTGGGTGACGGCAGAAGTCCTAAAAATATAGGCACTAGACCTAAATTTTAGTAGTTCTGCAGTTTAGGACTTGTGCCTAATTGCGACGATGCAGCAACTAGTTGGCAATAATGTTACGAATGTAGCTAATTCCAACAGTAACAGCTATATTTGTACTACTAAGATTGTTATTATCACTATCTGTTCTGCACTTATACACGAATTACATAATACAACCTATTTCATTCTAAGAATTAATTACATAATTAGTTAAGAAATTCGTTAAGAAACTATTTTATATTTACTACTTTACAGTTAAGATCATTGAGTAGTTATGTTTCTTGTATTAGAATAGGGAATTTTATGGCAACAAATATATTTACACCATTCCTTTAAAGTTAGCACCGTAAAAGAATGGAGTTATGACTACAAAAAATACTAAAATATAATCGAAGTTAGATTAAATAATATAGACGCATTTAAATTATCTTACGTAATCTTATAAAGTTACCGTTTTATGGTAGGGGAGTGTTAAAATAGCAGGGCCAGAATCATTTTAGTTAATACCAGTATGTTAAAATCAAATATCTATTTTATGGAGACACGTATCTTCCTTGTGCTGTGTAATTTTTTGTAAATTTTGAACCCATTAGAAAAAAATCTTTTGTTCGGAAATATTGGCAAAACCCGGATAATGTAATTTAAAAACTATTTATTCGCCTGATACTAATCTTATTTGCTGTAACGTGTCTGCAGCATCTATACATACAACGTATTTCGCTAGCAGGAAAAATAGTTAAAGCAACATCTTTTAATTTTACTTTTTAGTTTTCTGATAAAAATACCTCTTCATTATTTGTATATTTTTCGAAGAACTCAAAAAGAGAGAGGATTTTCTTTACATATACACACACACTGCATAAGTGCGTAAATTTGAGCAGCGACAAATATATTAAAGAATTTAACATGTGAAACTTCCGTTCGTTATTCTTAAAGACTAGCAGAATACCCGTTCTTCACACGGGGAGAATAGTTTCATTTTCGGTATGAGGAGCATCAAAACTGTCACCAGTGAACTTAGGGACCCCAAAACTATGAGTTTGACACTAGTATCAGTCATTTTCACTTACTATTACATGTCATCCTCTCCCTTTAGGAGTAATAATGGAGGCTGAATTTGGAT
The DNA here is from genome assembly GCF_964235325.1 of Thermobia domestica. Lineage (NCBI taxonomy): Eukaryota > Metazoa > Arthropoda > Insecta > Zygentoma > Lepismatidae > Thermobia > Thermobia domestica. The sequence goes on along the minus strand of NC_137458.1, from coordinate 265,992,702 downwards.
TTAAGTTTCATCGTAAGTGTCACTGTTCATCTCAGCCACCCAAAAAAGTATGGATTCGACACTGATATCGACCATTTTCGACCATTTTTATATACCCATATTTTCTCCTCCCACAAGTTGCGGTGCTGAATTTGGACTTAAAGGTCATCGGAAGTGTCACTGTTCATCTCAGGACCCCAAAAACCATGAATTCAACACTAGTATCGGTCATTTTGGATCATATATATATATATATATATATATCCGCTTCCAAGTTGCGGGGATGCATTTGGATTTAAAGTGCATCGGAAGTGTTACTGTTCATTTCAGCGACTCTAAAAACTATGAATTCGAATTCGACACTAATATCGGTCATTTTCGATCATTTTTATATATTTCTCCGCCTCCAAGTTGCGGAGATAAATTTGGATTTAAACTGCATCAGAAATGTCACTGCTGATCTCAGCGACCCCGAAAACTATTGATTTGACACTAATATCGGCCATTTCCAGCCATTTTTATATATCTCTTCCTACCCAAGTTGCGGGTCTGAATTTGAATGTAAAGGGCATCGGAAGTGTTACTGTTCATCAAAGCAACCCCAAAAACGATGTATTCGACTATAATATCGGTCATATATATATATATATATATATATATATATATATATATATGTGTGTGTGTGTGTGTGTGTATTATATCCCCCTCTCCTCTGTCCCCAGGTCACGGCGTTGAATTTGGGTTTAAACGGCATTAGAAGCGTCACTGCTCATCTCAGCAACCCCGAAAACTATTGATTTGACACTAATATCAGTCATTTTCTATCATTTTTTATATATCACCCCCTCCCTAAAGTTTCGGCGTTGAATTTGGATTTAAACTGCATCGGAAATGTTACTGTCCATCTCAGTGGCCCTGAAAACTATGAATTCACACTAATATCGATTATTTTGCATCCTTTTAATATACCTCCCCCTCCCTTAATTTGCGGGGATAAATTTAAATTTTTTAAACGGCATCGAAAGTGTCACTGTTCACCTCAGTGACCCCAAAATCTATGGATTCACACTAATATCAATTATTCTGCATCATTTTTATGTACTTCCCTCAATTTGCAGGAGTAAATTTGAATTTAAACGGCATCGAAAGTGTAACTGTTCACCTCAGCGACCGCAAAAACTATGGATTCGACACTTATAGCGGTCATTTTCGATCATTTTATACATCTTCCTCTCCTTCCCCTAAGTTGCAGTGCTGAATTAGAATTTAAGCTTCATCGGAAATGTCAGTGTTCTTCTCAGCAACCCCGAAAACTATGGGTTCGACACTAAGATCGATAGTCTTTAATATATATCCGCACTTCCTTCCTCCAAGTTGCACCTTCAAAGTGAAATGATAAAACCATCTCAGGCCCGAACCTCATCTATGTTGAAAGTTTTTGTCAAAATCAGTCTGGTGGTTCAAGTGTTGTTAAGTTACAAATATAGTTACTTTCATTTATATATATATATATATATATATATATATATATATATATATATATATATATATATATATATATATATATAAAACTCAGCTATTGCTTCTGCAATATTTCAATGGTTCGTACTTTAATACATCCCTTCCTCAACCATGGTTGCGGAATTGATTAAACGTAATGTTTTTGTATTATATAAATTTATTTTAAATATATCTTTCTCATTAATTTCAATTAAATTGCTTTTCAAAGATCCTCTAAAATTTCAGTGACGCACTATGGGCAATAAACCATTAACTTCTATGGCCACCCTGCTACAAACTACAGACTTAAATACCGGTATCCGATAAAGCATTTCAGTAGTAAGTAGTTGCCACAATATCAATATGAACGTATTTAATTTCAACGGCAACAACTATGTTAGTAACACTAAAATTATTAATAATAATGATAACGAGTAAGGAGTAGTTAATTACGAGTATGACAATTATTTGCTACAGAAAGACTTCTGTACAAGAAATAAATGTGTAAAAATAATTTACTTCAAAACAACACAAGGAAAGCAAATTTTATGACGTACATAACTAAAACACAATATTATGTTACTAATATGAGGTCAATGGTGTAGAAATAGAGAAAAACAGACATTATGAAAAATCTGGGAATCACATTTGGTAGGAAGTTAAAATTTTGTCAACATAGAAATATATCATGGAAAGAGCAAGAAAGGACAATAGGCTTTATTTATTTATCTATTTATTATTTCAGAACGATAGAATATGTATTTATACAAATAACTTGTAAGAACTAAGGTTCTGTAATATGAAACAGTATATCTAAAACTTTGACTAACAGATTGACAGTATTCTTCTTACGGACGCGATGGTAGCGCCACAAGAGATTTTTAGGACTTCTGCAGTTTAGGACTTGTACCGCGATATGATTTTTAGGACTTCCGCCGTTTAGGACTTGTGCCGCGATATGATTTTTAGGACTTGTGCCTTTTAGGACTTCTTAAAGACTTGTGCCTCGAAATAATTTTTAGGACTTGTGCATTTTAGGTCTAATGCCGTTTAGGTCTTGTGCCTTTTAGGACTTCTGCCGCGTCCCCATTATTACAACATCACAATACACGGAGATATCCTATTAGCTATCCAGTCCATTAAAAAAAAATAAGGAACTAGTAACGTACTCCAAAATAAGTCGGAGATTGGGAATCCCATAAATACTTTTCTGTACCGGGGCCCCGAAGATATTTAATACGGCCCTGGATGGTTATGGCAGGTGTGATTAAAGGGGGGGGTTGCGTAATGTGTAATGGGGTGAGGGATACCCCTATAATAATACACACAAAAGTAAAACACTGAAATGACTTATTTAAAGCTGGGCTATTTGACAATTTAGGCTTATTTCTGTTGCTAGTATTTATACAAATCTGATGTCGATTTTATTCGATTCTGTAGGCTATCCTAAGTCTATAAAAATAAAACATTTAGTGCTTTAGATAAAGTAATAAATATCCTTAATGAAAGTAATAGTTATTCACAGAAACTTACAGTTTTTTTTTAATCATCAAGATAGCAATCTCTAATGTATTTAATTCAAATAATTTTCTGATTATGTAAAATAAATTCTGTCCACAGCATTCAAATCATTAATATGTATGAGAGTGATTTCAGGAATTCTTTTGTTTTGCACTGCTCATAAACATATTAAGTACATAAAAATATGAGGTGATTCTGTAATTCGATGCAAATCGTAGTATCCATTAAAACTAATTTGTTCAATAAACAAATGCCATATTTTGTAAGCGGCTTGTCTAGTAGAATTCCCTAAACTTTAAATTGTCATGTACTTGGCAAAAGTTGAAAACAGCGCCTCACGTGCGAGACATGTAAATTCTTGTTATTTACATTTATAATATAAGCCCTACCTACCAGTCGATGTCATTCGTTTGGAAACCGTTATTGTAAAATGTTTACGTTTGCCGTCATCATGTATACACAGAATATATCTAAGTATTTCTTTCTTCTCTCTCTTTGCTTAATTTCTCAGCAGAGCTGAATATGGTGAAACACCTATATAATAAACTGTTTCGCAATTATCTGTTTTTTTAAAGTATATATGTGTGTGTGTCTCTGTGTGTGTAAGGATCGTTTTTATTATATATGTAATTCTTTTAAACATGTAAACCATTAAATGAAAAGAAGAAACGTCATGATGTTTAGTCTCTTGTGCTACTCATTCGACTAACGATGTTGTGAATCTCACAAATCACACAGTAAACAGGTTATAAAACTTGTATTGTATTCAAATTAAAAAAAAAAAAAAAAATCTGGGAAATATTCTCATACTATATACAAAGCCGAAACATACCTACTTAGTGTATGTACCCAAACATTACATTCTATATTCCATTTTATTCTTTTTCTTTTACTTTGAAGTCTCTCTTATTTGAAAGGAAAATTGTAGATATCACTTTGTTTTCTTCTAATTAATGGGAGTGCGGATTCCCCTCCCTTCTTTTTTGGCGTCTTCGTGAGGAAAAAGGCGCTTTTAAGTTTTCTTTCTCTATCAGCGTCCGTATTATCTTGTAATCTCGGAACGAAAGTAGCTATCAGTAAACGGCTTTAAAAATTCGGAGTTAGCAGGGTTGTCCTTCGGAGTTGTGGAGCCCTATTGGGAAAAAACATGAGGAGCCCCATTATTCTCAGCATATTTGCACCAAAGTTTATATGCCCTATAAATGAACGAATTTGATGTTTTCTCTTATAATCATTTAACACTCAGAAATTATATATGAGTCAGTATCATTCTTTTTAAAATTTATTTTTCTTACTTTTTTCCTGTGTAAAGTATTTTAGAATTTTGTCTAAGTTCAATCTTCTGCTAATTTCAGATTCAATAAAATTAAATTGTTCAAAAGTTTTTGCCGAATTGATGATTTCAACTAAGTTTAACGTTGGGAAAGCTCTTTTCTCCAGTTGCCGCAGTCACTGGGATTGTTAAGGACGTATTGCAATGTATGCTTGCGTGTATTTGATAACTGAGAGCAGATTACACTCAAGTGCCGGACCGCTTTAGGCGTGGGGACCGATTCGAAGTAATCGATCCAATCGGCTTAGGTCCATCCTTGGGATTCTCGATTTATTCAATCATTTTCGACGTCATGACCTATTTGTCAGTTGCTTTGCAAGGAATCTACTGTAAGAAGGTTTTCACCAGTAGTAGGTATAAGAAAGAGGGGTTTCGAATTTTAACCCCCTACCTTTGAGTAAGATATTGTAACAAAAAAAGAAGAAGAAGAATAAACTTTTTTATATATTAAGATCTAGTACAAAAATCAGACGTGTACTGAAAAAAAAATTAAGACAATGCTCCTTGTTGAAATTCTGACATCACCCATTATATACACGATAATAGGACCAATAGACGTAAATGAATGACGTTTTACTGAATTTCGGTTCCAAATTGGAATTGACTTCTCCGAAACAACAATTCCAAGTACGGAACCGAAACCGAAACCGGAATCGAAATAGACTTTCTGGTAAAAATGGTTTCGGACTCTGCACGGAAACCAATTTTCCCAAGAAATCGGTCTCAGACTCAGAACCGATTGATTTTCTGAAAAACTCGGTAGTTTCTGGAACTGAAGTCGATATTGAAGTGGAAGCAATATTAATTACATCAAAAGAGAAATTGATTTGGCAATTAAACCGCTATGGGTAGTTCCCTCGACTTAACATTTTAACACTTGTTTCAACATCGCTTGCACTTTGCAACGATCTTGAGCTAACGATGCTTTTATCAAAATGTTTACATCAAAATGTATTTCGGTTCTCCTATCGAAACACACCGATTTATGGTTTTCCGTTTTATTAACAGAATCGATATGCCGAAACGTATTTCGGTTCTCTTTTTGAAGCACACAGGATTAAAACTTTTTATTTAGATTCCGGAACTGGAGTCCAAAACATTTTCGGTTTCGTTAGTATTAAAAATTCCGAGACCACCTTCACATCGATTGGGACAACCTGCTCACATCATTAGTCTGACTTTATATTCACTCGACCTCACGGTGACATTACCAATCTGACGTCATGCCAACAAGCTCAAACTCATATCATTATTCCAATATAGCTCTCATTTGACATCAGTCCGACATCACGCTCACTCGACCTAACGGTCACATTATTAGTTTGACATCTCACTCATTCGAACTCACGTTCAAATCAATTGAACATTACTCTGACATCATAAATCTGATGCTCTCGCTCGTATGATCTTTCCAGTATCAAGTTCTCACTGTTATTTTTAACTCGTACTCAGTCAACGTCTTATATATATATATATATATATATATATATATATATATATATATATATATATATATATATATATATATATATATATATATATATATATATATATAATCCTTGCCACTCTACAGATTGCCGAACATTATTATTATCGATCGAAGTTATTTGCGTACTTACACGTTTAGAGCACATAAGAACTACATCACTGAAAACTATAAAATAGAGAAGTAAATGTTTTTAAGAAGTTATTTTCAGTTGAGAAACATGCTTGATTACTTTGTGATTGTGAAGTTATGTTATCACGCCTTGTTTTACAGATACTTTTAAAAAAGACCATAGCGTGAATTTATGTACTCTAAATGACTGTTTAAGTATCAACAAACTGATTTATATACTAACTAGCATTAGGCTACCTGGTCCCCCTCTTCTCATATCCCAAACATCGCCTCTTTCATCCCTTGTAAAGGAAATATCAAAAAACGCTTAAAAAATACGTTTTTAACTATTTTAATTAAAAGTCTAAATTCGAATTTTCATGCCTCTAATCTTAAGAAATGTTGATATATGGCCATTTTATTTTCACAATTACAATCCCCACTCTTTTTATCGTTCTGCCTTTTTCCTTCCCTTGTAGGAAATAATAATTAAAAAAAAAACACACTTGAACTGGTGTTAAATTATTTTAAATGGGAAATCTAAATACAAAATTGCGTGTCTCTAACTTCGACGAATTTCGAGATATGGGCATCCAACATAACAATTGTAACAATTGTAACCCCACCCCTTTTCTTCCAGCTTTCTTCTTCCCTTGTAGGTGAAATATATATACGTATAAATGGTGAAACGCGTTTAATTATTTTAAATGAAAAGTCAAAACACCACATTTCATACCTTTAATATTAAAATATTCCGAAATATAGACATCTTATTTAATAATTGCAATTAACACCACTTCTCACTCCTTTTTCTTCCCTTCTAGGTCAAATAAAAAAAAAAACGCTACAAGATGTCTAATTATTTTAAGTGAAAAGTCCATATACCAAATTTCATGTTTCTAACATTCTGGAATTTCGAGATTTAGAATTTTAAGACTATAATTACCACCCCTCTGTTTCTTCTTTCGTTGAAGAATTTGCGAAAATCCTTCCTCAGTGGGATTTTACACTATATGCCCTGTCCACATGTCAAGTTCCTAACTTAAGCAGTTTGGTCTTAGCATTGATCAATGAGCCAATCAGAGCCTCTTTTATATACAGAAAGCCTAATACAAACTTTTATGTCTCTAATCTTAAGGGTTTCGAGATATTGCCATCTTATTTTAACAGTTGCAACTCACCCTTTTCTTCCTGTCTTTTTTCTGTGTAGGAAATATATATGAACGGCGAAATGCGTTTATTTAACTCTTTGGAGATGCAAAATATGAACTCCTCAAAAACATCCAAGCTTATGATTGGGTATTGAGTGATTTGTTTGACTAATTAAACGCATCTGAGGCTTATACACTAAACCACGCCTAGCCCTCTCTTAGATGTTGTGTTTATATACCACACCTGTCATACGGAACGAACGAAAATGTTTAAATGTCGCTCCCATCTCGAAAGGGTTAAATGGGAAGTCCATATACCAAATTTCATATCTATTCCCTTCAGAAGTATGGACATTTTACTATAATAATGGCAACCCCCAAATTTCTCGTTCCCAATGAAATTTTGAGAAACCTACCTTATTGTGCTTCTCATATCCCTAACATATGTCTAATCTTTTCTTCTCTCCTTCAGTTAATGTCCTACGATTATGCCCTTCAGGCTAAGGGAGAGGGAGACGGATATATCTAAACTAAAGTATTTAAGATTTAGATTTCTGTGTTATCGGCATTTATGGCCATGTTAGCCCGTCACGTATGAGGAACGGCGTCCCTCGGCGAGCACAATATCCGCGGAAAGGGAAGGAAGGAAGCGGCTTGCGACCTAATGTTAGGTGCCACCCCTTCATTTGCTTGGTGTGAATGAGAAAAGCCCAGGAAAACCTCATTCAGAATGGCTGGCCTGAAAAAGCTTTTTACAATTTTTCGACCTATCGCCCCCATCGCGAATCGAACCTGGAACCGGTCGCACCGAAGTCGAGAGCGTTAGCGACTAGGCTACGCGGGTCCTCTAAACTAAAGAGAGAGATATATACACACTACAGTGGCTAGGATTGGTGGCCAATGGCCCTGTTTACGATACCATAGCGTGAATCACTTATCAGCACTTCTTTAAATCATTATATGTCTTTTTGAATTCTAAAAAAAAGAAGAAAAAACAAAGTTTATCTATACAAATAACAAGTAGCAGTGCCCGTGTCCACCGTGAAGCAATTTGGTTTGTGTGGCGTGATATTTTCTCACTTATTAATGAAACTAAGAGTATTAATAGATTTATGCATGAGAAAAAGAAAAAAAACAATTTAAAATATTTGTAGTACAATTTGTTTTATCTTTTTTGTTATTCTTTAAGAAAGTGTGTGTTTTTTTAATATTTTATTTTTCTAATGTGTTATGATTAGTGATGTGAGGTGGAAAATTTTCCGCGGAAAATTTTCCGCTATATTTTTCCGGAAAATTTTCCGTTCTAAAAAAAATATATCAGTAATCAAGTAACAGTTTATCAGCAATAATGAAATAGATTGAATTCATGTATAGAAATGTTAAAAAGTGAAAGATCGTTTAAAGAATCTGAAAATTTTCATGGCTCAGAAAATTTTCAGTACTATGTAGGAACAAGTTAAACAATTTTTCATGAATCGAAATATTTTCTGCCTTATATGGAAAAATTGAAGAACTTTTTATGAGTCGGAAAGTTTTCATCATTTTGAAGCAAGAAGTAAAACATCTTTTTTGTGAATCGGAAAGTTTTATTGCTCTGTAGAAACAAGTGAGAGGAATTTTCATAGATCGGAAAATTTTCATCACTATGTAGGTTGATACGAAGTCAAGTATGATTATATAAACAAAAATAGATGATTAAAGAAATTTCCTAAACCTAATCCCTTACCTTTACACACACACACACACACACACACACACACACACACACACACACACACACACACACACACACACACACACACACACACACACACACACACACTCACACACACACACACACACACACACACACACACACACAAAACACTATGTAGAAACAAGTGGAAAACATTTTTCATAGGCCTGACAATTTTGGATATTATGTATAGTGATGCTAGGTGGAAAATTTTCCACTATATTTAACTGCACATAGAGCTACAAAATTGAATTTCAGTAGAGTTAAGTTAGTCAACAACAAATTATAATTTTCCAATTAGCTCTCGGGAACCGGAAAATTTTCTATTTCAAGTTGAGAAATAAAATTTTACAATATTTCTCTCTCTCTCTCTCTCTTGCTCTGCGAGCTCCTTCGTTGCTAAGCGGTTAGCATACGCGCCTTTGGCATGGAAAACCTGGCTTCGATTCCCAGCGGGAGCTCATGTAGTTCGGATTCCACGTTAATCAGTTGGTACCGTTTTATATAGTCTCGCTGTTGAAAGGGACGTTAAACTCAAAATCAACTCAATTCAACTACTCTCTCTCTCTCTGTGTGTGTATGCAAAGTGCAGAGAACATACCTCGAGTTCGTAGAGTACAAATATCCCATTCTATTATTTAAAATTTCAATTTATTAAAAGTCATGAATATTTTCCGATTCATAAAAACATACTCCACTTATTCATTCGATTCATGAAAAATTGTTCCACTTGTTCCTACATAGTACTGAAAATTGTCTAAGCCATGAAAATTTTCAGATTCTTTAAACGATCTTTCACTTTTTAACGTTTCTATACATTATTTCAATCAATTTTATGAATACTGACGAATTGTTACTTAATCACTGATATTTGTTAAGAACGGAAAATTTTCCGGAAAAATATAGAAGAAAATTTTCCACCTCACATCACGGCTAAACAACGATGTAGGAATAAGTGGAGTATGTTTTTACGAATCGGAAAATTTTCCGTTTCAAAATTTCCCGGAAAATTTTCATCACTGTACAGGACAGACAATTTTTCGATTCATAAAAAATTGTTCTACTAGTTCCTACATAGTACTGAAAATTGTCTAAGCCATGAAAATTTTCAGATACTTTAAACGATCTTTCACTTTTTAACGTTTCTATATATGAATTCAATCAATTTTATGAATACTGATGAATTGTTACTTGATCATTGATATTTGTTAAGAACGGAAAATTTTCCGGAAAAATATAGAAGAAAATTTTCCACCTCACATCTCGACAAAACAACGATGTAGGAATAAGTGGAGTATGTTTTTATGAATCGGAAAATTTTCATCACTGGTTATGATGAATTGTAAAAATCTGGTTTTGTTCGAAGCTGTTACATTAACTCCTCTGTACTAGATAATCCCGCTTCACTGAGGAGTAAAGCTGGTTGCATAGAAAGAGACTGATCAAGAAGCAAACAGATTGAGACTGATATGATATGATTTGATTTTTTGAGTTTAACGTCCTTTCAGCAGCGAGGCTATATGAGACGGGACCTACTGATTAACGTAGAATCCGAACCACATGAGCTCCCGCCGGGAATCAAGCCCGGGTCTTCCATTCCAAAGGCGCGCGCGTACGTTAACCGCTTAGAAACCTCCCTTTGTGTACGCCATTGCTGAGAACACTTTCAATGCAAATACATCACTATGGTTTCTCTCACCCCTGACACAGGAGCACACCCAGAAAGTATTGTTGGGAGGGGTCCAGCCTTTGGAATGGGGGTCCAATACTACGTCTATGTAGTATTGAACAGGTATTATTCTGTACCAGATAAGTAATTGTAAAATACTTCTACCTATATTTTCAGAAAAGTGATAGAACTAGATTGTTTTTGTAAGAGAAAATGTACTGATGAAGTGTAAGATCAAATTTTATGTTATACCAATCATTTCCCCGGTAAACAAATATAGTTTTATTGAAAAGTGTACAAATGTATATTGAGTTCGGAAGTTTATTTCAGGGTCCAGGCCTGGTGGACCGCCCATGGGTGAGCCCTTGCTCTGAAGTATGGGACCCCCTCGTGGATGCGCGACTGCTCTCACATATGAGGTTCCTGGTTCGATCCCAGCTTCCACCAAGTGGGTTTGTGGTGGACAAACACCATGTGCGTTGGTTTTCTCCCGTTTCTTGCCACTCCCGTCATTCCACCATTATCATCCATCTCATCACCGTCTCCTTTAGCCACAGTGCACAACCGTTGGATATTAATTAAAAAAAAGTTTTTCATTGAGTTAATTTTCCTTACGTGATGACCACCACTTGATATGAAACAAAATTTGTTGATGAAAAAAGAAAAATTAAATTTATAAAATTATTTAATAAAGGGAAATAACTGTTATTTTTGAAGGCCGAATTTAATAACGGTTCTTCTACTATTGTTTGATAGTACAACCCTTAACTGTTCACTAATTTGTTAAGAAGGAAATTGCCAGTAGTTGACTTACCAGTAACTTCATTCTTCGTTGTGTGGGAATTCGAAGAAAAGAAAAGGGCAACACAAAACACAGAGAACAGAAGTTCACTCTGGTGTGAAGTTGTAATATGTACTGGCAGCGTTATATAGTAACACACTTTTCCCCGCCACCGGAAATTGTAAGGTGGGTGACGCAAGTGACAGGGATGGGAATTTTCAATTTATCTTGTAGTTTCATTTGCTGTTGGGCTGCAACTTGGATGAGCTGGAACTTTATCTTTAATGGAATTGGAGCAATACAAGAAACAACAAATGTCAAGAACATTTCGTGTAAATAATCTGCATTGAAAATTATCTATTTTCTCAAACATATAGCCTTATTCTAAAATAAAATTAAAACAAAAATACCACATTAACGGCAAATATTAATACGAAAGAGAGTTTAAAAAGTTACTAATTGCATATAAAAATACATAACGCAAATTTAAAAGTAAATCGTGAATCGTATTTTTAGAGCATTCCAATCTGTTTTGTTCCTAGTTCGAATGAAATCACAATATATCTAGGTATAAAAATTAAATTGAATCCTTAGTTTAACATCTCACGTTTGTGGCCCTTAAGTTAAACGAAACGTAAGGCAGGTGCAAGTGAATGGTATGGAAAAATTCGTATGAGAGGAAACAGGAAAATGGTTATGGTAAATCCACCCCCCCCACGATCAAGGATGTAAAATAGAGGATCTGCCCTTATAACAAAATGTTAAAGCCATACGTCACAGTTTCGCCACTCCTATTCTGTCCATTCCGCCCAGTAAGATCACAATGTTCTGAGCTAACAATCATGGCGGAAATGAAAGTAGCCAATCAGACAATGGCGGAAACGAGAGTAGCCAATCAGACGTGCCGATGCTCGGTTGTTTTTTTGGCTTCATTGATTTAATTGGATGAAGTTACATATTGGCAGATCCTCTATTTTATAATATCCTTGGACACGATACTGTCCACTACAAGATCAAATGGCCTGCGATCGAACCAGGGATCTTTCATCTCAGAGGAGAGTACTTTACCGCAAAGGAATCGTGTTCCCAAGTCATTTCATGTTAATGGAAAATGAATAAACATAAATGTGTCCTGTATGTTACAGAGATCCTCCATTCATGAATATTCTACATATAATAAAATCTCTTAAGATTAATGTTATGATTCATATTATTTTGATGATCCAATTGTAATCTTTACTTTATACCTAGATTCGTTGAGAAATTTTTTGGTAGACAATTTGACATTAATTATATTAAGAAATGAGTATTCTCAATACGACGATGCACCTGCTCATTTGGTTCGAAGATATGTGAACAATTGTTTGATAGATTGATTACTTAGTGTTTAGCGCCCTTTTTCAGCATCGAGAGTATATTGCCGGGATTCACTACATAAAGTTAGATCTGAACCACAATTTGAGTTTATTTTCAAGACAATACCGCAACGGGAATCGAACTGGGGACCATACTTACAGAAAATACGTCTCCATAGCTGTAGAGGTTTTCTAGGAGTGTCGGACAGATGTTGCTTCTTCGCGTCGATGGGCTTATTGCTCGCTGAGCTAATGAGGAACTGATGTCGGTCGTCTATTGACAAACAGCCGACAAAGATGACGAACCACGGTGAGTTGTGACGCTGTTAACTACTGTATCATTATGTCCCTGCTTTCCTTGTGACGAGAGTTTATCAATGTGTGCAGGTGGATGTCTTGTGAGAGTTAGTGGTTTCTCTTGCAGGCTAGCATCCTCGTCTTAAAAGCATTTGAACACCGTTGTGCTGTGGGTAATTTTACTACACCTTTTTTCAAAGGTCGTATCGCACGTGTGGATAACAAGGTGGTGTATCCTTATTTTGAGCAATGAGTAGACCATTAATTAATACTATGTTATCCTTGAAAACAACTCAAAATTACGGAATCTGTACTGGCCAGACGAAATCTTTCGAGATGTTGCGTAATAGCTACGACATTGATCTAACATTGACCTATTTCTTGACATCTATGATGGTATGGAGTCGGCATGAAACGACATTTATTTCAACCCAACCTGGTAATATAAAATAAGGTGTTGGAGTACGCGTACTGTATACAGTACTTCTCTTATATGTCCCTATGCCTTACTGTGGGCAATATTTTGCGTCCTTTCCTCTGCCCTTTCGTATAGAATTCATCTGAATTGGAAGTCTCACACGAAACTAGGACTCGCATGGACATGTTTGTGGATCAGTCCACCCCATTCTTTTCCCCCTTTCTAGATTAAACATTTAAATACGCGGAAACACTTGTTTAGTTATTTTAAATGAAAAGTCTAAATATTGAATTCCATGTTTCTAATCCTAAGGAATTCCAAGACATGGTCATCTTGATATAATAGTTACAACCCCACCCTCTTTTCTCTCCTTTACGACCAATATAAACAAACACTGAATTATTTTAAATGAAAAGTAGAAATACCAACTTTCATGGTATTTATTTAGACTTTCATTTATTAAGGGATTCATATATTAAGAGATTTCGAGATATACACATCTTACTATAATCCGCATCCCTCTTCTTTCCACGTCGAATTTCCAAAAAAAAAAAAAAAAAAAAAAAAATCTTTATTGATATCTTACGCCATAAACCCTATATACTTTTCAAGTGTATTAGGTAGGTTGACTGTCATGAACAAAATATATGTGTCACATGCATAGTGGGGCCAAATGTGGTTGTAGATAAGCATTAGTCACTCAAACAAAAGAAACCTAGCGAATAACAATATATACAGAGTCTTCCAAAAGTCCTGCAAAAAAGTAAAAAACTATAACTTTGTAACCATTTATTGTATTTGTACAAAACTTTTAGTGGACTTGTAAGAAAGTCTGAAATTTTGTTTCCAAGCATTGTTTCAACACCAAACCTCCAGCTGAGCACCATTTACGTCCAAACATTGCTGAAGTCTTTTCGGGAATCCAAGAATGGCATTTCGACGTGCTTCATCCGTAGTGCTCCCAATCACATCATGTATCTTCTTCTGGAGGTCCTGAACAACTTTCGGTTTTTGCTTGTAAACTTCTGTATCATTTTCTTACGGACAATATTGTGTAGCGTTGTCATTGGTACTCGCAGCTCCAAGGATCTGCGTTTCAACGATTTCTTTGGACTTCGCAACACGCTTTCCTGCACGAACTGAATCACATCAACACTGGTCGTTGGCCTTCCGCTACGAGGCAAGTCCAAGACACTTCCGGTAGCTAGGAACTTATCGTACCATCTCTTGATACTTGAACCTGCAGGTGGTTGTTTCTGATATTTCTGTCGGAATTTTCTTCTCACCAAAACACTAGATTTTTAACTCACAAAACCAGGAAACACACTGCGCTTTCTCTTGAGTAGATGCCATCTTTGTCACGTGATTTGCGGTTATGACGTCAACGTTTACATCCGTTCATTGTTGCCAACAAAAATTTTAACATTTCCACTAAATATTACAAACAAAATATAAAATTGTAAGTAGTACTTTCAAAGTTACAGCTTTTTACTTTTTTGCAGGACTTTTGGAAGACTCTGTATATAAACTTACAACTTAGACGACTACAACTTATTCACTGACTTTCTTCTTTTCTTCTTCACTGATAATATGACAACATTATAATAATAATTTAAACAACAAATTCATGAAATATGTCGGCCCGTAATGGGCACAAAAATGAACCAATAACTTAATTACAACCATGTTAAGTCATTTCTTTAAGGTGTGAGCAACTACTACTTTGCGAGAACAGACTACAAATACAGGACAACAGTCGAAAGGCGAAACAACTCCTTTGCACACGTTAACAAAATCAAGTGAAACCCACACATGGATATCATGGCTTCAACCAATTGTGGAGAGATCCAAAAGTGGGTATCACGACCTCAGGAAGAGTGGATCCTAAGACCCATTTTTTGGTCTCATGGCGGTCAACCTGTGAAGCGGTTTGACCTACGCATTGATTAGTCAGTCAGTCAGTAAGGATTTATTCTCTTATACATGTATATAAATTATGTGATAGTGAAGCTTACATTATTGGAAAGATTAGCGATTGGAACTCCAATCTTCCTTGAAAAGTGCATTTCACTTTTTCTTATCATCATCTTCTTTTAAATTATTCGACTGATGTGAACCAAATTTTCTGTGGCCTTTCTTTCATAAGGAACAAGAAAGACTCTAAAGGATGTTAGACACATCGGTCAAACTTTGGTTTTTTGAACTTCTTTTCTCATGTTGTTGCCTGTAATTCCTGTAGTTTTGATTGGCTTCACTAAAATTTAAAATCAGAGCATCTGAAAGTTTATTTTCATAATCAATCCAGCTTCATTGATCTATCAATTTTTCATTATACAATATATATACACACGAGGAACAGTCAAAAAAATCCCGGAATTTTGATGTACTCTTTACTATATACGTACATATTTACTTAATCGCCTTCAATGGAGGCACTTTCGGAATACTTGTTTCACCGTTCCTGCGATTGCTGGAAACACCGACGAAAGTTTTCTTTTGGTATCTTTCAAAGTTCAGGCTTAGCTTGGTTTTGATCTCTTCTACGATGGCGAAACAGAAAAGTCCCATTTTTAGCTTTCGGAAGAGCCAAACATCCGGCGCTAAACTATTTTTAAAGCTATCAAAGTTTCTGAAGCAAAATTTTCCCAATTTACGCATGAACTTAATGTTTGGGTGTTACTCGATCCGAGAAGTTGCATCAACTCATCACCACACACTCCTTCGTTCAGCCACAATACTCGTACACTGTCTGTTATTATCTGTTCAGTCTTTTTTCAAATTCATAATTCGACAGCCTAAGGTTGTACTGTATACGAGATATAATGGTTCAGCTACAGTAGTCGTTCCAATTCCAAGCGAATTCTTTGTGACCTCGCAGTTTACTGGTGCACCCATTCTCAGTAAATCACATAGAAAGAGTAAGAAGCAATCGGCAAATCTGACGTTGATAAAAGACAGTTGTGACAGGCAAACAACAGCATTGATGGTTTTGCAAAGACCCTACTCGTGCATTCATGACTTTTCGCACTCTGCCAACACTTGTTAGACTTCCAAACTATGCTATGCATATGTATAGGAAGTCTTATAGATCGGATATGTCCGTCCGTTCGTCTGCCCATAGGTATCAGAGCAAAAATGACGAAGGAATATCAAGAAAAAGTTTTTTTTTGCAATTGATTCAGGTCCCAAGAATAGGATCCGTCTCCGTTAACCATCGATTCAAAACGGAAATAGTAGAAATCAACCATTTCCGGTTTCAGCGTTGATAATCATACAACAAAAAACTAATAGATACGAACAAGCAGTTTTTGGGAATCGATTCAGCGTCTCAAGAAAACGTACTATCTGCTCCGGTAACACTCTTCTAAAACCAGAAGTATTGAAACTTCCAGTTTCGAAATTGATTTACATACAGAAAAAACGATCACGTATATCGAGAAGCGTTTTTCTTTCAATTGATTCAGCATTCCAAAATTAGGTTCTATCTCCTCCAATAACTCTCTATTCAAACAGGAACTGGTAAAAATTAACCACTTCTGGTTCATATGTTGATCGTCATAGGACAAAAACGGTAATACGTTGCGTCAAACATTATTTCAGAATCAATTCAAGGTCTCAAGAAAAGATATTATATCTACTCGTATTGCTTTATTAAAATCGCAAGTCGTAGAAATTTAGTCATATTTTCTGTATGAATATTAATCTCAATTGGGCAAAAATGACAAAATATCGGGAGGCAGTTTTCCGGAATAGGTTCAGCGTTCAGAGAATAGGATTCACCTTCTTCGTTAACCACTTATTGAAACCGATAATGGTAGATTCCATGTATTTCCGCTTATACCTTTATCACCATAGAACAGAAACAGCAAATCAATTCAGCGCCTTAAGAAAAAATCCATCTCCTACAGTATAGGCTAAGACCGGAAGTGGTAGAAATCTACTACTTAACAGGTTTCACATCTCAATATCTCTCTATTGCAGTCGGAGCTTATAGATCTATTACGATATTGAATTCGCATAGTAAAGAAGTTTAGCATAGTTATACAACTGTGAAACGAAACTAACTTGCTTGATTCTATTCACCTATCTCAAGGTCTCTCCTTTTTTTCAACCAACTCCTCACTAGCCTGTCTCCAATCAGAAAAGCCTGTCTCCAATCTTCTATATCATACGTTACTCAGTTTGAAATGATTGAAACCACAACATTGCTCACTGGAGTTGATCTGACCTAGTACCTGGCATTTTGGTGATATGAGTTCCGACTTTCTCATGGAAGCCCTTGCCTCATATATGAGATGAAATGGTATTTGTAATTAAGGGCATGCGAGTTATTGAACGAAATGCAACTGCTTCTCTTACGATTTAGTGTCGTGGTAAAGTTCAGGGAAATGTCACAGATGGATGCCTTGTAAAATATTCTTCAGCTGCAGATTGTGAAGTTGTTGACTATGGTGAAATTGTTCAAAAGAAGATAGTTACCAAGCGGGATGAGGTCTGGCATAAACTTGTCGAATGGCTATGATAGTTCCTAATCGCTTTAACAGGTTGTGCTCAGAGGATTTGATATTACGCCAAAATTTCCTGGTATGAAGATCTATTATCTCGGCGAGATATGGGAGCCGGTCTATGCGTGTGTCACGGATGTGACCAGTGATGAGGCAGGCTGTGTGATTTGCACGATTTGGAGTTTTCTCATGTAAGATGTAGGAGTGTGCTTCTATGTTGGTGAGCGTTAATAAGATAGGACTCGTTATTTATTCGTATAAATGAAATTTGGTCTTGAATTGAAAATCTGACGACCGAAGGATGCATGCAATTGCTTCAAGCCGTTGCTTGCCATTGGAGACTTTTTGTTAATGTGTTGATGGGAGGTTAATTTTCGATCCAATTGCACTCCTAGATACTTTAGTGGTAGCTGCTTGCGGTAGTAGATGATTTCCATAGTGTAGATGAACTGATGGAGCGTGACGTTGCTTGATAAAATGAACGACTACAGTTTTCTCGGGGTTAATTCGAATGCACTATCATACGATCCACTCTTCCATTTTATTGAGGTATCTTTGGATCTGAAGCTTTGCAAAACGAATGTTCTTGTTATATACAAACAGGGCGGTATCGTCGAAGAACGTTCCATGATCGTGTCATGACCGTGTCATGATCGTGAGGTTGGTCGTGTAGAGATTATAAAATAAAAATGATAGACACTGCTCATGCTATTGGATGAGATGTTGGTCAGTTCATAGTGTACGTGGAATCTCTACCAGTGGAAAAATGAGACAATAACTGCTGTATAGTATGTCGGGAAATCTATTTGGTGCATTTTGTATAAGAATCTAGTATACCATACTTCATTAGACGCTTTTTCGACATCTGAGAACCCTCTATAGCCTGCGATCGATTATTGAAAATTTGTGTGATCTTCTTGACAATTCTCGTGAGTTGTGATGTGTTGAGTATAGGTCGAAATGCAAATTGATGGGTAGACAGAAGATAGTTGTCGGTCATGAGGCGAAGAAGACAGTCATATAGTAAGAGTTCGATCATTTTACTGAGGTGTGCGACCGAACTGATGGGGTAGTAGTTCTGGCGAAATAGGCGGTTTTCTCGACTTGGACAGCATCAAATTGTAGCTGGTTTCCATGAAGATGGGTAATACCTCCTATCAGCATTGCATTGAATGCAAGGCAAAGTATGATCGCCAGCTTCTTAGGCGCTTTCTTCACGAGTGGAGGAGTGATGTTATCCGTTCAGCAGGCTTGATAGACTTAATCTAACACAAAATGAAGCTGACTTCTCTGGGTACGCATATTTGATCAGGTGGAAGTTGATGGGCTTGATAGATTAGGAAAAGGATGAAATATTGGACTACTCATATTGTTCTTTCTTCAGCATGATCAGCAATAAACTGAAATTAGTAGCGTAGTTGTTCCCGTAGAAGCATTTGCTTTCTCATCGCTGTGAAAGACAAGCTCCTGTGGGTAGTGAAATGGTTGAATGTGTCGAACAAATGAGGTGAATATAGACCTGGCCAGTTTCCAATAGTTTCGGCTTGATGTTTATGGGAAGTGTAGTGTCTAATTCCATTGGTAGTATTGTTGTCTTCCTTAGCTTTTGCTGTAGATGATTATAAATAGTTTTGAAAACGTGCTCTCGAAAATGTTGCCGTTGCTTTCTGACCCAATTCTTGATTGTGACAGTTACTGGTGTCCATAATTTATCAAGTGATATTTGTTGTATATTCCACAATTTTAAGCAGATTCGGTGCTTCACAAGATTTTCTTTATTCTTCTTCATACCCATATTTCGAAAGCTTTTAGTTATTTTTAGTTACTTCTGTGTAATGTTTATGTTTCTGCCCCATAAAGTAGAAAACTCCACATGAAGGTTTTTATAAATCTTTCTCAACTCTTTATTCAAGAACCTACAAAATAGACTTTTCTTCCTTCTCAAGGCATATTTCGCCATTCCTATCCTTGCTTTTATTTCATGTTTATACTTCATATCATCACTAATAATATTACCCAGGTATCGAAAACTAGTCACTTAGTTACCTACGTTCTATTTTCTCTCTTCCTACTTCAATATTTGACTCCGATTACTTCGTTCCAATCATCATCATCCCATGTTCTTCACAGCCCTTTCTCATGTTTTCTAACATTTTATTGATTTTGTTTCCAGATTTCACAACAAGTGCCATATCATCTGCAAAGAGTATACACTGAATGAGTCTACCTCCTACCGAAATGTTGTCTTCAGTCCATAAGCTCTTTTTCACTATCACTTCTAGATAGATATTAAGTAATGTTGACGAGAGATATTATCACTGTCGAACTTACCTTCCAATTGCATCCTCCCCTGTCATTTCTTCTCCTGTTATAACATTTACTTGTTGGACCATATATAAGTTTCTTATGAGTCTTCGAATCCAACTTTCTTTAGAACACCCAACAACAATTTCCAGTCTGTGCAGTCGTAAGCTTTTTCTAGATCAATAAATACAACACACACACACCTCTTTCTCTTTTTCTAGAAATCTTTCACCGATTACCCTTAATAAGCCAATCACAACTCTTGTGCCCTTACCCCTCCTAAACCTACACTGTTCCTCCTCAACATTTTCATTTGTCCTTCAACATAGCGTTATATTCAGTATTCGAAGCATGCAATGAAACTAATAGTTCTATAGTCCTCACATATTTTTGGGTTCGAATTCTTAGCCATCTTTATTATGATCGTTTTCAGGAAATTTTTGGCCACTCTCCTGTTTCATATAGGTCTATTTCATAGCAGAGTCGGAACAATACTTTCTTGCAATTCTCTCCCATATTCTCAACGAGTTCGATTGGTATATTACCTATTCCGGTTGCCTTTTTTTTCCCTAATCTTGGACATGGCTTTTTCAATTTCATCCCGAAGAATACTAAACCCTTTATCATCCTCGCGTATTTCATTTTCTACGTCAACATCTAGGCTATGCGGTCTATCTCTACTCTCACACAGGTCCTCAACATATTCTTTCCATTCTTCTAAAACTTCACTCTTCTCGTTAACCAACTTCCCATTCTTAATTTCTATTGCTATCTTAATATCCCTATGATTTGAATTCCTCGTGGTATTCAAAAACATATTTGTTGGCTATTGTGATTGTGTAAAAGTTCCTTTGACGGAAATATAAGTTTTCCTTTTGGAATTATTTTTATAGAATTGCACATTGTTAAGTTTTATGAGATGCAATGGAACGATTGCCCTTGGATACCTCCGCTGTTGTAGGGACACATACGGGAGAAAAGAGAACAAATTCTACTCTGATCACTTAGCATATCGAAAATGTTTTTAACAGCGCCCAGTTTTTCAGTTAAAAATCAATCTATTTTGTTCTCTTTTTAGTCATTTTAATTACGCAAAGCGTATGTTGTCAACATATTCCGAAATATTATTTAGCAAAGCAAATATATACACGATTTCAACTTCCCAACATTATGTTTCCGCACAGTTCAGAAATTCTTCAGGGAGAGATATTTAAAGGTTTCAAGTGTTTTATTGCATCCGTTCATATAACTTTCTTTAAAGCAGGTCAAAACATTGCAATTTGTCTTAAAAATCCTCATATATATATCTTATGGATCTGAATGGGCCCTCCCAAATTAACAGAGAAATCGGCGCGAGTGCCGCGAGTGTCTCTGTACGCTGACAGCTGTTTGCGATATAATCCCGATATTTTTTAGTGTTTGTGGTAGAATTCATAACACAGAGTCTATTTAGGAATTCTGTGTTTGAAATCTGAGAGTTTTTTTTTTAAATTTTAAAAAACTCCCAGATTTCACACACATATGACTCTACTTGCCCCATTGCCCCATGCATAGCCTCAGACTAGTAGGCAGGAGACTATGCATTTTTTCTTAGCTTTCCTAAATTTGCAAGTCAAATTTAAAATGCTGGGTTGGAAAGTTAAAATATTGTGTATTTCTCTTTCCTAGTAGCCTTGTTTCGTAACGTTTTAAATTACGATATTAAATGTTTCCTATAATTACACTGGTTGCACAATTTCTTAGGCTAATTTCATTCCATCCATCCATTCATTCTATCTGTACAGAAATGTTAAAGTACGTAATAGGTATTACTTTACTGCCCCGGAACCGTATCTTCCAAGCGGGGTTAGAAGTATTTTTGCAATACTACTTTTCATATCCCATGTATTGAAAGTTCTTCCTGAAGAAAATCTTCTGAAAGACCACTGGATGAAGAACTTGCAGAAGGTACAGGCACTATATTCAGTAGAGTCATGTTAATATGCCCACAAGCAGTGTGACAGTACGGATTTATACTTGGATACGTTTGTCAGAGGCTAGAGAAACTACTAAGCCACATTTGAGCCAGGATCAAATTGGAGAATTCCACATCATGGAGGGTCGAAAACGGACTGTCCTGGTGGTAGGTAGACATATTACCTTCTGTACAACCGTCTGTGAAACACAAAATCTCAAGACCTGCTCGATGGATCACCATAAATCTTCGCCAAGCTGTAGAGGATCAAAAATTAGATATCGAAAAAAAAAATGAAATGAAATCTTTGAGTTTTACGTCCCACGATTATGCCGATTAGGCTAAAGGAGACGGTGATGATGGGTAATGAATGAAATGGTGGAATGAAGAAAGTGGGAGGAAACGGGAGAACCCCGAGAAAACCCACGAACACTGTGTTTGTCCACCACAAAGTTCACTTGACGGGGGCTGGGATCGAACCCGGGATCCCAAGAACCAGAAATGAACGCTCTAGCACTGAGCCAGGTCGTTGATGGAGGTGATCCATCCATTGATTCAAAACATGGATAATTGAAAAGTCAGTTCTCTATGTACTCCTATAACAGTAATTATGTATTTCATCCTTGCTTGATAGACTATCTGCACGGAAATAAGTGATACACTGCATGGAATGATGTAATATTCCACTTTCTACTATTCACAACTTTTGTGACTCCTTTTACGTTTCATCAGAGCTGTTCTGAAGGCGATAATTGGGTGATCCAATACCATATTAATCTGATAAGTTTCCCTTAAATAATTTGAAGATCAATGCCTTATTTAAACTGAGTTTATACAAATTACAAAACATCTGCGTCATTTGCAGTTTTCACTGAAATTATTCTCAGATATTTTAGACTGAAAGTATTTGAGAACAAGATTCTGAGACGAATATTCGGACCCAAGGGAAACGGGAATGGGGAATGGCGGAAACTTCATAATGAGGAACTACATAATTTATACGGTTTACCAAACATTGCTAAAATCATCAAATCTAGGAGGCTTAGGTGGGCAGGTCATGTAGCCAGAATGGAAGAAAGTAGAAACGCTTTCAAATTTTTAACTGAAATACCAATCGGAAAACGACCATTAGGAAGACCTAGGCGCAGATGGGAGGACAATATTAAGCTGGATCTCGCAGAAATAGGAATAGGAAGTAGAAACGGATCCAGTTGGCTAAGGATAGAAGTCAACGGAGAGCTTTTGTGAACGCGGCATTGAACCTCGGTTTCCATAGTTAGTTAGTTATTTTAGATGTTTGATTGTAATCATTAGTATTCTAATATGTTTATCTCTTTGCTTTGGTTGTAGGAGACCCGAGTTTGATTCTTGGCGGGGGCTCATGTCATTCGAATCTCACGTTAAGCTGTAGGTATACGTCTCACATAGCCTCGCTGCTGAAAGGGACGCTAAAATGAAAATTAAATCAAATTTTTCTTTGGTCAATTTTGATAAACACATTTGAAATTGGAAAAACAGAATTTCAATGTAAGTTTGAGCTTTGTTCAATTCGAAGTTAAGGTAATCGTGGTTAAAAAAGAAGACGTCTTTGTAATTTAAAAATAATTACATAGTTCATTTACTTGAGTAGCCTGTTTCTTGTTGATGGTCTTTCATGCTTCTCAGGACGAGCTCCCCAGTTTGGGAATCACTGGTGTATTAGAGCTGTTAAAAAAATAAATAAATACGATTCTTTGTGATTTATCTTCCCGAAGTACCGAAGAATGAGTACTCATTGGAGAAATTAAAAGTAGACACCTATGGCAGTACAGAGACTTTTTTTTTCAATTCAGATTCAAAATGATAAATGAAAATATCAAGCAACACTAGCTGAACTCCTTATCTCAAATTTTAAAAATATGTAGCACCAGTGGCGTATTTAGGGGGGCTTCCGGCTTAAGCCCCCCACGAAATCTTACTTACTATATTAAAGTATATGAAATATCTTGCAGAATTTTCACATTTTCAGGCAAAGCACCTCCCCCGAAAGTTAGCAAAGCCTCCCCCAAAACAAAATCATAAATACGCGACTGTGTAGCACTCAAATAAATAACCTACTCTAAAGTTTTTTATTTAAAAAAAAATAATGTATGCTGAAAACCCCTTTCTTCATGGAAGAAACTATTCTGCATGAACAAGCTTCTTTTAACAGGAGACCTCACAAACATCAAAGCATGTAGCCTGCAACTCGATTATCGTAGCAGTTACCAAAAAGTATTTTAAAAAGAATACGAGTTGCATCTACCTGAGGGCCTTTGTTTTTTAAGACATGTCTTTCTAAAGACCGTCAGGTGTTGCTATTACAGATAGTTCAGAAGCTCGAATGTGAATTATGGCTGTAATTTTCGTACATACTGATGTCAAACCAACCATCTAATCTATGAAGAAGACTTTGCTCCTTTAGTAGATACCGCTGACCGTATTTGTAGAATTCAAGTACTTACACAAGTTCTTCATGTAATGATTTAACAGAAAAAAAAATCACGAGTATACCCTATACTTTATAAACATTTATTGCCCATACAATTGCACTGAAACAAATCACCAAACGCAAATTATTTTCTACGAAGGAAATTATGCATAACATACATACACACATAGGATAATAAATTCAGAAATAAAATTCATGATCAAAATTTATTAACTTCATATTATACATAGTGTATTCGTACGTGTAGTAGGCGACATAAAATTCAATCAAGTGTTTGGCAAACAGACGACTAATAAATCTATCAATCAAATAATAGTTCAGGTTTTTGCAATTATTTTTACCTACAATAATTTTACTCAAGTGTCTCTGCATGCATAATGACTGAACATAATATATACATCTAATTTAGGTATTCTAAAAGTTCATAATAGTTTGTATAGGAAGTTTTTTAAAAACCTTTCCTTGTGCATCTGGTAAATACGTATTTAATGAAATATTAATAAATTCCAGGATATTTTATTTTGGAGGGGAAGATATTTAATTGGAAATCACGCGTTTATATATGCAAATAATAGCAAAGTGCTTATGAATAATGAAGGAGGATATAATATATCGCTTTAGGACATGAGAACCAAATTATACCATACTTAATAGTAATATTTTCTATCCGGGTGATTGCTTATTCAATTAGTTGTTTTCATTGGCACAAGTGTGTATCAGAATCCATAATTTCTCCACTGTCACATGCTGTGTCTGTAGCAGCAGTAAGTTATTACGAAAAATCACTAGTTTCTAAGCTACTGAATTACATTAAAGTAAGTCCAGATCATTACATACGACATTTTTTCTTTAGATTTACTGTTCGTACTTGTGATTTACAATGCATCCCACTTGATTCTTTCTCATCTTTTGCGCTATGTTTCTGTTATACAGATGAGGTTATTCAAAGATAATTGTTACAAGGAATGTAGAGTGATAATGAAAATTTAATGCCTAGATCACATGAACAAGTGGCGATAAACAAAGATATAAGCTAACATTATATGAGATTGACGCATTACAATGTAACGTTTACTGTAAAAAAATGTACAGAGTATGTTTTACACGAATTAAATGAAATAGTTATCGTAGCTTTTAGCAGTACTATGACAAGACTCGGGCCATGTTGGACTCTGTGTACATGATTTTTATTCACTAAACTCTAATGGTTGATTTTAGAATGGATTTTTAGATGTTTAAAGTCTTGATTAGGGGTTAGAATTAAATTAAAGGAAATTTCCACAGAATCATACTAAAGATAACGCTTATATACAGAAATATGGAAAAATTGCTATAAGAATATAACTATCGTAAAAATCATTCATTCATTTATACCCAAATACGTTAGGAAATTTACAACTATCGAAGTCTAGTAGGCCGTATATTGCCAAGCATACAATTGTTCTAAGTATTTTAAATTGTACGAGTTATCTTGTTGACAGATTAAGAATTTTTGTTGATTAGATTAGTGCTTATATTTATTTGTTAAACAGGCATATCCGTAAGGTAGGGGGGCAAGACCAATAATGTATTATTGACATTTTTAATTGATCGAGAGTTAAAATATTTAAACCTATTTAAACTTTGTAGAAAGTGGATAGTTTCAAATATCTAGGATCAATATTAACAGAGAAACATCATATTCACGAAGAAATTAAATGTCGACTAAAAGCAGGGAATTCGTGTTACTATTCGGTTCAAAATCTCTTGTCGTCGCGAATTCTGTCGAGGAATTTGAAGCTTAAAATATACAAAACGATAATTATGCCTGTTGTTCTGTATGGCTGCGAAACATGGTCACTTACTCTGAAGGAAGAACATAGACTGAAAGTATTTGAGAACAAGATCCTGAGACGAATATTCGGACCCAAGAGGAACGGGAATGGGGAATGGCGGAAACTTCATAACGAGGAATTACATAATTTATATGGTTTACCCAACATTGTTAGAGTCGTCAAGTCTAGGAGGCTTAGGTGGGCGGGTCATGTAGCTAGAATGGAAGAAAGTAGAAACGCTTTCAAAGTCTTGACTGGAAGATCAATCGGAAAACGACCAATAGGAAGACCTAGGCGCAGATGGGAGGATAATATTAAGATGGATCTCGCAGAGATAGGAATACAAAGTAGGAACTGGATCCAATTAGCTAAGGATAGAAGTCAGTGGAGAGCTTTTGTGAACGCGGCATTGAACCTCCGGGTTCCATAGGCCATAGAGTTAGTTAGTTAGTTAGTGTTTGCGTGTTACTTGCCACGGTGTTACTTGCCACTATTGGAATTTCGTGTTACTTGCCACGGTTACCTTATAGCATATTTATTGTCTATGACAGCGTGTCTGTTGCCACGCACCTGCATCTAGATTTGACCTTGAGGGGGTGGGAGTAATTTCCCAAGCAATTTTCGAAACAAGGCAATCACCTGAAACACAAGAAACAAATTTCTGATTTAAGAAATAGGAACCTTGTTACATTTATGCGTGTCACAAAACTCACAAAACTCGCACGAAATACAAGAAACAAAACAAGATTCTGATGAAAGGAGTATTCTTGCAAATCTACACAAACAATTGAAGTTCTTCAGTAACTCGAAAGCATGTAATTCGAAACATCTTTTTTTTTTTTTTTATTTCTCTGCTTGGATGTACCTCGGCAACTTTTCTGTCGCCGTCGCCGCAGTGAGCGGACTCCCATAAGACTCAATGCATTTTTAGATGTTGCCCAACTGTTTCGTCGCCAAGCTGTTGCCTTAGGCCTACCGCTCACTGGCAACATTTTGTCGGGCAACTATCTTGTTGCTCTGGCTAAACGCATTGAGTCTTATGAGAGTTCGTTCACTGAGACGACGGCGACAGAAAAGTTGCCGAGGTGTTGCTAAGCAGGGTGACAGCAGGGCAACAGCTCGGAATCGGAATAGTTGCGCAACATCTAAAAATGCATTGAATCTTATGGGAGTCCGCTCACTGAGGCAACGGCAACAGAAAAGTTGCCGAGATATCTCCAAGTAGAAAGGTAAAAAATAAATGTTTTCTACAAGTTTTTTCACGTAACAGTTCGTTCTGTGTGTAGTGCGTGAAAAGAAGTGCTCGCAATGGAAACTAATGCATTCTTTGATTAGTGAGTAGCATGTCTTTAATTAGTGATAAAGACTATGAGAAATTAATTGAGGGAATAGAGAAACGCCTCATTAAAGAAGAAATATATATAAAGAAGAAATTATGGAAGGATGTGTGTTTAACTGTTATAAGAAACCAGAATGAGCTTTCCAGCCAAGATAAAACAACACAGGGAAATTACTCCCACCCTCTCAAGGTCAAATCTAGATGCAGGTGCGTGGCAACTGACACGCTGTCATAGATAGATAAATATGCGATAAGGTAACCGTGGCAAGTAACACGAAATTCCAATAGTGGCAAGTAACACCGTGGCAAGTAACACGCAACGTTAGTTAGTTAAACTTTGTAGAAAAGTGCGTAATTATTTATATAAACATCAGAAAAACATTTAGTATATTAACAATTACAAGGGTATGGGTCATAACAATTGAATAAGTTTAGAGGTAACTTTTGCTTTTCTGAGCATTATTGATCATCGGGGAGGAGAACGAGCATCCTCGCAGAAACAAAATGTTGGTTTAAGGATTAATCATAATATCTTTTGGTGAAGAATTCGAGATGAACTGGACGTCATCACAAATAAAATGCACTATTTACTTTTGAATAAATAACTCATTAAGTACTTTGGTTAAATAATTGATTGAGTACTTTGCTTAAATAAATTGATTAAGTACTTTGGTTAATTAATTATTTTGGAAAATTAATTAACCACTTTGGTTAAATAATTGATTAATTACTTTGGGTAAATAATTGATTAAGTAAGTGCTAAGGAATTGATTAAGTACTTTGGTTAAATAATTGATAAGTATTCTGGTTTGAACAACTATCATCCTTTGTTTAAATAATTGATAAAGTACCTTGGGTAACTAATCGATTAAGTACTTTAACTAATTGATTTAGTATTTTAGTTAAATAATTGGTTAAATACTTTAGTTAAATAATTATGCTAATTAGTGCCTTGGATAAATAATTGGTCCAGTACTTTGGTTAAATAATGGATTAACTACTTAATTCACTTACTACTTTTGTTATAAAATTGATTAAGTATTTTAGTTAAATAACTGATTAAGTACACTAAAGCCCGGATTATCCTCGGAATGGGGTGGCAAGAGCCCGCCACTTATCCACAAATTCTGAGAAGGCGTATAGGATTACGATGCACAATAAACCTGTCAGTAATTTTCGACCTTCGCACTGTAGGGCCTATTGTATTATCCGATTATTGGCTTGGATTAAAATTGTTTTTCTGAGGTTGGTAATTAATCCTCCAGTGGTCGCCTGCGCAGACTCTCACTCCTCAATGAACAATTAATGTAATGTACTACCACGCAAATTACATTTCACAAATCCCATTTTTCATATCTTACATCAATTGGCTTCTGCTTATCAAATAGAATTGCACTTTGAAACGTGCTCAATTGTTGGAATTGATTTTCATAATGCAATTTATGTATATGTTTTACAAAGTATTTATTTGCATACAGAGTGTCAGACCGCAGCGACTACTTATGCAAAATAATTAAACGGGACTGCAGCAGGGTTCAAAAATATTTCGCGGCACTCACGAATGATCGGAGCTTTATTGTACTTTCGTTAAATAATTGATTAAGTACTTTGGTTAAATAATTGATTAACTATCTTGGTTAAATAATTCATTAAGTACTTTTCTTAAATAATTCACCAAGCATTATGGTTTAAGTAACTGATTAAGTACTTTGGTTAAGTAATTGGTTAAGTGCTTTGCTTGAATAATTAAGTGCTTTGATTACTCTGGTTGCCATTATAGAACAAGAAGTTGTAGCAAAATGTGTTATTAAAAGTTACCTTTCATTTTATTCAAAACATTGCGCATCATTCTTTGTTGACACTATATTATAACAAATCTCAATAAAATTTGTTATTATGGCCACAGTTCTTGCTATATATAGAATTGATTGACTAGTTTGGTTAAATAATTAATTATGTACTTTGGTTGAATAATGATTAATTAATTGATTAAGTATTTTGGTTAAATAATTGATTAAGTACTTTGTTAAATTATTGATTAAGTTCTTCGGTGATATTTGATCAAGTACTTTGGTTAAATAAATGATTTAAGTATTTTGGTTAAATAATTGATCAGATACTTTGATCAAATAAATGATTAACTTCTCGGTTAAATTGTTGGTGTCAAGTATTTTGGTTAAATAACAGGTCAAGTATTTTGTTTTATTAATTGATTAAGTGTTTTCGTTTGATTAAGTTCTTTGGCTAAATAAATGATTAAGTACTTTGGTTAAATAATTGGTCAAGTACTTTGGTTAAATAATTGGTCAAGTATTTTGGTTAAATAATCCATTAGTTACTTTAGCTTAATAATTAATTAAGTTCTTTGGTTAAATAATTCATTTATTACTTTAATTAAACAATTTATCAAGTACTTGGTTAATAATTGATTAAATACTTTGTTTACATAATTGATTAAGTTCTTTGGTTAAATAACTGATTAAGTTAAAAATACTTTGGTTAAATAACTAAATATACTTTGGTTAAATAATTGATCAAGTACTTTGGTTAAATAATTCATTAAGTATTTTGAATAAATAATTTATAAAGTACTTTAATTAAATAATTGGTTAAATGTTTTGGATGAGTACTTCGGTAACTTTGGTTGCCACTATAGAACAAGAAGCTGTAGCAAAATGTGTTATTAAAGATTAAAACGAGAACTTCCTTCTATCTTATTCAAGGCTTTTCACATATTTTTTTCCTGTCATTATATTATAACAAATCCCAAATTAGAATTAATGTTATTATGGCGAGGAATTTTAATCTAGTTTTATGCTGTATATAGAATGTCTTTTAAGTTATAAAGAATGTGAATATCATCCGTGTTATGTTTCATAATTTAAACTGTTTTAAGCAAATGAATGCAGCACTGCAACATTGTGGATATGAAGAAACGAACTAATTATTAATATGGAATCTGAACCGGCGTGATCCGGGTTCGTGATGTACAGACCATCCTGCAAGATTGGGAGCAACTGGATTGCGCACACTATAGATCCCGAATTGCGCACAAATCTCTATAATATTTCTCGGACGAACTAGTGTGAGTTTTTTTTTCGAATACAGTATATATATCTTCTCTATCCTTATGTGTTAATTCCTCTGTATTTTCTAAATTAGCTCAATCCTAGCAATTTTATTCGATCCTTGGTTCGGGTATTCCGCTGCTCTTTTCTTACAGATTTACATAACAGAAGAGAAAATATTTTCCATCTGACAACATTGCTTAATTTTTCTGTGCGCAATCCTGTACCTAATGACAGCTTGTCAATGCCTTATCAGATAAAACTGATAAAACCGGAAAAGTGTGCGCAATTTCATTGCAGCCGCAAGATTAATCCTCGCAGCATCTTGCCTCCAATAAGGGGTAAAAGTGGATCTAAAAGGGTAGGGGGACGGAAGGTAGCGGCATGACGTCATACTGTCCCTCTGCTTATCTTTGTTCATTGTATTTTTTTAGGAACTGGGGGTACGTCGTATATATTTTTTCGAAGTCGGGGGACGGTGTCCCCCGCGTTCCCTTCATTTTTGCCCCTGCCTCCAAGACAATAAAATTACCGTCCTAGTTTTCCTTCTTGTAGACGCAAATGTATAGCAAGGCAATAATTGGCTACATTTTGAGAATACTTATAAGATATACTTTGTCAATCGTCTAACAAGTTGCAGTGTCACATGCACACCACAATTGTATGGCGAAGTATTTTGATTTTTTTATTCATATTAAATTTAGAAATGATAGTAGATGTTAACCACTTCCGGTTTTAGTAGAGAGATGGAATATAATCTTGAGACGTCTAATTAATTGCAGAAAATCGCTTCTCGCTATCTTTAACCGTTTTTGCTCTATAGGGATCAACTTAAAGACCGGAAATGGTTGTTTTTCTACAACTTCCGGTTTAAATATCACCTCCATCAACGAACTCGATTCCTAATTTCTGATCCTATACTTCCTGGCCGAAGTTGATGGTGATAAGAATTCATTGTGTCCCGTACTGACAGAATAATACCATATTTTACGGACTATAAAACGCACCTTAATTTTTAAGCAATTTTTTAAAAAATATACCGTAACATTTTTTCCACTTTTATTATTAGATTGCAAAGCCAGACTAAAAAATTCTTAGTTTATAAAACCGAACTGACCTTTAAAAATCCCTGAAATTCGTCATCTGAACTTTCTTCTTCTTCGTCGTCGTTGTCCTCTTCATATAAGTGTTATCAGTATGGATTGAGCTGCTGCCAGTTGAATTCAATGTTGCTAGATAGGGATAGGTTTCCTGCGGCATCGAATATATGGCCATTTTTAAAACTGGCGGGAATTTTAAATCAAACACTGGGCATTTTTTATATTAATTTCGAGTATAAGACGCACCTGAATTTTAGAGGCAATTTTTTGAAGAAAAATGTGTGTCTTATAGTCCATATAAAGAAGCTTTAGTAATCCCCTTTGCAAACTTAACTCCCTAAAAATTAAGTTCCGATTTTTAACAGGTTCTTTTGCACAATAGAAATTCACAATTTATTTATTTATTTATTTATTTTACAGAGATGAGAAAGTGCATTTCAATGTGAAAACGAAAGCATATGTTTTAAATCGAGAATCGAACTTGAGTTTTCGGTAATTTATATAGAAAAAATATATAAAAATGAAAGTGACTATGTGATTAATAACTCTTGAGTCAATCACCCGACCGATCTCGACCAAATTTTCAACATAGATGAAATTCAGGCCTGGGATGGTTTTTATCATACATATATATATATATATATATATATATATATATATATATATATATATATATATATATATATATATATATATATATATATATATATATATATATATATATATATATAGGGTGGGTGCGCCATATATGGAATACGTTCCTAATATGAAATACCAGACTATTTAGTCTACTATGTGTTGCTACCGAGAAGACTTTACTTAAACTTGTAGATAAAGACGCCCTCAGTCTGCGCATGAGTGGTTTGCTGCCGAACAATAACGTAACATTTTCTTTTGCTACAGAATATTATTTTGAAGAACTTGACATTTTCTGGCGTATATTTCCAGGCTGCTGAATGTACGCAAAGAATCATATATTATTGTTGAGTTTGTGGTATTTCTATTACATATATAGTGCACCATAAGGGTATAAAGATTTAGAACACAGAGAATCACGTAAGCGTGTGTGAGAAGAGAACTATTCAAAATGGCGATTTTTCTAATATGGAGTACTAGCAGGATCCTAATATAGAATATTCCTAAATAGGTCCATACGTATGTGAACTAGAAGTGAAGAAGAATAACTCAATTGTAAGTTATATTAGACTTGACATATTATTTTAGACCGAGCGTCAGCGAACGTCTAAACCTTTGGCATTTGTATTATCTGTCTGTGTGGGTATCTGACTGTGTGTTTCGTGATAACTCCTGAACACATGAGCCGATTCGAATGAAGGTTTCACAGGTTGTTTATTAGTCCAAATATCAAAACTGCCCTGTCGTCTCTAGTGCAAAGTGAAGAGAACAGCATGACAGTACCGATTGAAGTAGTGAGTCTGCTACCAACTACAGCCACAGCATCGCAACCACGTAGTCAAAAGCTAGATGAGGTGAAAGTAGTTACGGAAACTCCTCACGAAAACGAAGCTGCCTCTACTTCCTCACAATGGGCTTTTACCTCTTCATTGCAAGTAGTTAAAAAAAACGTTTAGTTTTTCAGGCCCCGCCCAAGAAAATTCAATCGAAATAGCGAAAGAAAAGGACATCACGCGACTACAAATTACAAAGTTAATCCGAAGAGTCAATGAATGACTTGAACGAAGATAGTGACAGTTTAAGTGACCCTAACTGATGATCACGATGATGAGAAATGTGGACATTGTGGTAAATTGTGGTCGCTCGTGCAGGGGAGGGGGATGGGTTAAAATGCCTAGTTTGTAAAACATGGTCCCACGAAAAATGTCACATGAAAGGCGGAGAAAAATATGTTTGTGACCATTGTTTCGCAAAGTAAATCTGGAATCAAAATTTGGACGCCTAAAGGCACACTAATCCAGTATGTTTGAACTTTTTCTTTTATATAGGGTAGTTTTACACTTTGTTTGTCGCACATACTTTGATTACCCGAATATATCGTTTTGTTGTTTTTATTATTAGTTGTATCTAGTAAGCATGCTTACTCCAAGGTAAAATATATTATAGCTACTCCAAAAGTTAAAATAAGTAGCTATTACAGCCTATTACAGCAATTTACAAACATAGGCCTAATAATGAATAAGTCCAGTCAAGTTCGATAATTATCTTTATACTACGTAAAATTCTGATATTTCTACTTTTTTGTTTTAATTATCTAAAGAATGTTATGTAACTTTTGTTTACTTGTCTTATAAGCCTACCAAATATAATAAATAGGCCACAATGCTTACAATGCGACATTTGGCTAATTCGAGCATGAGCACGATCCCTGCTCAGACCGCCCTTCCTAAGTGACATTTTCCCTGGTTTTCCTGTCCCATCAGGCGTATGCCTGGATGGTACTTTTTCTGAGGCCACTGCCAAGTTCTTTCCAATTGGTAGACTTAACTTAAGGGCCGATGTGATCTCGGAGTCTTAGGCTCGAACTCTTTCTTTGCTAATTTCTTTGATAATGAATAAATTTATTCCTTAAATAAACAAATAAATGCGTTACCTATGCTCGAATTATCCTAATGTCGCATTGTAGGCAGACGCGCATATTTTGTTCTAGTATTTCATTTTAGGAACAGGTGGTGTTCCATATTAGGAGCCGGGTGTGCCTAATATGGGAAACTGAGTTTCTTTCAATTGTGTAATATTGTAAAAAATCAATAATGTTGAACAAATTTTCATACTCGTATTTTGTTTTGCAAAGGTACCGCAAGTATTATGATGTATAATATTTTTATTCTGGACTAGGCATTTCTAAGAAATAAAGAAGAAACAAAAAGTATTCCATATTCGGTGCCTTTACCCTATATATATATATATATATATATATATATATATATATATATATATATATATATATATATATATGTGTGTGTGTGTGTGTGTGTATGTATGTATAAATGATCGGAAATGACCGATGTTAGTGTCAAATCGATATTTTTCGGGATCGCTGAGACGAAGAGTGACACATTGGATACCATTTAAATTCAAATTTAGTCCCGTCACTTGGGGGAGAAGGAGGGGCGATATATAAAAATCATCGAAAATGACTGATGTTAATATTAAATCCATAGTTTTCGAAGTTGCTGAGACAAACAGTGACACATTCGACTCTGTTTGAATCCAAATTGAGTCCCCATTAGTATTCTTAATGGGACATGATGACATGTAAAAATAATTGAAAATGACCGATATTTGTGGAGAATTCATAGCTTTTGGGATCGTTAAGTTGATTAGTGACAGTTTTGTTGTTCTTTATGTATAAAATGAAACGTATTCTCCCTTTTCGAAGAACGAGTATTCTGCTAGTAACTGCTAAAACAGGAAGAAATTTTTCAGATTTATTCTGTGCTCAGTGTAGGACCAATATCTTACGCAAACTGGAGTAAATAAAAGCCCTTTCTTTACGCCTCATAAAATGGATGTTCCAGTTTGATTTCTGCCATGTTACCTGATATTTTCCCAGATTTATTGCGAATTTTCGCCGAAAGAAAACAAGCAATTTTTTTCAATATGTTGAAATCATACATAAGAAAACGATGGCTTTTCGATCACTTCAGATCGTCCTCGATTTAACAAGTGAAGCAATCATAAAATTTCATTGTATCATATTGGTATAATCTTAGTGTAAAATATAGTTTTAATTTATAGGAAACAATAGTACATAAGCATAATAAATATGTGTATAGATGTCTTCTTGTCATTCATAAAGAAAATGCCGCAAGATTTACAAGCGTCTTTATTAACGTCTCATTTCTCTTTTGCAAGTTTTATGGCAGTAAAAAGTAAACAAGTTTATTTGTAGTAGAAACTGTGAAAGTGTTTGTGCAACAAGTTTTTTTTTTTTTTTTTAAGTTAACGATTAGTTCCAAGTGCAGTATCTTCGTTAAATATGCATATTATATTTAGTTTAAATGATGTACACTTTTTTCTTTATTTCGCGGCTTTTTTGTACAGTGAAAGACTCGTGGAGCAACGTGTGGTCTTTTTTCCCCTTTTACTGTGTATTTCTTAAATCATTTTTTATGAGTTCACTGATGATGGAAACAAACAGTACAACTTTTGCATGTTTATTGCCATCGAAATGCTATTGTGCACGAATTTTCTCAAGAGTAAATGTCTGGGAAATTTTTACAAGAGCTTTATTATTTCAAGACCGCGCGAGGTTCTCCGTTTGATATATCAAGTCGTAAACGGATTATCCTTCACGTCAAACTCTTTTTTTTTTCACTCCGTCCTCTTCTTTCATGGAACATCTGTGAATGAATATACATGCATATATGTGCACATGTGCGGATGTGTATGTATTGTAGGTATGTGTATTATGATGGTGTTGGAGCTACGTGGACATTGTACGAGGCAATTCTCACCTAAAATTTTGATTTATCCCAACGTTCAACTTTCCCCAAATCGATAGGAAATGCTGATAGGAGAATAAAGGCTTAACCAGTTTTATGCCCAGCAGTATTCTGCCATCAGCAACATGTCAATCAAAAATAGCCAGAATTGAAAATAAGCTTGAAACTTATACCAATTTTTAGTGTTGTTTATTGTTATAAACACAGGGAGTAACTAAGAAAATAAAGCGGCAATTTTGGCTTGGCGTCAAACCAGAATCTCCACTTTTACTAATAATCATTAACAAGAAGAAAATGGGTGTCAACCGTTAGTGCTAGTTAGTTCCCCTATATGCAGAAAGTTATTAAGAAAGTAAAATGACGATTTTAGCTTGACGTCAAGCCAAAATCTCAACTTTTACAGATAATTTATAAGAAGAACAAAATAGGTGTCGATCGTAAGCGGTATAAGCACAAAACTAGTACAGTAATATAGCATGGACAATTGATACCCTTTTTATTCTTCTCAAAGGCTATTTGTAAAAGTGATGATTCTGGCTTAATGTCAAATCAGTATGTTACTTTAGTTTGTTAATAACATTCCATATGTAAGAGCACTAACGTGCTTGCAGCCCTAACCTGTACTAACGTAGCACTTACAATTGGTTTAAATTTCATTTTGATTCTCAAACTTGGTGATTTTCACTTGTCATACGTGGTTATTTGCCTGGGGTCGCACATGGTGAAAAGTTCTACTCGAGTGGGAACATCATCAAAAAGACTGACGTAAACTGTTCTTGATAGTTTACGGTAGTAATTGAAGAATAATTTAAAGAATGGGCAAATGATACGTACTTCCTCCTTCAATGTATATACTCCTAAATATATTGTATATATTGTAGGCATACATGTTTATTACATAAGTATTCTAAAGTCATTATCGCATAGCTCTTTCAGGAGTAATGTAATCCTTCATTGGCACTCGAATCCAAGACTACATGCATAGAAGATACGCTTGCTTACCATTCGGCTACTTGGAAAACGGTCTTTAAGGGATGCTTTTTCTTCAGAGTCAGAGAGGAAAGTCAAGAGGGAATAATTTCTTTGAAATCATATACTCGTCATATATCCTTTCTAGTATGTGAGCGTTCTCTACTTTGTGCACGAGAGAAGGATCGATTCCTGTAGGGAGCAAGTGTAGTTGGTTTAGATCCCACCTTATGCTTAGATTTACGTCTCATCTTGTCTCGGTGCTAAAAGAAACCCAAAAACCTAAGGAAACAAATGGTAGACAGCAGATTCAGAAATATATGTATCTATATCACACTCATATGAATGCGGTATATCACACAAACGGTTCAAAGAGAAGGTAGCGTTGAGAATAGGCCACGTTTGGGCAGGCCACGAACGGTAACTGCTGAAGAGAAACAAGTCAATGCTCTCTCAAAAGTGTGTGTGAGTCCTAGCCGCTCCACGAGGAAGGTGGTACCAGAAAGCGGAATTAATAAGGCGTCAGTGTCACGCGGTTTCAATGGTTCCATTCATACAATATCCGCATTGTACAAGAAGTTCATAGTGACGATATGGATAGATGCATTCAGTTCTGCGAGTGGGTGAACAACAGACGACAAAATGATCGCGATATTGTGAAAAATATAATGTTCAGTGACGAGATGTCGTTTCATTTAAATGGCTGTGTCAACCGCCACAATGCTGTGTACTGGAGCGATGACCCCCCCCCAACCACCACCTGGTTATAGATGTCATCACCCAGAATGACCCTAGAGTAAAGGTCTGGTACGCCATCCATGGTGACAACAATGTCGGGTCCATTTTCATTAACAGCACATTGACCGCTAACAAATACAAGGCTCTTTTAGAGGACATTCTGGCCCCTATTTGAATGGTTTGCCATTGCAGAAAAGAACGTTCTTTTTCTATCAGCATGACGGAGCACCACCTTTTACTCTTCAAGTGCGTAATTGGCTTAATGCATATGCATATCTTCCTGGACGATAGATCGGACATAGGGGTCCTGTAGAGTGGCCTGCTAGGTTCCCTGACATGACTGCTTTGGTTTTCTCTCTTTGGGGGTACTTGAAGAACCTATTGCATGCTGACTGGCCCCGCACAATAGACGACCTAAAAGGTAACATTACAAGAGAGTGTGGCGATATACCACCTGACATGTTGCAGCGAGTACGAGCGAATTCCCACCAATATATCTGGTTGCGTGTATAGCAACAGAGTAATCAATTCGAACACCTACTAACCTGATAGCTGTCAACTTTCAAACTTTTTGTTTCTATTGTGATGAGTACCAACTGACAATTCTGTTATATTGTAAATGTGGCTTATGCAGTTAATTTGTGAATAAACACAACAATTGACACCATAGCTGTAAATGGGGTCCGAGGAGTGATTGCAAGAAATAAACCACATGAAATTAATAAAGGGGCTGTAGGAGGAAAGGGCGGGGCGATTTGTGGATAAATTTTGTAAGAGTATAGTGAATGGGGGCGTATTTGAAATTGGGCTGCCCATTGACACGTTAGCGTAAAAGACGTAACTTCATTCACTTATGTTGTGGGTCCAGGTAAATGGCAACGTTGAATTTTCATTTAACATTGGACGCATAAAGAGTATACAGCCTAAACGGCTCGTCCGATTTAAAAAAAAAAATCCTTCACTTTAGATTGAAAACATCATATTTGGAGACGGTTTTCCTCTCACATTTTGTTGAAACTCTGATAATAACAGAGTAACCCTATGTCAGGGGACCTTTGAGATACCCTGTATGCATATAAATGTAATTCAAAGTGTCTTCAGGGTTTTCTATCAGTCACACCAGGTGAATAGCGGGTTGGTATCATACATTTCAGTCCTTGGGCGACTTATTTCTACGTCCTTTCTCTTTCCTTGCTCTGAGATGATCTTAGATACCGAAAAGCCATAGACTATAAATAAATAAATAAGTAAATAAAAAACGATATTTTTACAGTACTACAATTTTTTCTCTCCTCTATGAACGTCCTACGGACATCATAGGACCATGTTTCCAATGCATGTGAATTCCTTGTCAATAGAAACCTATTATGCAATGCAATGAAGGAATTTATTTATTTATTCACTAAGTTTCGTACAGCACAGGGCCAATTGGCTGAAACTTATCAACATAAAAAAGATAAAATCATAGACAGAATAACACAAACAAAAGAGAATAAAAATAACTAAGAGAACAAATACAAAAAAGAAAATTCACTTCTCAATATACAATATTCTCTTCAGTTGAGTTCTGAAGTTCAGAGTAAAAATGTTAAAATCTGTTGAAACAATATTGTAATCATGCTCGTCTGTAAAACAATAAGCGCTTAAGAATTGATAACCTAGGTGTCTTGTAAGCTAGCAAATTAAGAGAGCGAGTTCACCGCGGAGAAACCCGAAAGCTAATCTGCAATAGTAAGAACTCAGAATCAACTTTATTATTGATAATATTGTATAAATAAAGC
The DNA here is from genome assembly GCF_964235325.1 of Thermobia domestica. Lineage (NCBI taxonomy): Eukaryota > Metazoa > Arthropoda > Insecta > Zygentoma > Lepismatidae > Thermobia > Thermobia domestica. The sequence continues at coordinate 265,952,900 of NC_137458.1, read as the reverse complement.
AAATCAGCAGCGCGGCGTCGTTTATCAGGGATACATAGTTTCATTAAAGACATTAATTCCTGTCTTGAGTGATCATGTAACTCAGGAATTCTAAATCTAACTATGGCAAGAAAGAAATTTGGGACCGAGTCAATGCGATATAGATTAGTAGGTACTGCCATTTTCCATACAGGTGAACAATATTCAATGATCGGGGGAGATAAAAGCCTTATAAATCATCGTAAGAGCAGGGAGACCTTTTATTTCATGAAATCTAAAAAGTAGACTAAGTAGTTTCATAGCTCTGGATGAGGTCGATATGATGTGATTCGCAAAAGAGAGTTTTTCATCAAAGATAATACCTACATCTTTTTAAGATGAACACGTTTGATGGGTAAGTTGTTGACATTATACATCTAGTGAAGTACATTCTTTTTTAAAGAGATAGAAAGGGTAGAATATTTGTTGGGGTTTTAAGACAGATTCCAGGTAGAGCACCAGTTACATAAACCCTTTCTGATCGTGTGATTCCATTTGGAATCACAAGCTTCCTTGGCTTTCAGAGCGCATAGTATATATAGTGCCGAATGATTCCAAGTTGTCTCATACGCTGTAGTTATAGCGTCCTGGCAATATATAATTTTGAGGAAAAAAATGGATTTTCTTACTTTCTTAGACTTTATATTCATATAATTCATTGAAATAAAAAAAAATCTTCATTTCCAAAAAATAATTCAGGTCAGAAAGGGTTAACACCAGGAATGGTACATCTACGAAATGTTCATACTTTCCTTGCTTCAATTTATAATTGTATTCTTCTTATCGACTTACACTCTGCTCAATGGAAGGCATCTAAAATATTGTTGGTTTCTAAGCCAAAAAAATTCCCTCAGTCTCTCTCATCCTATCCTCCAATTCAACTTACTTCTGCTATAGTAAGATTTTGGAAAAAAACCTTGTAAATCGAATTCATTACCATCTCGCTATCCATTAACTATTGCCAGTTCACCAAATTGGCTTTCGGCCTGCCATCATCTTATTAGATCAACTTCTTCGGCTTACCACCACTATTACCATTCATTGCAATTCATTTCGCCCTTCACATCATTTACTCTTTGACCTAGAAAAAACTTTCGATAAGGTATGGAATATTGGATTTTCTATATAAACTTCACCGTTTCTGCCTTTTTATGTTACATGTGACTCATTCAGTCCTTCCTCACATCTCGGCTTGCCTACATTAATACCAATAGACAATAGTACTCTATCGTATCCAATTTTTCTAAATTCTGGCGTAGCTTAGGGCTCTGTCCTGTCACTTCTGCTCTCCCTTCTCTACGTAGCTGTTATACCATCTCTGTCATCAAATGTAAAGTTTTTAAGTTTGCTGATAACACCTCATTTTTTTGCCTGGGGACTACTGTACAGCATATTAATCGTACTTTACAGCCTTCCATAAATTAATTTCTTCAATAGTAAACTCACTGGAAACTCTCTGTAAATTCCGACAAAACACAAGCAATTCTCCACAAAGGTGCTCACGTACTAGATGAAATCCAAATCGTCTAGATTTTACCATCGATGGTAAAATACAGTCCTCGATGCAGGTTACTGTTAGTCTTTTACAACAAACTTACTTGGAAACAACATGAGCGGAAACTTCAATTACAAGTACACGCAGACAACCTCATTAGAAAATTAGTTGGAACATCCTATTAGTCTCGAGTTGTCCAGAGATAAAAGATAACCTTCATTTGTTACTGTAATAGCTCCTTAGTGTTGTCTTGTCTGCTGCATCTGATGCACCTCATAACACAAAACCATTACACACACGTTACCTACTTTCCAACTATGTTTATTTGTTATTGCACCGTTTGTTTTCACCTACATCACTTTCCTCATCTTCGGTGTTTTCCTTCATGCATGTTAATATTTTCTGTTAAGCAATCGATGATCCTGGAATGCAGAAGTTAATGCAAAACCAAATTAATGCTTAATGAAGATTAATAAATAAATTACCACTGTGATCCGCCATTATTCATAGCTCATACATGGTTTACCCTTCTTCCTTCTCTCTTTCCCAAGAAACGGTGGACCCCTTTGACGGAAAACATGATGGAGAACTGCCTCCCATGTGTCTTCGTTGTCCTCATTATAAAGGTCCTCATACAGTTAAAAATTATACACCCGTGGAAAAATTGTAGAATACTCACGGACACGATTGTCCACTACAAATTTACTTGACCGGAGATCAAACTAGGGCCCACACGCACCAGAGGTAAGCGCTCTATCATTGAGTCTCCGTGCCTCCCCCCCATCTAGGGCCGCGGTGGCTCAGTGGTAGAGCGTTCACCTCTGGTGCTTGGGGTCCCGGGTTCGATCCCAGCCCCCACCAAGTGAACTTTGTGGTGGACAAACACCGTGTGCGTGGGTTTTCTCGGGGTTCTCCCATTTCCTCCCACTTTCTTCATTCCACCATTTCATTCATTACTCATCATCGCCGTCTCCTTTAGCCTAACCGGCATAATCGTGGGACGTAAAACTCAAAGATTTCATTTCCCCCCCCCCATCTGTTTGTAGGAAACTCATTTTCAGTCAAATGGCAGGAAATGGCACGAGTGTAATAACATAAATTTCCCGTTGTCACCTATCACGATTCCTCTCATAACTCAATTTATTTTTGAACTCAATAGAAAAAAAGGGCCTTTAATTATTAGATCAAGTTATCATTGGTTGTAATTGTAACCATACAACAAGTACAGGTTTTGCTTTTATTTATTTATTTATTTATTTTTTATCGAGAAAATGAGGAAAATCAACTTACTTTTAGAAGTTCAAAGTCAGTTAAAATACCAGACATATATTAACTAATCAAGAAGTGTGGTTAATTGTTTGGGATTCTGTTACATGTTATCCTGGGATTCTGTGTTGTGTTCTCAGATTTGGTTTAATCTGTTATAACCAGGGGTTGTTTTTGATTAAAGTATTATCGGTAAAAGTTATAATTTTATCATTTCAAAGTCAAGGAAAAAAAAACTTTCTGTTCTAATTACAGTATACAAGAATTAAGGGATTAAGTAAGTTCCTTCATTTAATCTGTAGGAATAAAATTATAACTTTTACCGATGTTATTTGCCTCAAAAACTATTACTGGTTATAACCAGAGCTGTATTTAAGCCGATTGGGCCAATTGCTTCGAATCGGGCTCCGCGCTAAACTCTAATCTACCTTTGGTTGCAAATACACATAAGCATACATTGCAATATACGCTTTTCTTGACAATCCCAGTGACTGTGGCATTTAGAGAAAGGAGATCTTCCAGAAACTAATCAAAACCTTGTTGAGATCATCAATTCAGCAAGAACGTTTGAACAGTTTGGCACTTCTGTTCATTAAATCTGAAAATAGCAAAAGTTTGAACTTACACAAAATTAAAAATAAATAAACTTTTAAAAAAAGTAATGGTAATTACTCATTCATGGTTTATGAATGTTAAGTGATTTTTACATGTTCGAAAAATATTTCGTTCCAACAGTGCAATTAAATTTTCTTTTTTTTTCTGATTTTTTTTCAATAAATCACTTCACAGTCACAAGAAGAAGTTGTATTGTGACTATGTACACTCATGTCCAAAATTATTGTAGCATATATATAACTGTCTTCTTGTAAGAATATAATTTGATAATGATTCTGCAGGTTACTTTTAATATTGATACTATGTGTATAATCGGGAAATGTATACTTGTGGTAAATTTCACAGGAAAAGAATTATAAATACGAAAATTATAATGAATAAAACAAAATGTTGCTAAATAGACAAGAAAATTTTATTTTCGTTTTATTGTTGTTATTTAATGCTCTTTTGATGTTAAATTTGCCACATAAATGTCTTTGCCGATTATACACATACTAACATTATAAGAAATACCGGGAAAATTCGTTATCAAATTATATTCCTACAACAACATATTTATAGACATGCGACAATAATTTTGGACATGAGTGTACCTCTCAGAGGGAAACAAATCGTCGAATGAGGACCAGAGGAACGTAACTCAAAAATTGCAGTTTTCATGTTATTCATGTTTGGACATAATTTTGAAAGCCTCACTTGGTGTAAATGGAACGTAACGTCATCTGTTCTGCTTGTCGATCATCTGTTGTAATGTAGCTCAAATACCATCTTATAAAAAACACATAATAATATAAACAAAATAATATTTTTGTCCTCTCGCCTGTAAACGGACGAAAATGGAGTTACATTCCTCTGGTTCTCATGCGACGAAATAGTGTAGACTTACATTTATGCAATTATATATTAAAATGTCTTCCATTTGATCTACTAACTCGCATGAAATTTTGAAGGGCACATTTTGTTTGCTTTTACTGTACCGCAGAGAAATAAAGTTTATAGAATATATATATATATATATATATATATATATATATATATAACATTGTTTTCAGTTCCCAGCTAAATCCCGTATCTCCTAAACCTGGCCCTGGTTATAATGATCATATGCTTTTGTCTACTACAGCAAATGTGTGGAATATACGAGTGCTTTATAAAGTTTTTCTAGTAGGAGTTCAGGTAGTTTTCTCACAATATTGTCCTTGTTTAAAGGTAAACGAATTTGCTATTAAATTGCCATCAGCTTATAACAGAAAAACTAAAAGGCCATTGCGAAAAGTTTTTAAGAGGCCTCATCACTGCGAAATTAAAATACCGCTAATTTTACAGTAATTGTGTGATATCTTCAAATAGATAAAAAATAATCGAAAAGTGGAACAAGATATCCCTAGACAATATTATTTTGCGTGAGATACCGTTATTAGGACTCATTTATCTGCTTTCGATTTCCAGCCATTTAGAAAATCGGTATTTATTTTCTTATTTCTAAATAACTGCAAACGGAAAGCTACTAGCTGACTCGTGATAACGGTAACTCATGCAAAATAACATCGTCTAGGGAGGTCTTGATCCACTTTTCGATTATCTTTTATCTATTTGAAGATATCACATAATTACTGTAAAATTAGCGGTATTTTAATTTCGCAGTGATAGGGACTCTTAAGGAACTACATACAATACGCTCCCCAGGCTTCGCCACTTTTTTATGTTGTGTTTTTACTCTTATATTTGATCCTGCAGACCTGCGAAAACAAGTCTGTACAGTCAGGACTAGCACAATGGCATCATTTGCTGTCCCGTTTGTCCAGAAAGAACAATTCTTAAAAGCCATGATTTTAAGTATGCTACCCCATCATAAACAACGAAGAGGAGAGAAAGCTCACTCGCACTCAGAAAGACTTAAACACTACAAATACAATCTCGTTTAGTCTGTTTTTTTTCTTTAAATAATAATATATTTTTATGGTAAAAGATAAAGTAAACACGCCTCCAGGGAAAAGATGGTAATCGTTTCTATAGAATTCAATATCGAGCTTCAATCTCAATATATCAGTTTGAAGTTGCAGTGCAACTAGCTTTTTCTTATCTTTATATCTTCATTTTCCCTCTACATTTGTTAATTTTTTTAAAAAAATAAAGAAAAAACTTGTTTCCATTTTGAATGATAAGGAATTTTGTTTATGACAAAACCAAGACTATTTTTTATATCAAAACTGTGATAACTAACTAAATGGAACAGGTGTTCGCTGCTGTTCGAAAATTGAGTTCTTGTAGTTGACAACAATCAAGCAATTTATGCTGGAATTTATTTGACCATTTGCTTTAGCACTGGCCATGTGATCTTAAACTAATGCTACCTAAACATGATTTATGAATGCAGTATTCAAATAGAAGGTCAGCTTGGTAAATTTAACTTCCATCACCATGAAGTCATCCAACAAGAAATATTTATTTTAAATAACATGACAAATTTTGTATTCCCGTGTAAATGCACGTGTTTCACATATGGTAGAGCCGGTTCTGTGTACAGTCACGAAAAAAAATTGCATACCAGCCGCTTACACGGAGAAATTTGGAAATGATTGGACTATTTCCTTCGTTGTAGATGTAGTGGTATTACTTGCACTAGGTTACCAAAATCTGCACTCAAATTGTTCCGTACATCATGATTTTATTTGTAAAACAATATGCGGCAGAGGGAAAGTAAGCACTTTTGCTGGCGAACTATCTTCTTCCAACGAAGTCCATGCACGTACAAACAAATAATTGAAGTACTTGTCATGGAAAGAACATAAAAGGACTACTTTTTTTTCTCCCTCGACACTGCTTAACACTTAACAGCATACTTCACCACGCAATCTTTCACTTTCTATGAATTCAATGAGACATTACATTTCAGAGTCTGCGAGTCTCACCAGTTTTTCGCTGCGTTAATCTCCAACAACGAGAGTTTTAAGAGGCAGAGAAATGGGGACTACAATGAAGCGAAGTGCAGCTTATCTGTTCTGGTCATCCCAGGCAACGATGGGAACATTTTTTTCTTGTTTCTCACAAACACTGTTCATTGCAGTGGTAGCTGATGCAACCACGGAACGCTGTTATTCTTACACATACATTTAAAAAAAATGTATTGTGCACTTTGATTGAAGTTATGACGTATTTTATTTTCGCATGAGATATTTCAATCAGCATTGAACAAAAGTAAAATGAGGGAGAGGGGGGGGGTATTTATTTTTAATTGTATATATGCGTTGCTGTAAATTGAATTCCCACAAAGATTGATAGTATAAGCGGGCACGATGTGGATTATATTTTATTTTATTGTATCAGAGCATAAAATATTTTATAATTACGTTGGATGAATATTCTCAAGATTATATTAAACCATTTAAGAAAAGGAAAGATCGCTTTTTTTTTCTTTCGTAGGATAAAGTCTGCTTACTCTGTGAAATCTTTAGGGAATCAGAAGTTACTTCTCTCCTATACTTACACGCAAAGCGTAAAGGGAATTTTACCACGAAATGATTACAAAAATACACAAGGTGCTTCAGAACTATAGAGACGAAATTCAGGAGGTGATTTAAGATATGAAAACAAAACAAAAAGTCCACATTAACCCACATCTGGTAATGAAATGAATCCTTTGAGTTTTACGCCCCACGGTCATGCCGGCTAGCAGTGGTGTAACTAAAGGCTGGGGGGCCCTCTCGCAGATAGTGTGGAGTGGGGTCCCTTCTCTACGTCCCACATCGCAATTTGGGGCTCCTGACAGCTTGCCCTCCCCAGCAATGCGGGGTCTGCTGGACCTTTATTTACACTCCTGCCGGCTAGGGTAAAGGAGACGGACGTCTGGTAATGAGTACGTCATCAGTTACAGACTTTCGAAATCAAACGATAATGAACATTCGAACTGAATATTGCCCAAATATGTGCCTGTCATAGACTCGTAATCTGATCTACCCAAAGATAAACATTTGACAAATATACAGTTACATCATTAGCAATGTCAAAAGTCGACACCTCTTTAGTGATCAGCAGTTTCACTCATACTCATTCATGCCTGTGTTTACTTCCCAGAGTTGCCAGGAATCTTTTTCGTCCTATGGGAAAATCACAAGCGCCACCACTGCATATTTCTAAAAAGTTTGTCTTTGGATAGATCAGATTATGAGTCTATAATAGAAACATTTTGGCAATTTTCAGCTCGAAAGTTCAGTAAAACATGAGCGTAGTTATAACTTTTCATATGGGTGTATGTAATTAAAGCACACTCACGGTATCACTATAACATTTTTACATGGCTATTTCATTGGGCTTTAAGTGTATTGGGAATCAGATAAAGTGTTATCTCAACGAATTGCAGTATTTCCAATGACAAAATCTTAGAATAAAAAAAAAGACACCAATTTATTAGGATGTTCACAGGCATATCCGGCACGCCCCATGCCCCATAGCTACGCCTATGTTCCATGATTTTGGAAGTTGTGACTTCTGAACTACTCATTGTTGGATATGGTTGATAAGGACTTTTTGTCATGCTTTTACTTGTAGAATCCCTCCCGAAATTTGTTCCCACAATTCTGAAATACGCTGTATATCACAGAGTACAAAACATTGTAGATAATCCTTTATTTATCGGCGCAAAATACCCTCCCACATAAACCCACTATTTGATCCTAACCAGTGCCAAGGATTCCAGTCACGAATTATTGTTACTCATCGGCCTGAAATCTATCCAGCTTCCTGGTCTATCAAAAGGTGTTTTTGCAGTGTCAAAAGTCGATATCTATAGTATAAAATATCGAAACTAAATCGATATATTGAAATGTTAAAACTGATAAATACATAAAATATCAAAACTCAGTCGATATATGGAAATATTGACAATCGACATTGGATTTGAAAATCGAAAATCGACATCTATCAAATATCGAAACTCAATCGATATATCGAAATATTGAAATATAGAAAACAAAAACAAAAGTATCGCGAATATCGATTATCAAAATATAGAAATTATAAAGCAATAAAAATATTGAGATATCGAAAAATACCCTTGAACTCGATTGCTTGTTTTAATATAGATTATGTAATTCGCGAAGTTCAAGATTTCAACTGCCAATAGCGATAAGTTATATTTCTTTCATACATGCAGTCAGTGGCGTATTTAGGGCGCTATCGAGCTCAATCCTCCGAAATAAATTTGTTAGTTTTTCGTATTTCACGTACAACAATAATCCTTCTTACCACTTCTAAGAATTTCATGGACTATTCATTTTCTTATGCTCTTTGATTAGAAAAAAAAGTGTATTTGTCAAATTTCATCAAATGTAAGAACTTCGTTCTTTATTCTTTCTTTCATTCATTCTCCTCTTCTGTTTCTTTTTCTTAGTTGTTATTTTCTTTCGTTTCTCCTATCATACTTTTCGACTGTTGTTAGTTGTGATTCAAGTCGGCCGTCGTCAGTAACACCAAAACTAACAAGGGAATGGTCCCAACTTAACGAGACCGAGACGAATAGGAACTAATACACTACAGACACTAATTTAAGGTCGGTGAATAGCGTGGAAATAGTCATTCGATTCGCTTTTGCGTACTTTACGAGATATACAGGGTGATACAAGACAATGCAACATAAGACAACTATATGTAATCAGAGTCCAAGTTGGACGAAAGTTCGTATATATACTAATTGGAGGTCGGTGAAGAACGTGGAAATAGTCATTCGATTACCTTTTGCATACTTTACTAGATGTACAGGGTAATGCAAAGCAGAATGCAACATAGGACAGCTATGTAATCCGAGTCCGAGTTGGACGAAATTTCGTACAGGTACTAATTGGGGATCGGCGAATAACATAAGAATAGTCATTCGTTTCGTTTTTGCGTAGTTTACGAGATATACAGGGTGATGCAAAAAAGAACACAACATAAGACAACTATGTAATCCGAGTCCGAGTTGGACGAATGTTTGTATAGGTACTAATTAGAAGTCGGTGAATAACGTGGGAATAGTCATTCGATTAGCTCTTGCGTAGTTTGCGAGATATACAGAGTGATGCAAAACATAATACAGCTACGTAATAAGCATGTGCTCAAGATCTACGCTTTGCTCCAATGCGTGTCATAATAGGACAAGTGAAAGAGAGTACAGTTGGATTATATTGAATGGAAATTACAACGAGACGCATCCTATCGATGGTAGTGTGGATTAGAAATGAAGTGAGTTGGAGAGAGAGCCATGGAACAATATGTGCAGGTAAGAAATGCTGCTGTATCACAATCTTTTGGGGCCGCGGTGGCTCAGTGGTAGAGCGTTCACCTCTGGTGCTTGGGGTCCCGGGTTCGATCCCAGCCCCCGCCAAGTGGACTTTGTGGTGGACAAACACCGTGTCGTGGGTTTTCTCGGGGTTCTCCCGTTTCCTCCCACGTTCTTCATTCCACCATTTCATTCATCCCTCATCATCACCGTCTCCTTTAGCCTAACCGGCATAATCGTGGGACGTAAAACTCAAAGATTTCATTTCACAATCTTTTGTTGCACATATATCATCGTCAACTTGAAACAGAGTTTGAAGAACACTTCGGAAACTACTGTTCAGTTATTTTGTTATCTATCCAGCCTTCCGCTACGCATACATTAACATGTCTTGTAGTGCAGGGGAAAAGAATTGATTATAGACCACAGAATGTAATTTCATTATAAAGACTCTATCACGCAACTTTTCTGTACTATTTTCAAGTACAATATTGTGTCGAAAGTATTCTTCAATTCTCCGAATGACAAGTTTGTACTGCCGAAAAAAGTAAATGTCAAGTAGCTTCAAAAGTCTTGTAGTCTTGCGAGGAATGATTTGTGTTCGAAGCGTCTTCTTGTGTAGCATCTGTTGTGTTTGGGGCTCGTTAAAAAATATCATGATCATATCATGAACTCGTACTCGAATTACATAGTTGTCTTATGGTGCATTCTGTTTCGCATCACCCTGTATATCTCGTAAACTACGCAAAAGTGAATCGAATGACTATTCCCACGTTCTTCACCGTCCTCTAATTAGTATGTGAACGAAATTTTGTCCAATTCAGACATATCTAGTTGTCTTATTTTTGCATTGTTTTGGATCATCCTGTATATCTGGTAAAGTACGCAAAAGCAAATCAAATGACTACTCCCACGTCATTCACCGACCTCCAATTAGTATCCATACAAAATTTCGTTCAACTCGAAGTCGGATTACGTAGTTGCCTTATGTTGCATTCTGATTTGCATCACCCTGTATATCTCGTAAAGTACGCAAAAGCGAATCGAATGACTATTCCCATGTTCTTCATCGACCTCCAGTTAGTATCTATACGAAATTTCATTCAACTTGGACTCGTCAGGTTGGGATCATTCCCTTGTTAGTTTTGGTGTTACTGACAACGGCCGACTTGAATCACAACTAACAACAGTCGAAAAGTATGATAGGAGAAACGAAAGAAAATAACAACTAAGAAAAAGAAACAGAAGAGGAGAATGAATGAAAGGAAGAATAAAGAACGAAGTTCTTACATTTGATGAAATTTGACAAATACATTTTTTTCTAATCAAAGAGCATAAGAAAATGAAAAGTCCACGAAATTCTTAGAAGTGGTAAGAAGGATTATTGTTGTACGTGGAATACGAAAAACTAACAAATTTATTTCGGAGGATTGAGCCCGATAGCCCCCTAAATACGCCACTAACTGCATGTATGAAAGAAATACAACTTATCGCTATTGACAGTTGAAACCGTGAATTTCGCGAATTACAACATTTGTATTAAAACAAGCAATCGAGTTCAAGGGTGTTTGCACGGATTTTCAAAAAAATAAGAAACAGGCCACATATGATTCAGATGCTGGTAGACAATTTCATAAGTGCTGTAGTTTATGAGTCTGAATCTCGTGAAGGCTGGTTCCCATGACCCATTGTGCAGGAAGGAAGGAAGGAAGGACGCCAAGTACTGGTGACATCTTGTAAATACCTCGACAAGCACAAGTATGGTTTACAGTTACCTCCGGAAAAGCACAATCATAACTAGAAAATCCTTTTATGTCAGTTTTAAATGTATTAATTTTACACTTGACCCAAATATTCTATCATAGATATGTTCTCTTGTTTCTTTTTTTTTTCTTTAAGGGACGAGTGTTCATTGTTGACATACAAAGAATATTTCTTAATTCCTTGGATTCTTAGTATCATTCATCATAGTTATTTTTCCAGAGTAATAGTCTCTAAGATGTGAACTCAAGGCCCAAAATCGTAGAAACACTACGTCCATGACAAAATTTTACATGTACTTCATTAATATAAGACATAGTTTCCTAGTTTCCGTTCATCTTCTTCCTTTTAGGTAGTTTTCATCATCTATCTTCTTTTGCTCACCATACATTATTGTCGAGTTCTCTTGTGGCGATATGCTTAGTGTACAACTCACCTTCGGGGAGCGAGATCCGGGTTCGATTCCCGGTGCAATTAAGGAAAAATCCCTGCAACATCCTCGAACACGATTGCCTGTGGAAGCTCATATAGTTCGGATACCACGTTAAGTTGTACATTCACGTCTTACATGGCTTCGATGATGAAAGGAACGGTAAACTCCAATTTGACCGACAGATATTAATGTCGAGGTTTAATGGACTTCGAGAAAGGAAGAGGTTTTTAACTCCATCCGCAGGGGCACGGTGGCTCAGTGGCAGAGCGTTTACCTCTGGTTCGTGGGGTCTCTGATTCGATCCCCAGCTAAGTAAGTTTGTGGTGGACTCTGGGGCTACTCTCGTTGCCTTCCACTTTCTAATTCCACAATTATTGCATCATCATTCAATTGCTTTAAATATCATCTCTCTTATCCTAAAGAGCATAATCATGATGAAAGAGATTTCATTTTCAATTCGATGCGCGTGAGTCTCTCTCTCTTTTTTTTTAACTCGAGACAACCTTGTAACTTTTAAACCAATAGACAAAACAATCTGAAATTTTATATGAAGGAAACACCAATAGCTGGACATCGTTTGGAATACGCCGTACTGCCAATAAATGAACACTCTTGCCAACCCAAAATAAAGTTATGTTTTCTCAAATTATACTTCCTCAGATTACTACATATTTCAATGTACACTCATGTCCAAAATTATTGTCGCATGTCTATAAAATGTTGTAGAAATATAATTTGATAACAAATTCGCCCGGTATTCGTTATAATGTTAGTTTGTGTATAATCGGGAAAGACATGTATGTGACAAATTTCATGTCAAACAAGCAGTAAATAAGAACAATAAAACGAAAATAAAATTTTATTGTCCATTTAGTTACATTTTGGTTTACTCATTCTAATTTTCGTATTTATAATTATTTTCCTATGAAATTTACCACAAATGTATATTTCCCGATTATACACACAGTATCAGTATTAAAAGTATCCTGCAAAATCATTATCAAATTATATTCTTACAAGAAGACAGTTATAGATATGCGACAATCATTTTGGACATGAGTAATACATGCGAAACGAAAACATACACTACTACTGTATATATATTACTCAGTATTGCTAACTAAGGACAGTGTATCTCAAAACTATCCAAATTGAAAGTTTCTACCACACGAACAGCATAACTAAGGCGAACAGGGCCAAAGATGGAGTGCATCAGTGGGTCAAGATTTGTGAATGGGTCAGTGAGTCAGGGGTCAACAGGACGCAACCCACTGCAACCCATCACAAACTGTGAGCCACTCTGATCCACCGGCACTCTCTGCGCTATGCATTGTAGACAGCAGCTTTTGAACACTGGTGAATTTGTCTACGATTTACTTTTAAGACCTCCATCTTTCTTCCCTTTTCATTTGTCGTGGGTGAACGGGTTCGCTTCCCGGTGGGATCTCATGTGGTTCGGATTCCACGTTAATCAGTAGGTCTCGTCTCATATAGCCTCGCTGCTGAAAGGGACGTTAAACTCGAAATCAACTTAACTCCCTTTTCATTTATTTCTGCTTAATTTCCTGAGAGTATATCTAAGTAAAAACTTCAGGCGCTTTTGGATATTCATATTTGTAATAGTCGAATTTTACACTGTTTTTTCTTCTTTCCTTTAGGTTGGCCTACTTTATCTTGCTTTCAGACTTTAAATTTGTCCTATTTTTCACTGAAAAGTAGCTGTAATTGAACAAAGAAATAATTATATATGACAAATAAATTTACATTCATCGTAATATGCCCATGACAAACACTTTACCATGGTATATCGTAAAGATCAGATCCACCTGTATTATAACAAAGCGGTGGTTGAGCGATTGACCATGGAAATTCGAACTTCGATTAGTGATAATTTCACAGCCTTGATTTATTACAAGTGTCCATCCACTTCAGTTTTTAAAAAAAATTTTCTGTAATAATATATGAATTAATTAAAATGGATGTATAATAAAATAGCAAATCTCGAAGAGCTAAAGGTTCTGGTTTTGACGAGAAGGTTAATAATTCCTACATATAATGATCTACAGTTCTCAGAATCATCATTTAGATATATCAAAATATACTACTACTACTACTACTACTACTACTACTACTACTACTACTACTACTACTACTACTACTACTACTACTACTAATAATAATAATAATAATAATAATAATAATAATAATAATAAAATACTCAGGGGAAAAAGTACGCGAAACACTCATAAACATCACTTACGTATTCAAAACACATTCAATACAAGTTTTACACTGCTGTGTTACTCTCTGCGAACAAAACCGAATTAAATTGAACAACATAAAAGCAAACTATTTATAAACGATTTTCATACTTCGTTGCAGTTTTACCCTACAATACTAATGATAAGCCAGTGTGGCATCTTTTCTAGTTTATATTTCTGTCATAAAAGTTAATTTGATGTAAGTGAAAGATGCCACACTTACATCAAATTATATAGATTTAGGAGGGTGCAGAGGCTAGTAGTGAAAATTTCAACACTTTCCGAAACTCTCTGCCGTCATGTTTCCGTTTGAGGCTTAAAATAAAGCAGAGCTTTGCAAAAGCAATATTTTAAGTCGATTTTCTAAAGGCTGAAGGAAAAGGATTCACTAAGCAAAACAATCAAAATAGCATTTGTGAAATAGAGAGGAAAACAGAGGCCAGGAGGAGAGAAAATTTTTTTTCCTGCATAACACTTGCGACCCTCTTTAAAATACGTTCCTCAGTTCTATGCATCAGTATTGTCAGGGGTAAAGAATATTGTCACATGCCACTTTGAAGAGCTTCAGTGTGATTGGTTATTTTGGTAGTTATTGGTGCACCTCCCTCAGGCAATCCTGGATTCCGCCGTATATATATATATATATATATATATATATATATATATATATATATATATTCCCCTTAAAAGTTGAATTTAGAAAATGATGTGTGACGTGTCCACTTAGTTTCGACGAAAATTTACGTATCAAGATGAATAACTTCAGGATTCCTGAGGTATTCTATTTCTCGTATAAATTGTGAACCTTCTTTACTCCCCCTTTGAATATGCATATTAATCAAAGTGACATAAAAATCCTGTTCACTGTAGGTGGTAAATATAAGCCTATTCACAACTTCATTTAAAGGATTGATGCGTTTTTACCGTGATGCTATTATAAACAACATTACTTTCCATTTTATCTGTATAAATGGTAACTACTAGGTAAGGGTCACCATACATTTCGGAGGAACAATCACCGAAAGAACACTTCCTCCCATAGAGTTCAATAGAAAGAGAAAATGACGTGAAGTCACTAGAAACTCATATCAACAAAGGATTAAAATTTTCGATAGAGGAAATAGGAAGAAATTGTTCGCTTTCTTCTGAGCATATATATTTATATCTCGTATATGATCATGGCAGACAGTGTTTCTTCCAAGTATAATTTTTTCCAGACTTTGTCATGATTTCAAGAACTATTTAAAAACTCTATTCCTAAAATCCTTACTTGTTGGTGAAGGAACTGAAATTTCGATGTTGATTATTTCTTTTAAGGCAATTAGAAAAGTATTTTAGTCAGGAAGTGGTTAGTTGGTTCACCTTCTGTTTGATTCTTTGAAGAAAACTGTTTGTCTCTTATGCTTGCTGTCAATCATGAGTATGTGAGTAAGTGCTTTGACTTACGGAACTCTTTATTTCAACATTTTTGACCATGATTACACCTCTTGCTTAGAGTTTCTTTATATATATATAAGAGGTGATTCCTCGCATCAAAATAAGAGAAAAAGTTCATATGAACCTATGGCGAAAAGTGCGTAGTTTCAGAGCTAGGGCCAAATTTCAGCAGGCCCTATTTTGAATTCCAGAAACTATGGATGGTGGTTCTTATATGTGTAAAAGAAGCCATGCATACACAAGCCAAAAGTGCATATTTCATCAATTTTCAATAGGTGTACAAGGTATTCCTTACAAGGTGTAATTCTCAGAGATGCTCTCAATAGAGTTTTCAGATATACCCTTATTTTAAGGAGGGGGGGTTTCCAAAGTAGGCAGGACAAGCCTTGACGACAATGGATGTCCACTGCTTCGGAGGAAAGTCGGAAGTGTTAGGAACCAGCAGCTCCATGTTTTTTTGTGTTCATAATAACGTGTGATGCGATGCATTTTGTCACGGTATATTTCACGTTTACTTCACTTATAAACGTGAAAGAAAACATTGCAGCATGCTTTTTCTCGTGTACGAGAGATCGTGCTGTTGACGATCCATAACACTTCCGACACTGCGCCAAATGATTCTGTGTTCACTGCTATCAAGACTTATCGTTTGCCTACTTTGGACCATTCGTAATGTCTAAGCATATCTCAAAATTCGATTGATGGCATGTCTGGGAATTTCACCTTGCAGAGAATACTCTGTACAACCATTGAACATTAATGAAATGTACATTTTTGGACTGCGTATGCATGACTTCCTTAATGCTGATGTGGGCCACCATCCACACTTTCTCAAATTCGTAATAGGGCCTGTTGAAATTTTGCTTCTTCGCGATTTTGGACAGTCCTAGCTCTGAAACTGTGCACTTTTCCCCACAGATCCATATGAACTTTTTCTCTTATTTTGATGTGAGCAATCACCTCTTACATTTTGTCGGTATAATTCATTAACATCGTATGTATATATATAGCACTTCACATCGTCACATTAATTTTGCACCTCCGAACCTGACGGCACACATTCCTAAGTATGAAGTAGTACCACATAAGCACGTTTCATGTGGTACAGTATTTTATTCAGATTATTTCACATTCGTAGGTAACAGAAGTTAACAGATTTTCTTTTTTTCATGCATCTGAAACATTTTCTCCAAAACAATGTATTGTCTCCAATCAATGAGAAGATCTTTTTGTTCATTAGTGTTCACACGATGTGAGACGATATAATTAAATCGATGCTTTGCTCCAGTTTTTCGGAAGCCTACTGTAGTTTGGAAAGCACTCACGCCCATCGCTATCACGCTTTGATTTGTAGTAAGAAAGGTTTCAAACGAATGAAGAATAATCATGTTTTTTTTTTTCACAGTGGTGCCACAGTATCTGAAATACAGAGGAATGTTTGATTACAACGTTTTTTTTTTTAAATAGTTCACGTTTTTTTTTAAGAGACGTACTTACAAGACATTTTGTGCAAATAGGTCAACCCAATGACAATACATTTTCACATAACTTAACTGATCGTTTTACTGTAAAACTAAGTTATTACAGTAACTAGTTTTCCCCCAAGAATTCCGCTCGCCTTCCCCAAGACTATAGGTTAAACTCCCGATTAATTAAAAGTCCTAATTCTTTATATTTTTTCTTAAGTTTGAACAACTAAATACCGATTACCCAAATATTAATGCAAAAATTTAAATATCATTACTCCTTGTTAATGGTAGTATGGTTCATGTGGGTTGGCGGTAAAGTTGGTTAAATTTTGCATTGTGCTAAAGATAAACAGGAACAACTGTCATTAGTTTATAAACTGTACTAACGTTTACAGGGTGGTGCGGAGTCGACTGACACATTTCAAAGTTGAATATTGCGCAAACGCGATAGCTAGGAGTGGATTGCAGCTGGGGGATGGAAAGTGAACAGGATGCCATTTCGTAAGAACACTTCAATTCTGAATGTCAGATAACAATGGAATGTCTGAACAATCGCTGCACTTGAATGACTGACGTTATTTCGCAATAAGTACGAACATAGAAAACAGTATTCAGCACTCCAAGGATGTCCATGATAACTGTTATGGTGTATCTATAAAATGACATCCTAGTCTCTTCAAATCTCCCACCTGTTACCCACATCAAGCTATCGCAACTGCGCAGTTTTCAACTTTGAAATGTCAGTCGGCTCCACGCCACCCTGTAAATTATAAGTAGTGTGCGGGATAAATATATTTTATACTGGGTGTCACAAACTCTGGGGTCATACGCTATCTCCTTATAGCTAAAGATACGAAAAAAATGGAAAGAAAGGAAAGTTGTTGGAAATAGGGAATATGGAATTTTTCTCAATTGCACCAGTCGTTTGAGCTTCACACTGTTAAGTGAAAATGCAACGTTGCCAGTTCAGCAGGCTGATGAAATAGAACGTAATGCCACAGAAAAAAATGACGTGAACATTGTTATGTATGGAAATCTATAATACCTCAAATCAATTTTCCAGCAAGTCTGTATTCAAGGGCGCCGATTTCTCTGTAAATTTGGGGGGGGGGGGAATTCAGATGCAGAAGGTATTTATATATATATGAGGATTTTAAGACAAATTGCATTCAAATTATGCCAAATATTGTATTTTCATAAATACAATAGGGGGACGCACATGAGTTTTGGGGGGGCCCGGGCCGCCCGGTCCCCTTATCTGTATTGTGTGTATGGTAAGGGCCCAAGACAACAGCCTGCTGAACTGGAAACGTTACTTTATAGTTTAACATTGGGCGCAATACCAGTGTGCAATTGAAAAAAAAATCCACCAGTTTAGATTGGAAATCATTCCACCAGTTTAGATTGGAAATCAGTCATTTCCACGCTTGTTTTCTATCTTCGCTCATAATGGAGATAACCTGTGGCCCCGGACTTCCGTTACAGATTATATATTTATATTTTATGGAAGTAATTACGACCTTATTTACATTTGATAGAGGCCTTGTCTCAATAATAAAAAACACCTTCATGTCGAGCATTATCAATATCCAGTTTCCAGTAAAGTCAATCAGGTAGGCATGAGACAACGAACGTAGCGGAGTGACGATTGTTAATTATTAGGAGCTAGCATCAATTACCTGCTTCGCTGCGTTGAATTAACCAAAAAAAAAAAAAAGTAATATGTTTCGTTAGTCAGTCACTTTTTACTATTACTAAAGTGCTCTTTGATATAGGTCATTTTCGATTATTTTTACATATCCTCTTCTCCTTCACATTTTGCGGGGTACGGCATCGGAAGTGTCATTGTTTATCTGAACGATCCCGAAAACTGTGAATTCGACACTGATATTAGTCATTTCGATCATTTTTATATCTCCCCCCCCCCAAAGTTGCATGGCTGAATTTGGACTTAAACGGCATCAGAAGTGTCACTGTCCATCTCAGCAATTCTGAAAACTATGGATTTGACACTAATATCGGTCATTTTTGATCATTTTTAAATGTCTTTCTCCTCCCCACCTTCAAGATACATCGTCAAAGTGATATGACAAAAAAACATCTCAGATTTAAACTTCACCTAGGGTGTAAATTTGATAGAGATTGATCGTTTGGTTCAAGAGTTAAGTTTTATTTACTTTTTAAAACTCCTCCCTCCCCCTTCCCTAAGTCCTATCGTCAAAGTTAATAGAAAAAAACTATCCCAGATCCAAACCTCATCTATGTTGAAAATTTTATCAAGATTGATCGGGTAGTTTAAGAGTGATGAAGTCACAAAGACAGTCATTTTATTTTTTATTTTTACTTATTTCTCCTCCTCCCCTTCCCCTACATTGCACCGTCCAAGTTTAAAGACAAAAATTATCCCAGGCCCGAACGTCATCTATATTGAAAATTTGATCGAGATCGGTTGGGTGGTTCAAGAGTTGTTTAATTTATTTTTATATATTAATCTTCTCCTTCCTTCTCCGTCGCCCGAACCTCATCTATGTTGGAAATTTGATCCGAGATCGATCGGGTGGTTCAAGAGTTATTAAGTTTTATGTATTTTTATAGATCTCTCCCCTCCCCTTCCCTAAGTTCTAACGTCAAAGTGATGTGATAAAAACCACCCCAGGTCCAAACCTCATCTGTGTTGAAAATTTGGTTAAGATCGCTCTGGTGGTTTAAGCGTGATGAAGTCACAAAGACAACACTTTTACTCTTTATTTTATTTTTTTTTACATATATCTTTCCCTTCTCCCTCTCCTACGTTGCACCGTAAAAGTGAAATGTGGGAACCATCTCAGGTCCGAACCTTATCTAATGTTGAAAGTTTGATCGAGATAGGTCGGGTGGTTCAAGAGTTATTAAGTTTTATTCATTTTCACATATTTCCCCTTCTTCCCTCCCCGTCCTCGAAGATCTACCTCCAATTGAAATGATAGAAAAAAAAAACTTTCCAGGTTCGAACCTCATCTATGTTGAAAATTTGATTGAGATCGGTCGGGTGGTTCAAGGGTTATTAAGTCACGAACATAGTCACTTTTATTTATATATATATATATATTGATTTTAGTATATCTCCCCCTTCTCCCCCTCCCCTATGTTGCTCCGTCAAAGTGACATGATAAAAATCACTCCAGGCACGAACTTCAACTATGTTGAAAATTTGATCGAGATTGGTCGTCTGGTTAAAGAGTTTTAAAGTTATATTTATTTTTATATCTCTCCCCCTTCCCCTCCCCCAAGTTCTACTGTCAAAGTGAATAGCTAAGAACACTCCCAGGCCAGAACCGCATCTTCGTCAAAAAATTGATTGAGATCGGTCTGGCAGTTCAAGAGATTAAGAGTCACAAACATTGTCACTTTCAGCTTTATAATATAGATTAGCGTTACTCGCAGATAGATAATTTTGTATTATAAGTAAGTTGTTTTCTACTAACTATATACAGGGCGAACCTGAAAAATATACACATACTCCGGCAGGTGATTCGTGACAACAAAAGAAGACACAAAGTTTTTTTGCATGTTGTCGAATTCCACGTCGTGTACGCTGTGCAGATCTTTCTATTCCGTTGTAATTGTCAGAATTCGAGTTTCGATTCGAAGTTACTCTTACACGAAGCGGAATTCGACAATATGCAAGGCTACTTTTTGTCTTCTTTTGATGTCATGAATCATCTCCCGAAGTTTGTGCACATCTTTCAGGTTCACCCTGTATATATATATATATCCTATTCCGTTATGCAAATAAAAATTCTCTCTAGTTGGCATGTACAGCATGCATATCAATCAGGATATCTTCGTCATTTTGCTTTGTTTTACATTGTAAAACAACGACATAATTCAAGAAATGAAAGAATATGAAATGGTAATCGAGAAAGAATTTTTTAAAAATAATATCAGTGTAAAAGTTTTTAAAACAAAGTTTCTGTAAAATGCACAAAATGTAGATATTTATTGTGAGGTAAGTTCTTTTTAACATTGCTGTACAGTAAATTTTCAATATACGTTTCTCAGAGATTTTTTTTTCTAAAAGTAAGTAGGGACTTGAAACTTGCCTAACGTAGTTGATTTAATGTGAGTTTAAACTACCCAATAGGATGAGAACTAAAAAAATATTTGGAATACCAGTTGAGCAATGTCCATAGGTATCCATTTGATCCTATTCGCATTTCGCATGACCTAAAAGCTATGATGATTTCTTTGGTTGCACTTTAAAACCTTGTACGTTAGAAGCACTTATTTCTTACGATTAAGATACTACGCGTTCACATGTTTTACACTTTTGATACCCTACATATTTTTGTTATTGTGTAAGTTTTCGTTTTGTTTTTGTTATTCCCATAAATTGCTTTTGGGTATTTTCGGAATTCTTTTTTTTTTTTTTTTTTTTTTTTTTTTTTAAGAATGTTTTATATCATGTAACACGATAAACTGCTCTACTTTGATTTAACTGGCATTTTCAAGGATTTCAAAACTAACTTACGAGAGAACCCTAACAACTTAATGATGACACGTGAAGAAAATGAACTGCTCTTAAAGTTCACTGTGATAACATCGTTAATATTGCCAAGAACAAGCCGGACTTCGTCTTTATTTTTTTTAAAGTAATTGTGGGAACAAAATAATACCTTGTCTACCCACGTGTGTGCTTATAATGGAAATCTACAAACAGACGCAAATTGTTGCACGTGTATGTGCTGAAACAATTTACGTAAACCTTTAAAACGGAAGCGGATATTAAATAAAGTGATTATTCTTCTTGCCCCCCTCCCCCCTTTCCCCAACCTCTAAATCTGTTCGTGTGCTGAATTGTTTCTCTCACGTCAGATTTGACCTAAACGTGTGAAAAATGAAGCATTTGGTATTACGTCAAACTTAAATATTCCCTTTCCTGGAAACGTATTACACCAAAAGCCCATTTACATATCCAGTATTGCTAAAGCACGTGTCATGGAACTTTATTGCGAGTTTCAAAGATATACATATTTTAGTATGTTGCTTTTTTTAAAAAATAATAGATACAGTCTTGGTTTTTCTCTAAGTAATTATGTGCCACAAAAACGCTTTCTGTAAAAGATAATTACGAGAGTTGAAATTGCAAAATCACCCATTAATTTTCTTGCAACTCTATTTGTCTTTAGTTTTAGGTTACGTTCTTACTATACTTAAGTATAACAGGCAAATTCTTGTGCTAAACAAGCACTATGCTTTATTTTGAATATTCGATAATAGCCGAGAAATGTATGCAAAACTCATTATGCGAGGAGTGATCAGAAAGTAATGTAACAAAGCCTGCAGTGAAACGAGTATATATATTATTTCATATAACCAATGCAGCAGACAGATAGTACATACATTAGGTTATTCTTTGACACACTCTCCATATTGGTTGAGACATCTGTCGCATCGTGATATGAGTTTGAAGGTTCCCACTGGTTAAAATCCTATCCTTGTGTGTTCAACCATGTTACCACCAAGTGTTTTACCTCCTCTTCTGAAGCGAAGCGACGACCTCCTAGGTGCTCCTTCAAGTGTGGGAACAGGTGAAAGTCACTTGGAGCTAGGTCCAGGCTGTATGGAGGGTAGTCGATGATGTCGTACACTCGCCGAATCATGTCAAGCGTCTCTATGGCAAATTTACCCAGTATCACACAAAATTTCACGTTCACTTGTTGTTTGATTTGCTGTCCATAATGAAATCACAGACATGGGAACATATATGGTCAGAATAGCACCAACTGCATAGCTCTCGATATACATAGGAGATGTCTCTTGGCATACTGACTTATGGAGACCAGTGCCTCTCGTGCCTGTGCATGCAGCCTTGTGCTGCCGTTTATTGTCATGTTACAGAACTAGTCTCGAAACTTTTTGACTTCTTGTTCCTCGTTTTCGAAATAACGCGTACTATGATGTATTTTTTTCACCATATATTTCTCTTTTTTTTTTCGTGTATAAACTTGGAACAAAACATCGCAGCATGAGCTAGTCAGAATACGAGGGACCGTGGTGGTTCTGTAGCACTTCCGACTTTCTGCCGAAACATTCTGTGTCCACTATTGTCAAGGGTTGCCTTTTGTCTACTTTGGACCCACCTTGAAATCAGAGTATATCCGAGAATTCTGTTGAGAGCATGTCTGGGAATTATACCCTGTAGAGAATTCCTTGCACAAAAATGAAATGTGCATTTTTGGATTCCGTACTTTCTATGTTAAGAAAGAAATTATCGAAAATGTCCCCCCTCCCGCTTAAAAAAGAAATATTAAAAAAAAAATGCTGGGACACGTGTCCATTTACTTTTAATAAGGAGTCTATATACTGAGTTTAATCTTTCTAACTTGACGGGCTCGTGATATATTGTATTTTTTTACATACATTTTGAACCCTCTCTATCCCTTTAGGATGCGCCCTTGAATCAGAGTAATATGACCAAAGTCCAGCTCAAGGTAGGTATTAACTATGTTGTAAAATTCATTTCAAATTGTTCAACATTTTCCCCGTGATACGATCACAGGCCGGATTGCTTTCAATGTGAAGGGAAAATAACATAGAAAATGTATCCCTTTCTCTCTCCTTAAAACGAGAATTCTTAAACACACAAGGACACGTGATCCACTTATTTGTAATGAAAAGTTTATATGCCAAGTTCCATCTTCCTAACTTGAAAAGATCGCGAAAAACTCAATTTTAAGCATAAAATTCAACCTCCCCCTTTAGGATACATAATGTATTTTAATCAAAGTAACGACGAAAACCTGGTTCGAGGTAGTTGATAACTATATACAAAATTTCATTATAAACGGTTCAGCCGTTCTCCTATGGTGCGATAACAAACAAGATCCTCTTCATTTCTATATTGTACTAGCAGAATGCCCGTTCTTCGCACAAGGAGAATACGTTCCATTTTGGACATAAAAGGCACCAAAACTGTCACAAATCAACTTACGGACCCCAAAAGCTGTGAATTTGACACTAATATTGGTTATTTAAAATTATTTTTACGTCATCTTCCCTCCTTATGAGTACTAGTGGGGTCTGAATTTGGATTTAAATTGCATCGGAAGTGTCACTGTTCGTTTCAGCGATCCCCAAAACTATGGATTCGACACTAATATCGGTCATTTTCGATCAATTTTTATGCGGAACTGAATTTGGATTTAAATATCATCGGAAGTGTCACTGTTCAACTCAGCGACCTCTATAACTACAGATTTGACACTAACAGGAAGATACTGTAGTTACAGAAAGCAATGTTTCCACTTGTGGTATAATGTTTCAAAACGAATAGGATTTCCACTTTTTCCTCGGATATATTTCTTCCTCTGACTAATTTATTCAATGCTTACGAAACTTACGAGACGTGTTGGTAATAGAGTGGAGTATATTTAGACGGTTATGGAAAATCCGTGAATGCTGCCCTTTAGAAGCGAAAGGGGGAATGAAATTAAAAAAAAATTGTAGGAATTTCACAACAAGTCCCTCAATTTATGCTAATACTAACAAACTTATTTAGAAGCCAGTTGAAAGTATTTTTTACAGTATAATAACTAGAGATGCAAGGGCTCGGAAAAAAACCGGCTTTTTTGAAAAAAACTCGTTTTTTTCTGCTTCGCTTTTTTGCTTGGGAAATTTTGGGCTTTTTTCAAAATACTGCTTTAAATTGATAAAACAGACTTTGTATCGCTTCTCTATAACACAAAAAAACATTTAATTAGTGGTTGATGCTGATAATAATATAAAACATCGAAAATAAACTATGAATTTCGAAAAGATATTTCAAACAATTTTTCTTCAACATTTTTACATTATGAATTCCACAGGATTAACCAATGTATATAATAAGAATTTTTTTAACCTCCTATATACAAAAGTAAGCAGAGTTGGCAAGAACCGTGGTTGTTTTTGAAAATGCCAAAAACCCGTTTTTTGAGGATGTTTAAACCAGGCTTTTTTGGTTTAAACCAGGCTTTTTTGATTTAGATTTTTTGCTTTATGTATTTATATTACATATTCACAGAAATAAGTTTGTTTCGCCTTGATGTTATTATGCAAGAGCGGGGTTATGCCGGAAGAACTCCCATAAGCTTATAGAAGTCCGGTCAGTAAATTTCTTAAATTGAGAAGCTCCCGCCCTAGCCATTGGGAAAATCCCGTCATGACTTCAATGAAAGACAATAACGGGAAAATCCTCTTATTGCTTTGCATGTAAAATTTAAAGGTCAACGTACCATAATCAGTACGCTAAAACTGAGGTATTAAATTACAAATTTAGTACCGGTACGTAGATATCATTGAAAGTCCAATCCAAGCTAATGTTGGAAGCTACGTAGGCAATCGATAAATTTTGCCAATTTCTATCAATATATTTAAGCAATATTGGCTTCTTTATAAAACAACACGCATTTAGGCATGCAGAAATATACAATTTGGTTTGTTTCGTATATTTAGGCTTAACATCCTTACGAAATACCGAGGTTATCAAGGAGAAGACTTTCGCTTAAACTGACATCCGAACCGCTACTTGGGTTACGCATGAAAGAAGGTTTGTGGTTCGACCGAGAATTGAACATGGGACACCTTGATTAAAAGGTGAAAGGGAAATAAAACTACTGCAGGTGATTTGATATCTGGAAACGTCACCATGAAGTTCACACGATTCGCATTTTTCATTCTTTTTATTTTTGTGGTTTAAACCAGTTATTAAAAAAAAATTGGTGTAAACCAGCCAACCCTAAAAGTAAACACTTCTTTTAAAAGAATACACAAATAACTAGCAAAATAGTATGTAGTATTTTTACTTCAAAATATTCCATACCCTCTTTTTGAAACAAAATAAAATTAAAATAAAACATAAGAGAAATACTTAGATTTATATGATACACTTAAAGGCTGCACATCTAGAGCTTTTGGTTCTGTATATTCTTGAAATTCTACAATTAAGTTTTATAGAACCACCATCACAGTTTACCCAATCCTCAAGTTTTCTGAATTTTTAACAAGAGGGATTCAACATATCATTACGGAACTCCCCCCCCCCCAAAAAAAGGACTACGGAATATATTTAAGTTAAGCTGCACAACAAACATGACTGAGTGATTAGCTTTTGCGCTTGTATCGGGAAGTCCGGGATTCAACCAGCATTCGACCATTCTGACAAAGCTTTTCTTCATTCCATCTATGAATGTAGAAATAGTGCGTGTACTGTGAGTTGGGCGACTTCCTTTCTTATTGTTTTTAAATCGTTATTATTGCTAATTACCAGCAGTGACGGTTTTGCGAAGGTTAGGGGGGCGGTCTTTCGGACTGAAGCCCGTTCCTTAAAGTTACGGAATGTCTGCAACAAACGAAATATCTATTATTTATGCCTTTATCATAAACTTTAAGCTCCCGTCAAATAAAAATTACAAATGTTTAAAAAAACTAAACATTAGCAAGAAAAAACCTTCCCAAAATACTTTTCTAAATCCGCCACTGATTCTCAGTATAAAATGATTTTTAAAGTTGTATCCGGAAGATTATTGCTAAACATATAAACGAAACGAAATATTAGTTATGCCTGTACTCATAAACTTCAAGCACCTCCCAAATAAAATTAGGACTTGTTAGGAAACGAAACAATCAGAAAAACCCCTCCTAAAGTACTTTTCTAAATCCGCTACTGATTATTTGTATAAAGTGGTATTCAAGGTTGTGTCCGGAAAATTATTGCTAAATCACTTCACAGCTACAGTATAACAGAAATGTGGAAGTACGGTTTGACGGTATATTGAAAAACGTATGCTTTGACGGATAAATAGAAAAACAGGCAAGTTTAACTTTTGCGCTAGAAGCTAGAGTACTAAAAGCTCTTAGGAATGAAACACGGATGACAAACTAGAGAAGAGAAAAGATGTCGATAATTCAAAAGTTAAAATAAAGTTAAATAGCCTCTAAAATTACCCTCAAATACTACATTCTTCATGTTAGCTTTAATTCGTAAAACATGTGCTCCATCCATCTTGATGGTGAATTTCAGAGCGAAATATCACATTCAGGTCATGGAATTCTTATCTAACTATAGAATATACTATAAGAAAGCTATTTAGATAGAAAAATCATGAAGTTGAAAAAAGCCAAAATTTCCAAAATTCTCGTTTTTTTTTTTCAAAAAAGCCGGCTTTTTATGTGAAAAAAACCATCAATTCAAAAAAGCCGGCTTTTTTGCATCTCTAATAATAACCGTAGCAGCAGATATAAGCAACTATAAGAAAATATCCAGTATAAAATGAATTTTAGGGATTTACAACAAAAATAGGCGATGAAAGATTTTCATGTCCATCTTTGTCACAATAGCACATAAAAATGATTTAATTTTACCTATTTTCAATCATACGGCAAATCTTGTTGGCTATTGTAATTGAACATTTTTATTTTGCTGTAAGAAGTTATTAATTACTTATGTGCCGTATTTGCAGCAAAATGCACTCTTTGCTTCGAGGTTTGAGTTTAGCGTCCCTTTCAGCAGCGAGGCTATATGAGACGTGGACCTACAGCTTAACGTGGGATCCGAGCCAAATGAGCTCCCGCCGGGAATCAAACCAGAGTCTCCAACGCCAAAGGCAAAATGCACTCTTAACTGAATTGTTCAATTCCAAAACGTCTCTTGTCCACTTTTCTGGAATGCATTTGTTTTTTCGTGATTTTTCTTTGTTAAGAGTCTTCATCCCGGCGAAATTAAAATACCGCTAATTTTACAGTAATTATGTGATATCTTCAAATAGATAAAAGATAATTGAAATATGGAACAAGAGCGCCCTAGAAAATATTATTTTGCGTGAGGTACCGTTATCACAAGTCACCTAGCAGCTTTCCGTTTTCAGCTGTTTAGAAACGCGAAAACAAATGCCGATTTTCAAAATGGCTCGAAATCGAAAGCAGATAAGTGAGTCGTGATAACGGTTTCTCATGTAAAATAATATTGTCTAGGGCGCTCTTGTTCCACATTTCGATGATCTTTTATCTATTTGAAGATATCACATAATTACTGTAAAATTGGCGGTATTTTAATTTCGCCGGAATGAAGACTCTTAATATCTAATTTCAGCTGATTTATTCCACTTAGTGGTTCAGGTTTCAGGTATTTATATTAGAGCTTACAAAACTTATTTTACTCGTTCTCAGATGTACTAATTAAGATGACAACAACAAAGAAAATAAAGATTTTCCCGAAAGGTTTCTAAAATGGACAAGAGACGTTTTTGGTAACGGGCAACACAATTATCAGATTGTTTTTCATCTTTGCCTAACGTTGACATACATTCTATTTACGCACATACTAGTTGTAAAATACCATGAAAAATGCAATGTAAACCTCTTAAATACTGTTAACTGTTAAAAAAAGAAACAAAGAGTAGAATCATTCTCATTACCATATTTCTATATGATGTTCTTTTCCTGTGATTCTTACAGACAATTCTTCTTCATTCTAAACTGGAAGGAATCCATCTCAGTCACTCAGATACAAAGAAAATCATGTAATTGGCAACTTAAAGGATGGTCTTATCTTGATATGTGCCAAGTATTATTATTATTATTATGTAGAAGGAAGAAATGTGTGGAAAAAGAAGGAAAACAATGGATGCCAAATCTCTCTTCCTTTTTTTTCAAAAATTTCTTTTAGCTTTTTTTTGTTATCTTAGTTGTTTCCGGTTTTTCATAGGTAACAATTGTCCGCTAAAACATTCTTCTCCGTAACTTTCTCCAGACCATTCTTTCTCCTTTTTCACCAAAAGCAAAAAGTAAAACAAGAAATAAACAGCGATAAAGAAAGAATTACAAAGATATATTACCTACCGAAAAAAAAAAAAAAAAACAGGAACATCTTGTTAAACTCCTCATTTAAGTCATATGACATCGGCAAGAATTGTTTGGAACTGGTTCAATGCACAATAAAGTCTGGTTGAACCTTCAATAAATCATACACAATGGCCAATATAGAGCAAACAAGATGCACAGTGATAAAATGGATTGGAAAAACCAAAAGTTGCTAAAATAATACAACCTTTTCTTTTTAAATCATCAAGACTCAACGTGAAACATGTATAATTTATTTTTATTAATTGAGAAATTCTAAAAAGAAAAGTTTAATCCTTGTTCATTACTGAATATTAAAAATAACAGACTATTCCTTTTAGGGATGACCAAATCCGGATATCTGGATAGTAAAATCGGAGAAATCCGGATTTCGGAAAAAATGCTATTCTTTTAAAAATCACGTGTAAAATCATAGTTACTCTTCAAAGTAACTACACGAAAGATAACCCAAAACACTATATTACAAAACAACAGAGACCTAATCTCAGTGGCATACGGTGACTCTGTATTACGTAGATACTGAACTTTGCGAAAATGCTGTATGCCAACTTTTCCTCGAAAATGTCTACTAGGCTAGAGGTTCTTTACTTTCATGCCCAGAATACTATTTGTACGAACAGATTTGATTTCAGTAAGGCTGTATGAGACGTGGACCTACAGATAATCGTGAGATCTGAACCACATGAGCTCCCGCCAGTTGTACGAACAGAAAACAACGAAGAGATTTCGGAACAACACATATGGCCAACAGCATTTGCCACATCTCGATCTAGTACAGGTTTACTTTTATAAAGCCATTTTGGAAATTTCAAATAATTACTTATCGTACCTGAGATTCTTATATGTCTGATTCTGTATGGGCTATTCCATTTGAAATCTCATAATTTCTTCGCTTGGAAGCATATTAAAAATTACGGCCCAACATTTCTGGGAATTTTCTGAAATTCTGTTTGGAAGCTAAACCAAATACATGCCACTTGATGTTGATTCTTTCTCATATGCTGACACAAATAGAAAATGAACACAGATTTTCTCCATCATATGGTCCTTCTGTATCTTCTGTCTGCTGCAACAAGTTCTTTATCACACTGTGTTTGTATTCATATATCTTTATCTATATTACAAATAGTGTTACCAACTGTTAGGTTTTCAAACAGTTCGATTTTACTATTTGTTATCCAGTATCCAGTTCATTAGTGAGATCGAATACTTTTCGTCTGGTCCCTTTTATTTACAAGAATTATGTGTATATTTTCAGCTAAAGATACGTTAATTATTTAATTAATTTTGTAATTAGTTCGGGACTTTATAGAAATCTATTACAGTGGCCAGAATTCCAATTTACATTGTGCATCATCATACTTACTATTCCCCCAAGCAACGTTCACATAGTAAAGATTAACATATTGAAACACGTAAGGCGTAGTAATAGACTGCTGAATTTTTAGTGTATTTCTTTATCTTCGTGTTGATATTTCGTATCTTTAAAAATAAGAGTCAAACAGGTTCCTCACTGTGGAAAATCTACTGTATGAAGAGTCTGATTTTGAAAAATAATGAGAAATGAGAAATTCGTCTCGCTTCCGAGACGAAAAGTACATCTTCAAATTCGAGACGGGACGAAAGATTTCTGAAGTACCGTAGGCAACACTAATGCAAGATGATTAATAGTTTAAAAACTATAAATTGTACGACATAATGAAGATGTCAACGTTTAAAGATATGCAACTCGTTACTCAACATATTCCGATAGTAAGTATAGTTTAAATGTTGTTATATTACACTCTTTCTGGACTTCTCTTGACACGTAAGAATTCTGATAACTTCTAAATGAAAGTAAGAAAAATCAGGAAATAAATTTTGTACATAAATTTACAAAACAAGACAAGATAAAAAGAGCTTTCCGAGGATCCAGATGAGACGAGAGTTCTAGAAACGAGACGAGAAAACAAGTTTGTAGTCTCGCCTTACCTCGTGGGCAACAATAAACCAGTTGAGAATGCTCCAAGAGCATTGCCAGAACGAACTTAAAAAGAATGGGGATATGGAATGGGAAGGATAAATGTGATTGTTTCTACACGTAAAGCTTTTTATCCGCACCTTGTTCTGTTTCTCGCAAAAAAATTAGCAAAATATCATCGCTCTATGACTTACAGTTCCCGAAATATGACTCCTGAAATCTCCCGAAATTCGAACTTTTTTGACCCATATCTGGGGAATGGTGGTCAGTTGCCCAGTACCAAGTTGATCAATGACCACCGATTACTATTTGGTACCAAAATGTTCACCACCCTCTTAGGTATTGATCAACACCAATATCATTTGTGTATAACTTATGGTTCCCAAGATATGGCTCCTTAAATCTCTGGAAATTGGCCATTTTTTGGCCAATATCTCGAGAACGGTAAGAGTGACGCGAAACATGTAATCACTTTCTCAAATAGTTTTTGATGCTCTATGGAATGCAGGATACAATATTGAGAAATTCTCAAATAACAGACAGACAGAGAATTCAGTAACGAAATTTTTAAGTTCGTTGAAAATAAATTTTGTTACAAAATGTTACAAGCTGAATAGAACTTTCCACTTTTTAGTGAAGCAAAATTGAAATATAAAACTTAAGCGATAAACTTTGTGTTATTTATTTTAATTTCTCTTTTCATTGATAACATTTAAGTTTTAGGTTGTGTTGTAGCACTACAAAAAGGAAATGTATTTAAAAGTACTTATTTAAAAGTATTCATTTAGTAGTCTGGATGTATAAATACTTAAGGGAAAAAATGAACAAAATGTTCGCTTACTTGATAGAGCTTCGAACAATGATAATTTACATGTTGATCGCTTATTACAAATATTCTGTTTATTTAAGTGCATGAAAGTACAGAAATTTTAATATTATTTTGTTTGTAGTTTCTTATCAATTTATCTATGAAAGTCCTACTATACATAATAACATAATTACGTCTTGTCTTGTTGTAACATTAGAAACGTTCAAAAAATATGAATATTATATGTATTAGGTAATTTATTATATTGACTTGAAGATGTTTTTGACAACTTGTCTGTTAATATTCGGTACTAGTGGATGCGTGGCTAGAATACAGCCTGACGTTCAGAGGATCGTTGTTATCTTACTACATTCGAATGAGACAATGACGTTTCCTACTATCATCGCTAGAAACTAGACGATGTTCTCTCATACACAACTAGTCTCGATAACTCTAAATCCTTTGCATTTTTTGTGTTGCGTTGCAATTCGAAGTTTTTGAAGACTGATACGAATGAAGTCTCCCATCAGTCAAATCCTTTGTAATGACTGAAGCATGATTGATAGATTTCTCAAGAAATTATCAGTTAAGCCTCTGTAGATGATAAATCTCCACAGAACATTAAGATTATTCAAAGGTTCCCTCATAATAAACCAACAGGAAATGTAGATAGAATGTTCCAGTTCATAATATGAAATGCGTAAGAACTTTTATTTTCATTTCTTTCACTTCTCACTTATAGTGCATTTCAAAACATCCTCAGTAATCCTCAGCACCAACAGACATTCGTAGAACTCAACTGCCAGCATTCTCTTAACACTGAATAAAGTACGAATGTTCGAACAGCGACTCGTAGTTGAAGACGTACTAATGTGACAAAAACTTTATGTTTTAAAATATACATTACAACACAGCGTTTAGAACATCTAATACGTATATTCCCTTAATAACAACTTAACTAATTATTATATTAATCTCTTAGCAACCTATTAACGTTACAATTTTAAATTTATTATTCTTTAAGGTGTATTATTTGCTTGTTCTTCTTTAAGTTTGTGCTAAAAATATGTGGTAAGCCAGTTACCGTTGTAAGCTTCTATTTTAAACTTATGCTGAAATTTGTGGCAATTATGGAGAAAGTTATTGTAAGATTTAAATTCGTGTTAAAATATGTAGAAATTATAGCCAAAGTTACCGTTGTAAGCTTGAATGTTAAACTTATACTAAAATTGTGGCAATTACGCGTATGGCGAAAGTTATCGTTTTAAGCTTCTACTTTAAACTTGCTTTAAAATTTGCGGCAATTATAGCGAAATTTTAATAATAATAATAATAATAATAATAATAATAATAATAATAATAATAATAATAATAATAATAATAATAATAGAATGTACGGTAATCCTACTGAAAATATGATGGTTTTGATGGCCCATTATTTTATAATTTTACACATTTCTAATTTTGTCTTGGAGCTGACGTGAACTTTGAGATGTTAATCACAAACTTGCTTTCATAGTACAATTTTACAATGCACAAGTAATGGAATTATGCAAATACAACTTTATTAAATGTGGCTCGTTTTATCATATACAGAACATTCGCTGCATTGCATTAACATAATCATTATAAATACATTCAAGACAATAATCAAAGAACACGGTAAAATGTTTCTAGTACACTGAAGCATTTATATGAATCTGACGTTACATAAGCGAGGATTTTGCATTACTACGTACATTGGATCTGCTTAAGAGAGAGGTCAAGACGCTGCTGTTATGGGGGCAAAGTTGGCCTTGCAAATTACAATAACTATTATATTTTGACATTATAAAATAGAACAAACCAATATGGGCTGAACTCAGAAGCTCCCGACATGCAAAGCAGTGAAACACATCCTCTCTCGCCGGGCTACTTGCCAACCAAATTTAATTTAAATCCAACCAGTAGCTACCGAGAAATAAAGTACCACATACAAGCTGATCCTGGCCCTGGCCGAGCTCGGGTACCGAATATAGACATCTTAATTCCTTAGACGATGGGCTACTTGTCCACCATATTTCTTTCAGATCTGGCCTTAGTTACCGAGAAATAAAGTACCACGCACAAGGCGAACCGACCCCATAAAAGGTGAGCAAAAACCAGTGTGTCGATGGCCGACCTCGGCCACCAATATAATTTAGTAATATTTATTTTTGAGACGATAGGTACTTGCTCACCAAATGTAGTTTACGACTGGCCACTAATTACTGAGAAATAAAGTACCACGCACAGACATACACACATACACCTGGAGTGAAATATAAGCTCATGTATCCCGCACGCCGTAAGATAAAAA
Source organism: Thermobia domestica (assembly GCF_964235325.1). Classification (NCBI taxonomy): domain Eukaryota; kingdom Metazoa; phylum Arthropoda; class Insecta; order Zygentoma; family Lepismatidae; genus Thermobia; species Thermobia domestica. Next base: position 265,918,903 of record NC_137458.1, on the reverse strand, counting down.
AATACGTAACATGGAATATTTCGTTACGCACAAAATAAAAAATGGCAACCTTTTACAGGTTTCGTAGCAGCTATGCCTAAGCCTATGCTTACTTCTAGAAAGATAAATAATTTCTAAAATACTCATTCCAGATATTCTCTTGAATTTCCTGTGTTTGCTTTTAGGGTCGCCTGCGATACAATGTCGTGTCTCGAAAGTGTATACATTTCTATTAGAAGAGCACTGTCTCGTCTCCTGCCTTGTCACCAAAGTTTTGTATCAATTTATCTCCTAGACAACTTTATTTGATTCTGAAAAGCGAGATAAACACTTTTCTAATACTTATATAGATGGCAGAATTCACATTATAGAAATTAGTTTCTGTCAATGCAGTGGCGTATTTACGATTTTGTTTCGGGGGCTTTGCTAAGTTTTTGGGGGGGGCTTTGCCTGAAAATGTGAAAATTCAGCAAGATATTTCATATACTTTACTATAGTAAGTAAGGTTTCGAGGGAGGGCTTAAGCCCGGAAGCCTTCCCCCTAAATACGCCACTGTGTCAATGAAATTAAATGAAATCTTCAGTTTCTGCCAAGTTGAAAAGTTCAATTAACTTTTTCAAGTAGAGCTGTGCTGACCAGGCGGCCAGCTTAATATCTAACTCCGCAATCAACTTACAATGTCAACCATTTTGTGCTCTCATCAGTAATAGAACCTGAAACCACGTACTACCAAATAAGCTTTGAGACAAATGATTGCGCAGGGATATTGCATTCCTATGAAGACATTTTACATACACTGAACGCAAATTTTATACACATACAAAGCAGCATATTGAGAATTAGCAGAATTACTTTAAAAACACAATTTCTTCCCAATCAAAAAGGACTTTTAGGAGATAAAGGCTTTCAAAAAAATATCTACGAGCTACATACAAGAGGCTAAAATGAAATTAAATTTCTAGTTTTACTTTCCACCATTATGCTCTTTAAGCTAAAGGAAACAGAAGATTAATGAAGATGAATGATTATGAAGTAATTGGTAAATTGAGAATGTAGGAGGAAACAGAAGAACTCCGGAAAACCCACAAACACAGTATTGTCAATCATAAATTTGCGTGGCCGGAGATCGAACTAGAGCCCCTCGTACCAGAGGTGAGCGTTCTACCACTAAGCCACCGTTACCTCCAAAACTTATGACGAATAGGAACATTAAATCACTTCTGTTGCGGCAAGAGCAGCCAGCTGTCAATAGTGTAGATAGACAGGGTGAACGAATTTTCTTCCTGGTGGACGCAAGTTCCCTGGAACTCAAACTTCATGAAGAGTATCAAAAATAGAGGGGAAAGATTATACAGGGTTTCCAATATACAATGCAACCCGGAGTTTGGGATAGTAGAACTTTTGAACCTGAAGCGAAATACAAATAATGGTTATACCAAAATGAAGCGTTGTTCATGCATATATTTTTAAACTAGGAAGCAACGATTGAAGTACACTAGGAACCACACAGTGTTGCCAGATGTAACCGAAGGTGTAAATCAGTGTTTTTGCAAAACATGTAAATTGACTCACAACTCATACGTATGGATATTATATCGTTAATTTTCAGTTTGCTTATTTGGAGTAGATTGGAAACTATGGAGTAGAGAAAAAATAATTTTTCATTTACACCGATAACTAATTGGATGAGGGCTCTGTAAGGGGGAACTAGGAAAATCGTAGTTTTCATAAGTTAACACTCTGAATTGGCAACCCTGCTGATGTTTCAGTGCATCAAAAAGTGTGTTAATGATCTGTCTACATTATGCAATTCCTGAGAACAATGAAAAAGAAACTTTGAAATTATCATTAACACACCTTTTGGTATAACCATTATTTGTCTATCGCTTCAGGTTCAAAAGTTGTACTATCCGAAACTCCGGCTTGCATTGTATATTGGACACCCTGTATATATACCCAAAATATATATACAAAAATCACACTTGCCCTGAAAGAATATGGGATTGAGTGCTTGAAATATCTCTCCTTTGATGAAATTCTACATACACCACTGTATTGCATTATAATGTAATGTTAGTGTGTTCGGTGAGAAAACGTAAAGAAGCGGTTACGCGTGCTTTATAATAAGAAAACATAAGAATGCAGGAGAAACGCATGGGCGTCGATCCTGAAGAGACCGACAGGGTTAGGCTGAGGTATTTGTATTACAGTCTTCATTGATGTCTTATTAGACAATATCTGGCAAATTGAATGAGACCACCCAAAGTTATACAAATTCGACGCCACTGGAGAAAGTAGAATGTGTCAACCTGAAATGTATTTTGTAGTTCAAAGTTACTATCTTTATGGTAATCCAAGATATCTAACAGTTTCCGAATCTTTGTAGAAACTCTGTTATTACTCGTAGAAAAGCAATATGCCATGTATAATCTTTCTTGCGCAACGCTATACTGTCCTGGAAATGATACTGTTTACCAATGTTCTATCTAGACACGTTATGGGGAAGAAATTCCCCCACTAATATGAATAGAAGTACCCCAAATTTAGAAGCTACAGGTATGACACATAGGAGATGAATATGGTCTCTTCCATAAAGCCTTAGATTTCCTCCCCCCTCCTTCCCCGAAATCTAAAGACTGGACAAAGCACTGCATAAATAAGGAAATACGATTCTCCTTTGTTCTTCCATAAACAGGTAATTTAAAACTATGACTTGCAGTTTGTTGTAATTAAATTCATTTTCATAGACTGAGAGAATGGTTGGCGTACACAGATATACAATTCTTATTTATTTATTTTTTTTTCTAACCACAAAAGATATACAGTTTTTTCTTTCGGTTTTAATATCCCGATATAGCATGTGATGAAGCGGATATAATGTTTGCTGTTGGTTGTTTCCCATGTATTTAGTTTCCGATGGAAGATTCACACACACACACACAACACGGCGTCTTAAGTCTAAAAACAGCGCAATTTCTGTTAAATGCTGCACGCAAACTTTTTAAAAATACATCTCACAGAAGAAGAGTTTTGCTTAGGAAATATACACGAACAGAATACATGCAAAGTCTTTTTCATTTTTTTTGTTCTTTTATTTTAAAAAAAATCTGCACAGATGACCACGCATCACGCTTTCATGTGGACAGAGAGAATACGTCAACGAACAGACCGGACAAGACATGCACTGGGTTGCAAGACCAAATTTTCCAAGACTAACAGCCATCATAATTTTATGTTCAGCGTCATATTTACCTTGGCATGAGTGTAATAAACAAGAACCGCCTTCCACGATTTTATCCACCACTTATATGAGCGTATATATAGCAATGCATCTCTATTAGACTAGGTATATCAAGATGAGTGTGTGTAGACTAAGAAACAACATGTGGTATTTGGTAAGAGTGTTTGTTGCTTTACATAGTCTTCAACCAAGTTACTATTTTTTAAATTTTTTTATTCAGTGTGTTTATTGCTACTGTGTTTTAACTTTTGGCTACAGTTGTTAACCGAATAATTTCGAGCAAGAGTAAGAAGAAATTTCGGTGTTCAACAAAGATAAGATAAAGGGCCATTTCACTGTTTTCTGTTGACTAAAGTTAAACCATGTGTTTCCAGAAGGAGTGTTTCCAAGGACTTTTTTTTTGGGGGGGGGGGAGAATATGATCACCTAATACTGTTCAACCTAGTGCATTGGTTCCTAACCTGTGTAGCGTGCCCCCTTGGAGGCGTAAATGGCGAACAAGGGGCCCATACCACTGAGAGCAATGAAGTTCATACATATTTACAAAAATTACAAAGAATTTTTAAATGAAATAGGTACAAAACAAAACAACTATTAGGGGACACAAAGGCTCAGTGGCACAGTGCTCATCTCTGGTGGTAGGGGCCCCTGGTTCAACCCCAGGCAAAGTGAATTTGTGATAGATAACATCATATCTGAGTTTTTTCTCGGGGTTCTACCGTTTTCTTCCAGATTCTCACAAAGAAAAACGTATATGGCATAGTTAAAAACGTAGGTTACATGCGTAAATCCTAGCTTTTGATCGTAATGTATGACTATAGAAAAAATATGTAGCATTCTGCACCATATGGATAACTGAAAACGTATGTTTTATACGTACTTTCCGTATAAGTGTTCCGAATAAACGTACTTTGCGTACCAAAGAAAGAACTGTATGTGAGCGGTCGGGATCTCACATACAGATGTACGTATATAACATATAGCTGACGTATGTAACATACGTATAAGTATGTAATATACGGAAAACTGTTAGATGTCATACATTTTGCGGCGGTATAATGTAATATGTAAGCGGGAAAAGTATGTAACATAGGATAACGTATGCTTCGTACAGATTTCCGTAGTAAACGAAAGGTTCCTTATGTTTGTAAAATATACCGCTGTCCGGATAACGAATTTTTTTCAGTGCATCACCAATTCTTTCGCTATCACTTATGTTATAATCCGTCTCCTTTAGCCGGAAGGGACGTAAAAGTTTAAAGTTTCATTCCACTTTCCCAAAGTGGCTATAAGGTAAAACTGTGAATTTATGAAAAACAAAGGTGGTGAAAAATAATACTGCATTACAATGACATACAGAAGTCTTGCTGAAAATAAATATAAATTGGTGAGATTATTATAATTATTGAATATTTGAGAATTTAGAGAAGATACATCTGAAATCACAAAACGAGTCAGATAAAAAAAAAGCACATATGACAAACGAGCAAACAGGAGGGGAGTGTAAAGTATGAAGGGCTTACTAAGGGGCCACCAGGTAAGCAAGGTTGGGAACCACAGATCTAGTGCTTAAAGCAGTTTCCATCAAATGTTCTAGTCTCCTCAACTCGAGGGAATAATAATAATAATAATAATAATAATAATAATAATAATAATAATAATAATAATAATAATAATAATAATAATAATAATAATAATAATAATAATAGCTTTATTTTGAGTACTGCGAATAGCTTTTAAGCAAAAGTACTGCACTTTGTAAATTATCAAGTTAAGACTCTGTTCAGAAGGTAAGCTATCAAATTTCCAAGGTTCAATCTGATTGTTAGAAGAATAAGATTTAAATCAAAACAGTCAATTTCTTATTATATCGAACTATAATCAAACCTCTTAATATTTTAGAATAATTTGAGTAAAAACTAAAACGACTCAACTGTCTCTCTCTTTTGTGCAACCTCAATTTATATAAATACTTTTGACCTATATTACAAATACAAAATAACAGTATCAAACTCCAACAGTATCAAGGAACAAAATCACCTCACTTGTGAATATGGATTACTTACTGTTGTATAATGTTATATCGATCAATCCTCTATATGCTGGAGGCTACATGTTAAATTGATAAACAATAATTTAATTTATAAGCATCCGGCCATGAAATCAAGCTTGCGGACACATGCACTAAGTTGTTGTCAATGTCATGAAAATAGTATTTCGATATTAATTTTATGAGCACATATTAAAAATTTCCAACGGATGCTTGAGCTACGGAGCCAAGGCCATACCCATATAGTCGGCACCTATGGTGTACGGAATTGCTAATGTTCAATACTACATTCCTCTTTAGTTTTGGAACAAGAACACCACTAATGTGTTTTGAAATGAAATGTTATCTAGTTTAACGTCCCACGTTATGCACCAAGGCTAAGGGAGATGGTGATGATGAGAAATGAATGAAATGGTGAAATGAAGAAAGTAGGAGGAAACAGGAAAACCTCGAAAAAACCCACGCAGATGGTGTTTGCCCACCAAATAAACCTCACATGGCGAAACCTGGGATCGAACCAGGGACCCCATGAACCAAGGTGAACGCTCTACCGGTACTTGTACAAGACTCTTGGTTTTGGTCGTAGTCTTAGTCTTGCATGCAAGACTTTTGCCAAAACTGCAAGCCCAAGACTCTTGCGCTCAACACTAGAGAGCAGAAGGGACCTGTTATTAGCATAACCGGAAACAAGCATATCGAAGATTTATGTATGGAAGTTCGTTTGATGAACAGAACTCTATCAAAACGCAAACTGCAATTTTCTCTCACTCTCCCTAAAAAAGGTAACATGTTTGGTCTCAGGTCGTTTATTTATGTATGCTTGATAATCGTTCTTCGTTATACTCCGCGAATACGTGAACTCTTAAGCATACCAAAATTACATTATCTTATCTCATCTCCGAGATAGCTGTATTTCAGTACCACTCACTGGTCATAGCATAACCCTGATAGTCATCTTATACAAAAAAAATTAAGATATTTGTTCTGAAACTATGCACAGCGTTACGATACACCGCAACTGACTTAGTTGACGCGCAAATTGACTTTGGTGAAAGGACTGATTTCTATTTACAAACTTTGTCAGCAATGATAAGGCTATATAGGGCAAAATTTACTGTTTAAATGTAATTTGAACAATTGGCGAGTTCGCTGTTCTCTCACCAAGAATTAAACCCGGGATCTCGTGCATCGCGCCAGCCACTATTTTATTTTATTTTGGGAGGGATCCAAATTCAATATGAAGATAAATTATATAAAACTAAAAAAACATCCTTAAAATTAGACTACATTTAAAGGAGGTGAAGATTTAGGGAAGTAAGGGCTCCCTTAGGACTTCCTCTCCTGCGTACGTCCCTGGTATCTATATTCCAAACTCTGACAAGAACTACTTCTGTAACTACAGAATAAACAGTAACGCTGAAAAGGTCTAACAACAATCATTGCTTAACATTAGAAAGAGGCAGATCATCTATAGTTTCAACAATGTAGATTAGCGTTTGAAATCTTAAACTTTTGACCTGCGGTACACCTCCGTTTTGAAAGATAGAAATAATAAGAATTTTAGGAATGATCCAAAAATGCATCAAAATATTGCGATCTTGGCCAATAGTTAGCTTTGAATCAGGCGCCACAAAATTTTTGAACGGTCACTAAATCGACTTTTCGTAATAGTTTTCATAAGTAGAAGCTTTGCTTTGTTTACAATTAAACACAAATAATTTGTTGAACAAAACAATGTATTCAGATTTAAAAATTACATATATACAAAAAATTATATATATACAATTACATACAAATTTTCTTATTTTTTACGGGATAAGGACATCATACTAACAAGTAAAGTTCTCCAAGTGTCACACTCCGATTTGCGTGTAACTCCTGGAGTGAGTAAAGAAATCAAAAGTAGGACATACGTATTTTTTTATATAGGCCAACGTGGGGGATGAAGGGGATAGAGAGCCCTCTAAAGTGCGAATATAGCTCAATATGACACCTATTTTCAAGGCCATAACTAGCAACACACAACGTGGATGTGCTTGAAATTCCTGTAGTGAGTAAAGGAATCAAAAGTAAGGCATACGTGTTTTTTAAATCGACCAACGTGGGGGATGAAGGTGGTAAACACCTCCCTGAACTGTGAACATAGAGCAGTATGACTCCTTGTAGGAAGACCATAACTAGCAACGCACACTGTTTTGCTTGAAACTCCTGCACTCAATAGAGAAATCAAAAGTAGGAGATATGTGTTTTTTTTAATCGGCCAACGTGTGGGATCAAGGGGATAAACATCCGCCTAAACTGCAAACATACGAAATACTACACATGTTAAGAAGATCACAACTAGTTACACCGTTAGAGATACACATTGCTTAATGTTGGAAAACACCTATAAGTTTGGTTACTTTACGTGAAACAATATTGTGCGCCCGTTTAAATGCCCATAACCATGTTTTTTATTCCGTAAATGAAACGAGATTGTGCTCCTGACTTGCCTGGAGAGCCCAACGATGCATATTTACGTCGTGCAGTGGTAAATGTACACCTACGAAGGTTTGAAAGTTCTGCAATACCTCACGCAATTTGTCTTTGCGTATTCCACCTGAAGAGACTTCAACGGTACGACTGTTTTCTGGACGTCACTCTGTTGTAGTGTCGCATAATGGACTGTAATGACAATCTCTCTCGTTTTCCTCTCTTCCATAATTCAACTGCTTACCTCTTGTATTCCAAGTCCACAGACTTACCACTCATATCACCGCTGATCCTCGTAAATATCAACCACTTCTTCAGTCAGTGATGGCATTTGGTTCCATGACATCCTCATCCAAATCAAAGTGTACAGAAACGTCATCGTTGTATATTAGTATGGTTCTATCTGTAGCGTCATTGATCAATTTCCGGAAGCAGTTTGCAAGGTGTGTCACTGCCCTGTTTGGAGGTGGTTCTGGAATTTTTGCAATAGCAAAATAGGCTGCAAGTAGACGCATGACATTTAGTGGGTTTACCCCTTTTTAGGACATTATAGCTTTGACTTATTACGGTCAATAAACATAATGATAAGCATACCGTATTGTGCATATATATGTATATATATATATCGTTCAGCGCACGTCATCAATGATATATAAGACACATGGTATACGATTGACCCAGTGACCATTGTTTACTGATAACTTATCGGCACACTTGTACTTGAACATATTGCTCTGATAGACAATTTACTGTGGCGTGATTGTCTTTTTATTAATACGAGATAACATTCCACTTGTAATACGCTTATCAAGGATAAAACAAATTAAATCGGTATCCAATTGTGTTATGATTTGTTCGTAATTATCATTTAATTTCTAGTATCGTGTGATGTAACCATGCTCTAAACACTCAAAATATGGCTTTCTAAAACAGGAACAAACGACTGTTCAAACTTTAGTAACGAATTCCAATCTTACATTTCACCTTGGCCATATTTACAAGAGACCAATCTATTGTTTTTCTGAAATCTTTCTATAGCAATAGTTTTAAGACAATCAGACATGGGTATTTATCGTTCAAGAATTCATAGCACTTCTCACAGATGATGAGACAATATTCGTAATTGATTCGCCATTTGCCAGGCGTATCGACTACTTTTAGGATGTCTTGCCCTTATTGTTTCTATCTCTATGAATTTTAGCGAATCGACAGAGTGCGTTGCTCGTTATGGCTTTCCTACAAGGAGACATATTGTGAAATGTTCGCAGTTTGCGGGGATGTTAATCCCCTTCATCCCCCACGTTGACCGATATAAAAAAAGCACATATGTCCTACTTTTGATTCCTTTATTCATTCCAGGAGTTTCATGCAAATCGGAGTATGACACTTGGAAAACCTTGCTCGTGAATTAAGTGATAGTTTGGGTTTAGCTACTGCATGTAGTTCTCCAGATATTAGGCCTACAAGAAAATTTTTGATTGAAATATATTGGATCTTCTGATCCAATAAAATCTTCTATAAAATGTGAATTATTTTCAATTAATATCCCAATTTTCTGGCTGCACAGCAGTGGTTCCGTCGCGGTATATCGTTTGAAAATTGCTAATTTAAGTAGTGAAGTGTGTATTAGATAAGTGGGAGACCAGGGTTTGCGTTTCTGTTAGTGCAGAGCTCAAATGTTTGTTATTCGCCTTCGGAGTAATGTACATGTACTCTAATAATTTATAAAAAGATTCTTTTCTTTTGGTCCCTGTAACATTTCGTGCCGAGGATTTATCTGATTCCTGGTGGGGTGGCATGAACTAAGGAGCCTATGTTAAATTTTATGCCCAAGACTCACGTAATGTTGATACTGAAAACAAATGATAAGCTCGTAAAATACAATCTTTGTTCCAAGAATGGATTCAATTGAATTTGGTGATTAGAACAGGTTTTCTCTTATTTTGCATGAAGACATTTTTACGTAGGAGAAAGAATGAATGTTCGAGTAGAAGGAAATATTTACCCCTGTAACTATTCTGATCCATATAGCATTTCTCCTAGTACTTCCTTTCGAATTCATTTCTGCTTGTGACATACATCATGAATCGGAATGTAATTAACACAATTAGTTGCTTTTTCTGAAACTTTTAAGTATTTTCATTGGATTACAAATCTTTGAATTTAACGTCCCAGGATTAAGCCCTTTAGGATAAGGGAGACGATGATTAAAGCAAGTGATTAAGGATGGAAGAATTGGTGGAATGAGAAAGTGGGAGGAAACGGAAGTACCCTGAGGAAACCCACGAGCACGATGTTGTCTACCACAAACTTACCTGGCCGGGAATCGAACCAGGAACCCACGCTCTTCCACTGAGATCACCGTGCCCTCATTTGATTGGATTATTTCGTAATAGCTGTGATAAAGATTATAATCTTATGTTAGGTCCTAGCGAACGTAGTTCGAACACGATCATTTACATCGTTCCCATTAAAAGTAGCTTCAAAGCGCTATTATTATTCCATACATAATTATTTATAAACTTCAAACTGTTTCTCATAATTCAACATCGATTCATACAGTCTCATTATTTTTCTTTTTTCTTTTTCTTTTCTTTCTTTCTTTCTATTTTTTTTAAGTAGAGATGAATCCTTATGTGTCAACCCAACTAACTGAAATTTTATGATTTTTTGTATTCATTAAGATTAATGAAAAGCATGTCTTTACACTTATCAAAGTATTTACCATGTTTTTATTTCATACCATCCTTGGGGCACTTCAAAAAGAAACTTCCAGTTTGATTAAGTGAAGGAAATAATATAATGAGTGGCCAAAGGAAACTTCTTAATTCAATTTAGTGAAAATATCAATAGGTATTTTGTTAACCAAATTAGATGTGTTTAGTGTTTTAAAAAAACAAGAGCATGTTTATAGTATCAAATGGCGTAGATAGGTGCCTAAATTAAATATCAAACCTTGGCCTCATTTCGAATTGGTTTTCGTTTTTTACATAGGGAAATTCTTCTTGTGAAATTACCAGATTTGAATCACGTATCATCACATAATCAGGTTAATTATGTAATCAAGATAAATCAAGAAACAATCAAGATAAACTGTTATTATTTGGAACATTTCTTTGAATACTGCTATTATTGTTATTATTTCTAATGATGTTCAACTTATGAATGAAAAATAGCTTGTCACATTCGTCATTAAGAAAGAATTTTTTGATTATTGTTATATTCATTTTTAATCCATATTCACCCCTATATTCTTTTTTAAAATCTTCTTTTAACAGTTAATTAAAGCGCCGATTGTCACTTATAAAACTAATATTCTAGCATTAGGCAATCATTTTTATAAGCAGCATTTAGGCTTAGTTCTAATTTTTTGTACACATGTTTGAATGTAAGGAGCCTCAGGACAACTGAACGATTTCTCGTCATTAAGAACTTAACCTCCCCAGGGCTATGTCATCAATGTTAAATGCTTGACACGTTGTTACATATATTTCATGAATATTAATATGAAGGGAAGTGAATGCATAATGTTATTTATGTCTGACAATTTATCTCATTTGGATTTCATATATACAGCAGTAAGAATACATAGCTTACTAATAAACAGATCCAGTTTTCTTTTTAATAATCGGAAGTGTGATTATGATTGTTAATATCTTGTTCTCTGTATATTTTTATCTAGTAAATTATCTCTATGTATTTTTTATATATAATGGTCTAATGACCAAAGGCAAATTTTTAGGCTGTTCTGATCAATATTCTGTAGTTATTTAAAGAAGCTCAAGGTAGTATCAAGGAAAGCCAAGAGGCTAGAAATCTTGCAAGCTTACATTTGGGTATGTGATGAAAGAGAGTTTTAGCATTTAATTCAAGCTTGTTTTGCATAATTTTAACACTGTTCTATATGATCGTTGATCAGTATAAATCAATAGTGTTGTTTCTAGTAATGTTTCAAATTCTAATTATAAAAAAATATTATTTCCTATGAAGATCGTTTTTTAAATGTAAAAATACATTTTATATTATAACTAGGGTGTACGTGTAATATTTCCCTTCGTGAATTCCATTACTGCTAGACAATGATAATCCTTATTATTAGTTCTTCAATCCGTGTACTTAGGTTGTTACTTTCACAACTTCTCCGGGTGTTCTGCGGCCGGAAGGCAGGAATACTTTTCAAGAAACTCATGGCCCACTTCCACAAAAAATACAGTGAGGGTGATGAAATTTGTCCACATATTTCATAAACAAACAACTAATAATGTTGCTATACGCCTTTTTTCCCACGTACACTTTCGTTTGTGATTGACACATTTAACACTATCACAAATGACAGTGATGATTTCAGGGGATGGCAAGGGAGAAAATTGTTCTCCGGAGCTATGAAATTCTCTCCTGGGACATTTCTCCGATTGTCCTCAACCTGGATTATCAATATTTTCGCACTACTAATTTCAGCCTTTGTTTATTCAAATTCATCCCCAGGGATAATCTAAAATCATAATTGATCTAATTTGACTTGAAAAGTGGACTATAGGATAACTTCAAAATCTCAATGCGCATCATTATTCCTCTCTATAGACCATTGCCTATAGTGTTAGGTTTCCGCGCCAACCGGTATATATATATATATATATATATATATATAGAGAGAGAGAGAGAGAGTTAATTTTAGTTTGACCTCCCGTCCAGCAGCGAGGCTATATGAGACGCGGACTTACTGTTTAACGTGGAATCCGAACCACATGAGCTCCCGATGAGAATCGAACCCCAGCTCTCCCACGCCAATAGCTAGGGACCAGTGGTATTCCAGTGCTTGCGGACTTATTAATTTACTTTCAAATATGTGATTTTTTTTCTTATCACATCAACTTAACCATTGCCTAATCTGATGCAAAAACAGATCCTGCAATTTAACCTTCCTTGCTGTTAATTTCAGGGAAGCCTTGAACAAAATTTCTAGGTTTTTATCCTATGCTATAAAAATGAAACAGTGTTTAAACAGTCTTATAAGGTATTTTTATTGAGTAAATAGGTCAAATAGTGTTCAAAATGTGTTCCGCGTGTATCTAAAAAGCATCAATTCTCAAAACAATATTTCAGTAGGTCGTATCGGAACCACTACTTCTTGTTAAGGCTTAGCCCTGTGTAGTATGTTTGGAAATGCAGTGACCAAACTCCGAAAACCAAATTTCTTGTTTTAAATAAAAGAAAAAAACTTCGAATAAACATAGAATGAGAAACGTGTCCTTTCAGAGTTATAGATCAAGATTATCACGATCCAAAATGCTCTTTCATTGAAAACCCATGGGGCTTATCGCACAAGGTCAAGGAATTACACGGGAACTAGTATGCGCCGTATCAAAATATTTATATACTACAATCCAGGGGATGAAAATAAATGTGAGAAAGACAAAAGCCATGGTGATTGGAATGAATTGGTCGGTGTGAAATATAGAAATAAGAGGGGAGTAAATAGAACAAGTGGCTGGTTTTCGATATCTGAGTAGTACCATTAGTGATTATATGAAGTGCGAACGTGAAATAAGAGCAAGGAAACGAATAGTGAAAGAAGCCTTAAGGAGGAAGAAAAGTCAATTATATGGAACCCTGATCAATGCAATCTTTGAGTTTTACGTCCCACGGTCATAGGGTCTACCGCTTAGGCTAAAGGAGACGGTGATGATGAGAAATGAATGAAATGGTGGAATGAAGAGAGTAGGAGGAACCGGGAAACCTCCGAGAAAACCCACGAGCACGTTGTTTATCCACCACGAAGTCCACACGGCGCGAGCTGGGATCGAACCAGGAACCTCAAGGAGAGGAGGTGAACGCTCTACCACTGAGCCACCGCGCCCTCCGTCTCTGAATAAAGAGTTGAACAAAAGATTCATAAAATGCTTCAATTAAGAGTTTTCCTTGCTTTTATTTCACGTTCGCACTTCATATAATAGCTAATGGTACTACTCAGGACGAAAACTAGCCACTTGCTCTATTTTCTCCCCTCTTACTTCTATATTTGATACCGATCGATTCATTCTAATTACCACGGCTTTTGTCTTTCTCACACTTATTTTCATCCCTTGGATTGTAATGTATGAATATTTAGATACGGCGCATACTAATTCCCGTGTAGTTCCTTGCACCTCATACGGTAGGCCCCATGGGTTTTCAATGAAAGAGCATTTTGGATCGTTATAATCTTGATCTATAACTCTGAAAGGATACGTTTCTCGTTCTATTAGAGTATTGTACTGTTTGGGGGCAGAAACATGGACGTTACGCAAAAATGATTAAAAACAACTGGAAGCTTTAGAAATGTGGGTATAGAGAAGAATGAAGAGAAATAGATGGATCGAGCGGAAAACGAATGAAAGAGTGTTAGAAATGACGGTGGTTAAAAGAACAATTTTAGACATTATTAAGAAGAAGAAAAGAGACTGATTGAGACATTGGCTCAGAAGGAACTGTATCATGATGGGGTATGGTGGCAGAAAAGAGACGGAATGGATTGATGGATGATATCAAAGCAGAAAAATCATTCGTGAAGACGAAGAGATTAGCGGAAGATCGTGGAACATGGAAGGTTTTCAGTTGCGGCAAATAACCTGTCAATGGCAGAATATATGTGAAAAAAATGAAATGACATTTTTGAATTTTACGTCCCACGGTTATGCCGGTGAGGCTAAAGGAGATGGTGACTATGAGAAATGAATGAAATGGTGGAATGAGGAAAGTGGGAGGAAACGGGAGAACCCCGAGAAAACCCACGCACACGGTGTTTGTCCACCACAACGTTCACTTGGCGGCAGCAGGGTTTGAACCCGGGACCCCATGCACCAGAGGTGAACGCTCTACCACTGAGCCACCGCGGCTCCTCAGAATACATGTGATGATGATGATGATGAGCACCGGCCAAATGAATTATATAAAGTATGTTGGAGTACGGGGAAGAACTTTTAAGTACTAACCTAGCACTCGTTTCGCTGCTGGTATGATTCCCGAAATTTTGTTGCAGTAGTAGAATATATTTGGAAATAATCTTATATGAAACATTTTATCAAAAAAGAGAGCTAATAGGAAATCAACTTTGCTTCAAGGAGACCAGCCGAAAACTTACATTTATAAATAGAATATCTATGCTGATAACTGTAGCGGTCGGTACCGGTATTTCATGAATGGGATACGGATAGCCACCATTAAAGTCAATGTTACCCGTGAAGATGTTAACTGATTAACTTTATTAATAAACTCAATTGAAATAATAGCTTCCACTGTCTATTGCAAAAAAAAAAAAAAAAAAAAAGAAAAGAAAAGAAAAAAGAAAAAGAAAAAGAAAGAAAGAAAAAGAAAATCGAAACTTCGCTTTCGTTCGAGGCTTATTGTGTGGAATAACGAACGGATGAACGTAAAGTCTAACATTACAATACTATATTGCCTACTAGCGTCATCGTAATAACGCAGATTTCTAAACTTTTAGTGGGATCGAAGTGGCTTGGCTTAGTGGTAGAATACTGAACTCTGGCGCGTGGAGTCTCTGGTTCGATCTCAGCTTTCACCAAGGAGGCTTTATTGTGGACAAACATCGTGTGCGTGGGTTTTCTCAGGATTCTCCCGTTTCCTCCCACTTTTATTATTCCACCATTACTATCATCGTATCGTCACCGTTTCCAGGACACAAAACAGTATGTGTTTTATAAATTCTATAGATCATTTGGATACACTCAATCTCCTGTAGTTCCATAAGAATGTAATTTAGGGCCTTTACTTTCTATAATGTTCATTAATGACCTTTCTGATTGTATTAAAAACTCACATAAACTACTCTATGCAGGTGAGGAGACTTATAACAACACACGACTGTGTTAGCTTGCAGGAAGGTTAGGTTTATTCTAGACAGAGTAAACGAGTGGCGCAAGAGCAATTTGTTAAACATTAATACATATAAATGCAAAACCGTGTCCTTCACTAAGGAGCAGAATGTCTTTGAATTTCAGTATACGATAAATGGCAAGCAAATAAAGGGGGAACAACCTGTTAAAGATCTCGACGTAATATATGATAAACTATCGTTTGAGCATCATATAAATCAAATTGTAAAAGACGCAAACAGGTATCTTGGATTTGTTTTCAGAATGGGAATGGAGTTTTATAAGTTGAATGATATACTGCAATTATATTTTTCATTTGTTAGATCAAAATTAGAATACGCGTCTATTACATGGAACCCCCCACATGAAGAAAGACTCTATTATGATATCATAGAAAAAGTTCAAAATACATTTTTATGGTTTCTGGTATACAAGGTAACAGGTATCTTTCCCAGCTATGATAATAGTACTTCGCTTAATGAAAATTTTAACATAATGTCTCTCAGTCACAGAAGAGTGTTAACTGACATGATTTTCTTGTACAAAATATTAATTAACAAAGTAAATAGTAAGAATCTGATCTCTGTATTTCATCTCAGGATATGAACATACGAGTCGGCAATAGAAGTTTCTTTCATTTAAGAAATCTCTAACAAATGCAGTAAAACAATCACCAACGCGGAGGATGGGTGCACCCAACAAACTGAGTAAATGTAAAAATGTTCTGGATGTACATGGTATGAGTCAGGATAGATTTAGCAAATATATTACAGCTATTCTATGTAACTCTGATATGAGCATTGTAATTGGGTAGAATTACCTGTTGTATTCTTCTTAAACAAAATAAAAATGCTAATTCTCTTAGCCTCGTGCATAATCGTCAAATGATAAACTAAAAGAAAATATCTTTTTAGTAATAACATTGTAATCCTTTAACAAAACATATGCAGTTGTCATAGCTTCTTGATGAAGATATTATCTTGCAATAAGAAAACCCTTACTTTTGAATAGTGAAACTTAATAATTCTTGCCTTCAAGCTAAAGGCGTGTGCAACTGAAATATTGTTTTAGCAATTCTACCGCAAAATATTGCTATCATGACAACTATATCGATCATATTTCTTTTCTTTCGCTTCATTCTTGTCCCCATTGGAGGAACAGATGGACTCTGACGTAGATTTAAAAAGTGCGTCTACGCATAATATCCGTCAGTTCTAGTGCCTTGGGGAAGCTTTCACAATTATTAATGGATCCAACACAAACTAAGCATTTGTAATAATTCCTCGTAAATTTATTGTTTTTATTACATTGATTGCTATTAGCAAACATTAATCTTGTTTCGATTGGAACCATAAGTAATGGAGCCTATTGTTAGGAATTTGATTGATCCGATAAGTGCTTGTTTTCGGAAGATTTAACCGCTTGTTACTATTTGCATACAAACTGCCTCTCAGACTTGGTTTAATCTTCCAAGTCAAAATTGATTAAGTTTCTTGTCAAGGTTCCGTATGTTTATGTATAATATTGCTTTACATGGGGGATAACATTTGTATTAAAGACATTATCTTCCTGGTTAACTGCAAAAAATAAATCAGCGTTTGAACATGATTTGGTCGTTGTTTAACATGTCTAAAAGTGTCTTGAAGTGTTCTATCAGTGAACAGAAACGTCTCCAACGCCTCCGAACAGTGGATAATAGGAACTACTCTAAGAGTTCTCAAAATGAACCTAACTTTACATATTTACATGTTGTTTCTGACCATGTACCCATAGACACATATCAGAAGTTTAAGTACATTTTGGATACTTTTAAGGAAGTTTATATAATTGGAGCAGAGAAAACACATGTTTTTTTAAAGCATTAGTATTCGACGACGAGTAGGGGTATTGATTTTGAGCTACTCTTGGCAAACAGCTCAAACAATGCAGTTTCAGTTGCTATGGAACGTTGTAGCGTAGAGCATCGTGTATTTGCGGTCGAGCAGTTCTTTAGAAACAATGAATCTGTGGCCACGGTTCAACGTCTTTTCCGTCGACAGTTTAATGTCGAACGTCGAGGTACAATCCCAGATCGAAATACTATATTCCGATGGGTTGCAGCAGACCCGCAACTAGAGGGGGCCTGGTCCCCCCTAAACTTTTCGTGGCCCCTCCAAACCTCAATACAAAAAAAAACACAATTTACATATGTGTAGGAGAATTTTTGATGACTTGGCCCTCCTAACATATTCATGGGCCCTCCCAAACCTCTGTGGCTGGTTTCGGGCCTGGGTTGCAGCGTTCAGAAGTACCAATGACGCTCCAATACTCCATAGCGACTGAAACTGCGTTGTCTGAGCTGTCTTTCAACGATAGTTCAAAATAAATATCCCTACTCGTCGCCGACTATTATCGATTTAAAAAGCATGCGTTTCCTCTGCTCCATTCTGTATTAACCACTGTTAAGATACATTTCTCGTTTTGTACATTGATAGAACACTTTCAGGACATTTTTGAACATGTCAAACATATCAAAAATCGTTTCTAAACATGTGCAAAAAAAAAAAAAAAAATACTAATTTATTTTTTTGCAGTGAAAATTTACCTAATACAATTAGCTGTAATATTGTGTAATATATTCTATTTTTTCTCAGAATATAGGAGTGCCCGTGATATTTTTAACACTTACGTACTTGTATACATGGCGGTTATATTATGACCAACTCTTGAGAGCAAGTTGGAATGAAAACAACAATGTGGTACGGATAAATTGAGGTTTAATGCGGACGTCAGCATGGAGGCTATTTGTCCCCGTCACGAATGGTACGAATTAAGGGTTTTAATAAACGCTGTTCATTATATCTTGGGATTATATATATATACACGGGACAATGGTTCAATGTGGATGGCAGATACGTTAAGTTACTAATGGAAATTCCATAGGTATATTAAATTTATAATCTATATTTATAACTGAAAACTTCATAAGAAATCGATTATTAATATTGTGAATTCCAAATTTAACATACAAACAATGTTTTCGGAGGAGTGTTAATTGACGTATGCAAGTGACTACCTGTGCAATGAAACCGTACACAGTTCTCGTACAACTGATATCCGTAATCCTAATTCTTAACTTATTCTTCTACTCCAGCTCTTAATTCTCAGTTTGTCTTAACCTTTTTAGAAGAAAGTAACTACCTACACTGCAAAAAATACAGAAACTATTTTTTAGACACAGTAAGACACTGTACACATTACCGACACTCTTTGAACACATCCAGATGACACATATTATGTTGTCCTCACTTTGTTTTCGAACTATTTGCAGAGAAGAAGTGTTTTAAATATGCAATACTTGACTGTTTTTAGGGATGTAACGCTTTCGGACACACGAAGCTCACTTTATAAACACTATTTCATCAATTTCCCCTCAACATCTGTACTAAAAGTGTTTTAAAAGTTTGTTAATTTTTACAGTGTAGGTAGGTACCCTAATCCTGCTATTATGCTAGAATCAACCTTCATGCAGAACACTTAAGATACAAATCCATAGGAGATTCCTTGGGTTAATATTGTTTTGTACTACTTTTCGTTGAGCGTCATTGGAAGATACACATTT
Source organism: Thermobia domestica (assembly GCF_964235325.1). NCBI lineage: Eukaryota > Metazoa > Arthropoda > Insecta > Zygentoma > Lepismatidae > Thermobia > Thermobia domestica. The sequence goes on along the minus strand of NC_137458.1, from coordinate 265,899,688 downwards.
GGTTCTGTGTATTTCAGAATGTAACTCGCAATATACAGAGTGGCCCAAAAATAGGTATACAGTCCCGTACTGATCAGCTCACTGTAATTTATATCATTTCTTATTGTTATCAAACAGATAGACCTCGCTTCTTTATTATTTGTTCTTAACGTCCTTTTACTTAGATATAACTTAAACCCGGAACAGTCGAAGCAAATAAATCCATAAACTAGAATGTTATGCTTGATCAAAGCAGGGGTGTATACCTACTTTTGGGCCACCCTGTATATATTATTGTGTATTTTTATGAGGGTTTTATTGCCTGTGCAACAGTTAAACCGATTTTTTAAAATATTAATAATAGAATGACTCAAGTAGGCCTTAAAAGTTTGTAATGTTAGTAGTATTAAGCCCATTAATTTTTCACGATAACCCTTGAACAAAAACAAATTTTGAAGGGATACAGTGTCCTACCTCCGATGCATGGGATCCATGATCTCGAGCCAAGTAAGTTTGTGGTGGACAATATCGTGCCCGTGAGTTTTCTTGGGATATTCTCGTTTCCTCCCACTTTCTCATTACACTAATTCCTCTATCATTACTTGCCTTAATCATCGTCTCCTTTAGCTAAATTGCATAATCGTGGGACGTTAAACTTAAGGATTTCATTTTAACGTACACAAACATAGATACTTAAGCTGTATTGTTCTTTGTTGACGGGGCCGCGGTGGCTCAGTGGTAGAGCGTTCACCTCTGGTGTTTGGGATCCCGGGTTCGATCCCAGCCCCCGCCAAGTGAACTTTGTGGTGGACAAACACCGTGTGCGTGGGTTTTCTCGGAGTTCTCCCGTTCCCTCTCACTTTCTTCATTCCACCATTTCATTCATTAATCATCACCACAGTCTCCTTTAGACTAACCGGCATAACCATGGGACGTAAAAATGAAAGATTTCATTTCATTTTTTTTTCTTTGTTGACCTCTATCATCCTTTTTCGGCACTGACACTGTATGAGACATAGACCTTAGTTTAAGATGAAATTCGAACCTCCGTAATTCATTCAATACTCTCCTACAGGGAATCGAACCTGGGACCCCGTGGAACCAAAGTTGAAAACTAGTGCCATAGGACCAGCGGGGAGTACTATTTAAGCTGTGATCTATACTAATGTGTTCTTTTCTCTCCAATATTTATCTTTCCTTGCTATTTACAGATGATTGACTGTTATCAAGGCCTCGTCTGTTGATAATACAAAGCACATTGATTTCACAGATCAGAGATTAGAAACTAAAAATTATGGTAATATGTAAAAACGTTATAGCAGAAAACAAAGAAAAAGTAATAAAACAGACCGTTTAGAAAAACAGAAACGTATGACATAAGCCTATTATTTGACGAAAAATTAAACTTCTTCTTACTAGTTAACAAAGATAGGAACTTATTATTTAAAAAAAAGAGAGATAGATTACATTTGTAGATTTTGGATAATTACTTGCAGAAAATTACTTGATCAGGAAAACTGATATTTACAATGTAGTAATTGTTATCTCTTGTTCTAAACTTTAAATTTTTTAAAAATGAAATTGGATAATTTTATACGAATGTTCAATCCAGCAGAACCAAAGTAAAAGGTAATAAATAATGACTAGGAATACTGACCACAAATAATTTGAGCGTTGTATTTTTCATCAAAACAACCTAATATTATAATAGTCTTGAGTTCGCATAATAGCCATCTGTGATTATAGATAGCTGTGATCTGGTAGATGTTTTTTTCAAACTAATCTCAAGGATATTCGTTTTTTTTTATTAATATTAACTGTAGTAGTTACTTCATGGGTTGTAGTGTTTAAGAATTCTATTTATAATGCAAAACATCTGTCTGTGAGTAATGTTAACATGTATGCCTCAAAACATTTAAGAGTTACGAGTTGCAAAAACATCTAGGCAAAAGTATTTAGCTATTCTTATTACTTATTTTCAACACAAGATGCCTCAGTGTGTGATCAATGATAATTTCTAATAGATCACAATCAGGTTAATAGTTGTCAATAGCTGCGATACCTCCTATCTGTCTCCAAGAGATGTCGCTCTCCAAGAGATGTCGCTAGTGTTCAGGCAATTTGCAGATGAGTAGTGATGAGCAAATGCCAGATCAGGCGCCCATCCACGCGGTGGGTTCATATGATCCGCCCCCCCCTAACTTGACGTATATTTGTATACTTCTTTTGTAAAACTATGCTTATTTAGCAGAGAGTAGCTTAAAGACCTGATTTTACAATTCATGTCTACTCTTTCTTTCTTATAACACAATCTACAATTTATATCATTTTTTTCTGATAATTTAGGTGGAAGCAATTATTGTCTTTTCGGATACAAAACAACACGGTTCAATACTATACAGACAGTGTCTTGTAATATTGGACCCCCTAAATTGTTGATCCCTCCCAATAAAAATTTCTGGGTGCGTTCCTGTACCAGAACATCTTGGTTTTGGATTTGAGCCTTGATCTTCATCTTGCGCAGCCAATCTCTTGATCTTTTTCTTGCTTGCAAGACTCCTGCAAGTCTTGCTTTTAAGAAATCATCCTTTTCACAGCTAAATTTTATATTGAATTTAAGAGCTAATAGAAGCCACGCGTATCATTACCTGTCTAATTACGTTAGTACTAACAGAAATATAGGGTGGCCCAAAAGTAGATATACACCCCTGCATTGATCAAGTATAACATTCTAGTTTATAGATTGATTTGCTTCGACTGTTCCGGGCTTAAGTTATAAGTAAAAAGACGTTAAGAACAAATTATAAAGAAACTAGGTCTACCTGTTTGATAACAATAAGAAATGATATAAAATACAGTGAGCTGATCAGTACGGGGTCTCTATACCTACTTTTGGGCCACCCTGTATGTTTTTTAAATGTAATATTGTTCACTTTCATGGAAATATGGTAATGTACAGAATTACCCAAGTTTAATACTACATTTGATTTTAGTTTTAGAACAACTTTATCAACATATTTGTTTTTAATTTATCTTAGTCTCACAACCATTTTTCGTAGGATTTCATAGAATCTAACCACGGGGTATCGTAAATGAATTAAATGATGGCCAAAGTAAATCAGACACTGACAATATTTATAGAATTGTGTTCTTTGTCGTCTTTTAAACACCGTTCCAATTCATTGCCATCCTCCATGCTCTAGGCAAGTTCCAAAGAAAGCTCAAAGATACACGGAGATCGTATTAGACTGATACTCTTGTTTGCTTTTTGCTTGAGAGGATTCTTACCCACAAATCCAGGCAATTAACGATAATGAGATTAGTCATAGCTCGAGAGAGTTCTGGCAGGCACAAGTAAGCGCTCGCAAGTAAAATTACTTTCGGAGACAGGGGCGGATCCAGGGGGCGATCGGGACAATCGTCCCCCCAGAAGAGGAAAATTTCTTGTTTTATATACATAAATAATATCCTTCCCAGAGTTTAGAGCCCTTAAAAGTAGCATTATGACAACCCACCACCCTTCCAGAATTCGGTCCTGGATCCGCCCTTGTTTGGAGACTGTGGACCAATACTTTGCTGTGGAACGAATGTGCCAATTTCTGATTTTGAAGGCTTTCCGTGGTCAATATCTTACTTTAAAAAGCCTTTTATTCTTATTGTAAATTTAGTGTAACATTCAAAAAAAGAGCAGTAAAGAACAAGCACAGTATGAAATCTCCAGACTTGTATTGAGTGAAACGTGAAAGTCTGGAAAGTAATTATGTACGCCTATATTGCATAAAAAGGAAAAGAAGTCTTAGATTTGGTTGATATAGTATACACGTGTTAAATGGACTTTCTGAAGTGAGCACAAAGCAAAAATTATGTAGATTTTAAGTGCTAACTACTAATAGGAATAAATACTTACATTCCCTTCAATAAAAATATTTCCCCACCACGCTTTTGTAGTTTACAGTTACTGAAGGCAAGAAATTCATGTGAAAAATTTAACGATTCCCCCCCCCCCTTCCTTTTCACCTTCCAAGAAATATTCAGATAATAGGCTACATGTGCAAGAGTCTTGCAGTTTGGTCTTGGTCTTCGTCTCGATCTTCCAAGCAGGATTAAGATTCTTGTATTCACTCACTACAGACAAGCCAGGCCCGTAGCCAGTCCAAAAATGTATAGGGGGCGGTAGAAGTTAGAGGGGGTCCGATCCATTTATATTATAGTTCATTAGCAAGCCTACCGTGAAAATTTTAGTCGACCAGTAAAAATTTAAGGGGGTCCGGCCCTCCTAGACCCCTGTGGGTACGGGCCTGAGACGAGCCTAAGATGTGAGGGTAGTCATTAATAACATATAAACTTGCAACCCTTTTCTGGTAACTCTAAAATTCGAGACATATAATTGGAAATTCAAAAAGAAGTGTTTTCCGAATTTCTCTCTGGTTTCTTCTCTTACTTTCAAGTTTTTCTTCCTTGCTTATTATTTCTATATTCGCTTAATATTTGTTTATACCGAAATTCCCAGACTTCAGATTCCTCGCATGACTCTTCAAAAATAAATAAATGAAGTGAAAACTTATATATAGTTCTTGTTAATTGCAGGGAGGAACTAGTGTAATATGGGCATAATGCACCTAGAAACATTTTTGTTCTAATTATCTACCGAGTTCAAATTTAGCTTGGGCCGCGGTGGCTCAGCGGTAGAGCGTTCACCTCTGGTGCTCGGTGTCCCTGGTTCGATCTCAGCTCACAGCAAGTGGACTTTGTATGGACAAACACCGTATGCCTGGGTTTCCTCGGGGTTCTTCCGTGGAAGGACACTTTATTCATTCCACGATTTCATTCATTTCTCATCATCACCGTCTCCTTTAGCCTAGCCGACATAAGCGTGGGGCGTAAAAGTTGAAGATTTTATTTTTCATTTCACTTCATTCAGAACATCTCTGGTACGTGCGTGACAGTTGATACATCCGGGAGCACTCTCAGATTATGACTAATCTATGTTCAGTTACTCCTCAGATTATGGTGTACTACATTGGCAGTGTTTACTTAATAAATTCAATTCCTGCTTTTTATCTTATTAACATGTCTTTCTTTAATCTTTATTTCGTGCTCATTAGAGAACACTTACAACTGGGAAAACATTTTAGTTTGCATTTTGATTCTGCTGCATGATAGCATTTGATGCTGCAACTGATGCAACAATCGCGTGATGCAAATTCACTTCCTTAAAATGCAGTGTAATAACAAGTCTTCGTGACAAATATTATTCATGTAAAAAGCTCTGTTCAACGGAATGAGGTAGCAAGGTTACAAGATTCTAAGTAAAGATGACTAAATTAAATGCAGTTCCCATCTTTAGAGATTTTTACCGTAGTATAAAAGACATGAATATCACACTCTCGGAATTTCATTACCATTTGAATTTATTTCGTGTGAAATGAATTATGATTTACTTACACAAATATAAGCCACAGTAACACGCACAGAATTTAATTTCCATTGCTGAAGGATATAAAATGTTATCATTCATGTTTTATGGTCGTAATCATCAGTTTTGCAACGTTTGCTATAAAGTGATATGTTTGGTTGTTATCATTATGAAAGATAAGAAATGAAAGCTAAATGAAAGCTAAACTAGATGTGATGAAAGGTAAATTAAAACTAAACTCTCTTGTATAGCTCTGCCAACTGCTCCTATTTAATCGGGATTGTACTTTTCTTTTCTAAAATTGTCCTATCAAGGCTTTAATAGAAACTTCTAGATCTAGGAGTTTCTATTAAAGCCTTTTCGGGATGACCGAAAATGAAAGGTTACAAAGCATATAACGTATTCACTTATTCACTGTAATTTTTGTGTTATTCCCTGTAACTTTTGTTTTATTCCCTGTAACTTTTGTGTTATTCCCTGTAACTTTTGTGTTATTCTCTGTAACTTTTATGTTATTCACTGTAACTTTTGTGTTATTCACTGTAGCTTTTGTGTTATTCCCTGTAACTTTTGTGTTATTCCCTGTAACTTTTGTGTTATTCCCTGTAACTTTTGTGTTATTCCCTGTAACTTTTGTGTTATTCCCTGTAACTTTTGTGTTATTCTCTGTAACTTTTATGTTATTCACTGTAACTTTTGTGTTATTCACTGTAGCTTTTGTGTTATTCCCTGTAACTTTTGTGTTATTCCCTGTAGCTTTTGTGTTATTCCCTGTAACTTAACGAAAATTTACTTATACGTATTAGTCTTGTAGCAAGTGTGAGAGCTTTAGATACTGATCATGTATACCCAAGAAGCGGACACTTAAAATGGTGACTTATCTTGGAAAATTGTTCAAGAGTGGAAGTGAGGTCAATGGTGCTATTTCTGTGGGTCAAAAACACTACATCTCCTGACATTCATGAGCAGATTATGGAAAGGTATAGGGAGGCCTAAATCTCAAGGCGACTTGTAGTGAAGTGATGTTGTGCCCTCAACAGAGGACGGACGAGTATTGTTAATAACAACCCTGGACACAGTGACAGACCCATTACCTAAATCAATGACGTGAACTTTCTCGTGTGGTTGAGTATATTCATGTAAACAGAACAACATTATGCTCAATATCAGCTGAGCTAGGAAGACCATGTGGTTTTGTGCAAAACGTTGTGGTTAATATCTTTAAGTATAGAAAAGTGTGTGCGAAATAGTGTCATAGACACTATCCGAGAACCATAGGACAGCCAGGATGGCGACGTCGCTGAATATCCTGCAGCGTTATGCAGCGGAGGGGAACAATTTTCTTCAACGGGTAGTGGCGAGTGATGAAACAATATTGTATTTGTTTACTCCATCACGGAAGCAGGCATGCATGAGTGGAACCGTGCCTCTTCTCCAAGGATGAAGAAATTCAAAGTAGTTGCTTCAGCCGGGAAAGTTTTGTGCACTTCTATTCTGGGAATATCATATGTGCTACTGATTGGTGAGAAACTATGAATGCTAAAATGTGTTGCAGGACACTTCTAAGAGTTGCGGGATGCCATTAGACGAAAACGTCCTGGTCTCTTCCGCTGTAGTGTGGTTCTTCTGAATAATAAGGCCTGACCTAACCCCCAGTGATTTTCACCTTTTTCCTGTTCTAAAGCAGAACATGGCTCTCTACCATTTCCCGACATGTGATGATTTCAAAATCGTAGCCTCATGGTGACTACGAAAACTTCACGCGGATCTCGGAACAACCGGCATGAAAAGCTTCACCTACCATTGTGAGCAGATTTTTGAACAAAAGAGGTGATTACATTGAAAACTAGTGTTGATCTTCTATCTTTGTCTCACACATAAGTCAAATATTCTTTGTAACCTTTTCCCCGATCATTTCTCGTATTTACTGTAGTTAATAAAGCTATACCATATGCGTAAATAATTGTTTTATGTGATACATTATGAGTACACGTGAATTAAGGTGTGTGTGTATTCTCGATTATGGTTATGTGTCGACATTTTGCTCCCCTTGGAAAAAAATTCCGCGGGCGTCGCTGATGACGACCATTTGTGTATCTGCAGCGTACAGGTAAACGGGAAAAACCAGTGTGTGTTCGTACGCGCCATACAGAATTTACACGTAGCATTCTGTATGTGTTGTGGCAAGAAAAAAGTACACATCCCGCTCGCTTGCGATCTTCTTTGAGGGAAATATGACTAGTGCGTCTTTTATTCGTGATGTTGTCAGTCTTGTTCTCTGACTGTACGTGGACACTTTGCGGAACATATCTTCCAGCAAGGTAGCATACATCCTCATACACCTATGTGCTCTACTCGATGTATGCTTCTTACCCTGCCCTGGTAGGTCTTCGTAGGATATGTGGAATACGGCGGGACGGAAGCTGATAGCCTTCCTCGAGCCATGCCGAGATCTGAAATGAGTGTGGAATACTATGCACCATCAGACACGCGTCTCCGTTTTTGGCTACTTTCCCGAACAGGTACTTGTGTGGACGCTTGGTGTAGTTACACCTGGTTTTAAAGCGAGTATTCTTTTAGAACAGCCTGAATAATGTTACACCAGGGGGCCAGTCACAAAGGGTCTCTCCAGAACTCCCCTGAAAATAACTTTCTTACTCTTTTTAAATAGTATGCGTGTGTTTTGTCTGCACTAGTGACGCACTCACGAGGTATCCATCCAGTCCGGATCCCTGACTCGACAGACATTTGTAACGCTTGGATTTCAAGTGGTCTAAGTCCAAAATTGAAATTTTCCAAGAGAGCAATTTAAAGTTCAACACCACATGAACAATTTATATTTCTGTTATATTGGAAACCAAAACCATAACTATGTTGTTTGTGGCCTTAAATTTACTATTTACAAAAATCTTTAAAGAAAGATACATATATATAGAAGTGAATGAAGGCATTAGCCCATTTTAGATTTTTTTTTTTTTTTTGTAACTTTGGCTACTTGGCATTCAAGCGGTCAATTTGTACTCATTCTTAAATTATACTTGCTTTAACAGAGAAAAGATTGGTGTAACTTAAAGATGTGGTCTTACATTACATTTGCACTCTTTCTCTTCTTATGGAAACTATCTAGTTCCATATTTTTTTTCTGAGAATATCTGTAAGTGGAAGTACTCAAAAATTATTTATCGTTTTCTTCCGAGTGTAGAGTAACATCAGTTGGATACTCCATAGACATAGTGCCAGGGATACACTCGTAGGTTCACCTGATCCAAACCTCCTCCAGTCTTTCGAATTTGGATTTTCATCAGCAAAATTTGGTGTGTGTCTGTGCATGTATTACACTATCATGGAAATACTTCACCTTGGAAAATTGAAAATTCATTTATGACAGCTTGGTTTAAAATAATTTTAACTTTATAAATGCGACATATTTAGATATTTCTCTCTTTCTTCAAGAGCAATATGCTTTCTCTTCCCTCTCTAATTCCGCCATCACTGCCTCAGCGTTACTATTTCTTATTTTACCTCAATAAGCCTCAGCCTCAGCATGACATTGAGTGTGAGTACGTTTGCAGCTTGGAGTGATGCAATTGAAGTGAGCTATGATTTTTTTTTTGATACACCGTATAACATGTTCAGAAAGTACCATGGACGCAATGATCGGATCACCATTACCTGCCATTACCTTCTTTAAGTGTATTAATTTCCGATCAGATCTGGTTATTCTTAAATACATTTCTGTCAGTATATTTTGGGCACGGTGGCTCAGTAATAGAATGCTCACTTCTGGTGCAAGGGGTCCCTAGTACGATCGTAGGTCATGTGAATTATGGTGAGTAACATAGTATCGGTAAGTTTTCTTCGGGTTCTCCCTTTCCTCTGATATTCTAATTTCACTACTTCTTTCGTAATTATTTCTTTCCATTAAATATTCGTTTTCTTTAGCCTAAAGAGTATAACCGTGGAACGTTATATTAAATATTTCAGTTTTTAAATGAGAGTGTACTCCTTTGTATTCGTTCAACTGTACTAACCTTTCATTTTTTAAAAGTAAAGCAGAGAAACATTAGCTTTTACCCCATATTTTTGTAGTCTTTAAGATCATAAATATTTGTTTCGAATATTTACCTAAAACAAGAAAAAACTGAGCTGTATTCATAATAGAAAAAGTACTAATCAAGTTGAAGACTGTGAATTCTCAGTTCGATTGATAACTTGTATTTAGGTAATAATAAAATTAATAGTAATAATAATAGGTAATAATAGTAGTATTCTGTCTATGTGGTAAAAGTCCATGAAAGTTATTCTAGCAGCAGAGATAGTAGGCCCAACAGTAGGGAACGGTAAAGTATCCAACTGCTAACGTTTGGCTGCTTTGGCAATCATTTGCCAACCAACTAAATTGCCAACGTAATCCCTACAAAAGGAGTAAGATAGATGATTGGGAATACGAGGTCGAAATTGTTGGATAAATGATGGCAGATTGATGATTGACCAACATACTCTTTAATTTATGCTGGATAAATGACGGCAAATTGTTGATTGGCCAACATACAGTTTAAACTACGTTGAATAAATGATGGCAGATTGTTGATTGGCCAAACGTACACTTTAATCTATGTTGGGTAAATGACAGCAAATTGGTTAATCAAAAATAAACTTTAAACAACATTGGGCCAAAGCACATTTTAAGTGTATTTTAACCACTAGCACTCCCAATAATATGCCGATCATTGTTTCACGTTGGGCCTACGAAGTGTATTGCTAAGGCAATTAAACTTAACTAATTGAATGTTGATTTCTGATACTCTTTCTAAAACTCATATAACTTATTACTTCTTTTGCAGATAACTCTATTGGCGACAGTATCACAAGGATTTGCATTTCCACAAGGTCTTTTGGCTACGCAGCAGAGATCAGAAGTGAGAGATGCGTTTGGTAACCAAGAAACTTCCTATTCATATCAAACACCGAGTCACTGGGTATCACTAAGAAGAATAGACCCAGCACATCCTCATCATAAGCATCATCATCATCATCATAACCATAAACGTTTCCAGCCATACGCCAAAGACCATTATGATCTCATTTTCTCGAAGGGCAACCAGTTTAATCAAGGCAGTGTAATCACATGGACACCAGAAGTTCTTGGAAGTGTCCAGCAAGCAGAAATCGCACAAGTTGATCCAGTGTTTTTGCAGATACAACCAAACGCATTGGAAAACGCTCCGACCCAATCTTCTATTAACATAGACGCTTTAACCAATACAGATGCTTTCACGAATGTAGGTGCTTTAACTAATGTAGACGCTTTTACCAATGCGGGAGCTTTATCTAATTTGGACGCTTTAACCAATGCAGGAACATTAACTAATGTGGATGCTTTAACCAACGCGGGTGCTTTTACTAATGTAGACACCTTAACGAATGTGGACGCTTTAACCAACGTAGATACTAAAGCCCTGTTTCATCCTGGAGATTTTATAGGCAACCAACAACCTGTAACGCCACAACCTCCTCCAGAAGGAACTGTGTACACAGATAAAACTTTGTTACAGCATGAAAATGCTGCCACTTTACTTGGAGTACAAACAGAACCAACAGTATTGCCTGGTAACCCATCTCTATGGGACTTAGACACAAAGCTAGCGTTAGAGTCACTTTTCCATCATGGACAGTTGGGATCAGTTTATAATATAGGTTATATCCCCAACACTAACAATCATCATGGTCCTTGGTGTTTTAAAGACGTATTGACAAGGTGATTTCACTGTGGAGATGAATATTGTCAAATGCTCAATGTTTGATACTTGTAAGAGTGCATTTATAATTTTAAAGTTTGTAAGTACCAATACTAAGTACGTATATTGCCGTGCCGTGTTCCCCGTAACTTTTAAACGATTAAATTAAATTTTTCGCTTATAGTTGTTATAATTTAGCTGACAGCAGAATTATATATTATTTAATTTATATGCAACTTAATTTCGTAATAGTGTTTTTCCTAAAAATTGTGTTGGTAAAATGTGGCACAAATAGGATACTTAATCTGAAACTGTCTTCTTGAAGTTCGCTTCTTTGTAGAAAATATAATTTTACAAGTGGGAAGATAAATAAAATATAAATATCAGCTTGGAAATTGACAAGTGAATTGTATAGTTATTTTGAACCACAGAGATACCTTAAGTTATTTTTGAGTTGTTGTTTTTTTTTTTTTTTTTTTTTTAAGAACAGTATTAAAAGAAAGCAAATACACGATATATACAAGTGAATTAGTGATGAACAAACTGGTAGATGGAACGAAATAATCGCGAAAAATCCCACTGTAACAACTTTGTCGATCACTAAGCTCATCATACGATCTGGTTGACTCAATAAGCGTCTATTCCACGTGATCGTTTAGTACTATCATTCTGCTACTCAAAAAAATGGTTCAGTAGTTAGGATATTTTGGAGTAACTACATATGAAGCAAAAAAGAAAACATTAGATTTGTTATTTCACAATCTCACCAGTGTGTCTTGCGACGTCCCATTCCTCAAAAATAAATAAATAAATAATAATAAAAAAAAATAAATCGTGGTTCAGCGCTTGAGAAAATTTATTTTCAAACAAGAACAACTTCCCATTTTGTGCTAAATTATTACAAATACGTTTCACTACCCTCGTTTGTATCCGTTTATTATTTTAATTTATAAAAACTGTGCTGGAAATTATTGAACTCTTGTATTCAACCACTATCGAAGGCCATTACTATAAAGTAGAGTGTGTAAGTAGTAATTTAGCTAAAAATAAAATTAGTACAAATGATAAGAAATGCATACTTCCGTCAACCACCATCATTTAATTATGCGTACTAGAAACATGAGTCAGCATTTCATCAATATTAACTGCCATTGACTTAACAATTAGTAACATGGGCGCCTGAAGAAAATTTTCTAGGAGGGGCTCAAATCCCAGGTTGCTATATTACGTTTGGTATTGTTTTTATTTATATTAAGAAAATCTTAAGAAATTTAATATATTTAATATATTTTCGTGAGCCAGGGGGGCTCGGGCCCCACCTTGCCCTCCCCTTCGGGCGCCCATGATTAGTACGGTTCATTTTGAGGAGAACCTGTTTGAGGTGAAATTAAGTTTTGCTGAAGTAGAAGTAGTATTTGCATTTTCAGCTGTTTTCGGCGCAGCTAAGACTTGAAAATACTTTTAAAGCTAATTGTAGGCAGTGGTGTCTCTTAAGGGAAGTCGCTTTGAAATAAATCTAACTTTTATCGCTATAATTTACGGGAAGAAAACGCACTTCGTGTACTAATTCTTCAGTTTACAGTAAATAGTGCTTCGTACAAGCTTTCTTCCCTTACTTGCCAGCAATAAGATTTTTCTTACCAATGTGAGTTCCCTCAAGTGCCACCACTGGTTGTGGTTTATACACGACAATACATTATTGTTTAAATTTGACTTGAAAACAAATCTAATGGTATTATACTCATCAGATCACTTGCGTTTGTGAAACGTACTAACATCTGTATGTACAATATATCAATGTGCTGGGAAAATTCCTGTGTAATGGCTGGGAGTGATAATTTTGATTAATATCTTAAGTTCTTCATTTAATAACAAACCATTCTTTTCTCTTCTTCTTCAGAAATGATTGCTTTCTTATAGACAAAGCATTGTTCTCATATTAATGCTAATATATCTAATAACATAATAGTAAAAGATGAATTATATTATGCTTTATAGCGTGTCACATTCGCACAATATTCCGAATGGTAAACTTTTATGCATTATCATATAATTTAACTGGTTTATTCATTTTACACATTTTTTTAAACTGTCATCAGAACTTTTAATGAAGTTTATGAAAGGAAGGTTGTGTGACTGACTATTAAAGCTAAACCAATTATTGTATTACTTTCATTTGTAGAAGAAAAGAAAAAAATCTAATTAGTACCTTGTTTGTGATTATCACTCGTATAACGTACAATAATTGTAATATTCCTAATTATTGTTTATAAATTTAGGTAATTGATGTTTTCAAAAAATGTAATTTTGTGCTGTGTTTGAGTGTGATTAATTTTAATAAACGCTAAGAAAAACTGTTTGGCTTAACTTTATTTGTTAATTTACTGAAGTGGGTGTTTTTCGTACAGGGAGAAGGTAGGTTATCCTGCGATTACCCAAAAATGGGAGGTTATCCTAGGGGTTAATGGAAAGGATTTGAACCTCTTCCTTCTTTAGGAAGCGCATTTCAGTGAAAGTGTATTGATATAAATCCGTACGATAACCTATTTTTGGCATAAATGTTTGAAGCGCCTTACCTACTTAGGATAAGTTGTTCAATTACAATAACGTGATGAAAATTCAGCTTGAGGTAGATACTATATTCCAGAATTGATTTCAAATGGAAAAAAACTTTTTCTAGTGATGTGTTCACTAACAATTTGGACTATGGACTTTGGACTTTTTATTTTTCACGCCTTTCCACTCCCATAACGATGGGGGCTGAACTTCGACTTAAAAAGACATCAGGAGCGTTACTATTCATCTTAGAGACCCGAAAACTAGAGATCGGATACTAATACCGGTCGTTTTCAATTACTTTTACATGCCACTTCTTTCCGCCTTAGCCCGCCCCCTCACACTTTCTCATACCAATGCCGTTGGGGAATGAACTTGAACTTAACGGCTGACAGTATTTACACCATAATTATGTGTATGATCTCGCATAACTTCGAGGTACGTGCACCAATTTTGTTCATTTACTTATATTTGAAAGAATATACTTTCCTGGTAGTTTCACATACATTTCATTAGGACCTCATAGTAGTCTTCGGAGCTAGATTATAAAACTCTTTAACGGTTGACAATGCTAATATCTTAATTAACCTATTTTATTGTGTGCATGTTCACGCATAACTTTAACATAGATGTACTGATTATTCCTTTTTTTTTAAAGGAGTATATCTTCTCTTTGATACATTCGCCTTTCTTGCAGGTTTCGTATAAATTTTTATCAGGACTCGATGACAATCTTTGGAGTTAAAAGCTATTGTTCCGTAACCCGTCTTGGAGGTCCAGGATTCGACACTATGACAGTCCTCAACAGCTGATAGTGTTAATACCATGAATATGTTTACATATAATATTGTAACGCGTGAACGAACTTATACAAATATATTTGATCACATATATTTCGTAGTTCGACCCATTACTGGAGTAACGCAAAATTGGAAACGTTAAGCAAACTTAAAAGAAAAATAACCGACTTCAAAAACATACTAAAAAGCAGAAAATTGAAACTTAAAAAAGAAAATAACCGACGTCAATAAAAACACAAAAAGCAGAAAATAATAATATTGAAATAAAACATTTAAAAACAGAAAATAATTCATTACTATTGTCTACAAAAAAATTGAAATATATATCAAGTCAATGCCTCATGAAATTACCATCGAAGCTTTATAAAACTAAACTAAACTAACTATATGGCCTATGGAACCCGGAGGTTTAATGCCACGTCCAGAAAAGCTCTCCATTGACTTCTATCCTTAGCTAACTGGATCCAGTTTCTACTTTGTTTTCCTATCTCTGCGAGATCCATCTTAATATTGTTATCCATCTGTACCTAGGTCTTCTTAATAGTTGTTTTCCAATTTTTATGTTGCTGAGGTTGTGCCAAGTTATCAGTCCTGGTCCGAGGCTTCTGTGAATGTTCTGTCTTTTTTTACAGGATGAGGTTGTTAGCCTCACGCCAAACTCCCAAGCCGAGGACCAATCGAAACTTTATGTTAAGCACTAAGTTGTGTGGCTTGGTAACTACTTCAGATTTTTTTAAATAGTTAATAGTCATTATTTCTTTTTGCTTTTAGGTGCTTTATTATTATCTGCAGTTTAGCGCTTTTGTTGAAGTCGGTTAATAAATATATGTTGAAGTTTTTGTTTATTACTCCAGGTCATGCACTGTACCAATATTTACCATTTATTAGTACCAATCTTTTTGACTGATTTGCATAAAGTTTCGAAAATTAATTAAAATACTTCCATTTCCATATAATAATTTAAGAAGGAATAAGTTGCTCTAGATAACAAGTGTCCCTAGATAATAAGTATTAAGTTGACATTGATGAATTACAATGTTGGCATTTAGAAAAAAAACACACACACAGAAACTTCTACCACTATTTATGTTATGTTCTCCAGATTACTATGCATGTAAAAAATATCTTTATTGCTAAACCTTACGGATTCTTTATAGGAGAATATAAAATGGGTGCAGAACATAAGTTAGCTTTTGTTTACTTTATGTTCTCCTCATATCAGTTATGTGACGATGAAATTTATACAAAAATAATTTTTGTAGAAAAACATTTGAAGCCTTAACCACTTTATACGTTGAACAGGGAAATATAACCAAGACAGAGGCTGTAGTATGGGTTGAAAATCGAATTCCATCACTAATTTTTTGTAATAAAATAGTTTTCGTCTAAATATACCTCTTGTATATGGGTGCTTTTATAAGTATAAAATCATCGTAAGTACAGGTTACATGTTGCTAATTAAGAAGCAAAATCTCAGAAGAACCTTTCTGATTGACATTAGGCTACATACTAAAGTTATAATTTATATCGGAGGAATATTTTTAAGGTGTACAAGTGGCTGAATGCCTAATGAATCCACAGTTACATAATTTTCATACAAGCCTACGTGTTATTCTAATCCTAACTCACAACTTGAATCCTCTATTCCACTCTTAATTTTCAGTTTTCCATAAATGTTTTTGAACCACAGGGAAAAGAATTGACCATTTCGCTCTTGCTCTGCTGGCTTAATAGTCCCACCTAGCTACATTAGGGTAAAGGGCTAGAACTTACCTTCGGAGAGATGACAGACATCTGTTGTTTTCAGCAAATATATCCGTTTTGATATAGAAGCTATGGATAAAATCTAAAATTTTATCTCTACAAGATGAGGGAACAAACCTTACCCTAATGTTTCAATTCTTGTGTGATCTCCCTCAACAGCCGCCACTGACTAAAAACCTTAATAAATTGAAAGGCAAATATATCCGTTTTGATATAGAAGCTATGGATAAAATCTAAAATTTTATCTCTACAAGATGAGGGAACAAACCTTACCCTAATGTTTCAATTCTTGTGTGATCTCCCTCAACAGCTGCCACTGACTAAAAACCTTAATAAATTGAAAGCTGTTACGTTACATTTTTTGAAACGTTGCATTCTGGCGGTTCATGCAGGTGTTATAAGTAAATCATGCTACGTAACACATTATTTAGTGAATCCACGTCTGAGTGCAGACATTTAGAAACTATGAAGGCGGTATGTTAACGGACATAGTTATGAAAGTCAATTTTCCCGAAATGTACAATTTGTTACATACCACCTTCATCCTCTAACCGCTTCAATTGTAGTTGTATCCCCTTGTATTTCTTTCACAGCTTTTCTAGCTGGTCTAGTTGCAGGCGCTTATGACTTTGGAGCACAAGATTCCAGGTGGGAAAGCATCAAATATACTGGAGTAATTCATATCCTACTTTCATCAGAAGGTCTCCCCTTTTATGGCCTTGCTGTTGACAAAGAACCTAACTAAATACAGTACAAATCAATTAATTAGTCAATCCACCTTACTTTCAATTACGTCCTTCATATTTTACTATCCCGTATTATAACCAGTTTCCCACCTATAATATTATGGTGAATCTATCGACTCTGATCGATTGTACAAAAATAAATACATTTTAAAAAGTTCTCATGAGTTTTGCCGCAATAGGGTAAAAGGATAAGCAATATAGAGGAAATTCAAAGCAAAAATTACAAAGCGCCTTTCTCAGCTCGTGGCCGAGAATGCGATGCATATAACCATCGGCAAATGGGAAGGCAGTTAACAGATCAACTCTGTTACTGTCCGTTACTAGCAGCTGAAGGTAAATAACGTTTATGGATCTTGTTTCTCTTAAGAAGGAGCAGGAGTGGATACAGCTAGTATGAATTAAGAGCTTTGTTTTAGCATTAAGGGGAAACACTTTTTATTGTAATATAATATCACCGACAATTCGAAACCTTGGAAATAATTCATTCATCTTCAACAACAAATAAATAAATAAATAAATAATATATCAACAACCTAAGATATTGTTCTAAAATTACCACTAGGTGAATGTTCAATATTAGTAACCATCTTCAATCTATTACCGGTAATGCTTTTCTTACAGTGGGTAAAATGGCGATGTTGCAAGCTTCTGAAAATAATATCGCCACTTATAAATTCCAGGATGTGCAAAATAGAAACGTACATTTGTGTGGTAGGTTTTCAAACCAGTATTAGAAGAGGACATTATCGGAAACACAATGGACAAGTTTACAGCAAATAAAAATACACAATAAACCATTAACTTAGTGAAGATACAATACATAGAGTGGAGAAAAACAAATAAGAAGAAATAGCGGTCTGTTTCTTTCACTTACAAATCCAACTTAAAATAAACAAGATAGGCAACCCTCTAAACGTAGTCAGAACAGCAAATGTCTTTTCGCAGGTACTACTACATAGCGCGAGTCTTTGGACTTTAACTTCTCTACGTGGCTTTTCTCCTACGCCTGTATAGGTTGATGCAAGTTAAATGGATGCAGCAGAGAAATAATGTTCAAGGTTTCGCGAGACCCTTTGCTTTCTGTCTTTCATATGGAAGCATTAAAAAAAAAAAAAGCTCAGAATAAACTATAGGAAATTTTAAGTTCAGAATCTTTAAATTACAAAATTTTAAGTTACTAATTTAGGCTTAATGGCTTAATACATATAAAATTCTAAAGGGTAGACGCTGTCTACCTTGTCTCCCCTCAGGCCTCGCCACTGCCTATTACTCCGAAAGGAAGCATTTGTGCGCCCAGGTTGGTCTATACTTTTCGTCTTATCTTAGTGTCAGGAATCGCCTCCCAAATGTTGTCGGTGTTGTTTTGAAACACCCTGTATAGACTAAATGAGTTTTTGAAAAACGAAACTCCTTAAGAAATTACAACTATAATATGCCTGTGAAGCTTTCATTGGTACAGCTGCATTAACGCGTCTGCTGTTTACATTCAGCTATTAAGAAAAAAAAAAAAAAAAAAACTTCGTAAAAGTTGACAATGAAAAGTGTTCACGGTCCAAGTTAAAACGAATCCCTTAATTCATACTATCTGTGTCCACTCCTGTGACCTCTTAATTTAAGAACATTTTCAAATAGTCTCTTTCTATGGAACAGGGACTGGAAAACATAAATACGTTTAAGTAATAAAAATACAAATTCTTTTTAATTAAAATTTACTGAAAATAATAAAAAAAAATATTTTCGTGTTGCTGTTGGCCAGAAGAGCCGTAAGATAAATGCTACAATGTTGGGAGTTCGTCGAAAATTACATTCCAAACCCTGATCGAAGTACGCAATGTGAGGCATCTTAATTATTTAATGTTGTTACTGTTCTTTCAAATGTAATTGCGAGAAAAATACAATAGTGATGAGAAAGAATGAAATAATGGAATAAAGGAAGTGGGGGGACATAAGTGAATCCCGATAAAAAGCCATGACCATGCCGTTTGTCCACCACAAAGCCCATTTGGCCCTAACTGGTATTGAACCAAGAACCCCACGCACAGCAAGTGAAAATTCTACCCCTGAGCCACTAAAATCTAATTAAAATATGTTTATTAATTTTGAATATAACTTCAGAGTGGGCATTGTACGCTGTGTGGATTAAATGCAAACAGCATGGAAGAAATTAAAAATGCATTGCCTTTTAATTTTAGCTAACACATTTTACGTATTCCAGTTCTAATGTTGTCTTTAAATTACGAATTGGTAGCGCGGCAACTTCTACTGCACTTATCGAAGAAAAACGCTGTACTCTTGGCCATGAGCGGAAAAGTAACTAGGTATAAATTAACTCACTATTTATTCGTAAGTTTTCTTTTATTTTGTTTAGTAATAATTATGAGCACAACAAATATACAAAATAGAGGAATACAGTAGGTTGAAATAATAAAAGACTTCTTGGTAGTATTTATTAATATTTTCTTAACATAAATGGTTCCATACAGGATGCAGCTGTATATATAATTAAAAGATAACATAAGTTAATAAATAAAAATGAATGCTTATTACATGTAAGTACCTGAAAATACAAATATAATCAATATAACAAGATATCACTAGATGATTATGTGCGGATTGCCACAGCTTGATTTTGGGGGTGTAGTTAAGTTTACATTGAAGCTGCTCCATCCGGCCGTGACGTAATGTCACATAGTAATTAGTCTACTTTGCACACACAACTTTGTTAATAAAGAAAGTGATTTACGTAGTTACGAAATATAGGTGAGCGAGCGTCGGCGAGCGAAAGGGGTTAGAAGCCCCGCAGAGCTCGTTTTATTTCACTTTTGTCCCTATGATAATACTCGTGGCATTACGTCACGCTCGGATGGTGCAACTTCGATCTAAATCTAACCTCACCCACATTTTGACGATGTTTGCCACGGTATTATTATTACTGATTTATCTTATTTCGTAGGGTTGCCAGATGATTACGTCAAAACAATCAAATCCATCACATTTAATAAACTGAATACACAGACGGCGCTAAGCACGTTATCGGAATATATTGCGCTATCGGCTGTTAACGCCACAGTTAGGTTTGTTCAATTGAGTTCAAGTACTCGAGGTAATCATTTTTATGCTTAGAAGCCCACCAAATGCATTTCCAAATTAAGATGACGTTGTATGTGCATGGTGTTTGAGTATGTAGAAAACGATAAATCAAGGCATATCATTAGGATCACTCATAACGAGGTGGGGCAATTCCGACAATGACGTGGGGCCAGATCTTTAAGAGGGAGCAGGCTGGCAGCCAGCCCAAAAATGTAGGGGGGGGGAGACGGATGAAGTTAGAGGTGGAGCATCTGAAACACTTTTAGAAGAATTAATGATAGGGTTCACAAAATTATCCCTTACATACAATAGAACTTAAGGAGAAAGATAGGTATTATTTATACAAAATTTCAAGATTGTGCACCTAATAGTTTTAGAGATCTGATGACCGCAAAATAGGTGAAAAGAAAACTTTTAGTGCCCCTTTTCTCCCCCTTGGGGTCAAATTTCATAAAAATCCATCTTAACTACAGCTTAAGATGCAAGGACAATGTTTGTATAAAAATTTCAAAATTCTGCACCTAGTATTTTCAGAAATGTGGTGGGGAGTGAATAAGTGAATCTATCAGTGGATTCACTCTTTTTATAGATTAATGTAGGATACGCTCCTATTCTGTTGTTATTAAATAATTACAAATGCATAATTCACGAAGTTTAAGGCTGATACTAAAATAAATAATGATTGCTCATTATCATTATCATTGATCGTTATTCTAACCTTAAAGAATTGTTATTTCTGCATGAACGATGAACCGTATATTTCTTGTCTTACAAATCACTGTAATTAAACAAGGACTTAGTGACAGCCCATTTGCTAGGATCTAGTTGTAATTTTACTGAGTAATTTAGGAGTGTTGTGTTCGTGTGTAGTATGCTCTATTTTATATCTTAATTTAATTAACACCACACGATTATGCCGTTCAAGTTAAAGGTGACGTTGATAATGAGAATGAATTAAATGCAGGAATGAAGAAAGTGGTAGGTCAGGACAATTCTGAGGAAACGCAGCACACGGCGTTTTTCCAGTACCATTTGGGAAGAGTTGGAGTCGAATCAGGGACCTCACGCATGAGAGAACGCTCTACCAGTAAGGCACCGCGGTCTCATAATAGTTGTGATTTATAGGTTCAGAGCAAAGGCGTCATGGAAAGAAAGGATACATGCCTATACTATGTTTGAAAGTAAAAAAATAGTAAACATTATGCTTTTAGAGAGAAATTTACTACGCCATTGAACATCACTGTCCTTCAATAAGCTTTCTGTCAAGTCATATGCAAGAGAAGAATTCGCGCTCTCACTAGCAGAAACAGCTTCTCAGAAGGTCGTGGCAGCTTTTTACCTTGAGTCCATGCGAATATTTTACTCTTGAAGTGGCCTATTCCAAGCATACATATGATCTATAATGAAAGAACAAAAATATTCACTATTAAAACAAACAAAAATGACAACATCTAGTATTCGACAAGACTTGAAGTTGTGTGGAAGTTGAGAGAACAAAAAGTAAATAAAATAAATTAAATAAATAAATAAATTGTAAATACCTTGTTACTAGCGTTTAACGAAAAAAAATATCCAAAGATGAGGCATAGACCAATCAATATATTTTAATTAAGCTAAACAAAATTATATGCGTGAGTGCAAATAAAACCTCATGTGAAGTTTACGAGAAAAAAAAAGTAATTTCTTCGGAAACCTAAAAATTGATGCTGCACAAGAACGAGCCACTATAAAGTCTACCAGAAATTCTATCTAGCACATGATTGGGTATAGAATGACTGACTGAGGCTTATAAACCACACCTATAATCTGTCCAGATGATGTGTTTATATACTACACCCATCCTCAACGGAACGATCGGGTGTTTGTTTATATGCTATGCCTCTGTCTATAGTGTAAGACTCTATTTCCTTTCACTATCACATTAAATAGAACATAAAACCATGAAGTTCTTGAATAATTATATAAATATGGTATGAAGTTTGGGATGGTTGGTGGTAAACTAAAAAAAGAAAGAAAGAAAGAAAGAAAAGTTAAATATAAACTAGGAATGCAATGGATGTACCCGATTGCAATGAAATGAGCTGAGCGAGCTTAAACTACGTAATCATTCCTGGCCATTATGCAATAATAAATGCCATTTTTAATTGTTGACAAAAAAATCGCGTGAAAACTTTTTCCCCATGTTAAGTCTATGCAAGCGTTTTTCGGTGATTATTCCTCGATGGTACATCGGATTTTTGATTTCGACCTATGTTGTCACTCAACACGACATACTCTATCGGCGTGCTAAGTTTTCTTGAGATCGGCCAAACGGTCTAGGAGGAAGCGTTTTTCGGTCATTATTCCTCGATGGTACATCGGATTTTTGATTTCGACCTATGTTGTCACTCAGCACGACATACTCTATCAGCGTGCTAAGTTTGGTTGAGATCGGCCAAACGGTCTAGGAGGAAGCGTTTTTCGGTCATTATTCCTCGATGGTACATCGGATTTTTGATTTCGACCTATGTTGTCACTCAGCACGACATACTCTGTCAGCGTGCTAAGTTTGGTTGAGATCGGCCAAACGGTCTAGGAGGAGTTCGCGGACAACCAAACGGCTAACCCGAGTATAAGAGCTTCGCTTCGCTCAGCTCAACAATTAGAGCTACAAATTAAGCATTATTTTAACCTATAATGTACAGCGGGAAAAAAAAGGTTGAAGGATAAATAGTATTTGATACACAGAAGAACTAGCATTTGCAAAGGAATTTGAACCTTCTGCATATCTATCGCACAACCTTCCTTTTTACAATGAATCAGCATTATACCTTTTAAAAAAGAATTGTAGTTTCTTTTTGGCATATTTATTGTTAGGAGAAGTAACTAACAACATTAAATAGACCCATAGTGTAAAGTACGTACCACTATTTTCGATTTCTCGCGATTTACCTACGTATAATTTGACTCCATTATTTAAATTATTGAACCCCAAATTAGAATATCGCGGCCGCGAAATGTAGCCCAACACATATGCAACCATAATTATTTGTACGTACATTTACTTCGAATTTCCATTCTCTAGGCAGTGGTTCACTTTTATCCTATGAGGAGCGATACAAGTAAATTAGAAAATTTGTCAGGAAATAGAAAATGTAATCCGTTGTTATCGAGTTTTCTACCAAGGAAAAAACAGAAGGAAATCCACCAAACAAACACTTAACCAATTGTATACCAGAAAGTATAATTACTTGGGTATATGTACTGTACTATAAAGATTAAAGAATAAGCTTACGTTTCTAAATGAACCTTCATTTAGAACATGTTAACATAACGTTTAGCACTTAAAAAAAAAAAATCATACATAAAGTTTAACTAAGAGATTTGGAAAGTCCTTGACAGTGGTAATTTAATTTATACGCTTTATTCATTCCGATTATCGGGAATTCAATTACTGCGGAAATTTTCTTGGTAATAAGAACCGCGAGAATCGAAGTATTTCTAGAAAATGAAATGTATTTATTTTCTTACTTACAAAGTGAATAATAGATGGCACTTGTGAGCAGGGAACTTGAAGGCTGTACTTTATGAGCTAATGTATCTGTTTCTGTAGTTGCTCGCTAGAGGGCAGAAAACTTCAACTTGCTGTTAATCTGCAAAGAGAGTGAAAAAGATTTTATAATTTTATTTTAGTTTTTTTAATTTTTTCACACACTAATTTTATAAAATAATTGTGACTAATTCAAGCTGCATATAATTTTTGTAATGAGCATGAATATAACTCATACCATTAGTATTGTACCGGTATATGCATATAAGGTACCAGGGCATTTTTTAAGTTACCTTTTTGTATCCACATGGATACCCAGGCCCAGCACTTGGATACCCAGGCTCAGCAGTTTGGATACCCAGAGCACTTCATAAATCTTTAAATTACTGGAAGAGTACTTGAACAATACATTAGTTGAATTACTGTAAATTTAAAATTACTTCAATATACTTAGGTTTTGTGACTGTGTATTAGCTTGTGTTCTGTGGATAGATATAAAATTAGAGAGCATCATTCTTCAAATTTCAGATGTTAATCTTTCCTTAGTTTCGCATACTCATTTGTCTACCACGAGATGCTAGCACTTTTATTCTACTCTAATACAAAGTTAATAGACCGACTAAAGAGGTAGAAAGGTTGAAGTCGAACTCTGACATGTCCAAATACCTTTCGAATAGTCTGTGACAGGAAGTAACAGAAGAAAACAACTTGCTATTTCGATATTTAATTTGCATGAAATGGAATTTTTTACTTATCTTTAGCTTACAATACTATTTTGGTACGTTACAATAAAGAACTCATTATTCCTGATAAAATATTATGAACATAACTTTTACACTTTTGGGGCACACTTTGTGTTGCAACGATAACCAGTCGTGTTTCTGACCTGGCAACCTTCGACCTGGCGAGGTGTAGAGCAAGAAAGAGCTACTGATTCGGAATGTCGACATCGATGAGTTTTTAGTGAAAATCTCTCACGTCAAATAATTAATGTCTCTGAAAATTTTTCAGAAAATTCTTCAGGTCTGATCTACTGTCTGGTGTTCTTGAGTGCAGTATTAAGGAAACTGAATTTAATGTTGGAGAATCACTTTTCTGGTGGAAAGAAGGATTGCATAATCAGCAACAACGTGGATGACGATGAACAGAGGCGACAGTGCCATCAACTCACAATATACATGTGACTCGTCAGAAGAGAAACTGGTAGTTGTTCGAAGAGAAATAATGCAGTCTTGCCTAAACTTCCTTGGTGTTCGACTGAACATAGAAGATGACGGCATTTTCAGCTCCATTTAGACTACGTTGTCCGCATCTTCAGCACAGTCGATGATAAATACTGCTCGTCCATTAGTAGAATATTTTTTTGGAAAAGAAGTACAGATTTTTGCCTCAAATGTATGCGACAGCTGGCCAGGAATTGAAGTAACACTACTGGTGGATAGTGCTGATGTAGGAATGAAATATTTTGTGAGACTGAGAAGACTATTGCAGACTTCTGTGGAATACTGCAGAGACTTCTTCCTGCCCTACTTTCAGTGTTACCTCACAGCATGTCAGTTGAACGAGTTGCTTCACACTATAACCAACTTCGAAGTATTCATCATTTGTCGATGAGGAAACAAGACATGCGCTAAATGGAATAGGTACTGCAAACTATGACCCAAGGCTGGCTGTAGCGAAGTTCTTGAAGCAAAAGGACAGACGGGAGAGCAGACTTGATAGTGGTATCTATAAAAGGAGGGAGTTTGTGAAGAAGTTTTTCAGAGTTGATTAATCTGTTTCATTCAAAATCAACATATTTATATCACATAGACCTCTGTTGCAATGTGTTGTCAGTCATTGCCCTTTATTCGAGGATAGTAGATCATGTATCAATTGCTGTGACAGTAATACAGGTGTTAAGACTGCTAGTGATATTAATGGCTCCATCAAATCTATGGTAACTACATGTGAAACTTGCTCAATTAAATTCTAAACATGTAAGAAAACAAACAATGCAGAACACATTCAGATGTAGTGTGTGAAAATGATAGCAAGAGTATAACCATTAACAAATACCCTAAAATGCTTTAATACAGGTAAGAAACTAAATAGTATTGGACAGGTTAAAATTTGAAAAGAATACAGATTGAAGTGTGAAAATAATACTAGAAATTAACCAGTTACAAGTGGAATAACACGCTTTTAAAACAGGAAAGAAACCAAACATTGTGAAACAGATTGAGATTTAAAGTGTAAAAATTATAGCAGAAGTGGAACCACTAACAAGAAGGCTTACATGCCATGAGTTAAACCATTAATAAGATTTAAACCATAAAAATAAATTTTTGATTATGATACATTGTTTCTTAAAAATAAATTATTGGTAGTAATATTTAGTATTGAATACATTCGTATATACATAAAAAATGATTTCGTTAGGGACATTGTAGTCAAGTTCACGTATTATTTCCTTGTTGAGTAGTTTCTGTCTCTTGTATTGTGTATTTTGTATCCTTTCCATCTGTACCAGTCGCGTTTCTTTGTCCTTGTCCTGTCTATGTCCAACTTAAAAATCTGGATATAAAAATAAATAAATAAATGAAGGAAAATATTCCATGAGGTTAGCACAGTGTGGTTTTATCTTTAATTACCGGCCTGCAGGCGGATCTGAGCCAAACTGTGAAAAAGAAAATGTCCGCTACTGTATTGATGGCAATGTGTTGAATCGGAAATGAAACGGTCAGCAGAAGTCTGACAAATACGTCATTTTGTATGTTATTATTTCAAAAGTGTACATTATACAAAAATGCACTTTTAAAAATCTCTGTGCCTTTGAATTTTGCTGTGAGTGTCAAGGGCCCTTTTGTGCCTGGATACCCAGTAGCGATTTCTTAAAAAAATGCACTGTAAGGTACTACATATTTATGTGGGATTGAAAGTACCATTCTAAACAAGTCTCCAAGTAGCAATTATAGTATCTAACAATCTATGAGAATTGCTCGAAAAGAAGCAAGATAAAAAGTGACATCAATAATCAACCCATTAGAATTCCAATCCATTGAAAGATATTTATAAAACACTTGTCTGAAGTTTGATATGAACACATTGGATGTGGGCAAAATACCATCCTTTTCAAAACATCCTCATCAAGGGTGTGTATTCAAAATTAATGAAAATGTAGCTAAGTTTACGTTTGTTTATTTAGACTTTAATTCATTCATTTCGATCAGTGAGTCTACATGAACTATACTTAATGTGTGATCCGAACCACATGAACTGCTACTAACTAAACCCATACTTTCCGTATAAAAAAACACTCAGAATTTAGCTTTGAACGACCCAGATAGGATTTTCGTATAGAAAACACGAGTAGAGGTATTATTCCTATAACTCCGTTAACCCTTCTCTCACCACAGTTGCAGTAAGTGATGGAAATTCAAAAATTGATATCATTTATAGAACAGTAGTGGATCTAGCCCGGGGCCGGGGGAAGGGGGTAGGCACCCCAGTTTTGTGAGTGAGAAATAATTTAAACTATTATTTGTATATTTTTAAAAGTTTATGGTCAGGGGTGGACTGGCCATAGTGGAGTTGTGGAGCTTTCCACAGGGGCCGGTCCATTACAATTTCAAGGGGCCGGTAGATCTAAACAATATATAATATATTGATGTAGACAAAATCATAGATAATGTAGCACGGAAAAGTGATGTCCTAAGAAAATTACTCATAACTTGAAAATGTAATCTGAAAGACATGTACGTATGTATCAATGTCTGGCTGTAGGTATGTATACTCATATAACTAATTCACTTCACTTCATAAAAGTTGTTTAAATATAGGCCTACAACAGCCAGCCAACTCCCCAAATGTTTTGTATGAAGTTGAAAATATAAAGCTAAATGCACAAAAAATCTTTCTCTTAAAACAGTAGAATGCCTATACTATTGTGGCGATTGTGTGCTAAAGGAACATTGAGAATATTAAGCACAAAGTAGACCTATCTCAAATTGAATATAGTTTAATTTACAAGAGGGTATATTCCTTAATTTATAGAAGACCAATTAAAAAAATATAAAACTATAAAAATTATTATTGGATAAAAAATAGGGGCGTTTTTTTTTTTTTTTTTTTTTTGGAAAGGTGCCGGTTGGTGGAATTGTTCCACGGTGGAATTTCCATCCCAGTCCACCCCTTTTCATAGTAAACTCAACACAGTTGAAACATGTCAACAAACGCTAGGTTTCCATTGGCCAAAACTGGAAAATGTCAATATATCGCACACCTGGTGGAAGAGTATTACAATTCAAAAAATGGAAATTTTGATTTATCATCGCTCAAAAGAGAATAGAGAGAGAGAGAGAAACGAACTCTAATGATGGTATTTTCGCAAAAACGTAACTAAACAAATTAAACCCCTAGATTCCAGGGAGTGATTCTGATAGAATAACAGACTCTAAAAGTCAAGTTCCCACAAATGTGTATTTTTGAGTTGTAACATTCTTCCACTAGGTGTGCGATATGTAGATAGTTCTTGACTTGCGTAAATAGATCAATCTACGGCTCTTTAACGTAGCTTAAGTCGAAATTTACGGACGTCGAATTTGGACCATAACCTAAGATTTCTCACAAACACATATGAAAACATTTTTTTAAAAAAAGAAAAGAAAATGGATACATTAGAGTCCTGTTTAACCAAATCTCAATTAACCGAATTTCTAGGTTAACCGCATCTCTGGAAAAAGGACGTTTTCTAGTAGACTTGACTCTTGTTTAAGAACACAAACAATGAGTACAGCCATAGGCGCAAATCTGTCTTCAACATTGGGGGGGACGGATAAGACGTTCCCATATATATATATATATATATATATATATATATATATATATATATATATATATATATATATATATATATATATATATATATAAGCGATGTTCAAAATATTTATGAAGTTGAAAAACAATGCTGTGAAGGATCAGGGGAGAAGAATTGTCTTCAGTGACGTATTTAGGAGGATATCGGGCTCATTCTCCCCTCGAAATAAATTGTTAGTTTTACGCATTCCACGTACAACAATAATCCTTCTTATCATTTCTAAGAATGTCATTGACTTTCCATTTTCTTATGCTTTTTGTTCAGAAATAATACTGTATTTGTCAAATTTCATTCAATGTAAGAACTGCGTCCTTAATTGTTCTTTCTGTCATCCTTTCTATTTTTCTGTTTCTTTTTCTTGACGTTACTACTTTCATTTCGCCTATCATACTTTATCGACCGTTGTCAGTTGTGATTGAAGTTGGCCGTCATCAGTAACACCAAAACTAAGAGGAGTTGATAAGCGAAACTAGTGTTCCACACCAACATGCGCGGATATCAACATGACAGGACTTTAGTTATTATAACAAAGGAACAATTATATCGCTTAGTTATTTTTAAAAGAAGGAAATGTTTGAATTAAAGAAAATCAAAACGGGGGAATAATTAGCCCGGGAAATTAGGACGACCAAGGGGATGCTTTCTTTTTCTTGTATGAATAGAATAAAGGGTTAGATTCACTTCTAAATTTTTGTATCATATCATATAGAATTTATCGATAATTCTTGTCATTATAACTTCATTTTATGCATAAATTAAAATATATTTAATTCTCAAACTCAGGTGGGCAATTGCCCACTTCCTTCCTTGTGTTGGGCATAGCCCTCAAAAGAAAATCCTAAATACGCCATTGGTTGTCTTCAACATTGGAAGGTGGGCAGATTTGAGGCTTATTCTAGATAAGGGAGATGAAACTCATATTACGGTAGATGAATCTGATCAACTGTTGTAGAGTATATCATATATTAGGTGATGTAGATGAAGTAGTAGTACATATCAGTATTACAAATCACTGCCGTGAAAACATTCTGAAATCTGAATACATGCATATTTATAATTGGTATGTTTCTAATTAGGCATCCACAAAGATCCACGTTAAAATTGTTTTATAGTAATATAATAATATAAATGACGACTTCCCCGAAACTATGAAGAAAGAATATCAATTATGTATGACGCAGCAATACTCTTTGAGCAAAATGATTATAATCTCAATAACATTACAGGAATCGTTTCAGAAATCTGATGCATGTCATACTCTTTACTTAACAGATTTAACCTTAAGATTATAGAGAAAAATATTCCAGCAATTGAATTCTTTTCTTTGCTTATGAAACATCCTCTCTCAAAAGAAAAATTGGGACACGCGGAAATACGTAGGAACAAACCATGGTTCGAACTAGCAGAGAAGAGAAAACAGGCAAAATTACGTTGGCTACAAAATCCGAATGAAATAACTACACAAAATTTCGTAGACATCAGGCGAGGAACTTCCAAAACTTTTAGAACAAAGAAACGCGATATTTTGAAAGCTAAAATTTAGGAACTTGAAGATAATAGTAAAAATAAAAACATTCGGGACATGTATAAAGGGATCAACGAATTTAAGAAAGAGTATCAACCTCGTTCTTATATATGAAAGAAAGCAGATGGAACAGTTCTCACTGATACAGATAGCATTTTAAATAGATGGAAAGGTTTCTTTGACGATTTGCTTAACATACAGCCAAAAACTAATGGAGAAAGGAAGATACACACCTCAGAACCATATATTCCAGAACCCAATCGAATAGAAGTAAAAATCGCTATAAAGAAATTAAAGAAACCCAAATCTCGGGTGTAAACGAAATTCCGGCTGAGCTAATTTTAGCTGGAGGCAAAAAATTGTGGAACAAGATACACAAACTCATTCACCTTATCTACAACAAGGAAGAATTGCCACAAGAGTGGGAAGAATCAATCATTGTTCCAATCCACAAGAAAGGCGACAAAACTGACTGTAATAATTATCGAGGCATCTCTCTTCTGTTAACATCCTATAAAATCCTTTCAAACATTCTATTAGCAAGATTGACCCCATACGCAGATGACATCTTTGGAGATTATCAGTGTGGATTTAGACGAAATCGATCAACTATCGACCAAATATTTACCATTCGCCAAATACTCGAAAACAAGCGGGAATACAGTAGTCCGGTATATCAACTATTTATTCATTTTAGAAAGGCTTATAACTCGGTTAGGAGAGAAACATTGTACAACGTTCTTACAGAATTTGGAATACCGAAAAAGCTAATTAGATCAATTAAGGCATGTTTAAATGAATCCCAAAGTAAAGTCCGCGTAGGAAAATTTTTGGCCACGAGCTTTGACGTTAAGAATGGCCTGAAACAAGAAGATGCGTTGTCGCCATTATTATTCAACTTTGTCCTGGAATACGCTATAAGGAAAATCAAAGATAGCAACCAGGGCTTAGAGCTGAACGGTGTTCACCAGGTTATGCGTACGCTGATTATGTAAATTTAGTAGGGGATGATAGGAGAAAAATAGAAAGAAATGCAGAGGTCTTATTAGACGCGCTTGCATGGACATGGGTTTAGAAGTAAATGCAGAGAAAACTAAATACATGGAAGTGCGTCGGGACCGTAATACGGCAAATTATGTATGTGTTAAAATATTAAATAATACTTTTGATAAAGTGGATACTTTCAAATATCTAGGATCAATATTAACAGACGAAAATCATATTCACGAAGAAATTAAATGTCAACTAAAAACAGGGAATTCGTGTTATTATTCAGTTCAAAACCTCTTCTCGTCGCGAATTCTGTCGAGGAATTTGAAGCTTAAAGTGTATAAAACGATAATCATACTTGTTGTTCTGTATGGTTTCGAAACATGGTCGCTTACTGAGTGCAGAGCATAGACTGAAAGTATTTGAGAACAAGATCCCGAGAGAAATATTCGGACTAAGAGGAACGGGAATGGGGAATGATAGGAACTTCATAACGACGAACTACGTAAATTATACAGCTTACCAAACATTGTTAAGATCATCAACTCTAGGAGGCTTAGGTGGGCAGGACATGTAGCCAGGATGGAAGAAAGTAGGAACGCTTTCAAAGTGTTAGCGATAAGACCAATCGGAAAACGACTAACCTAGGCGCAGATAGGAAGACAATATTAAGATGGATCTCGCAGAGATAGGAATACAAAGTAGAAACTGGATCCAGTTGGCTAAGAATAGAAGTCAGTGGAGAGCTTTTGTGAACGCGGCATTGAAACTCCGGGTTCCATAGGCCATAGAGTTAGTTAGCTTACGAAGCATGTCTAGGCTGATACTACAAATAGATTAAATGCGCATTTACTGAAAAGATGGGTTCTACTGACATTGGATAGTCTATATACTCTTCGTGTGCTAGGGCCTAGGGGAGAAAAGGAGATAATATTTCATATCAGGTTACGTCACGCACAGTTGCACGCGTTCATTTTCATTAAAAATGGAAAAACCAAGAGAAACAAATTTCATCTCACTTTCCTTTGTGGCAGTCGGACACAAATCATCACACTTATCTGCAAAAAGCAGTTTTCAAATCGGATTATTGGGAGAGCCTCCAGTTTCAATGTTGGGGGGGGACATGTCTCCCCATTTCCCCGAAATTTGTGCCCGTACCTACAGCTGAGACAACTTTCCAGCATGAGGAGAGGGGCATATCCGCCTGTGACATTTATTGCAATTTGTGCCCAAATAGCGGAAGTGGAATTAATACATATTGATGAGACTACTAAACTCACTACAGCACGAAGTTCAGTTTGAAATACTACAGAATACGATTCTTTTTTTAAAAAAATGGAAAAGCCAAGAGAAATCAATTTCATCTTACATCCCTTTGGGGCAGTCGGACACAAATCATGACACTTATCCGAAAAAGCATTTTTTAAATCAGATTATTGGGGGGGACAGTCCCCCCCAGGTCCAAGATTGGGGGGGACATGTCCCCCTCGTCCCCCCCGGGATTTGCGCCAATGAGTACAGCATTTCATTTTGGTCTAACAGTTATCAAAATCCACTCGCCCATCCCCGTCTATTTTTAGCACACGCATTGTACTGTGCTGTAAAGGTCAAGAGACATATGAAAGTTGAGATTTTTATACACATATACAGTACTTTATATCAAAAATCTTTATTCCGGTTCAATTGAATTTTGGTTCATCCGAAGTACCATAACTCCCATCAAATTCTGTTAAACATCTCTCTAGTCCTCTGTACTGTATAATAAAACTGCAATGCAAAAACTCATTTACATAATATGCTTTATAAACAGAGAACATAACCTTATATTTTTACAACGTGAATGGTAAAAAATAAAATAAAATAAAATACCGGTAATACGGTAATTCAATAATAGTTAATTATCTAATTAGTTCACGCTTCGCTCACTAGATGGTTCTCGAAATCGAATTTCAGAAGTAAGTAACATTTGTAAATTTTACTTAGGGATTGGGCCTTTCTTTCGTAAGTATTGTTTCACGTAAATCTCGAATGCCGTATGTTTCCGTATTTACGTAAGTCGGAATTGTCTGTGTATGGTAATTTCTGATTGGTCGAACGGCTGCCCACGATATTTAAAGGGAACTTTTATAAATATATATATTTAAAGCTTGGTGTTATAAAAGCTTTCCGATAATTGACAGTAATTGCTTAAAGTTGAAATGTAATATTATTCTAAGCTACACGATTTGTCCAAGAAGTAATGAGACTGACGGCCGCACAGCGCTTCAGTCGTTACCAGAGCGCTCTCAATGGGTAAGCATCGCTCCGCGCGGCAGTAAGAGAATGAGGATCGATTGTTGGGCAAAGTGTGTTTTTTTCATTTTGGTCACGGGATAAAAAGCGAAAAATGGAGCGAACGATAGAGCAGCGATACGCAATCAAATTCTGCGTTCGCTTGGACAAAACTGCTTGATTGAGTTGTCCTTGCCTTGATTGAGCAGGCTGCTGAGACAATGCCATGTCGAAAGTGCAGGTTTTTTGCTGGCATAAGGACTTCAAAGATGGGCGGGAGACAGTTGAGTACAAAGATCGATCTGGACGCCCTTCGAGGAGTTCTTCGGATGAAAACGTATCAAAGGTGAGAGAACTCTTGGACTCTGACCGTCGGTTGAGTTTGTGATTAATAGCGGAAGAGCTTAACATGTGCACGTCAACGGTACAACAACATTGTAACCGAGAATTTGAATATGAGAAACAATTGTAAAAATTGGTACCTAAAGTTTTGAGTGATTAAGAAAAACAACGACGGGTTTACGTATGCCGTGAAATAGGGGAGGTTGTGGAAGGTAAAACAGACTTTTCTGCTCCCCAAATTGAAAACCGCCCTGAAAGATCGTCGTTTTCATGACGTTGCCGCCATCCAGAAGACCGTAACCAAATCCTTAAAAGGCATTTCGGAAGCTGTTTTCCCGGGAGCGTATGAATCATGGAAATCGCGCTGGAAGCCGTACATTGACGCCCAAGGGGACTGTTTTGAAAAATTTTGTGGAGTTGTTAAAGTCGGATGAATAAATTCAGACTCAGTCTCATTACTTCTTGGACAAACCCTGTATTAACATAGTTGTAATTTAAATATGGAATTTGAAAAGTTCGAGTAACTTGCTATCTTGAGTGATTGACCAAAATCACTCTTTTCGGTCACATTTGCGCATGGTTATGAGGAAATTTAGGTATATTTTTTTTCAATCTGACTCGGAATGTAGCCAAATTTCACATCAATTAAAATCGTGTAGAATACCAAAAGAAGCACTTATCGTACATAAATATTTTTTCAAAAAATCAGTGAAAATGGAATAACACTCTGTCTTAAAAAAATAATAAAAACAGTTACAGAACTTATGCACCCACGGAAGAGCAAACGCGAACGGAAATGTAAAAATTAAACGATATTTGCTTTCACACATTACACAAGCTATATTTCTTTTTAACACACCGACTTTTATTTGCCAATATTTAAATATTTGGAAGCAAATCAAAAGCAAATTAAAAGTTACTTTTAAAAAATACCTTTAAAAGGAACGAATAAAGAGCAGATAATAACCCCATATAACCCAACTAACATAGAATAACCTACGCATAATCAACAACAGCAAAAAGAACTATTATATTTTTATCTTATCTCAAGCATAATAAAAAACTGAACTCCTGGTGCACCAGCCCTTAGGAGCTACCAGCTGCGTTGTGGCACTCATGCTTTTGGAGTCACGCGTGGTCAGCACATCGACTTTCCTCCCTGTTAATGCTGGTTTTTTAAACCAGAGATTGATCGATATTTCTTTCTTCCAAGTAGATGCCTTATTGTCAACTGTATCTGGGTGGATCCCGCAATACCAACATCATCTGGTGAGTGTGAACTGTCACTCACTCATCTCTTCTTGGAACACACTCAGCACTCCTTGACCTCGCTGATCTCACGGGAAGGGACATTTTAGTTCAGTTAGAGTATTAGCATCATCTAAACTATAATACTATTTAAAAGATACACCTCTTCATCTAAACTATTTATTATTATTATGAAGTGTTGCTATGTTTCAGTTGAAAATTAGAAAAAAAAAAGAGTTTTTCTATCTCTTTTTGGTTTTGTTGTTTGAATCGACAACGTAGATAGAGGTAGGGTGCTCTCTTCACCTTCAGACTATGATTCATGAGTTTGGAGGAATAACCACGAGTAGAAACCCGTTAAGGGAACGGCCACGAGCAGAAAACTCCACGGAGGACAAACACCCACGCAACGTTTTTTAATAGCCACTGTAAAATGTTTTGAATTTCTCTTTGTAGTGATATCACTTTTATGTATGATTGACATTAAACGAGGTTTCTAATGTTTCTAATCGGGAAGACTGTTTGAAATAAGTTTGTATTTTAGGCATGAATTCTACAGACCTTTTTCTGCAAATACTGATTTGCCAAAATTTTAGTTCTGCATATTATCCTTTCCTTATAAGATAAAGAGTTCAAACATCTTGTATTGTACAGAAATGATTTTTTAATAAAAATCAATTCGTGTTTGCCCGGAAAAGAGGATTATAATGTCCTTTACGATTCACTTTCAGCACCGTAATTTAATTTTAAGTTTCTCATACCTTTAGTTTCGAAAGTGATTCGAATAACTATTTCTATGTCTTTTCGCGTAGGGTAGAAATCTGGATGAGCAGTTTGTACCGTAATGCTTAACGAACACTGAAATTTCTGCATTGTATGAACATTCTTGAAAACAACTTTTAGTTCATTTAATGCAATTTCATAGGTTCTAAATGATTTATTTTACATCTATTGTGATATTAATTGATGGTATTACAACAAGTAACAGTGTCACGTGTACACCACGTGAAGAAGTTTGGTTTGTATGTTCTTAATTAATATTGAAACCGGAAGTTATAGTAGATTTCTACTTCTGCCGGTTTTAGTAGAGAGATTAGAATGGAAATGGAATATATTCTTGAGACGTTTAATCGATTACAGGAAATCAATTCTTATTATCTATTTCCTCTATGGCGATCAAAGTTAAAATCGGAAGTGGCTAATTTCGGCTAGTGGTAGTGTTAATGGAAGACAATGAAAGAAGATGGTACATATTCTTAGAACGCTTTACTGATATTTTTTAAAAAGAAAAGCTTCACTCTATCTCTCATTGTTTTCGTTCTATTTTGATCTATTTTGAACACGAAAGTTGTCATTAGATGGTTATCAGAATGGACATTTTCTTTTTAACCAAAGGTTGTAATTTAAAGACATTATCGTGCAGAACTAGTCTTCAATATACCACATACCAAAAATCTCAGAAAAATATTTCTTCGTCACGGAGATACAACGCTTTAAACAATGGAAGAATGAGCTGCTTACGTCACGACAATACAGACAAGGGTTTTGGCGTGACGTCACAATTCGGTATCGCTCTGTGAGTCGCATTGGAAGCTTAAGGGAATCTTCATATTACAGTTTCTTAATGCAAACTATAAATAAATTTAGTAGAATAGTGAAAGGAAAAGTGGCAAAATTAGTGATACACTTTACTGTACATAAACGTAACGTATTAATAAGACCTATTTTCCTAGCTTGAAATACATTAATGGTCATTTGTAATGTTCTATCATTACAAATTTTTTAAATACTTGTACACTTAAGCAAGATTACTTTTACTATTGTATTACTCCAAAAACATTAGAGTCTAAGCACTGAGAATATCTAGGCCACCATATTATGGCCTTTCTTTATTTTGAAGATTTGTCGTGAATCTCAATGCTATAATATTACGGCTGCAAATAAGTACTTTCTGCGCCAAAAAGCTCTTAATCCTTTTTAAAATATTCATATCCTATTATGTCCTTTCATTTTTCTACTGTTTACTCTGCATATTAGCAATTGGTCCCCCTACATTTCTACAACTCTTGTCATTTTAATGCTACAAGAATCGTATGATATAGCGCTTTACTTTTTTTACTATATTTCTACAAGGGAAATGCTTTTGTGGTCACCGCAGTGGTTTGAAGCTGAAGAAAGCTGTAGCGAATAGAGTCAGACAAATGCTTAGGCTGCCGTAAGACCATCATAAAAACAAGTGCTCGAGAATTTTGCTTGTGACCTAGGCGCCGGTTCTCAAACCTAGGCACCATAATAATACAATTTCATACATAGGCCTTCATAATTTTATTTTTGATTTAACTTATTTAGGAGCCAGAGTCCTATTTCCAATTGCCTTGACTACCTGGCGTCCAGAATATTTTGAGCTTGAACAAGAGGAATATTGATAGAAATTCATTATGTGTTACTTATGTTGTTACTTTGAAACTTCAGCTTTTTCTTTCCAATAAGCTCACACGAAATAGTGTTCTAAGTATACAAACCTAAGTTTATTTATATTCTTTCTCCCCTTCAGCCAGGCCCGTATCCACGGGAAGCAGCTCCCCTAAATTTTTACTGAACCCCTAAAATTTTCAAGGTAGGCTTCTAAATAAACTGTAATATGATGATGAACTATACAGAGTGGCCTAAAAGTAGGTATACAGTAGCGCCTAAGTCTTAATTACAATTTTCAGGCGCTTAAGTGTTCGAAATGCCCTGGTAATATGGTTGGATAGCCCCCTAATTTCTACCGCCCCCCTACATTTTTGGGGTGACTACAAGCCTGCATTCAGCTCTGAGATGATTAATGTTTAGTATACGGTGGTACATTTGCAAAAGATTATATCGTGAAAGTATTGCGTTTTGTATTCTGAGGTCCACAAGTAAAGAAAATCAAAAAAGCAAACGTTTAAAGAGTTCAGCCTTTGTTAAGTTTCGTCCAGTAGATTGATTTCTTTTATATTATTTCACTCGCTGGAACAGAATATTGTGTTCATTACTCGTCATGACATATCACAAACATTCATTATCAAAGGACACAGTGGATCAATAGTGGAGCACTCATCTCTAGTGTGAGGGGTACCTGGTTCGAATTCAAGCCATATGAATTTGTGGTGGACAACATCGTGTCCGTGGGTTTTCTTGCGATTCAAACATTACCTCCCACATGACCATTCCACCGATTCTTTTATAATCATTCACTCTCATTAATCATCCGTCTCCCTTTGCCTACAGGGCATATTAGTGGAACATAAAAGTAGAAATTTCATTTTACGTTATTTAGTAATAAGTCACTGTAACTAGTTTGTTATCGTTACTGTGAAACCGCATCTGTTTATTTGTTGGTTTAAATGTTAACTCACGTGCTCAAAACACTTCAGCCAATTTGTAAATGTTCACATGGACTAATATAAACAATTTGCGAGTGTGTTCCATGGGCTAAAGTAAACGACAGTAAGCATGAAGATATTATGATGAAATAATATTGCTAATGTGTAAAGTAATTCGATAATAGCACTGATATCAGAATGCTCATAAACAAAGTTCTCAGCGTAGGTTTATGCATCCTTGTGTTGAACTCAATAAAGAATTTAGATTATTTTTACTTGGAGAAATGTTTTTTCATGTATTTATTTACTTAGGCATCCCCCTGAGCGTCTAACTATCGAATCCACGATGAACTTTCATATAAGAAATTATCACTCTACTATCAAATAACTATGCTTTTATCTCGATCATTTTTCTTAAGAATAAAATTCCCTTGGTAAGGTCGGTGGGTGACCGAAACATGAGAATATTAATTAGTTTCTTACCTCAGGCTGCAAACAATGTCAATAATATAGCAAATTAGTACACTTCAACTTTGTTCTAAGATATTTAAGTATATTCAAATAATTGGTAATAAATAAATAGATAAAGAGCCTGCTTTTTAAATAAACCATAAATTTTGTTACTTTTCTTATTATTTGTGTTATTAGCAACGTCGTACATATTTGAAAAACATGCATCGTGTCTTTCGCTAAGCTGTTTCCCTAGTGAGCGGCGCAGACCTTTTCCCCTATACCGACCTGTGACGTACAAACATGGTGGCAAGGGCGCCGATCCCGGGGGAGAAAGGGGGCCCGGAACCCCCAAAGCTCATGTGGGCCTCCTTACTATATTCGTAAATTTACAATATTTGGCATAATTTGAATGCAATCTGTTTTAAAATCCTCATATATCCTTTCAGCGTTTGAATGTCCCCCCCCCCAAAAAAAATACAGAGAAATCAGCGCCCTTGCACAGTGGTCGTTGTTTTAAGCGCACGAGTAGCAGACCGGAATTCAATCGCAAATTTCGACTATTTAGAAAAAATGAAATGAAATCTTTGTGTTTTACGTCCCACGGTTATGCCGGTTAGGCTAAAGGAGACGGTGATTATGAGAAATGAATGAAATGCTGGAATGAAGAAAGTGGGAGGAAACGGGAGAATCCCGAGAAAACCTATGCACACGGTGTTTGTCCACCACAAAGTTCAGTTGGCGGGGTCTGGGATCGAACCCGGGACCCCAAGCACCAGAGGTGAACGCTCTACCACTGAGCCACCACGGCTCCCTTCGACTATTTAGAATCGTCGCATGAGCGAAAGGAAGTGTTCTCCATAATCAGCTAGCTCTGAAGTTTTTTTAGAGCAATAAAAAAATCAGTGGAAATGTCCATTGCAGAAATCACTTTTCGCTATCTATTACCGTTTTTGCTCAACAGTGATCACCGTTAATCCGGAAATGATTGATTTCTATCAACTCCAATTTGAATATCACCTCCACCAATGACCTCGAGGCCTAACCCTCTACATGCTGGCCAAAATTAATAAGAATAATCCATCAAGTACTTCACGAGAATTTTTTTTTCTTCTGGACAAACACGAAGGCAACTATATAAAGAAATTTTGGTACACTGAACACTTTAAAAAATTAGAAACAGCGTGGAGAGGGCGGGTCTAGTGGCGAATTGTGTCTAACTAACTAACTTCATGGCATATGAAACCCAGAGGTTCAGTACCGCGTTCACAAAACCTCTCCATTCACTTCTGTTCTTAGTCAACTGGATCCAGTTTCTACTTTGTATTCCTATTTCTGTGAGATCCATCTTAATATTGTCCTCATATCTACGCCTAACTCTTCCTAATGACCGTTTTCTATTGAATTTTCAATTAAAACTTTGAAAGCGTTCATACTTTCTTTCATTATGGCTACATGACCTGCCCATCTGAGCCATTTTGGTCTTGATGACTCTAACAATGCTTGATAAACGGTATAAATTATGCAGTTTGTCGTTATGCAAGTTTCCGCCATTCCCCATTCCCATTCCCCTTTAGTCCGAATATTGGTCTCAAGATCTTATTTTCAAATATTTTCTGTCTACGTTCTTCTCTCAGAGAAGCGACCATGTTTCGCTATCATACAGGACAATAGGCATGATTATCGTTTTATATATTTTAAGCTTTAAATTCCTAGACAGAATTCGCGACGACAAAAGAGTTTGAACAAAATAATAACGAATTCTCTGCTTTTAGTCGACATTTAATTTTTTCGTGAATATGGTCTGCCATTAAATTCGATATTGCATGTGATACTTCTGCCGTAACATGAATTCAGAGTGCACAGTGTCACAGTGGTAGAAAGCTCACCTCTGATGTGAGATGCCTCTGGTCTGATCCCGTGTTATGATACTTTGTAACAGCCAACATCTGGTGCGTAGGTTTTCTCAAGGTTCTTCCGTTTCCTCCCACATTCTCATTTGACTAATTACTTTATAATCATTCACCTTCATTAATCATGCTTCTCCCTTAGCCTATAGAGCATAACCGCTGGAAGTAAAATTATTCATTTCATTTTCATTTGGTAAGATTTTCAGTGAAATTGATCAATGAACCATTGATAAATTTACTTTCAGTTCATTGCTGTTACATTGCAACAGGGCATTACACAAGGGATAGTTTGCTATCCCAATAAAGAATAAAAGCCATTCATATTATTAATCTGTCATTTTAATATTAATCACTAGCTGAACCTGCCCTATTTACACAGTGCACAGTTCTAATATGAGCGTGAATCTCCTTCCCACTTTTCACTATAACTGTGCAAGTCCTTTTATGGAAACAAGTAAAGGACAAGAAGGGACTCAAAGGGAGTGAGTTGCTATAGGCAAATATATAACTGTAGTATTTTAATATATAGAATGTTGGGGAGAGTTTGTGGCAAACTTGGATAAGTGATAAATGATTCTAAATGCTATTATTATTATTATTATTATTATTATTATTATTATTATTATTATTATTATTATTATTATTATTATTATTATTACAATTCCATATCCGAGTATGCCTCATTGTGGGTCCACAAGCCTTTGAAGTTGCCAGCTTGCAATAGGTTTTGTCATTCAGACTAAAGCAAAGCGCCTGAAATGTCCATCAACTCGCTATACGTAGCACCTCTACTGGTTGCTTTTCACAAGGGTATCAACCTAGTTACAATATTAAACTAACAGGGTCGAAACGACCTACATTGTGGAATAGAAAAATAAAGACAAGTTTCTTTGACAATTTGAATGAGAACTCGGAATCTATATAAAGTTTGGAATTGACCAGCGAAAACGGCACGTTTCTACTTGTGATTTTCTAGATCTCATTGTCGAAAGGATTGCCCACAAACATATAAACTTTTCTTGACCACAAACATATAAACCTAGCATTTTAAAATATAGATTATTAGTAAAAATGTGTTTCTTATATTACGAATCATTTTAATTTACTAGTGATTGATTATAGTAAAGAATAGTTACTATAGTTATGATTATAGCATTTGATTGCTAGTGATAGTATTTTAGAACAAGATCCTAAGACGAATATTCGGACCCAAGAGGAACAGGAATGAAGAATGGCGGAAACTTCATAATGAGGAACTACATAATTTATACGGTTTACGACCCAACATTGTTAGGGTCATCAGATCTAGGAGGCTCAAGTGGGAAGGTCATGTAACCAGAAAATAAGAACGCTTTGAAAGTTTTAACTGAAAATCCAATCAGAAAACGACTATTAGGAAGACCTAGGTGCAGATAGGAGGACAAGATTAAAATAGATTTAGCAGCAATAGGAGTACAAAGTAGAAACTGGATCTAGTTTTCTAAGGACAGAAGTCAATGGAGAGCTTTTGTGAACACGACATTGAACCTCTGGGTTCCATAGGCCATAGAATTACCTAGGTAGTTCCTTAGCTATTATTATCAGTACATTAACCAGAGAGAGATTGTAATTTCGCAGCAAAATGTTACAATGGAGAAATCAACTTGATAATATATTAATTTAATGAAATACACAAGCCTTATTATTATGAACTAAATGAAGTTTTTTTCTTTTTAGTGTCTCCTGAGGATGTAACCGTGATGAGTAATTTTATGAAAAGTTTTCAGCAAGAAAAACGAAGATCTTTTCCAGAAAGCCAGAGTAAAAATAATTGAAAATTCTGTCGTGGTGTAGCCATTACAAATTTAATGATAGACTACAAGGCTTGGATAATAAATTATAATAACTTGCCGAACAAATTACAGAATATTCTTTTAGTAATACTTGAAACTTGAGGGAATGATGGGTTTAATAGGAAAGTATCTCTTTTATGCACACCGATCACGGCAGACACAAACTTTCATTGGCAATGATTGTCAGTTTCAGAGGCAGACGAACTTATATATATAATATCATATATTTTAAAATCACATAATAATTTATCATTGTATAAACATACATACATAAATACATACAACATATGCTCCTTAAAATGGAATTACGTATGATTTGATCGACCTTCATCTATATTCATATATTCGAGGTGGGAGTTCTTTTTCTTTGTTTTAAAAAATGCAACCAGTAAGTAGTATGCATTGCTGTGGGCAATGATTTTTGCATAAAATCACCTGCATTTAATGCACACACACACCTCATTTGACAGCATATCATTTGAAATTATCGCATTGGTGCGTTCGTCTTTTATAATACGAATTAGATACACATCAGTTCCTACCCTTCCGGCATTATCAGCTTACTAACTTCCAGTGGTGTCCCGACAAAACGTACCAGCGACAAAACGTACCACTTGAATTTTCGCGACAAAACGTACCACTTTTGACGACCTGTCATAAATGACAACCTGTCATGGATTAATTAAAGCATTTCTGATATTTATTCCACGACAAAACGTACCACTTATATAAATTACAACCTGTCTTGGACTAATTAAAACATTTCGGATATTTAATCCGCGACAAAACGTACCACTTCAAGCTTTTTTTTTTTTTTTCAGCGTGTTCACAGATTATTCTCCAGATCGAACAACTTTTCTTAAAGGTTCTGTATGTGACAAACGTAACATTAAACACGTTTATCAGCGAGTAAGAGAACTCGAGTCTTCCAAAATACATTAAACCAATGTGGGTGCTTACATATCTAACAAAAGAGAACATAATGTTAAAAAAACTACTTCCTCATGAACAGGTAAAACAACTGCAGTATAAGGTTGAGAAGAACAGACAGGTAATGTATCGAGTTGTCAAAGTGCACAAACCCATTGGTAAAAGAGTGCTAATTTACAGAGGAAATGTAGCAGCCTATAAACTGAAAGACACAGCTATAGATCATGGAAACTTTTTGGGTATTATTCCTTTCTTAAGCAAATTTGATCTTTCGCTTAAAAGTAATTTAGATAAGGTCACTGAGAAGAGTCATATACGAGGAAGTAAGCAGGATAGTGGTCGCATAACTTTTACTAAACACGGTGAACTTTGTTTTGAATGCTATCAACACACTTATCAGAGGAGATATTTCGAAAGAAGTCTCTCAAGCTTCAATATTTTCTGTTCTATTAGACACTACTCAAGATATAGTAGTTTCAGGCCAGTGCTCTGTTGTTTTACGGTATGTTGTTAAACAAAGTGTTGTTGCCATTGTAAAATGCATATTTACCACAGGCCAGTGTCCTTGCGGTTTACTGCTGGAAATTCTGCAGAAGTTGAACCTTGATATTAAGAAGTGTATTGGAAATTCAACCGATGGCTCAAGTAACATGCAAGGACAATATTCGGATTTTTTCAATTCACCTATGATCAGTTACACTGTGATTCAGTTGATTTTGAGTTTAACGGCCCTTTTAGCACCGAGGCTATATGAGACGGGACATACTGATTTACGAGAAATCCGAAGCACATGAGCTCCCGCCAGGAATCGAACCCAGGTCTCCCACGACAAAAGCGCATACGCTAACCGCCTAACCACTAAGAAACTCAGTTACACGTGTGGTGTTACGCTCATATACTCAATCATGTCATATGTGATCTGACAAAAATTTGCATTGATTCTGTGTCATTGTTCTGCTGAATGACTGTGCGATATTTATGCGTAAGTCTTATCAGCGAATGGACATTTGGAAGATCAAATGTTAACAAAGGCGTCTTACATTTATTGCAGAGACAAGATGGTAGAAAACACACTGTTTTTCAGAAAAAGTTTGGTCATTTTTCGAACCCAGAAAGTGCTTCGTATATAGAGTTGACCATAATAATTAAGAAAATTGCTTCTACAGAAAATATCAAACCAAAAGCTAGG
This sequence comes from Thermobia domestica, assembly GCF_964235325.1. NCBI lineage: Eukaryota > Metazoa > Arthropoda > Insecta > Zygentoma > Lepismatidae > Thermobia > Thermobia domestica. The sequence goes on along the minus strand of NC_137458.1, from coordinate 265,855,175 downwards.
TGTAAAGCGAAAGGATATATAAAAGATCTTCTCAAGTTCAAAACAATTCGGACAGCAGAAATGTTCCTTAAGATATTTCAAGTGACGACCTCTCTGTCAAACTATCTCCAAATAGAGGGTGCTGCTAGTGTAGTCCTATCGGATGGTGCAGACTACTCTGTTCCAAGTGAAAGAGTAGAGAGATGATTTTGAATCCGTTAAGAATGCAGCATTGAGCTTTGCAGAATGAGCCAATAACAAATTTAAAGACTTAGAACGTGATTTTTTTTTTTTTTTTTTTTTTTTTTTTTATTGACCTGTCGATAATGCGCCTTCAGAGATGGACAAAGATTTTCCTGTGAATGTGAAGATGAAGCTGCTTCTATCCAATGACCAGGTACTGCATCGAAGCATTCAACACAATATTGGACATGGTAGTTTCGAGTATTTCTTCAAGATTCAAGAAGCAATGTACTTTATGGATTATTTGGACCCTAGACACTTCAACCAAGTAACAGAACTTCCAGACGTGCCTTTCGATAAACTTACATATTTTCTGAAAAACTTCAGTAAAGAAGTTTTCAAGGATACTATAAATGTATTCTCTTGGACTTTTGAAGGACATGGATATCCTTGAAAGTCAGTCTTGATGACGAGCACAACCGAGAAAAAATGACTGTAGTGATGGTGCAAGTGATTCAGAATTAGGAGAAAATACATTTGTTTACAAGGAAAGCGAATGCAAAACGTGTTGCAAAATTGTCCAATGTGTTGCTTTTTAATTTTGCAGAATTGTAAATTTTGCAGTAATACTTATCCAAGTTTCTAGAATACAAATTTTTATTGACTTCGCCCGTAACTCAGGTAACATGTAAAAGAAATTTTTCAAAACTGAAATAAACTGAAATACATTAAAAATAGGCTAACGAGTACCATGTCTCAGGAACATTTGAAAACATTTATGTTGATGTCTATTGAAAAAGATTTATTAAAAAATATTTCGAATGCAAAAGTGATAGATACAGTAGCATCAAAAACTAGTACACTAAAACATCTGCTAATTTTTTAACATAGTATACGTTCTCTTTGAACTTCATATATTATTTTGAACAATTCAGAATAATATACTGATGAAAGAATATCAGGTTTTAATTGTCAATTGTTAATACTATTGACTTGCTGTAGAAAGAAAACTGTGCAACTTGTTTTGTGACATTAAGATGTTGGTGGCCCTTGTGGAAGAAAGCGCCCGCGCCCCTCTAATAATACCTATCCGTCCCTGGTCCAAAGCCTGGATAAAGTGTGATGGAAATCAGCAAATATTCAAATATTGCATATGCAAATTCTTGCCTGGTCTTGGTCTGGCGAGAATCTTGCAGGTATGGTCTTGGTCTGGCGAGAATCTTGCAGGTATGGTCTTAGTCTTAGTCTTGGTCTTGCATCGGTACTTTTCTCACCACCAATCTGTTCAACTTTTAAGCTTATTTTGGCCGATATATATATATACTTATATACCGTCCTATCAAGTGGTACGTTTTGTCGCCTGTCATTATTTGATGGCTGATTGGAAGACTCTTCGCAAGTAGCCCTCCAGGCAAGTGGTACGTTTTGTCGCTTGTCATTATTTAAAGTGTTTTTAGAAAACCCTTCACAAGCATCCCTCAGGGTAAGTGGTACGTTTTGTCGGTGGTACGTTTTGTCGCTAGTACGTTTTGTCGCGTATTCACTTCCAGTATTGGTTAGGTAGGTCTAGTTAAGGTGGACTGTTCTTTTCTTTTTCTTTTTTTTTTAAATAACCATCAGGTAAGACGCATGATTTAATTTATACATATATATGTATCTGGTCTGAAATTTCCTGTCATTACTTTTGTTCAAACAATACTGATACGAGTTGACTTCAAATGTATTAGAAACATGTATTTAGGGCAGTTTTGTTTGCAAACATTTACTGATAACGAAGTAAGTAACATTTAGCAGCAGTATTTGTACAGGGCGGAGTTGACAGGCGAGTTCCTTCAGAATCGTGCTTTTCAAGATTGTTACATTTTTTCTTTCTTTCTTTCATTATTACGTTGTAATAATACGTGTTTTACATCTCCATTTAAGAACATTACAAAAGGATTTTGTTTGTTCAACGTCATCTTTTTAATGACAAAGACTCTGAAAAAAGTCTTTAGTATTCTATGTATATTTAGAATTATTATTTTATACTATTTACTTTTTCACCGATTTTTTTGGATATCTTAGCATCAAGTAGATTGATAACCTTCAAAACCGAAACTCGATTCCTAGTTTTTGGTAGGGATGGTCACAAAGATCCGGTTCTCGGAGATCCGGTTTTCAGAACCGGCTCTGGAACCGGTTCCGGACCTGGATCCGAAAACCCGGATCGAGAACCGAATCTTAGGAACCGGTTTCAGACCTGGAACCGAAAACCCGGTTCCAGAACCGGATCTTAGGAACCGGTTCCAGACCTGGATCCGAAAACCCGGTTCCAGATCCGGATCTTAGGAACCGGTTCCAGAACCGGACCTTAGGAACCGGTTCCAGACCTGGATCCGAAAGCCCCCAAAGACCCGTAAAGGAGGTACAAAGTTCATCTTCAAAACACTGCAAAGAGGACCATGCGCTTGTGCCCTCCCCGCCCAGACCCGCTTGTGCCTCCAGAAAAAAAAATTGGTCCACCAGTGGGTGTTTAGCCAAATGAGTTGGCCAGTTTGCCTGTTTAGCTAATGAGTTTGCCAGTTACCCAGTTTATTTAGCCAAATGAGACAAGCGGCCTGCCTGTCCCTTACACCATTTCATCTAGCACACTGTTCACAGTCTGCCAGCAGCTCGGGTTTAGCGTAGGGATGGTCATAAAGTTCTTGGAGATCCGGTTTTCAGAACCGGTTCCAGACCTAGATCCGAAAATCCGGTTCCAGAACTGGATCTTGGGAACCGGTTCCAGAAGTGGATCCGAAGAACCGGTTCCAGACCTGGCTCCGAAAAACCGGTTCCAGAACTGGATTTTGGGAACCGGTTCCGGAACCGGATCTTCTAGAACCGGATCCGTTCAGACCCGAAAACCGGTTCCACCAGGAACCGGTTCTGGCCATCCCTAGTTTCTGGCTGTCTACATCTTGGCTAAAATTGCTGGTGATGTACCAAATAATTCATGAGATTTTGTGTCTCTCGAACGAACACACGGACAGAGTTTAAAGGAGCTTTTGGTAAACCAAACTGCATAAAATTACATTTTCTTTTAGAGCTTGGTATCTTAATACATGCACACAAAAGACTAAGTGAATCATATGAAGATTTGAAACACCGATATAGGCATACAATGGCGTCCACAATAAAGGCTATGGGTTTCAATCTTCTAACACTACATTAAGATACGAATGCAAAAATCACGTGTGTTCTGGTGTGCGAATACTCTTGCTGAAAATTCAACAATGTTTTTAGCGTTTATCGAAAAATAAATCCAAATATGAGTCAGATATCAATCAATAGAACTTCCAGAACTGAACGAAATGATGTGCATATAAGTGTGAAAGATCGTATGAAATTTTCGAGAAAATGAGGGAAAACGAATTTCTCTGTAAACCTAAAAATGCAAAACTCTCAAAGCGCCAAATGTGGGAAAATTATGTTTCGTCCCTCAGGTGTCGAACTCCCATGTTTACAGTGTGGCGTCGGATTCGCTCTCTCACTGGTAATAATTCTGTTGCTGTACCTGCTTTATCTGTAAATGGTGTGTAAGGGACTAACCCTTCAGCGATAGGTAACACTTCGGGCCACAACTTTGCGTCTATCTCTGAGTCTTTACACTATTCTGCATCATTTGCTCGTTTCCGGGCATGATTAGAGCGAAGCCCGTTCAACTTCCACACCGTCAACAGCGAAGACTATAATATTCCTTTCACGCTTGTTGAGTCTGATTCTACTCTCCGTGAATCTTCCAATACTGCCCTAGGACCTGACCGCATCTCCTATGAAATGTTGTATAATTGCATTTGGTTAGAGGATTTTTTCCCACCCTGTTACATGAGGCTCTGGTTCTTCCCATCTTGAACATCGCACCTAGTCTCATCAGCTACAAACCTATTGCTCTTAGGACCTGCGTCTGTAAGCTACTTGAAGGCATGATAAATACGCGCCTGGTGTGGTATTTGGAATCTAATTCGCTGTTTTAGAGTGGATTTCGATCTTTCCGAAACACTACTGACAATCTCGTTTATCTCGAGGGGCAGATTCATGACGCCATTCTTAATGGTGAATATTTTGTTACTGCTTTTTTTTTTTTTTTTTTTTTTTTTGTCTTCGAGAAGGCTTATGACATCACTTGGCGTTACGGTATCTTAAAACAATTATATGACTGAGGTCTTGGTAGGCATATGGTTCACTTCATTGTAAATTTTCTTCATTAGCGACATTTTCGAGTGTGTATGTGCGTGTGTGTGTGTGATCTAGCCTTTCAGAGCGCTTTGTCCTCCCTCTCCAAAAAAATGGTTTTCCACAAGGCAGTGGACTTAGTGTCACGTTGTTTGCTATCGCCATCAACTGTTCTTTCAGAGCTCAAGTCTCCTGTTCATGGTCTCCTTTATGTTGACAATTTATTGTCGCTCACGACACCTTCTTAGCATTATTCGACAACTTCAACTGGCTCTAAATCGTCTTCTTCGCTGGTGGAACGAAGGATTTTGCTTTTTCACTAAGAAATCTTAATGTGTCCATTTCTGCCGCAAACGCACTTTCTTATTGACCTGGACTTGTATATGGATGATATTCGTTTGTCATTCGTTGATACGGTCCATTTTCTGGATCTGATCTGTGACCATCGATTGACGTGGGCACCGCACATTCGTTCTCTTAAGTACTCTTGTCTCTGCGCTCTGAATCTCCTTCGTGTCCTGTCTCGCCGCACATGGTGTGATGATCATAACATTCTGCTCCGCTTATACTGTAGTCTAATCCAGTCCAAGTTAGACTATGGTTGTGTTGCTTATGCGACTGCTCCTTCCTCCCTATTGAGAAAACTTGATTGTACATCACTTCGGTATTCGGCTAGCTACTGGCGCCTTCCGTACTAGTCTGTTGCCAGTCTTTATGTGGAAGTCAACCAACCATCGTTAACGTTACGTCATGAGAGACTCCTCCTCAATTATTCTGCGCATGTGCGTTGTATTCCTGACTACCCTGTAGATTTTGTCTCGGTGGTAGACGCATTTATGAGCTTTGTGATTCATATTCTCATGCTGCACGCCCATGGTATATTCGTGCGTGTAGGGTTTTCTCTTTGATGATTTTCTGTGGTCCTCTCTCCCGTTGCTTAGGTTTTGTTCTGTACCCCCATAGCTGCTTTGTACACCAAAACTTGACTTACACTTGTCTTTGCATTCGGAACAGCATATTGGTTCCCAGGTAAACCAGCAGAAGTTCCAGCATTATTAGAGCAGTTCTCCGATTTTAATGTATTTTATACGGACGGTGCTAAGGATAGGAATTTAGTTGGCTGTATATCTTTGTTACTGACGAGTGCATTTCAGAATTCACTTTGCATCGAATGTGTTCAGTATATACTGCTGAATGAACTGCAATTAAGCTTGTCTTCTACCATACTCTTACGTTTTCGCTATGTCGTGTGCTGGTTACACCAACACGCAGAGCATAGTTATAAGCCTACAGAATGTCTTCAGTAATCATGCCCTGGTTCAAGACATTCTTGTGAGACGCCATCAACTACAGCAACAGGGTTGTTTGTCGTTGTCAGCTGGGTGCCGGGTCATGTAGGCATTCGGGGAAACGAGCGAGCTGTCATAGCTGAAAAGCACGCCACCTTGGCCGAGGTTGCATTGGAGCATAGTCTTCCTCTCTCCGATCAGTGTAGTTATTTCCATACCTTGATGCGCTGTCATTGGAAAGCAGATTGAGACCAGGCAAATCAAAATAAACTTCACGTAGTTAAGCCAAGTCTTGAAGAATGGCACACATCCGGTCGCTCTAGTTGTCGAAATGAAGTGCTTCTAACGCTGTTACGTATCGGACACTCTCATCTGACGCATACTTGTTTCTTGTGTGTTTTGAATCTTCCATATTCTGAGAAATGTATTCTCCTTCTGAGTATTCGGCACATTCTTGTCGAATATCCTTAATACTTAGAGAGCGTCACTGAACGTCACTTACACTTGATCGTGCATTGGGCAATGCTTTGTTGAGCGTGTCCTCTCTTTTGTGTACGCTTCTAACATTGCTCACGTTGTCTGAGCTTTCTTTAGACTTTTCCTCGTGTATTTATTATTGCTTGATTTTTATTTTTTACTCTGACTCTTTATAGCTTTTGCACTGTTTATTGTTAGTTATATATTTTCTCTATTGTGACCGTTATTAGTATTTATTGTTATTCTGTTTTTACTATTTGTTGGTGTTCTACCTTACTATTTACTGTTGTTTCATATCTACTATTTATTGTTATTTGTTATTCTTGTAGCCTATCTTAATTATTTTATATCTTTTAATTTTTTACTTATCTTTTTTAGCAGTATTTTTATATGTTGATTTTTTTACTTATATTTTCGGCATGTGTGTTTATGTCGTGACGGGTACAAATAGCCTCGTTGCTGACATCCCCATTAAACCCTAATAAATCAATCAATGTTGGTCAAGCTTTTCTATTAGAGAATATTTGAAATATACTGCAGTGATTTTAATCTACAAGTATTTAGTGTTCTAGAGTCCTTTTAATAAATGTAAGACGTATATTGGAATGCATTGTTACTTAGGCGTATGCATGCAACGTTTCATAAACCTACAGTAAATAGTTTATTAACAATAATTAAGACCATGATATAGAAAGTGGCTGTTTATTTTAACAACTAACAGTTAGTAAGGTTTATCTCTGATAGCAAGGACGGTCATGAATATGGGCTAGTAGAAGAATGATAGAACTGCCAAAACTAAATTTTTCAGCTGAATGGCAATAAGTTTATCCTGTCCCACTGTTTTACTCATTTTGGTGAGATTTAATAGGTAAATATTGATATAAGTTAGCTCATAGATAAATTTAATCAATACAGGAGAATCCGCGCTCTTTCAATGACCTTGCTTCATTTGTTCTGATTTTAGACAGCTTACTTCATTGCATTTATTTTGCTAATCCTTTCTGAAAGACTACTGTCTTTTTAACATTATGTTCCAGCTTACACTATCGACACTTTATATATATATATATATATATATATATATATATATATATATATATATATATATATATATATATATATATATATATATATATATATATATATATATATACAGTAGAGCGTCGATTATCCGAACGTCGGTCAACCGAACGACCGCTTAACCGAACTGTGTACTCGCTCGCACCTGTTACTCTCCCACCCTACCGTCCATCATCCCCCTCACTCCCAAACCAAGTTTCCCACAGTAGTCGCCGCACTGAGCCACCGCTGGCGAAACATTGCATCTAATGGGGCCTTCATAAGGCGCTGCTGACCGGCCAAGCCGCCAGTCGCTGTGCTTCAACAATCAGCACACTTCTGTCGGTTTGGCACTGGCTGTAGAAGTAGCGGCAGTATCAAAGCTGTTCACAGCAACAGCTGCGCCAGCTTAGAGTTGAGGCGTGCCGCTCCGCGCATGGCAAATAAACATGTACAGTTCGATTATCCGAACAAACCAGTTTTCCGAACACCCATGTCCCCCAATTACTTCGGATAATCGACGCTCTACTGTATATATATATATATATATATATATATATATATATATATACCATGTTTCAAAATAATTTGAACGATTTCAGCTCCTTATATACATAATTATTTACTGATTGTGGTATTACTTAAAACTTTTACACATACTGAAACAGGTCAGGAAGGAATTGGATTATAGAATTGGTGTGTGCAGGATAACGAACGGAGATCACACTGAACGTTTGTGAGTTACTATATTACAATTTTTACTTGGATAGTTAAGGTACTTTGTGTAAAATTTTACACAATTTGCACAATTTATTAAAGAAATAAGGAGTTAAAATCCTTCAAATCATTTACAAACAGCATGTTGAAATATATATACAGATAGAAATAGTCAGTAAAAAGTTACAAAAACATCTTTGAAATAAGTTGTTCAAAATTCGATAAAACTCAAGAATATTTCGCAAGATTTCCAAATCTGCTTCCAGAAATGGAAATTCTATCGAAACATTCGTTGGAAAATTGACCAACTTCGAAGGCGAAACTAGAAAACCCCTTAGTAGCATATTTAGTAGGTAGAAATTGGGTATTGCAATAAAATAAAGCTGAAAATTACGTTGGTCCACTGGCCAACCAACAATTTGCCATCATTTGTATAAAAGTTTCGATCTCGTATTTTACTATTTTCATAGGTACTACGTAGACAAATGCTCCACAAAGCAGTTTATACCGTAGGACCAACGTTGGCAGTTGGAGGCGCCTACCGTCTCCTACTGTTGGATCTACTGTATGTGTTGCTAGTGAATAAGTGTATAATTCTGAAGATATATTTCTACAGATCCATTAGGGAAATTAAAATTATCCCACACGTAGAAGAATAAAGAACATATGGTTTGATCCATTATTACAAATGCAAAGTACCTAAAATTCTTAAAATATCTTATTATCCGGGAGGTATGTATGTAATATGTTCGTTCTTTACACAGCATTTGCTACCGCTACTGAAACGAAAAGAATCAAAACAGCAGTATAATAACAGAAGAGCTTATCCCATGAGGCTTTTGCTGTAATATTAAATTAAAAAAAAAAAAAAAAAAAGTCTGAACTGATGATTGACGACTAGTTGAGACTTTGCATACTGGGCGGGTTTCTTCAAGATTCCCTTTGGGATTACCTGCTCATAATCTTAGGAGTGGACAACCTCTGAGAAGAAAGAAAGCAAAAAAGAGAAGAATCCAGGAGCTGACCACCTGAATATGCCCAAAAAATATACATATATAATTATAATAACGAAAATTGTTAAAAGACGGTCGAAAACCGAGCTTCTGTAAAACACGTTACTGGTTATGTATAGTAGCCTTAAGCAAGGGAGGGGGAGACGAAGGGGAGACCTGCCTGTCTGAGCCACACTGCTTGCTCCAGAAGAAATAATCAATAAATTATGTCATATAGAACGCCCCTGTGCACCTCGATATCAAGACACTTGTTTTGCAATCAAAGACGACTAAAACGAAAGTATGTGGTGTATGCGATAATGATCAGAGAGTTTTATTTTTTATTTTTTGTTCTTGTAAAACAGGTGACTCCAAGAAAACCCCCAGCAGGTTGTCCAGGACTTCGCCTTTACCGTTTTACTTTTATCATATCTCCCTTTTTTCTTTCTTTAAATCGGCTATTTCCACGTCCTGTGGCGAAATTAACCTAACATAGAATAAGGTAATGTTTTAAACTATGTAATACATATTCCGCACACACTTTTTTCTCACTGTTTTTTTCTTTCTTTTAGAGCTTCTGAAATGGCCGTTTGATGCTTATCTGTATAGTCAAAGAATTACTTTTTTTTGTACTCTTTTGCATCACATTCTTGTAGAAGAAAGACACACAAAAAAATTAAAAATATGGATGTTTGGATTTATATTAACGTTCTATTAGCTCTAGTATAGCTTGTAATCTTTTGCCATCAACTGTTTGTGAAATGAAGACCAATCCAACCTGCTGCGAGCCCCTGCCGGAATTACTTGATTGGATTTTGATTTCTTTCACACTGAAACAATAAAATAGCTAGCAGTAGTGAAAAACAAAATACATAACTTATATGGCGCCGTTTAATCAGTTGTATTTACGGTAGTTAGGGCTAGTTTTATTCAAGGACTTATCTAAATAGTTTTTGCAAAGTGTTAACTTAGAGACGTAATTCGACATGTCTATCTGATAACACCATAGTCTGCTTCCATTTTCACATTTTGAGCCTTTCTATTTTGTCCATATTTCAGCATAGTACCCAGCCACAAAAGTATCCCCCCCCCCTAAGCGCTCTAATTCCATTACTTGGGGTCCAGGTAATTTGCAGTTGTGAAAACGCCTAGACAGATGCAACCCAACTTACACGTAACTTTTCGCGGCACTGACAGCAGTTGGTGTTTATTCAGGTAAAATTGTAAAGTAAGTGACTAACGAAACAGTTCTCCATTCTAAGATGAATCTGTATAGTTCGTATCGTGTTTTCCGAAGAACACAATATATTAATGTCAATATTGCTGCGTATGTAATGTATTATTTCTTTATATACTGTATGTTTACAGAAATATAAATACTGACCATGCATTTATCAGGAAATGCTTGAAAGTAGCTGAAAATATCAAATCTAGAACAACTGCTGGAAATAAGTTTTTAAATGATAGCCTCCATTGAGAGACCTTCTCCAATTCTCATTCCAACATCATTTTCTTTCTGGAGAAGAGAAGATCTTTCTTGTCACACTGAGTATGTATCGAAATTGAAATTGAAACATTTGAAAAAGTTTTAACCTGGCCGGGATTCGAACCCGGGTCCACCGAACAGAAGTTCAATAATATAACCACTCGCCTACCGCGTTACTTCACCATTTACCTAAACTTTTAGCTAGTTAAAATCGTTGCATGTAAGACTATACTGTAAGACTACTAATGCTCATATGAGAAGACATTCCTTACTCGAGATTTCCTTCTTTAACTCAAACGCAAGTTATATAGACTTTCGTCAATGAGGAAAATATCACGAAACGTTCTTCAAGTTGAGACTACCTCATCGTTTTTAACTGTTGCCAATTTACATTACTACTATTCTTCCTCATCATAACTTCTAATTTCCAAAGAGGAAAAGCCGGCAGCATTTACGCCGATCCCAAGAGTTTCAGTATTCCCGCGCTACCCTAGCCACCTGTTTGAAGTTGGTCATGTAAAATGTACAGAAAAATATGAGCAAGAGAACAAAACCTAACCAGCCCCTGCGGGGCTTCTAACCCGTTCCTATTATTATTATTATTATTATTATTATTATTATTATTATTATTATTATTATTATTATTATTATTATTATTATTATTATTATTATTATGGATTCGTATAGTAAAACTGCAAGCTTATTTGAATGAAAAACTGTTCTGAAAATTTAAAAAATCCTTGGGCAGGGTTCGAACCCACGCCAAAAGTTATTTTTATTAGTAGAGTGTTGCCCTAGTACGCTCGGCCACGAAGGATGACAGCAGTGGGCCTTAATTTTCTCTATATGTAGGTCATGACTCTTGATATCCTATCTGTATCAGCCAATAAGATCAGAGGATATCTGAAATTCTTGGAACCCGCGAAAATGCAAGCCGGCAGACAGGCACGTAATAGATTTCGTAATAGCGGGGATCCGTAATGAAATATTGAGGTTATCACACCAGGGGCTTGGTCATTCTAAACTATTTTACTGGTAAAATATTTTGGTTCGTGTAGCCAGGATTTTGTAATGAGAGGGCGTGACGTGAAATATTGTGGTTACCGACAAAAGGCTCGATCAATCTAAACTATTTTACTGACAACGTACCCATATTGGTTTGTTAGGACAATAAAATGAGGATATGTTAGTACGGTAAGTATTTTACTAACAAACTATGAAGTAATCTCGAGTAAAAGGATATAAAAAATTTAAAAAGATATAGTCTTCCGAGGTCTTTCGAACTCGGTTCTTCTTGTCTTTTCTTCTTTTTATTGTCTTCGTTTAATGCCGTTAAGAATAGCAACGAGATCTCTTTCGGCAGTGAAAACATCCTGTCGCGAAATGGATTAGTGTTGCCGCGAAGTTGAATATTTCTTAAACAAATGTCACTGGAACCTATGTTGCCAGTGATTAATAAAAATGGTTAATTAAAACATTTAGAGTTAGGTATGGCAGATGACTTCAGAAACCGTATCCCACGTTGTTGTATAGAGCATGAGAGGAAGGTTTTAATTTTTTTATAGAAGTAAACTAAAAGAACCCTAATTTACCTCAAGATGCTTAGTTATAATTTTATTTACACCATGTACATAGTGCGATTATTTGCACATCTACGTTATAAGTTACTAATATGATTTTTGCTAGGAAACCAACTACGATGGCTCAGATTGTCTTTTTTTTTTATCTGAGTTCTTTACTGGAGGAGGTAGTTGAACTTACAGGTAAATGTGGATACTTCTCACCCAAAGTCCGTGATTTCTTCCTTTCCACATGGCTAACTCAAAATCACTTTTGACGTCTCGGCTCCCTCCTAGCTTCAATTAATTACTGTGAACGAAATACGAAAAATTATGACATAACTGTAACACCAAACGAAAGGCCAGATCTTTAAATTTTGTTTCCAAGACTTGAAATTGTCACAGACGCATAAATAACATGGCGATTATTTAATAACGCACGCAGGCAGTGGTATACTGAGACGAAATCTATGATTTCAACGCAACGACATTTTAGCCGAGAGAACGGAGGACTTGCACCTGATACTGAATCACATAATTACGGACCCGAATCCATTATACGGTTGCAACAGTAACAAGGAACATGCTCGAGAGAACGGGGCAAGAAATTGAATGCAGGCTCGATACTGCTCGTGCTACCAATGAGGCACATGTGGAAGATAAAATTTATGAGTTTTTCTTAAATTTTCTGAAGTGTCATTGCCCTATGACTTATACATCCTTTTGTACGATTAATTGAAATTAATTAGATTTAAACGGAACGCCCTGTATATTCCTTGATCCAAACTTCCTCAAATATTTCTACTTATATATACACAGTTCCCTCAACTATATCTCACACAACTTTTATGCGGTATAGAAACCTGAAACTACAAACAAACATCTGACCATAGATATTAAACACCGTATTTATGAGAATTTCATTTCTCTTTTTCTTTTTAAAAAATATTTTTAATGCTTACATGGTTGTGAAACTTGAACCTGTTTGAAAAATGATCGATAGCTTACTTCGAGAACAGAATTCGCGATTTCCTGATTTAGTTTTGAAATTTAAAATTCCGTTCAAAATGAGGCGATGTAATGCGAGGTGTGTAAGTTAACGTAGGATCAATCAAGCATCAATCATCTGGTTTCTTCAGATTTCTGATATGCAAGTGCATTTTCAAATTTACCCCCTTGGGACGCCACTGTTTTCTGGAAGCGACTTTTTTTTATTTGGATAACGCTGTAGTCGATAATCACTTGCTGCGGATATCATTATTGTCAATTATGAAGATGATTATCCGAAATATTATCTGCTATTTATAATAGCTTCTTTTCGAGGTTGCAGTAAGGGGTAATAATCAAAATTCTGACGAACTATTTTATTTAATTCAATTAAAATTCTGTAGAACTAACGTTCTGTACAATTGTTTGACTTTGTTGGTTAACATTAAAATGCATTCTTTTCATTTAGTGTTTATTTCTTTATAGAACTATATTTTCTGTTAAATATATGTATCAGCGTTTTATCTAAGCGGTATCGCATCGCAATATGCGACACAAAATCAGAGAAATGCTATTTGCAAAGGAACAATTGTATCGCAAAATGCGATAAAACTACAATCATAATTTGTTACAGAAGTGAGTTATTTTTGTGAGTAAAACAGCATAACAATATCTTCTTCATGATGGAAACTTTGTAGTCTGATCTCTCATGTAGTTCTTGTAATTCTTCTTTCGAAAATCTGATGCTTTCGTTTACGTTCCTCTTTGGTTTCCAATATAACATACCAAACTGCAATAGACTACACACCATATTATTAGACTGGTCGCACAATCGACGTCAAAGACACCATGTGCACTTCGATATTTGCAGTATATGGAAATAAGACCTCTCAATGAGCTTTTGATATGCAAGACCTCATCTTACTCTTTGGAAATCAAGTAACTAGCGAAAATAGATAGCTCCAGCAGTAACCACCTTTTTCTGCCCTTTACTTGTCTGAAACTTATGTAAGTAACTCATATATGACATATTTACATAATTATTTCATAGTATTGGCCCAAAAATATTATTTTGCTACATCGACTTGTTCTTTATTGAAGTGGGGAAAGAAATAATGTACGGCTTACAACTCTAAAAACAAAGAAACATGAAATGAATGCAGACAATATTTAGCTACAATATGAGTTAGGAAACTAACAGTTATGTGAAATTAGATTATAGTCTTTCTTGCTACAAAAACGAAGGTTTACTTTGTAGGTTCCGTAATGACAATTTCCCGTTTCTTGACGGATTTACGGAATCGGCACTATTTAAAACAAGCCCCATAAGGATGCATTCAAAACCAGTTGCAATCTTACGCAATCTGTAGAATTGCAAATATAGTACTTTAAAAAGTATTAATGAGGTTATTTTTTGTCTATTTTGCTTTTCATATTCGTATTTGTTATATACAAGATTGTTTATTATCATTATTTGACGTTTACGTAAAACAATACTGTGTTAAATAAATAATTATTTCAATTTCAATCGCTATCGAAAATGCTACACAAAAATCATTAATTGCGATAGAAATTTAAATTTGTTTCGCAAATTGCTACGCAAAAAGCAAAATCTAAATAAAACGCTGATACATATATACCCATCCAAAAGCTGACATTTTTGAAAATCCAACACTCGCCAAATCCGTAGGTCGTTGAATTTTTAAAAGTAAATCCGTACCAGAATCGAACCTTGAACCGCAAGAACGAAGAGCACAAGTAATAAATATTCAGCTAAGACTCTTTATGATTAACATAATACAATGGAATCAACTATTGTTAAATTTTGTTTTTGATATTCGACGTTTATAATGAATATCGGTGGTGGTTCGAAATTTTCGGTAATATTTATGAGCCTAAGAATGAGAAATCGCGTACAAGAACAAGATAAATAAATTCTAGAACAGCATTACACTTCATAACATTGTAATAAACAAGTCTAGTGAAAGCAGAACTCAAATAAATAATTTTTGCTGGGTCATCGCATGATAAAGTATATTGTCGTTCTGTTGACATTCTAAAATTAATACTGGCAGCTCTCATAATTGAAATTCACAGTCACTTCTCGCTAGCGCTGAGCACACAGCTGGTTATATTCCTTAAGCAACCCGCATTCAATTATATTTCAACGACAAGAGCTTCATGGCAATAATATGTCAAACATGTGGTATTTATATTGAGAGAACGAAAAAAAAAAATGAAAGAAACTAGAACATATTGTCGAAAGTGTGAGGTTGTTAATGGACCAGTGTGCAATTTGCCACTGACCGCTGTCAGAAGACTTGTTCTGAATCGTTTAAGTGAAACATGCACAAACGACATAAGCTATTTGTTTGTAAATGCTGCCTTGGTGCTCAGATTTCTATGCGATGAATTTAATTTCTGACTAATTGTAAATTCATATTATGCAAATAATTATGCAAGTATTGCTCGAAGGAGAAACACAAACGTAGATATTATTTAAGCATATACATTGTAAGACATTACAGTATACTTAACAATCCATCAGTGGTAAATATTTTCACATAATATTAACTAAATAAGGGTTAATCAATATTGTTATTGATTGTTATTTAAACACTGACGGCGGCTTTAATAGATGCAGTTGAATGAGTATAATTCGTATGATTTGTCCAAATTAAAGCAGCCGTCAGGGCTTTAATTACAATCAATAACATTATCGAATAACTCTTGATTAGTTAACAACGACGTTATGGGCTTAACATGTTCCTATTCATATAAATGAGCGTATTATGAGGACACGTACTAAATGATAGAAACTTAATTATTTACTAATACATGTGTATAATAAGATATAATCCTAGCTACTATTTCTTGAAATTAAACTTACTTTTACAAGTAGTGTGGGTGTCACCGTTAGAAGAATACATGCAAATACAGTCTGCTAGTTAACGGCAAAGTTTTGTTTACACATACAGTACAAAGTAATCAGTTCCAGAAGAATAAAAATTTTTATTATTGACAATGAACGGCATGTTCTGAAGGATAATAAAAATTCGTTTTCTCGAACACTACGCATGAAAATATACCCTCAAACATGTTATTTTTTTTTCAGTTTGGTGTGATCTGCTCGTAGATATATGTCTCATCATAAAATTATAGTTGGGGCCCGCGGTGGCTCATTGGTAGAGCGTTCACCTCTGGTGCTTGGAGTCCTGGGTTCGATCCCAGCCAAGTGAACTTTGTGTTGGACAAACACCGTGTGCGTGGGTTTCCTCCGAGTTCTCCCGTTTCCTCTCACTTTCTTCATTCCAAAATTATATTCATTATTCATCACCGGGGGAGTATGGCAGATCCAATAGTGTTTCATATCCAAGGCGTAGAATTGTGTCACGGGTCATCCTAGCTACATGGGGCTTAGCCTTGTCCTGTAACAAGAGGACCCCTTTACGATTCAGAAGTGTTGGCTCCAGAGTTTTGAATTTTTCTTAAACACGGATCAACTGCTGACAGTACACAGCTGGATTGATGCTCTGACAAGCTGGTAGCAGTTCCCGATGCACGATGCCTCGAGCAGTGCAGCAAACACACAAGATGATCTTCTTCTTGTGCAGCGCTGGTTTCGGTTGTTTTGGAACCGGTTCATGGGATGCTAACCAATGATGACGGTGCCGTGGAGCTTCGTATATATGACCCACTTCTCATCACATTTCAACACCCTGTCCAGAAATGGCTACTTCGTCAGACGAGCTAGCAAAGAAACACAGGTGTTTTCTCGCGTTGCCTTCTGGCCCGGAGTGAAATCATGTGGGACCCATCGACCCAACTCGTAGTGCTTCTCAAATTGATGGAGGTGTTGCCAAATGGTTCCTCTACTCACACTGAATTGTAGTTCCAGTTTCTCACATGTCTGGCCACTGTCTGCCTCAATTGCTGCCTGAAGACCTTCATTTTGTACATGTGGTCTGGCATGTGGTGCATCTTCGACTGTTTCGTCACCGTCCTTAAACTTCGTAAACAACCGCTGCACTGTGCGTTTAGTCACAACGCCCTCAACAAAGGCCTGGTATATCTTCCGCTCCGCTGCAAGGGCGTGTGACCCCAGTTTGTACTCGTACAGCATTCACGCCCTTATGACGCTCTGTGGAGGTCCCATGTCCACTCTGTCCTTACGCACGTTCACAGTGTAACTGAACTGACATAATGAGGCAGTATGTTGGATATACCCACACCAACAACTGCCTTTCGCCTTATCTCCATTCGCATTCTCCTATACTAGTACAAAACGTGAGTGTCTGTCGGTGAATGTTTGGCAGCATCCGGAAGTGGGCATACTCCTAATTGCTGTTTTCTGACGGTTTTAGGTTTTACCCAAATTTGTTTGGTAACATTGCTTGACATTGTTTGGCAGCATTGCTATCGATGTTCACTTGTTCTCTGCTTGGTAATATTTATTTGCAGTGAATTTGGAGTAATCAACAATGTGTGACCAAAGTCCGTATAGTATTGAACATAGATTGTTTGTTGTGGTTTGGCTTCACGAAAGGCGTTACACAGGTGACATCATGGAAAGTGTTAAAGCAAAATTTACACACCACTTTGGCATTAATCCACCAAGAAAAGCAACATGGGTGGGAAAAACGTGCATTTGCTACGGGCAGTATGAAAGACCTTCCTCGAGGCGGTCGAGCGATAAAACAGAGGGAAACGTGCCGTGAAGCGGAAGCATCAGTGTAGCAGTCGACCTTCAAAATCAACAAGTAATTAAAAGGCCTTCGGAGCTTGGTATTCCTCGGACCACCATGATGAGGCACATGAAAGAAGATCTAAAATTGAAGGTTTACCGTCAGTGCATGTGAATGAACTGAGTGACGCCGACATGGATGCGCGGAAAGAGACATGCAGAACTCTCCTTAAGGCGTTCCCTTTCAAAGATCCCGTGGTGCAATTCTCTTGACAGACGAGTGTGTACCGGAGTTTGTATTCTCGGAACGTTGTAATGTGGTGTAAGGAAAATCCCTAATTTTACAAAGAGATGAAGAGAAACCCACCACACGTGTGGGCTGGAAGGAGTGCAATACACATTTTTGGGCCTTATTTCTTCGGGACAATGTTAATGGACATTCTTACGTGGAGATGCTTAATGAGTGGTTAGTGCCTCAACTGGAAGAAAATGGTATCAAAGACACTGTTGTGATACAACAGGATGGAGCACCAGCACACTTCGCGATTCACGTGCGCAATTACCTGAATTAGACTTTTCCTGGCCGCTGAATTGGAAGACGTTGTGCATCATCACTAGCTCCCTTTGCCTGGCCTCCAAGAAGTCCCGATCTGATGACACCAGACAATGCTCTCTGTTGTTTCATAAGAAACACTCGATATCACACAGCGCAGGAATTACGAGCAGCTGTGAACACGCCTTCGCCCTCGTGACTCCGGAGTATCTCCGCAAAACATCTGCGAGAACTTGGCGCAGAATTCAGCTGTTACGACATGGATGGTGATAATACCCGATGTTTGTGACTCTTAAGACTTCAAGGTAACTGTGTATAGACATTCTACCATAACTAACAATATACTGTTGAAACTAAAGGGGGGAGTACGCCCAATTCCGGACCACCCTGTATTGTCATATATACACTATGTCTTTTATGTCATCCATAGACATTC
Source organism: Thermobia domestica (assembly GCF_964235325.1). Lineage (NCBI taxonomy): Eukaryota > Metazoa > Arthropoda > Insecta > Zygentoma > Lepismatidae > Thermobia > Thermobia domestica. The sequence goes on along the minus strand of NC_137458.1, from coordinate 265,836,580 downwards.
AGAAAACAGCGTATAACCTTTGAAAATTTTTAGGACTACAACACTGGTTACAGATATTAGAAGAGCTCCACATAACTGGTCACAGAAAAGGGTTACATTGAAAAAAAACTTACCTTGTTGAAATTATTCACTCCATGAATCCATATACTACATACACTAACGACGTCAGGCAGAAATCCAACTTAAGACCCGCATCACTAACTTCAAAGGATATCAAGGTGCTCTTTTCACTTGTTTTTGGGGGCCACGGTGGTAGAGTGCTTACCTCTGGTGTATGAGATCCTGATTCGATCCACGGCCAAGTAAATTTGTGGTGGACCACATCGTATCCGCGGGTTTTTTCGAGGTATTCCCGTTTTCTCCCACATTCTCATTCCACCAAGGCTTATATTATCATCATCATCATCATCATTCGCTTATTTTAATTATCCGTCTCCTTTAACCTAAAGGACATAATCATGGGATTGAGTGCTTTTTTTTTTTTTTTTTTTTTTTTAAACAGAAGGCAGAGGTGGCGCCCTGACAATATTGCTGTAACTTCAGGTCATCCACTCTTACACCACAACAAAGATTCACAAAATACGGGAATTATTATGTGTATTATTCTAGGAAAAAATGTAAATATTTAAAATGAATTTATTCTTTTTATTTTCATTTTATTTTTTGTTTTTATTTTATTTATTTATTTTATTTTATTTTATTTTATTTTATTTTATTTTATTTTATTTTATTTTATTTTATTTATTTATTTATTTATTTTGCGGAGGGTGCCATAAAGGGGAAGGCGCGCCAGATAACTGCTCCGTCACCCGGCGGGCCAGTGCACTCCTGATAGTGATTACTAGGTATACTGGCTACCAGTAAACTATAGCTTCTTAAGTGAAAGTGCTAATTATTTTAACATAAAAGCTGGATTGGGGCTAGAAAAAGTAAAGTCTTAACAAACATCTGTTGCTGCACAATAATTCTCGCCATAAAATACATTAGTACGTGTCTGTTATGCATTTTTCCACCTACGAGAACGCGCGTTTTTCAGACATATTTTCAATTGCTCTATAACATACAGTAAGAAATTCATTGCATAGCAACCTATAAGGCAGAGAAACAAAACAGGTAAAGAAAAAAATGAAAGTGAGGCAGTTTCGTTACGAGATTAACTAAGAAACAACCTTGATAATTATAGGAGTTGCGCGCCGCCTGTTCACCGATAACCTCACTGTTTAAAAGCTTCAAATCATAGGTTCTATTCCTGGGTGGAATTGGGCTGTCAGTTAATTCCTTCTGAGGTTAGAGAACAAGGCAATATTGCACACCTCCCAGCTATATTTGGCAGCATCTAGTTGGGAATTGCAATGATGCCAGTCCAATTACAAGACATGCAACATTCAAGCCAGGAAAAAGAAATAATAAAAGTATGAAGGAAGATTGATGTACAGTACCTGTCAGGAAACATTGGTTTATTACACGCAAACTTTCTTACGAATAATATCTTGATTCGTAACAAAAAATAGTATAAATATTAAGGCTTATGTTAGTAACAGATTAAAATGGTTTTCTTTACGACTCAATACTAATACATTAATCTGGGTAAATTTAATGAATATGAAATGGAGTTATGTAGCAATGGGATATATGTAGTTATTTAATACTAGCAGAATACCCGTTCTTTGCACGGAGAGAATACGTTTCATTTTGCGTATAAAGTTGAGTTGATTTTAGTTTAGCGTCCCCTTCAGCAGCGAGGCTATATGAGACGTTCACCTACTGATTAACGTGGAATCCGAACCATATGAGCTTCCGCAGGAAATCGAACCCGGGTCTCCCACGCCAAAGGCGCGTACGCTAACCGCTTAGCCACGAGGGAGCTCTACGTATAAAGCACTAATGGGGTTTAGTTTGGATGTAAGTGGCATCAGAAGTGTCACTGTTCGTCTCAGCGACCCCGAAAACTATGGATTCGACACCAATATTGGTCACTTTCGATCATTTTTATATATATCTCCTTCCCCCTCCTCTACGTTGCACCGTCAAAGTGAAATGATAAAAAACACTCCAGTCCCGAACCTCATCTATGTTGAAAATTTGATCGTGATTGGTCTCATGGTTCAAGAGTTATTAAGTCATAAACACAATTACTTTCATTTTTATATATTGAGATAAGTGCTTTGTAATATGAGATTTAAATAAATATGCATAGCTCAATGACTACAGTAAAATCCATTTATTTGAAGATTTCTTTATATTGGACACCCCACCATCTTGTATATTTCTCCCAGTAGTTGAAAGCAAACTAATGTGAACGCATCCAGCTAAATGTGCTTTTCTGTGCACGGTATTGAGTTCGATTCCGCTGAGAGAACAGTATGTTGGTTGGGTAGGAAGAAGCCACTAGGAGGCAGAAACGTCCATTTTGCATCGGGTTCTCGCTTACTGATGTCCATGGGACTTGTGCTCTCTTTGAGCTCATTATCATCAATGTGACTGGAGCCCTTTAAGCTCGTCGGGGCTCGAGCTTACTCAAGCTCACTACTGACAATGGGTCTCGAGCTCTCTTGAGCTCGGTTTAACTACTTTCAATAAGGATGGGGCTCACGTTCTCTTGGCTCACTGTTCCCACTTCTAATCTCAATAGAACACTGCTAGTGCTCACTCGGGCTCAGTCGAGCTTGCATTTAACTATTGAGTCCGAGCTCGCGGATGGTGAATATAGACGTCTAAACTAGAAGGTAGTGAACTGTGAACAATAAAGTCAGAAATTATGGCGTTCTTGGAGCCAAGTGTTGACTTCATCACTCATTTAACATGAGTTTGCAAGAACAAATCAGATCTGTTCCTGGGTTGAAAACGCCAGTGTATAATAATATAATACCCCCAAGTCGCTAAAGCTCTCGCCTTCGGTGCGAGCGATCCAGGCTTCGATTCCCGGTGGGGGCACTCGGTCGAGACAGTGTAAAACGCTTTTCAGGCCAGTCACCCTGAATGACCCAGCCAGGCCACCCAGATTTTCCTGGTTTTCCTCATTAACACCAGGCAAATGCCGGGATGTTACCTAACTTATAAGTCCCAGGTCGCTTCCTTCCTTCCCTTTCCCCGGATAGTGTGCTCACCGAGGGACGTCATCCCTCAAAACGTGCAGGGCTAAATGGCCTTAGATGACGAAAGTCCAGAAATCTAAATCCTAAATCCCCTACATAATAATATGAGCACAGTCGTGGCGTGGGCAAAGGGAGGTTTCGGGATTAATTCTCTCCGGTTTTGAGCACGATATTATGCAAAAATAAACATTTACTATAATATATATATATATATATATATATATATATATATATATATATATATATATATATACACTCTGGCTCGCACCAAGATATTTTTCTTGGGACGGGTCTAAGGTTTGGGGGAGTCCAATCATAATACACACTGGGCTTTACGCAGAGTCGTTTTGACGTATGATTAGCGTCATACTAAAAGCCTGACTACTGCAGGAATCAAATGTTAGTAGAGCTCTTTAGTATGGCACTAATCACGCATTAGAACGACTCTGCATAAGGCCTACTATGTTCATAGTGTATCGAACGGGCGTTATTCTACAGCAAAAATAAATAAATAAATAAATAAATAAAAAATAAAAATAAAAAATAAAATAAAATAAATAATTTTTAAGTAATGATACCTTTATTCTCACGAAAAATAGTGAAATCAGATTTTTTTAAATCAGAAAAGAAATGGTACAGATGATGAATAAGGTCAACTTTTTTAGTTTAGAAATATAGAAGTATTTCTCTGCTAAACAAATATAATTTTATTAAGAAAATGTACAAAAGAATGTCGAGTTTCAAAGTTTTAGGGAATCCGAACTCGATGGACCCGTGGGTGCACCCCTGTAAACATCTGAAGTTATATGAACTTGGAAGCTTGAATTCTCCCTCCTTGACGAACTGTTGCGTACCGGTACGCTACTGAGCGCTGGGCTAATTTTGACTACTTTTGGCAACACTTGTGGAACATTCCAATGTCAAAACATTCAACATAACCATCTTTTTCATTAAAAAGAAAAATAAAATAAAAGAATGCGGCCACTTCAATGGGAGATAAGCAATAGGCATCTGAAAAATTCTATTCCAGCAGCCGACGCCTGACATTTTGACTGACACAGACGCCTCAAGCGTACAAAGGTAGCTATTAGAAATGCGGAGCTTGTAGTCCATGCGAAGAAGCCTCGAGTGTCCAGGGACGTCTTGAAATTACCAACCTTCAAAGTGATTTACCTACATGGGAGACAAATATTTGCTTCCCTTGCTCTGCACAACTTTAATATTGTATTGTAAACGCAGCTCCACATACATGGCATACGCGTACATGCGCATGTAACAAGTGTGCAAAAAAGTTGACAGTGTAATCTGCTTACTGTTATTGGCCTCTCACAATTAATTTTCGTTACATTTACTTTGTGCTAACAGAAGCGCTAGCTTGTGATATTATGTTGTCAAATATAGTAACGACTTTTCTTATTTTTCACTCTTAATACAAGATTCCATTGCAATTCTTATGGACGCCATTTTTTCTCTTTGTTGTAAATTGGAGATTGTATAATTAATATGTGACGCAGCAAGAATGTTTTATCTTCCATTCGGATTGTTAGAATTTTAATTCGGTGAGAGCACAAAATTTTACATGTTATACTGTGTGTCAAGAGGAAATCGGGGAGCAATTTTTTTAAGTTAGTAAGTTCAGTTGAGAAGACCAGATCTGTTTAACGATACGAGGACCGTTACATTAACTTTGCTTTTCATTTGTTGGTCTTTAATTTAAGCACTCTGATGTTTATTAATGTTCTACACTGTGAAAAAAAGGTAAATTTACAAACAAACGGTGGCAATCTGTTTTTCACTCCACTATGTAAATCAATTTACACCTATAAAGTAAAATTACTAATATGAAATGGTGTAAAATTACACTTTTGTCAACAAAAATATCATACTTTCTTATAAATTTACTGTAAATTTGTAAAAGAACCCAACTAATTCTGTAATTTAATCTAAGGAAATATATATCAAGTTACTAAAGAAGGGTAAATGATTTTACATTGATGTTTGGCAATTTAATTACTATTTCTTTTTTTCATTATAGCCATTCGCTTGAATGTGAGAAAAGGCAAATTATCTCGTTGCTCACGCTCCCATTAAGCATCCAATCACTCACTCATTCCAAGGCGAAAGTGAAGTCAGTAAGTTCGAAAAATAGCCTTACCAAGCATTATCCTTACCAATACAGCGTGTTTACAAATGAATGGTGCAGTTTTGAAAAATTAATAATAAATCTATTTATCACCTTACATGGGCAAATACCTTATAGCACAAACATCGGAAATTATCCAACTTTTTGATGCAATAGTCACAATCCTTCAATATGTGCACCTTTGGTCACACGACACACATCTACACGGTAGTTAAATTCTTTCCATATTTGGTGTAGAACGTCCGCCGTGATGGTTTGCAATGTATGAGTTATCCAATATCAAACTTCCTCAAGGGACATGGGCTTGGCGGTACATCAACTCTGTCTGTAAAAACCCCCAAAGAAAGAAATCACATAGTGTTAAATCCTGCCAAACGGATGGCCAAGAGAGAAGATGGTTGTCTTCTGTTGCAATATATCAAAATCAGCGGTGGTTACGTACAGGATTAAGAAGCTCTCGTACATTTCTGTGAAAATGGGGCGGAGCACCACGCAGTTGCAAAATGTAATCATCATAATTTTTGTTCAGGTGGGGTGACAAACAGGATTTCCGCATGTTTAGAGATAAATCACCGGTCACAGTTTCTTGTTCGAAGAAAAATGGGTAGTGCACCTTCTCATGGGACAACGCACAAAAAACATTCAATTTTGGAGAGTCACGCTGATACTCTATCTGTGTATGTGGTTTCTCGCTTAACCAAATACGGACATTGTATTTGTTCACCTTACCACTTACATGGAAAGTGGCTTCATACTAGAAGATGAGTCTTTCTACAAAATCATCTTCCTCCATTTTCAACTGCATCTCTTCACAAAAGTCACGTATTTTCACTTTGTCTGCTGGTGTAAGGGATTCACATTTTGTACAATTTAAAACATAGCCGCTTACGCAACACCTTCCACACCGTATTCTTTTGCACGTATAATTTCCTGCTTGTTTTACTAAGTGGCTTGCGAGGACTTCTCTGTACTCGTAACGCCTCACGCACTTTTTCATCATTTGCATCAGACATAGAACAACCAAACTCTTGCCTTTAAACAAGCATCTAAACGGCGTGACAAACATCTTGGCATTTGAAGGCTTTGAAGGCGGTGCTCCAAGTTCCCTTTAAATGCTGCTAGCAAATGAGAGGCCAGCGGTATTGCCACGTTTATTTTGCACACATCCACATCTATCCCCTGTCACCTGATCGCGCTATAGTTTGTCTGCTTAGCCATAGCCACACCCCTTTACCCCTTGGCAACGTCGCGCCAGAGCTTGCGTTTTATTCGTTTAGCTGAAATGCCAAGATGTTTGTCACAGGCCTTAGTTTCCACGAACTGTCGGTACCACGTATTTATGTTATTCTTGTGTGGTGTGTCTTTCCTAAACCGTGCACGAAAATCACGCTGCACTGTAACCAAAGATCTGGACACCTCAAAACGGAACACAGAGAAAGACTTCCTGTTGCGGTGCCATCTTGGAAATTAACGCTGCGACCCCGTAGTAAGAATGATTAACTAACCAGCATGACAAATAAACATCAGGTAGTGCATGAGAAACATGAGAAACTTGGACAGTTGCCACTGCTTCCGCTGTAGGTTTCACCCGTGTAAAGCAATAAATATATTTAGTATTGACTTTTAAAACCTCGCCACTCATTTATAAACAAGTTATATATAAAAGAATGTGTACAACTCTGTCACCAAGTTTTCACGTAGAAGGAAGTCACCCAGAGTCACCAACTTTTGTACACAGATTTTCATCACATTTTATCATGTAAGAAGCTTTTTTTTATTATTTTGGCTCGAGGGAGATTGTGGTAAGTCACAACTTTTGGAAGTTCAAAAAAGTAGAGAGGATCTCAGAAGCTCAGTTAGGCAACCCAAACTGCTTTGCTGAATTTCAGATTGCCACGCACTGTTGAGCCCACGCAAGAGAACGAGCACTTCTGCTAGTACTTGAATAAAATAAAAGCCACATGAATAATTTAATATAAGAACTTGTGTGGGGTACTGTGTACAGTCAAAGATTAATTGATGGAACAAATCAAATTTATGAAATTTCTTTTGAGTACTATGAGTATTTTTTTGAAAATAAGACCTAACCAGAAAATAAGCTCTAGCATAACTTTGCACATTGCCTTACTCCAAGTGTAAGCCTTACCCCAAACCTCTCAATAAAACTTATTTTGCGCGTTTCTTGCAACAATCAGATACCACGTTAGCAATGGTAACACTCCGAGGTAAAAGGCACAGTGTCTTCTGAAAATGAACCCTAATCCGTCCTTTGGGAAAACAAATTAATATAAGACCCGGTGTGGATTCTTGTAATTATTTCTGACATCGAGTGATCAATACGGAAAAGATTATCGAAAAATGGCAATTGAATTGAGTTGATTTTGAGTTTAACGTCCCGTTCAGCAGCGAGGTTATATGAGACGTGGACCTACTGATTAACATGGAATCCGAACCACATGAGCTCCCGCCGGGAATCGAACCCAGACCTCCCACGCTAAAGGCGCGTACGCTAACCACTTAGCCATGGAGGAGCTCAAGTGGCAATTGAGATCTAGACAGTATGTCGGTGATATTTTTGTTACTAACTTTTTAAATTGAACTATATAATCATGAGTTCCCCATCAAAAAAAGTTTTCTTTTAAAGAAATCGTATTAACTCTGGACAAGTCAAACAAGTGAATATATAATGAATGAAATTGTTTTCGCGTGACAGCTCGGAACAAACACCTAAGCTATGCCGACTAAGTGGTTCAAAAAATGAATCACTGCGAAAGAACCAACAGAACGTCTGTCAGAGTGATGCAAAACGTGCACTACCATGCAGAATCATCCTATAACATTGTGGTGCAAAAAATGCTTCACTACGCTGCAAAGAGTTTAGAGGTAATATCTCACCACATGATAACACTCACGGTATATAACCCTTATTATAATAGCAACATGCCTTTATCTGTCCGTTACGCTGTTTATAGTTCATAGCCAGGCTATTAGTGGTCGCTAGCTGCACTGTCTTCTACCTGGTGCTAAGAGATGTCGCTGGCGTTCTGAAGGAGCGACGGCTTGGGAAAACAACTAATTATCATCAAAAGTATTTTTCTTTGAGATCAACAAAAGTCTGAAATTTTTTAGGTTCATAACAATTTGAAAATCTTTAAGCGACTAGAGTAGTTATTGAATAACTAGCAGCGTTCACCCCGCTTCGCTGCGGTCACCCCGGAACGCAATAAACTTTGTTACTTAGATAATTTTTACTTTTTCGCTTTCAAGTGATATGATAAAAACCATAGAAGATTGCAGTAAATCTTAACATTATATCGCCTGTCATTTATGTTAACCCGCCCCGCTTCGCTGCGGTCATCCCGGTGCTGGCATATTGTAAAAGTGTCTGTAAAAATAAGCAAATCAATTAAAAAATTTTAAACAGAAGATTCAAGCTATTTTCCGCTGTATATCGCCTGTCATTTATGTTAAGCCGCCGAGTGACACGGTCATGCGGGTTGCATATAAATACGTTTATTTTTACCTATGATGAACTAATAACAAAGGATTTGTACGTTATGGACACTTGAATGGTCAATTATCTCAAGACACTGGTAATTAAAAATTAAAGTGATATGATAAAAACCATCTAGGGTCCAAATCCTAATAACCCCCCAAAAATGAAAGAAATTGGTTCAGCCGTATTAGCGTGATGAGCGGACAAAATTTTGTACGTTCTCTTTTATATATATAGATAATTATTATCATCACGAAAACTTTGCCATAACTAGAAGATCATTTGGCACAAATTTAGAGGTTTCCATGCGTTACGATCCTCAGTGAATTTCATACTTTGGCTGTAAGACTTTCATGTTTTCAAACCGTCGAACTGTGCAATCGTCTTTTCTTCTTTTTCCAGATATTGACATTTTTACTTTTTACTATATTTGCTACCACAACTGCTACTAAAAACATTTTCATCTCAAGTGATATCTTAACCAATTGCTTTCTTCTTGTTAATTATATTCAATGGTTTTTCTCTCCCTTTAATTTTCACTAACCCTACCTCATTTGTTTCTCATCCCATCCAACTAATTTATCCAATGTTTTATACAGGGTGGCACATATGTCACGCATGGGTTTTAATGCCTCATGTTTTGTTTGGTAAGTTATTAATGGAAGATTTTCTTTTTCAGGATTGTAAAAGAATCCTGGGAGATTCACCATGGGGAGATTGAGTCCTGAACAACGCACGAAACTGATTGAACTGTATTTTGAAAATCAAAGATCAATCATACTCACCCAGAGAGCATACCGTCGGCACTTCAAGGTGCGCCTGACTTAACTGCTCCAGATTTTTTCCCTTGATGATATCTCAAAGAACGTGTATATGTCAAGAAACCAACAACCATCGAGCAACTCAAAAACAACATAAGGGCAGAGATCCGTGCGTTACAGCCAGCAACTCTTCGTAAAGTTGTGGCAATGTACTGAAAACAGCCAACCTTTGTGACGCTGCAAACGGTGGACATTTGAAGGACATAATTTTTCACACATAGTGTTTTCAAATCTCCCAAACATGTACTTCTTTCCTGTGACAAGAATAATTACTTGTATTTACAAAATGTTTCTTCCATGCTTCTCGATTTTCAGCTTTATCTTTTAATTCCTAATACTTTAAAAAAAAAAAAATTCAATTCATCCAGTACTTGTGTTCTTCTTCTTCCTATTCCTCGCTTTTCTTCCATCTTTTCTTCTATGGTAGTATGAAGAAGGCAATTTCTTCCCAAGATATGTCCAATCCAATTGGCTTTTCTACGAAGGATGGTGGCTAGAAGCGTCCTTTTCCTCCGTTTTAAAGCGTCTTCGTTTGTTACTCTTTCTGTTTATTTTATCTTCTCCATCTTCCTCCAACACCATATTTCGAAGCTCTCTGAATATTTCTTCTCCGTAATGTCCAAGTCTGTGAGCCATAAAGCCCAATGCTCCAAATATAGCACTTGACCAATTTCTTCCTTAGTCCAATATTAAGACTGCTAGTTAAGAGTGACCTTTTCTTGTTGCATGTTTCTTTGGCTATGGCAATTCTCGAGCTGATCTCTTTGGTGCAGTACGCGTCTTTCGTCAAAATACTCCCCAGTTATTTGAAATGATCGACCTCTTCAAGTACTCTTTGTTCTACTTTGACCCATAAGGACGAATTTCCACTTGATATTCTCATGACTTTCAATTTTTGATTTCCATTCCATATAGCTCTCCAGTGTCAGACACTTCATAGCCAGGTCAATAGTGGTTGCTAGCTGCACTGTCTCCTACCTGACGCAAAGAGATGTCGCTAGCGTTCAGAAAATTTCAAAACGAGTCGAAGGCTTGGGAAACAACTAATTATCATCAGAGGAATTTTTCTTTGAAATCAACAAACCTTTGATTTTTTTTAGATACATAGTGATTTTAAAGTATTTAAGCGATTAGAGTTGTTATTGTATTATCATTACGAACACTTTGCCATAACTAGAAGATCACTTGCCACCACGAATTTAGAGCTTTCCCTTCTTTACTGTCCTTAGTCAATTTCTTTCGTTTAGGCCGTTCTTGAGACTATCACGTATTCAAAAAAGCCTAACTGTGCAATCGTCTTTTTTTTTTTTTTAATCAGCTATTGTCATGTTTACCTTTTACTATATTTGTGATCACAACTGCTATTAAAAATATTTTAATCTGAAGTGATATCTGAACCAATTACTTCCTTCTTGTTAGCTATCTTCAATGTATTTTTCTCTAACTTTCGCTAACCTTAGTTCATTTATTTCTCGTTCCATCCAACTAATTTATCCAACACGCTTCATATTTACATTTCGAACGAATTCAGCCATTCTTCCGTAATATATCCTTCTATGTACTGGTATTACAGGAGACATTTGATGATTCCTTTTACTTAATAACCCAGAAATGTGTGTTTCTTCCCGAAAGTTGTTATAAGTTTTTTCCCCTTGTATTCCCTATCCCTCCAATAATTTACAGTTCACATTTCACATTTTCATAATGTTATTTAACTAACTGAAACTAGTTAGCCTTTTTTTCCTGTCCAACTTCTATCGTTGAATCTCTGTTCTAATCAGCATTGATTTTCGGCTCCATTTTTCATCCCATATCCTTTACCCCTAACTAACTAAACCTAACTCAATGGCCTATGGAACCCGGAGTTCAATGCCACATTCACAAAAACTCTTCACTGACTTCAATCCTTAGCCAACCGGATCCAGTTTTTACTTTGTAATCCTATTTCTGCAAGAGCCTTCTTAGTATTGTCCTGGGATTCCAATTAAAACTTTGAAAGCGTTCCTATTTTCTTCCATTCTGGCTAGCCTGCCCACCTGAGCTTCCTAGATTTGATTACCCTAACAATGTTCGGTAAACGTTATAAATTATATAGTTTTTTGTTCTGAAATTTCCGCCATTTTCCACTCACGTTCCTCTTGGGTCCGAATATGCGTCTCAGGATCTTATTCTCAAATACTTTTAGTCTATGTTCTTCCCTCAGAGTAAGAGACCATGTTTCGCAACCGTACAGAACAACAGTCATGAATACTTTTTTTAAAAAAATATATATTTTAAGCTTCAAATTCCTCGATACGATTTACGATGACAAAAGGTTTTGAACTGAATAATAACACAAATTCCCTGCTTTTAGTCGACATTTAATTTCTTCGCGAATATGGTTTTGGTCTGTTAGTGTTGATCCTAAATATTTGAAAGTATCCAGTTTATCGAAAGTATTATTTGATATTTTAACGCATCCATAATATGCAGTATTTTTTTATCCTTGTGTTTCAAATACTCTAAAAACTCGTTTTGGTTCTAATGTTAAAACCTTATCAGCTGAAATATCCAAATCATAACTAAAATCCTGGAGAAATAACAGAATAAATAAAATGACATGTGAACTCGATTCGCCTAAATTTACTTACTTATTCAATTAAAAATAAAAAATAATAAAATAGTCTCTGCTTCTATAGGTGATGAAAAATACGAGTAGAGGCACAACAACGTATGATTAACACCTGTCTTCCTTGCTTAGTTTTTCAAGACTTTTATCTGCCTGTATTTTAAATTCGCATGCGAGCTCCTGCCGGATTATTTGCTGATATGAATAAGTACTTGTTAGTATGGGCTACACATAGTTTCCTGACCAGATCACTCCAATTTGATACCATCTCCTTGGTTTGTCAGTAACTCAAGATTGACAGCCTCGTTTATTCTGTCAATTAACTCGGAAGTCTTTGCTTCTTTTCGCTTGTTATTCTTCACGTGTGGTTTTCTCGTGGTTCCTAGTCGTCAGTGTTTCTCTCTCTGTGTGTGTGTATCACTATACCACTTTGTTTGCTTTTCCCTCCGCATGCTGAGGTTAAGTAAATCTGCACGCAAAAGGATTATCTTTGAGGCACACAACAGACAGGTCGTGACCAACACTTTTACCTCATGTGGCCTCGAGTGATTTCACCAAGTTGAACAATAAAAAGAAAAATAACACTGCTGCCGAAAAAAAAAATAATAATAAGAGAAATGTTCTATGTTTTTGTTCCGATTAAAATAAGATGTTATTTCATCAGTACTATTCAGACGTTTTGTTTCCTATAGCGCTGCTTTCTAAGTTGCAATACACGTGAATTACAGGCATATATACACTGTATTTCTCTAAAACAGTGAATCATGAAAAAAAAAAAAAAAAAAGCAGCATTTCTGAAACTACGATTCGTGAACCACAAGTGATATAGTTGAGAATCACAAAGGAGTATATTAGATACAAATAATATGTTAGATACAAATAATAGATTTTGCAATGTAATAATTTAAATATTATATAAATAGATGTAACTTATATAGATGTATACACCAGTGGTGAAAGTGGACAGACACATTGAATAGTATGACCTTTAGGCGTGTCTTACGGCATTTATGGATTATGATAGATGTAAACCTGGTTAAATCTAGAATTTGATTATTTTTCACCATCACATAATAAGATTGAAGTCTAAATGGAAAATAAGACGATCGAAGTAGTTATTTGCCACCTTTCAATTGATACCAGCATTGAAGACATCACAACAGTACTCAAGGAGAAGGGTTTTCCAATATTCTCCGTTTCACAAATGCGAACCCAGAATCGCGAAGGCGGGAAAGTCCCCATCTCACTATTCTTGATTACATTGAAGAATACGCTACAAGCCACCAAAATCTTCAAAGAAGACTTATTGCTACACATGAAAGTTCGCACAGACCACTACAAAAGAAACAATGCTTCAAATGCCAAAGATTTGGGCATTCGCAAGCAAATTGCCAAGCTCTGCCTCGGTGCGTTAAGTGCACCGGCTCTCATTCGACGTATCAATGTGAAAGAAGCCCAGAGACATACCAACGAAATGTGTCAACTGCAAAGGCGCTCGTCCTGCAATTATTCCGGATGTCCGCGAATACAACTATGGATAATAATCACTCTACGCTCTACAAGAAAAAAAGGAAAGCAACACCAGCAAGAACGATCTTACGTTAAGCACCTCTTCAAGACACCGCTGCCACATCCGTTTCCAAATCCTGAGCCTACAATATCACGCACTATCGCAGCTTCAACACCGAAGACATTTCTTGATGATAATTCATCCTCTGAAGACATCATCCAAAATGTATTAAAGAACTTCTTCAACTTCTGAAGGATTTAAACGTGACCAACATAGTTCACACGCTACGCACCTACATGACAAAGATGAAAGCCGATCCAGATCTGTTCAACAAATTCACCATCCTAACGGATTTCTTCTCTGAACTAAGAATCAAGAAGCCTTTTCAGCACTTTAGCGCTCTGAACTATTATCGTAGAGTCAAGAAGCCTTTAAGCGCTTCATTGCTTACTGTAGAAAGCACACTGTTAAAAATACTTTCTTAAATCTGAGAAACCAATTCTTATCTGTGCACCGAGAATATCTTTTCTTAGAAACAAGAGTTTAAAACTCTCATTAGTGAGAAATGAAGAAAAATAGACGAGATTGTATAGATCGAAACGAGAAAATATACTTTTACTTTCCTTACGAATAAGAATAGCCAAATCGCATTTCTAAGAAGTATTGTCTCGGTGCACAGATAAGAAACGATTTCTCAAATTTAAGAAATTATTTTTATCAGTGCACTTTTTTTTGTGCTGTTCTGTATTTTTGTATTTTGCAATTTTGTGTTGTAAAAAAACAAAAATCGATTAGTGAATGAATCATGTAACACATCTTTCAATGCAAACTACAAATAAATAAATATCGCCCAAGAGAAGGCGTTACCTTCTGCGGCCCGCCCATCTTGAGATGGGAATGAAATTGCATGTTAAAAAATGGAAAATAAAGCCTGAAAAATGTATTTTGTTTTTATTAAAGATTATCAAAACAATGCACTAAAGAGCTTACCTTTAAATCAGCAGTTCATATGGGCATTTCTGGTCAATATTGCAGGCAACCATTACGAAGCCAAAGTTTTTTTTTTTTTTTTTTTAAATATGTTGGGTCAATTTGTGTTAATTTTCCAACGTTTCTCGTTAAATCGTGACCAGTAGATTCTAATTGAAGACAGTTTAAGATTAGTTTTCATTTTTGGGTGTGGTCCTTCAAGATTCCCTTGTTTCTGCACGATTTCCATCCTAAAATCAGAAAGGAAAAGGTTAACATAAAATTAATGTATAATTTGCAGCAGTAACTTACCTGTTTGTGGCTACTATTTTCTCATTCAAGTTCTCGTAAATAAAAACGCTCTGTTTAAGTAACTGTTAACCAGAGTATAAATATAAGTTACATTCTCTTGTTCTTTGGAAGGTATTTAATTTAGCAAAACTGGAATTGTAACTAGTTTCAGTCTTAGAGAGAGTAACACCCACTGTTTTTATAATATGAGGTCTTTTAAGAAACTCTCAAAGAGACGTACAAAACATTGTTTTACGTTTTTTTTTTTTTTTTTTTTACATAGTCGTAGTCTCGCTTCATACTATATGTTCTCTTGTGACAGATGTCTAAATCTAAACAAACGAGCCTCTAAAAAAACGAACTACCAAAAAAATATTGTTAAATATGAGCTGTGTCGCTGAGTTCAAGTATTTTGTTATATTTTCTTGTATAATCCATGCTCGAAATAACTAATATTATTGTTCAGAAGGCAAAGACGAATATGTATGAAATTATATTTAAAATATTCAGGACATAGTATATTGAATAAAAATAAAATTAAAACGTCAGTGTTTTATCCAGAAGACTTGCTAGGGGAGGAGGAATCCCCCACAGAAATTCTAGAATTCTCCCCATAATTTTGAAGATAAAGGTGTAGTATATAGGTCATGAGGGGCTCCGTAGTCTAGCGGTCCCGGGTTCGATTCCTGGCCAGTTCGTTCCAAGTTTCGAGGTCCACCGTGTATCGTGAGGCAAATTAGAGAGTCACGTGAATAAAATAACGTGACGGCTACTTGGTCCAGAAGCTCCCGGTACGCATGTTTGAGATAAGGGAACGTAACGATTTGACCACGTGTATGTCCCTGGGCTGGGCCAGTTCACCTGGTTGCTAACAGATGGCGTTGGAACGGCTCGGGTATGTGAAGGACTGTGACGTCAGTGGTTGTAATGTAGGTAATGAATATTGTCTTTTCCCTTAGAGCTTTCGATTCCCCTCCGAAATCGAGAAGACTGGACAAAGCACTGTACAACGGGAATCGAACACCTCAATATTCGAGGGTGAGTCGTAATGTATCGTTCATCCACTATCAAATTCTGCAATACTCTAATGCTGTTGAGTGGATTCAATTGCGGCTGTTTCCAGGTCAAGCCGGATTTGAGGAATCAGTCCCAGACTCAGGTGTCCCGGATAAGAAAGTAACTCAAGGGACTCGTAACCTAGTGACCTAGTAAAACCATCATTGACAATGTGAAACTAGCAGAAGGCGATCAATTAATTCACACCTGAAAAAAGCTAGAAAAATGTCAAAGAAAAATAAACAAGAAAACGAGTCATGAAATAGTAAATTTAGAATTGAGAAGACGAAACACATGCACTCTAGAATAGAAAGCAGAAGGTATGAAAACGAGACTCTGTTAGATGTGAGACTACTGCTTAATGTGGAATCTAAATTATAAAGGGAACGAAGAAAGTCCTGTCGCTTTCTGTGGAGGTTTGTGTTCAATTGGCCCTCACACCGTAAGTTGACTGCGAATGGAGATAAGGCGAAGGTCAGTTATTGGTGTTGGTATATCCAATATAATACCTGATTATAGCAGTTCAGTTACATTGTGAACTTGCGTAAGGACAGAGAGAACATGGGACCTCCACAGAGCGTCATAAGGGCGTGTATACTGTACGAGTTCAAACTGGGATCAAACGCCGCTGCAGCGGGAATATATATGCCAGGCCTGCAAAGATATGTCAGGCCTTTGGTGAGGTTATCATGACTACGCGGTGATTTACGAAGTTTAAGGACGATGACGAAATACTCGAAGATGCACAAAGTGCTGGAAGATCAACACATGTACAAAATTAAGATCTTCAGACAGTAATTGAGACGAACAGTGCCCAGACATGTAAGGAACTGGAACTACAGTTCAGTGTGGGTGGAGAAACATTCGGAAGCATCTCCATCAACTTGGGAAGCACTAGAAGTTAGGTCGATGAGTCCCACATGATTTGACTCCTGGCCAGAAGGTAACGCGAGCAGACACTTGTGTTTCTTTGCTGTCTCGTCTGAAGAAGGAGACATTTCTGGATAAGGTATTGACATGTGATGAGGAGTGGGTCCTGGGTCCTGTACGAAGTTCCACGACGCCATCACTATTGGTTAGGATCCCATGAACCGGTTCAAAAACAGGCGAAACCAGCGCTGGAAGAGAAGAACTTTCTTCTGTGTGTTTGGTGAACTGCTCGAGGCATCGTGCATCGGGAACTGCTACCAGATGGTCAGAGCATCAATGCAACTGTGTACTGTCAGCAGTTGAGCCGTGTTAAAGAAAAACTCATAATTATGGAGCCAGCATTTCTGAATCGCAAAGGGGTCCTCCTGTTACAGGACAACGCATACTGGTACATCATTCTACGCCTTGTATGGGAAACACTATTGCATCCGCCATACCCCCCAGATATTGCACTGTCCGATTATCAGCTGTTCCATTCCTTGGACAATTACCTTAGAAGACGCTAGTAGAGGTGCAAAATGCACTTAATACCTACTTCGCTTCACGGCCCATCAAGTTCTACCATGATGGAATCCGTGGAGTTCCAAAACATTGGCAGGCCGTCGATATTGATGGGAACTATATTTAATCTTCCAGGTATGCCTTAGGTGACATATCGATGTTCGAAGGTGGTAGGTGAAAAAGCGACAGAACTTTCTTGGTTACTTTTTACATGAGCTTCTATCAGAAGTTAAACCCTTCTCTCCCGTGCAAATTGAGATATTTAAAGAGAAACTGTCTCGTTATTGTCAAGTGGCTAACGTAAGTGTTTTCTGTGTATATGATTCAAGGTTCGACCCAGATGGGGTATTTATCTTGGATACGAACTGGTGTTCAGATTTCATTTTAAATAGTAGAGACTGCCTGGTAGTACCTCAGTTCTGAAAATGGACGATAAACTCCAATCAACTAAGCAAACAAGTAAAACAAATGACTGTTTTAGTAAAATATCAGAATTGCCTACAAGACGAGAAGTGACGAGACAATTTTTTTGGGGGGGGGGGGACACACACGAGCAGTGCCGTAACAAATCTCTTGGTAGCTCGGTGCAGGAGTGTATATGTGGGTCTCCCAATCAGCAAATATTTTGTAAATATAACAGTTTATATACTTGGAGATTGATCAGTTTTGAAGCTTGATCACTTGCAAGCTGTCATGTAATGTATGGTACAGAAACGGTACACGGATTTTTCAGAATCTTTTTTATCATATAAGTTTCTATACATTTTATAAATAAGTAATGTCTATAAGATTTTTTTTTATTTGTAGGTTGGACCTCCTGCCCCAGAGGTTTAGGGTTGTCGGTTAGAAACCTTTTGCCCGGTGCAGCGCAGAGGTGGGATACTATCTCCTACCCAATGCAGCGCGGAGATGAGTTAGGAACCTCTTGCCCGAAGTAGCACAGAGGTGGAATAGTATCTCCTGTCCAGTGCAGCACTGAAATGGGTTCGGAACCGTTTGTTCGAAGCAGAGCAGAGATAAGGTTAAGGAGTCCTTCCCGCCCAGAGAGTTTGAAGAAATAAATAAGATATGATTGATGTATTCTCGTTTCGTTTCGTTGGACGTGGCGTTGATTGTTACAAGTAACGAGCGTGTGCTCTTGCCTTGCATTGGTGGTTTGCTGGTGTGGCTTTTGTGGTTCAGCGTATTTCTTTGTTGGAGGTTGCAACTGTCGCAGACCCTCCTGGTTGTTCTAGGTGGTGTTGTTCATGGTGGTCGTGGCCTTCGGTGGACGTCACGGCGAGGTGCATGTGTTCCGATGGCAGCAATACTGGGGTTGGGATGATTGTCGATGCTGGTCCAGAACCGGACGGAGAGATGAGCTCGCACTTCCTGTAGGAGCGGGAGCTCCAGATCCTCATGAAGCTGAGCGATGCTGGTGTCTAGCGTATGTCTGGTGATGGCTCGTGCTGCCTTGTTTTGCACGACCTGGAGCTGGCGGAGATGGCGAGGTGCTGTATGCTCCCAGGCTGGGTGCGCATACAGGAGTATTGGCCTTACACATATTTCGTAGACGTTCCTCCTTGCTTCATGGGTGAAACATCCGCTGAGGAAGATGGGCAGCAGCGCTCTCAGCGTTCTGAGGGCTTGATGTATTCTGCTTCTATGCGTCCTCTTTTATAACCAGTCTTTGGAGGCGGAGCCTGTGGAAGGGATGAAGGGGCCCTCTTCGTGTTCTCCTCGTATTTCATCGGAGACGGCATCCGTTGGCTGCTTGCTGGTGCTTGTGCTGAAGCACGTGATGTTGTGGGATATTGAACATACCGACGATCTCTTTCATTTAATTTATATCCCCGATTAGTTCTGCGGTGCCTTCCCTCCTCAAGTCCCTTTGCTGCAGCAATTCCTGAATCTCTCTTTCTGGAGGCTATGAATGGGTACCACC
Source organism: Thermobia domestica (assembly GCF_964235325.1). NCBI lineage: Eukaryota > Metazoa > Arthropoda > Insecta > Zygentoma > Lepismatidae > Thermobia > Thermobia domestica. The sequence goes on along the minus strand of NC_137458.1, from coordinate 265,817,236 downwards.
ACCATAAAACAAAACAATTCAGAATACTAGATCTTTCGATTTCAACAAAGTTTTGATAATCTTATTAGAATAGCGATACCTTGTCTGTGGATGACGCTAATTCCTAATAGTTAACAGCCACCGCTCGGCTACGTTTGCTAGAACAGTGCGTTATTTAGCATGCTTTACAGTTAAATGAGGTTGCAATTATATATATAAAATCCACAAGTATTTTTCAAGTATACATGTCAAAATATAATTTACTAACCAACATGAATACACTATATAAACTACATTCAATTGATTTTTCAACATTGCTAAATATGGACTATCTAGAATCAAAAGTAATTTTAAAGCACGAAGCGCTATACATTTATAGACGACTAGATACATCTACAGTTCAGATTAAGAGCAAAAAAAAATCAATATATCCCGCCTTTTGGGCATGACGACTTTTAATATCTTCAAAAACTGGTATACTAGATAACTCTACCATGCTGACATAAGTAACTCCTCTTGAATATAATGTAAATAGAACTACAAATACGAAGGATTGAATTACTGCGACGGCGGACTCTAGTAGATTAAGGATAGATGTACCAAAACAAGATAATTACATTCATCCTGTCTTTTGGACAAGATAGACTTTGAATATCTTCAAAAATGATAGTTTATAAACGACGTTATATTTCTGGGTGCAGGCATACTTTAGGGCCTTAACCATTATGGCTATAAATACATTTCCTGGGCTGGCAATGTTAAAATCGAACTGTCTTAAGTTCGAACTAAAATCATTTTTATTGTAAACTTTTCTCAGATAATGACAGCGTCATATATATTGAATGATTGTGTGAATATTCCAACATAACTCTGGAACGCCTGGGCCAATTTCAACTAAAGAAGGTACGCATATAATTTACAAACTGGAAAAAATACTGTGGGTAGCACTGAGGGAAAAAATACATCCCTAGAACCCATTAAGTGATGAAAAGGGGTGTCATATAGAAATAATTGAAAACGACCAATATTAGTGTCGAATTCATAGTTTTCGGAGTCGCTAAGCTGATTGGCGACAGTTACAATGATATTTAATCTCAAGCTAAATCGAGAGTGTATGCAACACCACTAGCACCACTAGAAATGTGGATGGAAAAGGATGACGTAAAAAATCGAAAACGTCTGATATCAGTGTCGCATCTGTAAGTTTCGGTGTCGCTGAGATGAATAGTGACATACCCAAAGCCGCTTAAGTTCTAGTTCAGCAACATTGGCATTATGGATGAAGAAGGATGAAAATGACTAAGGTTAATGCCAAATCCATAGTTTTCGGGGTCGGAAAATCAGCTGATTCGTTTGAAATGATTTTTGGTACATAGTTACTACTCACTGCAGCTGAGTATTTATTATGCCATTTTGATTAAAGAAAGTATTCTGCGAGGATCAGGTGTTTCAGAATTTATGGCAAAAGCAAAGTATCTTCTAGATTTCTATCATTGTATCTTTATTGAAATGAGTACCCTAAGGACGGTAGGGACTGAAATATTCCCCATACTTATTCTCCTCATGTAAAGGACAGACATTTCAGCTCGTTATCATAATGACTAATTGAAGATCAATTTCGCTGACGTTTTGGTGACACTTTTACTATTCTGCATTGAAGAAACCAGCCTTTTTGCCAGATATTATGTAATATACAGTGCCAACTATTTTAGATTTTCAATATTTAATGATTTTATTATTTTTTGAACATAACTTGCATTTTAATAATGAGGCTATAAAGCAAAGAAATAATATACTAATCTGGTTTTTTTTATAAAAATGATACACAAAAGCAGTAACAAGATAATTTAAGTAATCAGTAACAAGTAATATTCCTTTCAAACAGTGCATGAGGGGCTCCTTCGTCCGAAGTCCCTATTGTGCTTTCGATTGTTATTTCTGAGCATAGCAGACGAGACAGAGCTCTTCCAATAGAAGCAGGAACAGTTTCCAAGGCAAGACAATACGTCAACGATGCTAGCCCGTTGCAAAAGTCCCATATTGTGGGATTTTTTGACAATGATTTCTCGAAATGGAATAAAGGTAGTTTTTTGTAAAAATTCGCACGATTTATGGATTTTTCACATATCTAACCCACTAACACCAACAAAATTGTCTATGGGCGAGAAATAGGCAAATAAATCTTCAATAAACATGAAATTAATGCTAAATATAAAATTTTATTACTATAAAATGCATATTAGTGTTAAAGTGACTTATGAATCTCAAAAAACAAGCGCCAAGGAACGTTAATTGCACTCTGGTATTAAAAAAAACGAGAAGGTCAAACAAAAAACGTCCAAGTTCCAAAACGTTCCATACGAAATAACTGAAGAATAAAATTTATCTAGTTTTATTACGTCCAGTAGAAGATTATGGCATAAAATCCTGATGGAAATACTAAACTCTAACAAAAGGAATACTTATTTTCATCAGCAGTTTCAATTGTCTCTTTCAATTAAGGAAAATACTTGTTCATAAACTGTTGGATAAATGTGCACGATCGGCATTTTCGAATAATTCACTCATATATTGAAGAAAATGACAGATATACACTAAAAATTTCACTGTTCGTGTTTTCTAAGTTCAGAAAATTTTATTAGTACTAGCTGAACCTGCACTATTTACACAGCTCACAGTTTTAATATGAGCGTGAATCTCCTTCCCACTTCTCACTATATCTATGCAACTTCCAACACGAACACAAGTAAAGAACAGGAAGACTCTCAAAGGGAGTGAATTGCCATAGACAAACATATAACTGTAGTATTTTAAAATATAGAATGTTGGGGTGAGTTTGTGACTAACTTGAATAAGTGATAAATGATACCAATATATATATATATATATATATATATATATATATATATATATATATATATATATATATATATATATATATATATATATATATATATATATATATATATATATATATATATATATATACAGGGTGACCGCGTGACTATGTTACAAAATTTAAGGGATGATTCCTGACACGGAAACAAGAAAAAAAGTTCAAATAAACTTTTGTCCAACGTACATAATTTCGGAGCTACAAGATGCCGAAAGCGTGGGAAACTGACATTCAAAGCTCTATAGCTCGACTATGGTGAATGATAGAGCTAATGCGGCATGGTCACGTCAAAGACACCGAAGCTGCTGTATTCAAAAATGCTTAGGTCGAGATCGTGCAATTCGTGCACAAGGGATTCCCCAAAGGAGCGTAGGGATTCCCGGATAATCTGTCAAGAAAGATGGGTCGAAAAGGATACGGATGAATAGCTGTCCCAACTGCTAGCAATAATGCGTCTGTACTAAGTCGATATCTCGCACAAGCACAAAATGGCGAACAGTTTTATACGTGCCATGTGTGGTTGCATAACGCGCACTAAATAAGAGTGGGGAAAATATGAATAATTTAGTACAAATGGTAAATACATGATAGTACACTGTCCTGTTCATTGTACGTATAGACGCGTTTAATAAAGGGAATAATCATGAAACGTACTAAAATGTTGTACAAGCATCACACTATCATTGTTTTCTTTCATGTAGTTTTGTCATTGAAAGCAAGTAAAACTAAGGGGAAAAACCGGGGGATATGGGTGCTTTCTTCCAGGCAGAAACTTTATTTCATTTGATGATACGAGGCGAGGATACTTTTTACGAGAGGGGGATTTTTCCGCCATCCCATGTTAATTTGACCACTGCCAGAGAACAACAGTAAAATATCCGTTTCTTATCATTAGCCGTAATGTGCGTTACCCGAACATTAAAAAAGAACAAGGAAAAATAATTTATCAGGACGTTTGTTTTAGTCGCTGCTTCCGATGTTTTGCAGGACTAATTCCGAGATTTTGTCTAGAATGCTTAACATGTCGTATTGTTATCGTTTAGAAGATATTTTGTTTTCACAGACGGTGCTATCACCTGAAGTACACCACAGTTTGCAGGTTCGATCACAAGCATTTATTCTTCCTTCTGTCGTAGAAAACAATCGAAGGTAAGGAAAGTATAAGACAACCCTACTAGAAGGTGTTGTGGAAGGTGGAAGGTCATTCTTCATGTGGTTTTGTTCGTAGCGTACGAGTTCCTTAGTGCAGTTTGTGCTTTGTTTGTTCGAATGTGAGATCAAATGGAGTATTCGATAGCAGAACTTGCGCACATGATATTTGTATACGGTCAAGCAAATGGCAACAGTCGACAAGCTAATAGGTTATATCGACTGAAGTATCCAGAAAGAAGACATCCAGCCCATACTATGTTTGCCAGACTTTTTCAACGCTTACGAGACACGGGGAATTTACAACCTCAATACTACGACCAAGGAAGACGAAGAACCACAAGTACTCCGAACTTCGAAGAACAAGTGCTTGACCGTTTCACCCAAGACCCAACAGTAAGTACCCGGAAAGTAGCACGTGAAAGGGGAGTAGCACAAGATACTATTTGGAAAGTAGTACACGAGCAACAGTTACACCCCTATCACCCGCAGAGGGTTCAGGCCTTATGTCCAACTGACTTTCAACCTCGCGTTCGGTTTTGAGAGTGGTTTCTCCAACGCTCTGTAATTGATCCACAGTTTGCTTCCTACCTGCTTTTCACCGACGAAGCTTGTTTTACGAAAGACGGGATATTTAATAGTCACAATAGTCATGTATGAGCAGACGAAAATCCTTATGCAATTGTGGAAAGGGGCCACCAAGACCGATTCGCCATAAATATGTGGGCGGGTATTATCAGTGATCAGATAATAGGTCCATATTTACTACCACCACGATTAACTGCACCAGTGTATACGAGATTCCTGCGAGACATACTTCCAGAGTTATTAGAGGATGTCCCTCTCGGTGTTCGTCAACGGATGTGGTTTCAACATGATGGCGCCCCAGCCCACTTTTCAGCTAGTGCTCGAGAGTATTTGAATCAAACGTTTCGTGACAGATGGATTGGAAGAGGCGGTCCTTGTAATTGGCATGCACGTTCCCCAGATTTGCATCCACTTAATTTTTTCTTGTGGGGTCATGTCAAAACACTTGTCTATGAAACGTCTATAGACAACGCAGAAGAACTTAGCACGAATACTCGCTGTCTGTGATACTATAAGAACAGATCCTGTGTTGTTACAGCGGATGCGTTAGATCTTACTGCGACGCTGTAACACTTGTGTTGAAGTAGAGGGACGCCATGTCCATCACCTATTGTAGGATAATTGGGAGATTTGTCTCGTTTACAGGTAATTGATGATGTTCTTGGCTGCATTCAATCCTGCTGTAAAATGTTGATTGAAGACATTATTCCCATTCTTGTGACTTTTGTTTTTAGGAAACAACCTCTTTTGCATTATGGTTGTTTTGCTCAGTTTTGTTTATTTGTTTTCAATGACAACAATACATGGAAGAAAGACTAATAGTGTGATCCTTTTACAACATTTTAGAACGTTTCATGACTATTGCCTTTTATTAAATGCGTATGTTCAATGATAGGACAGCGTAATATCATGTATTTAACATTTGTACTAAATTATTCACATTTTCCTTTCATGTTTCCCATTCTTATTTAGTGCGCGTTATGCAACCACACATGGCACGTATAAAACTGTTCGCCATTTTGTGCTTGTGCGAGATATCGACTTAGTACAGACGCATTATTGCTAGCAGTTGGGACAGCTATTCATCCGTATCCTTTTCGACCCATCTTTCTTGACAGATTATCCGGGAATCCCTACGCTCCTTTGGGGAATCCCTTGTGCACGAATTGCACGATCTCGACCTAAGCATTTTTGAATACAACAGCTTCGGTGTCTTTGACGTGACCATGCCGCATTAGCTCTATCATTCACCATAGTCGAGCTATAGAGCTTTGAATGTCAGTTTCCCACGCTTTCGGCATCTTGTAGCTCCGAAATTATGTACGTTGGACAAAAGTTTATTTGAACTTTTTTTCTTGTTTCCGTGTCAGGAATCATCCCTTAAATTTTGTAACATAGGCACGCGGTCACCCTGTATATATATATATATATATATATATATATATATATATATATATATATATATATATATTTACAATTCAATATCTGAGTACGTCTCATTGTGGGTAGGCTTTGTCATTCAGATTAAAGCAAAGCGACTGAAATGTCCATCAACCCTCAATACGTAGCACCTCTACTGGTTGCCTTTTACAAGGGTATCAAGCTTAACGTCCTAATGACAATATTAAACTAATAGGGCCAAAACGTCGCCTAAAATGTGGAATAGAAAAATAAAGTCAAGTTTTTTTTAAAAACTTTGAATGAAAAATCGCAAATCTACACAAAATTTGGAATCGACCAGCGAAAACGGCACGTTTCCAGTACTTGTGATTTTCGAGATCTCATTGTCGAAAGGATAGACCACAAACATATAAACTTTTCTACCGTTTTACTTATGTAGGGAGCGTGTGAAATTGAAGAGCAAAATGAGAATTTCTTCCTCTTGAGATGGTATTTTAAATGTTTCAGGTTGGCATCACTGTAACACTTTTTCGAGGTGTTAAAAGGATAGAACTTGAATATCCAAGTTGAGCAAAGGTTCAACAGACAGCAACTAAAGATTGAACAGAACAACAAAGATTTGTTTCTTAGTACGCATTGCGTTTGCTTTACATTTTCTTGCACATGACCTGACATGATCTCCAGCAAATCGATATTATAAAGACTTGATTAAGGTCGTTGGGTATTTGTTTTAGGTTTTGTTTCAAGAATGAAGGCTGTCTCAAGCATAATGTGGATGCTTAGATAGGTATCCGAATTCCTTCTATGTATTCCATTCTTCTCCGGATAATGCATACTTTTTTTTTTTTTTTTTAAAAAAAAAGCTTTAAATATATTCCCGCCTTAGGGCAACATTTTGTATGTCAGATCAATTGAAAGACAACATCTATGAGAAAAAGTTTTATATTCGCTTTTCGTTCATTTGCATAATCACAGTAAAAATAAATGCAAATTATTAGGATTTAAAATAATAACCCGAATTAACACTATTATTTTAGTGGAAAATTCAACACGCTACAACCAGAAAACTATATTTATCCACAAATTTTGAGGGACAATTGGATTAAATTAAGATGTTAACATAAGACGATAGAAGTTAGTGCTGAGCAAAGCACCAGACCAGTATCAGAATTTTCTTATAACTATTGACAAGTTACAAGAAATAAAGGCGGTGTTCCGTAGAACAACACGAAAAGGCAATTTTCACATCAAAAAGAAGCAGCGTAAAAATGGTAGAAATATAAAGACGTGAGTGATAATTGTATATTTCCCGATCATTTTTGTGCATAAATTTTTCTCCTCTCTCCTTTCCCACTTTTTACACATACTTTCATGCACTTGCATCTGAAAAGGAGAAATAATAACATTAATAATAATGATACGAGAACGAGCATGTGATTATGCTAGTGCTGATGCCCTTAAGGGGTCGCAAAATTCGAATGTCGTGATTTGGGGGCGAAGTTTTTCTTGTCTCTGCAGCGAACACAAATCATATTTGCGTGCCCAATCGTGTCAGAGTAATTACACGGAATGTTACAATTGTGTTATGACTCACTGGCTGCTATCTCAATTGCACCACCACTCCTGTTCGTTGAGGCCGTTTCACCTGCTCACTTACTGGCTTTCTGCAGGATTTTCCTCGCTTCCACTATCTAATGGGAATCTGCTAAGTAAATTATCTCAATTTATTGTTTTTCCACTTTGCCTTTAAGAGTTCAATGGTGAATATTTTCCGCTGCCAAGATGCTTTCTCTTCCTGTTCTTCTTTGTGGAAGGCAGGTGGTAAGGTAATTTCAAATCTAATATTTTATAGTAAAATAATGACCTGTATATCTTTTGACACAGCTTAATTTACATGTTTTAATTTAATTTACTTTCTTTTAGGGATTCCCGTGTTTGAACAAGGAAGAAGTGAGCTAGATGGCAAAGTTCTATACAACTATGTTCTCAATATTGTTTTCCTTCTTATTTCAATAAACAAACTAGCAAATGCCCACACGTGTGTTACCGCAGGCAATATGTTGCGTTTTATCCTTCTACATCTTTCACATTAGATTCCTCTGAACTCAAAGGTTTCGCACGGCTGCCGTGGTTCGGTGTTAAAACGCTCACCTTTCGTGTGTGGGGTTCCTGGTTAGATACCAGCTCGCACTAAGTGCACTTTGTAGTGGACAAACACCGTGTGTGTTGGTTTTCGTGGTGATCGCACATTTTCTTCATTCATCATCATCATCATCATCGTCGTCGTCTTTCTTAGCCTTGGTGCACAAACGTGGAACATTAAACTATAAATTTCAATTTATTTAATTCCACGTATCACACCGAACATTTGGTGTGAGTACCTTAATGAACTACGTCATATCATTTTTTCTCATCTTCTAGGTCAAGCAAATATATAAAAAGCGTGCTCATTTTAAATGTAAAGTGCAAATTTCACGTCTAACCTTAAGAGATTCCTAGATATGAACATCTTATTATAACAAGTAAGTTTTACATTCGATTTTCAAACTAGGTGACTTCAATATTGAAATAGATCTATAATTTCGGGCTGCAATAAAGGCATAGAGAGAGATGAGAGTTGTTAGGTAGTAAATTTTTACTACTTCCCATCTTAGTAGGGAGATACAGAAGATAGAATACTTCCTTAAAACGCTGGAACGATTACAAAAAATAAATAAATAAATAATAAAAAATAAAAATAAATAAAGTCGCTATCTGTTACTGTTTTGTTCTATGGTGATAACGATTCAAACAGGAAATTGATTATTTCTACCGACTTGAATAGAGGATTAAAAGAGAAGATGCTAACTACTTTTGGCACGTTGAATCAATTCCAAAAATCATCTCGATATTTCTTGCCGTTTTTGCTCTACGAACATCAATATTGAAATCGAAAGTAATTGAAAATTCCTACAACTTCTAGTTTTAGTAGAGTAATTGGGAAGGTGTTGGTTCACTTTCTTGGATCGTTAAGTCGATTCCAAAAAGTCGGTTGTCGCTATCTATGATAATTTTTATTCTATGCCTGTCAACACTGAGACCAGAAACGGTTTATTTATACTAATTCCGGTAGGGATGCGCTCGAGTCGAGACATGTCTCGAATCTCGACTCGACTCGACTCGAATTCGAGTCGAGATTCGACTCGAGACACACTTTGTAAAATTCGAGACGAGTCGAGACAAACGTATTTCTCGACTCGAATTTTCGAGTCGAGACACGAGTCGAGTCGAGACGGCTCTTAAAAATCTCGACTCGACTCGAATGTCTCGAAAATTTTTCTATAATTTTTAATATTATTTTGAAGAAAGTATTTACTCAGAAACAGCCTTGAAACCAATTCCAGCTTTTATTCCTTCAGAAAGGTACAGAACGCATAAAATTAATAATTAATCTTTAAAGATCAAGATTTAATTTTCAGCTCAATTCAGTTAATTAGAACGAATAGTTAATGTTGTTGTATTTGGTTGTACTGCAAATATAATAATAATAATAATTGATTATCTAGTTTGTATAAAACTATTATCCGTAGTTTAAATCTAGTTTGTATAAAACTATTGCGATAAAGTGAACTTCATAAATTCTCTGAATGAGCAGTTGATAGTCTATAGTAATTTAGCATAGTTATAATTATTGTTTTTGTTCCCATGAACGCAATAGGGTTACTTAACTTCTGGATTATTCGCTTGCCCAACTATTTTGAGGCTTTAATATGTTGCAGCATATCAAGAGCTACGGATAATATATAATGAAACATTTGTTGTACATCACATATTGTGATACGAGACTATTTTACATAGTATATCTTATCTAATATAAATAAAATAAAGAGTTTGTTTGTGAGTTTGTCTGTCTGTTTGTGTGCGACCTGGGGACCAGACGAGTGGACCGAGAGTTCCCAAAATTTGGTCACGGGTACCTTGGTCCAGGCCCCAGATCAAGACGAAGCGTTTATTTTTAAATTTCGAACCAGGGGGGTCTCGGAGGGGACGTTTACTGGGACCGACCTGAGGACCAGACAAGTTGACCGAGAGTTACCAAATTTTGGTCACGGATACCTTGGTCCAGGTCCCAGTCTAAGGCAAAGCGTTTTTGTCAAAATTGTAACCAGGGGGGGTCTCAGGGGCGCGTTTACCGCGACATGTAGTAAAAGTAATCCAAATTGATCGACATTAGTGTCAAATCCATAGTTTTCACGGTCGCTGAGATCAATGGTGACACTTCCATCAGCGATGACTTGCAAATTCAGCTACCACTGTACGCGGGCCGGGTGTCAGCGGGTGAGGAATACCGAGACATGTATAAATAGCCCATATTGATTGATACTAGTGTCAAATCCATAGTTTTCGCGGTCGCTGAAATGAATGGTGATACTTCCACAGGTGTTGACTTCCAAATACAGCCCCCATGCTAAGAATGGGTATATTAAGCTAGTATTACAGTAAATGGACTGCTTGGATGCCAAGAACTAGTACAGATAAGTACCTTTCACTTCTGTGAATAGGTATTTTTTTAAAGGATTTTTGTAAACACTAAATTATAAAACAATGAACTACATACAGTAGTTATGGTTTTGGTTCCCAACATAAAAGAAATATGAATTGTTCATGAGATATTGAACTTTAACTTTCACTCCTGGAAAATTTCAATTTTGGAGTTAGGCCACTTCGCATCGAAGCAGTTCACTGTAAGATAAATACATTCCGCACATTAGTAACATAGGTGTTCAGGAGCCTTCGATTTCCATCCTCTCAAATGAAAGCTGAACGATTGCTTGGTACATGCTGACTATATAGGAGAAATAGTGTATTAAGTTTTCGAGCTTTGGTGCGTATCCGTATTTACACTCTGATATAACTTTAAGTTCACACTCAAATCGAGCTAATTGTTTAATACATTTCGAAAGCTTTTGTTTATATGCAGCTCATTAAGGAAAATCTATTTCATAATCGTAACATTTATGTACTAAGAAACTATGAACGTAAAGTGGACTCGACCTAGCCTCGTGGCTGCTGTGACTCAGTGGCACAGCTTTTACCCTTGGTGTGTGAGGACTCTGATTCTGTGTGTGTGTGTGTGAACTCCGTGGCTAGTGTACGCGTCTTTGTCGTGGAAGACTCGGGTTCAATTCCCGGCGCGAGCTCATGTAGTTCGGATTCCACGTTAATCAGTAGGTCTACACTTCATATATCCTCGCTGCTGAAAGAGACGGTAAAGTCAAAATCAACTCAACAATATATATGTGTGTGTGCTTATGTGAATTTCCTCGTGGCTGTATGGTTAACACATACGCCTTGATCGCGGGAGACTCTGGTTCGATTTACGGTGGAAGCTCATGAAGTTGTTACCGGTATCCCACTTTAAACTGTAGATCCATGCCTCATATAACCATACATATAATATATATGCCTTTGATACACTTATTTTCCGACTTGGAAGCCATCGAAAATTTCCGAACACAGAGTCCCGTAGACCGAAAATGAGAAACATGGCTACAGAGTAAAACTGCCATAAAAATTTAAGCTTTTTAGGCTAACTTAATCCTTATATATAATGCAACTAGCTTGGCCAAGCTATAATGAAGGAAATGCTATCATTTGCAACACTCTGAGAATAGAAAATGTTCGCCAGGTATTACTATCCTCTCCTCTCCTGCAGAATGAAAACCCTGACTAAAACTCAATATTATATATATATATACAGTGGCGGATCTAAGGGGGGGCTATAGGGGCTATAGCCCCCCCCCCTTGACGCTCGGGTATACACTGGATAAAATGGACTTCAGTCCTGCTTTACACTGGATAAAACGGAAAAATATGGTTTAGCCCCTCCCTTGATCATATCCTGGATCCGCCCCTGTATATATATAACTATTTTGTGTAATGTAACAAACAGGGCGGATAGTATTCATGTTTTCTTGCAGAGGTCCTTACGAGTGTTCGCTTCCATCTTCCTCTCCCCAAGAACTAATAAATTAAAAAATTGCGATTACTTGTTAATCTTGTAAAATTGCGATTACTTGTCAATCTTGTACAAAGGACGCAATTAAAGTCCCAGTGTAACACCCCTTCACATTTAGATTTTTGCCCTGGAAGAAAACCAGTTATTATTGTTTCTTGATTTCTCAGTCTCACCTACATAAACATACGAATAGAATTAAAGGATAGGACATGTTTAGAGTGCTTGCACGTGACATCTAACTATATTTCTCATCAAATGTGTCACAGATGAAAATGTCCGTTTGTACTGCCTCTATTTTCTGGTACACATGTTTCATTTATGTTATGTTGCTAAAATTCGTTAGGAAACAAGTACAGACTGCGCCTGTGTGCCTGACAAAACGTAAATGTACTGGATAATTATTTCTTCACTTTCTTAAAAAAAAGTAACACATCTCATGTCGGCTAACAAAAGGAGGTAGCGGACTAAAGATAGCCGTTGTTTACCTAAGGTCGTTACACAGCAGGGGTTTCACTCAGTCAGAGAGAGAAAAAAATAATTTAAAGTTTCTACATTTGTTTTGAACTGCAATATACTTCTTCCTTTTATTTTAAGAACCATTTCCTTGTCATTTGTCTGCATCAGAAAAAAATGCAAAAAAATCACTAGAATGTGCCTATTTACCCAAAGTACGTACTAGATCACTAGTTCAATAGTAAAATCACTAAATCTAGTATTATACGAAATCATAAATGTGGCATCCCTGGGTTGGAGCGAAAGTAATGGTTGAAGTAAAAACTAGTCCGTATTTCTACTGCGTTCTGTTGTTGAATTCACAGAAATGTTCAAAAATAAATTCAAGAAGTAAAACACGATCCTACAAAAGACTGTTAACTTGCTCACTGGTTTTAGTATTGTGAACTGAAACTCAAGTCGCAGTCATGTTGAATACTTCTGTCCCTTTCTAGTAGTTTCTACTTTACAACTTGAGGTAGGATGAGGGTCGAGTCAGAAGCGGTATGTATTGTTTATATTACTTACAATGTTACCCCCCCCCATAAAATATAAATTCACCCTTTCTCCCTTCCCTTTTTCGAATACAATGAACCGACTCTTTTGCTGAAGAAAGATGCTAAGAGAAAATTGAAACATCTGTGTCTAAACTTTCTTTGAAGCGCATTCTTTTGTATTTGTAGGGTTTTGCGAGTGTTTTCACGTCAATATGAAGAGATAGTTAGCCAAATCTTTTACCATGGACTCCTGCTGCGAACTGACCGTGAGTAAACATAAACACCCGATCTCGCTGTGCTCAATTTCTCTCGCAGACGTGAAATGGGTGTTGTTGTTTCCAAAACAAATAGGAAGTTATCTTGTGCTTTTGCATTTCTGCACGCACACAGGTACCATTGCTATATTTTAATGATCAGAAGAAATATCAAAACCATCCAATATATATGATACGAAACAGCTAACAGAGGGAGGCAAAGATTATAGTATACCAAGTTTTCCGCGTGGTACCATTATGGAGAATAAATATTTGATAAAGTCACGTAGATGCGCTTAAACCTATTCCATCTGTCCTTATAATTTTTCTGGTCTCATCAATTTCTCAGGAAAATACGTACAACATATGTCCAAATTCCATATATACTATTTCTAAACTAATGAGTAAACTCATTAAGAACACCAACTGATATCAATAAACAGGAAAGAAAACAAAACTTTATACTTCTATCATTTGGTACACATCTCTATGAAGCACAGCTTGTTTCTTTTCGAAATAGCTCCTTCGTGTCACAGCTGTGGTTAGTTTTGTTTTGTGTTAGGATGAAAGAGAGAAATGCAACATTTGCTTCGCGGTGAAGTTATACATATATATATTATTAAGATGAGCGGTGATAAGCGAGGTTTAACAAAGAGTGCCTTTCGGATGCACAATTTAACGGGTAGTTGCAGTCCGTGTTGAGAATTGAACCAAAGCTATGTAAGACATGTCAATATTGAGCTCTTTTGTGGTAAAAGTGAACTTCAGAAACACACAAAAGACTTGAAACATCAAACTAATGTAAAGCAATTGAAAAATAGCCTACCTATCGCTGCATCTTTTCTGTGGCTAGGAACATGCAGTGTGTAGCAACAAGAATCGTGTTAAGGACTTTTTATTTTCGAACATAACATTCCCTTCCACACAATAAAAGACAATATAATGTTTGTTAAAAGAAAGTGCACATAATATTTTTAAATTTTGTTTGTGATCCTATCATGCATAATTATAAATAATGCCTTTCATACTACGAGAATGAGTTCAACTATACGTCATGGCCCCTCTAAAGCGGGGCTCAGTGGTAGATCGTTCACCTCTGGTGCTTGGGGACCCTGGTTCGATCCCAGATCGCACCAAGTGAACTTTGTAGTGGACAAACACCGTGTGCATGGGTTTCCTCGGGGTTCTTCCGTTCCTCCCACTTTCTTCATTCCACGATTTCACTAATTTCTCATCATCACCCCTCTCCTTTAGCCTAACCGGCATAACCGTGGGACGTAAAACTCAAAGATTTCACTTCATTTTTTCCCTCGAAAGCGATATCTTTCAAAATTATTTATTGTTAGATATTGTAAATTTACGGTATCTATTTTAGTGGACGGGAAATTTTGCATCTAATCGGATAATTTCATGGCTTCTAACAGGAATTCGCAGTTACGAAATTTGCATCACTGTCTTTTGAAAGGATGCCTAGAAAAAATACTACTAGAAAATAACTGAAAACACAAAATGGATTTGATAGCCAAATTCACGTCATCTTGGTTCGTCATCATTTTTCTTTAAATATTTGTATTTAGTATTAGATTAGAGTTTAGTGTCCCTTTCAGCATCAAGGCTATATGAGACGTGAACTTACAAATTAACGTGGGTTCAGAACCATAGGAGTTCCCATCGGAAATCGAACCTAGGTCTCCCGCACCAAAGACGCGTACGCTAATCATATGGACAAGGGTGTTCGATATTTAGTAATGTGTACATAAAGTTGTGAAATTGCGCTTGTATAATGGAATGCAATTCCTTCTACTGACATAAACCTTCACAATACTTAGCTGGACAAAGTATCTTTAAAAAGAAAATGTCACTCTTTATGTTTCAGTTCCTGGTTCGACTGAAGGATGGAACAAATTGCAATGAGCGTTTTTGGATCCTACGTTGTGTAGTTGATTCATCATAAACTTGGTATTTGATACGGATATGAACTATTACACTTATTTGGTGTTTATTTCTAAATAAGTCCTAATACAATTTCATAAAGTTGTAATTCTTCTTTAGTTTGTATCACTTTACACAATGACAAATCCAAAAGGTGTGTTGTATCGGTGCAGTACCAGTTTTTCACGTTTTTCAAAATGTTCCAAAACCCAAAGAATAATCTTTAATTTCTGATATTTTAGTCGTCACAAATTACAATTTTATAATGTAGTCAATGTAACGTCCCGTTCAGCAGCGAGGCTATGTGAGACGTGGACCTACTGATTAACGTGGAATCCGAACCACATGAACTCCCACCGGGAATCAAGCCCAGGTTTCCCACGCCAAAGGCAAGTATACTAACCGTTAGCCACGAAGGAGCTCCACCATAATTTTAGTGGGCGATAAGAAATATTTCGCCAGTGCTTTTACAATAAATAAAATTTTATAAGTATTAAAGAATAGTGGTAAGAGATTTTATAATAGCTCTTTTATTTATGAGATATGAGTATTTAAAAAAAAACAACTAAAGAATAGGTTGGCGGAACCACAAAAGACTCGTAAAATAAACTTTCTTATAAATACATACGCACCTTACTCACCTTTTATAATTGCTATGCTTACGTTCTCCATAAAAACAGAAATTCTCTTTTAATGATACTTTACACAAGATCATGAAGTGGGTTCAAATTTAATTAAAGGCAAAATACAATACAATAATCCACAAATATTGCCTCAAGTGAGTTTAAAGATTTCTAAACACTAGTGCGAAACCGGGCTCTGCCGTTGCGATCGATTTACAGGTCTTGAGACGAAAGTAAGAAGGGACTTACGCACACACTAAGTAAAAACAATTAATATGCCTGTAACTTTCCCCCAAATGGGTGTATCTTAAAACTAACCTCACCATTATTTTTCTAATTAAATTCTAGCCCGAAATTATGTATCATATTACCCTATTCCCATTTTGAAAACTTGACCTTAATTCAAAATGGCGAATTTCAAGATGGCTGCTATCAAGGTCATATCTACCATACGACTTCCCCCAGGACTTATATGTATCCACATGGTTTTTCTTCACTTTTCTTCATTAACGCTCCGTTTACAAAGGGTAGTAAGGGACTTCTGTAGTAATCTCTAATAACCACATCACAACTCTTAAAAGTTATTTAAAAAAATAGAAAACATGCACCATGGCAAAAATTTGTCATCACAAGTAATGATGCATACATGCCTTCTATCAGCAAAAAAAGTTTCATTGAAATTGGAGCCGTACATTTGAGTGATGTCCCTTGTGGGATGTGATTGAACGTGACGTCAGAACACATCGCCCCCCTTCCCGGAATTTACGGGAATTAGGTGACATGAGTGAGCACATGTGGTGCCAGCTCTCTCCAGCGACCTATCAAGGATCATTGCGTGTATGCCAAGACGTGTCGCCGTTTTTATCCATGCCAAAAGTCGACATACTGACAATTAGGTAGGTAGTCATGATGGTCTGGCTGATGTGTGCGTATATTTTAACTCGTACATTTTGTCTCGACTCGAATTTCGAGACGTCTCGACTCGAATTCGAGTCGAGTCGAGACAGAGACTGTCGAGTCGAGACACGAGTCGAGACAGAAACATATTTTCGAGTCGAGACACGAGTCGAGACAACATTTTCTCGAGACGAGTCGAGACAGGCTTAAATCTCGACTCGACTCGACTCGAATGCATCCCTAAATTCCGGTTTGAATACAGGGTTAATGAAGGATATGGAACATATATTTTCGATGCTGAACCGATTTCAGAAACAGCTGTTGGATATTTCTTGCCGTTCTTGCTCTAATATATGTCAACAGTCGGACGGATGGATGGACAGATCTGACCGTTTTATAAGACTTCCGAGCCTTATGAATAGAATATCTTGGAAGTTTAATAATTACAACCCAATTTTATTCCTTTTCATGTCATATTTCTAAAAATCCTTCCTTAGTGACACGTTACTCTAGAAATCCTACAAACTTGAATGTCCTAATCCTACAAATGTCCTAATTTCAAGTTTGTAGCTCAAATAGTTTAGTTTATGCTTTAATCAGTTAGTCGGTACTTCTTTTATACAGTATATAGAGTGATATTTTTTATAAACGCTAAACCTTCAATTGTTTGACTAAAGGTTATTCAGAAATATTTGAGTAAGATCTTGAATTGAGGAAATAATATTTTCTCCATATATTTTCAACTAGTGTTTTATCGAGCTCACTGCATTCGATGGGTCACTGCATTCGATAGAGCTCACTGCATCTACAAACGATGTGAGAAGTTTTTTTTTCTGTAAATGAAATGATCCAATTCGCTGTACCATTGTATTAAATGCATAACTTTGGTCTTTGTGATCACTGTCCGCTCCAGAGGGAGGTGAGGGGATGACCAGATATCATACCTGACAATCTTCATTTGAGAAAACCATTTCAGTTGATAAGGTTGATCAAAAGGAGTTTTTGAAACGGAATGTAGCCTGTCGCCCGCTCTAATAGAACTGTATTTTGGAGGAAATATTCAAGATTTCGAATTTCTGGAAGTTTGCTTCAATAGAGACGAATAATTTTATTGGCATCAAATGTTTGCCTTGAAAAAATGAAATGAAATCTTTGAGTGTTACGTCCCACGGTTATGCCGGTTAGGCTAAACGAGACGGTGATGATGAGTAATGAATGAAATGGTGGAATGAAGAAAGTGGGAGGAAACGGAAGAACCCCGAGAAAACCCATGCACACGGTGTTTGTCCACCACAAAGTTCACTTGGCGGGGGCTGGGATCGAACTCGGGACCCCAAGCACCAGAGGTGAACGATCTACCACTGAGCCACCGCGGCCCCCAATGTTTGCCTTGAGTCTGTGAGCATTTTTATTCATTTATTTGTTGATTCGACTTCAGACTCTACTATTCATAGATGTCGGAAGTCTTAGAGAACGGCTATGTCCAACCATCTGTCTATCGACAGGTATCAGGGCAGAAACAGTAAGAGATATCGAGGTGCAGTTTTTTGCAACCGATAGGACCCACCTCTTTCGTTAACCTGCTATTCAAACCGGAAGTGGTTGAAATTAGCTACTTTCAGTTTCAACATTCTTTTGCCGCAGAAAAAAGCTGTAATAGATAGTGACAAGCGGTTCATTGCAATCGATGCGGTGTGTTTTAAGAGAATATATCACCACTACCTATAACACTCTTCTAAAACCGGAAGTGATAGAAATGTACTTGTACTTCCGGTTTCAATATTGATTTTCATAGAACAAGAGCAGTAAAAGATACTCAGAAGCAGTCTTTTGGAATTGATTCAATGTTCCAAGAATAGGTCATATCTCCTCCGTTAGCCCCTTATTCAAATCGGAAGTGGTTGAAATGAGTAATTTTTGGTTCCAGCGTTTTTCGCCGTAAAATAAAAACGGAGTACACGAGCGATAAGCGTTCTTTTAGTCGACTTAGCATCTCAAGGAAACATACCGTCAGTCTGCCAAAAGCGGAAGTAGTTGAAATTATTACTACTTCCGGTTTCAGTACTAATTTTCATTATACAAAAACGGTAAAGATAAGGAGAAACGTTTTTACAATCGATTCTGCGTCCCGAGAATAGATTTCATATCCCAGGTAACCCTCTATTTAAACCGGAAGTGGGAGAAACCAACTATTTTCGGTTTCAATGTGTATCGTTATACAATAAAAACTGTAATTGATAGTGTGAAGCAGTTTTTACAATCGACTCAGAGTTGTAAAATACATAGTCACCTCCAACATTATCAAAACCGGAGGTGGGTCAAATTTATTAGTACTTCCGGTTTCAGTACTATTTTTTTCCATAGAATAAAAACTATTAAAGATATCCAGAAGCAATCTTTTGGAATTAATCCAGTGTCCAAAGAATCGGTTCCATATCCACCGTTACCCTGTTATTCAAATTAAATTAGTCATTTTCGGTTTCAACGTTAATCGCTATAGAATTGAAGCGGTTATAGATAGCGACAAACGTTTTTTTCAACCGGTTTAGCGTCTCCACATCAAGACTCTGCCAAAACCGAAAGTAGTTGATATTTACAACTACTTCTGGTTAAAATATTGTATTTCACAGAGCAAAAACATTAAGAGATATCAAGATCTTGTAATCGATTCAGCGTCCTAAGAATATTCTCTATTGAGATCGGAAGTAGTAGACATCAACCGTTTCCGGTTTCAAGGTTGATCACCATAGAACAAAAACGATGATAGGTAGTACCAAGTGGATTTCAGCAATCGATTTAGTATCTCAAGAGAGCATACTGTTATCATCCGCAACTCTTTATCAAAACCGGAAGTGATTGAAATTTCACTTCTGATTTCAATACGTATTTCCATAGAGTGAAAACGGTAAGAAATTTCGAAAAGCGTTTATTTATTTATTTGACACAGATTCAACATCCAAAGAATGAATTTTATCTCGAATTTTGTCTATTTGTTGAGACCAGAAGTGGTGAAATTTACGATTTTTCACTTATAACATTGATCACGTAATGAATAAAACAAAAGTAGATAGCGATAAGCAGTTTTTTGATATGAATAAGTTTATTCATAATTTTCGAAAGAAACCATTTTCACCTTAAAACAATCAACAACCAAAGTAGATGATTTGTTTTCATGTTTGTCTTGATCTTGACTTTGGGGCAAAAGAAGCAGTGTGAAATTAGCACCTTAGAAATTTTGTCTTCTAAATGTTTCTTCATGTTTACCAAACAAATGTTTTTTTTTTATCTGGAAATAATAACTAACGAAAAACAAACGACTTTTACCTGGAAGCGATAACTAACAAAAACAAACTATTTTTACTACGATACAACAGCTAACGAAAAACAACTTTTTACCTCGAAACAACAACAAACGAAAAATAAATGATTTGATATGTTTTGATTTCAGAATTTAAATAAAAACATCCCATAAATTTGGTCCTCACGAGTTTATTTTCTAAATTCTTCTTTATATTTTCCGAAACACAAATTTACTTGTTTTGATTCTATATTTTACATTCCATAGTTGAACTCCCTTCAAGTTTTTCTTTCTCAGTATTTGCTTGTGGTTTCCGTTCATTTTGGGGCTCAAATGTTTTCGGACATTTCACAGAATTTAAACTATAGATTGAGTTTTGATAAGAGTACTATCTCGATCAAAAAGTTCCCGAAATCACTACTGTGTGGCGCTCTCAGTCTTCTGATTTGACATTTTTTCTTTCTTGTGGGTTGCCACAACTGTCAGTGATATTACCCCCAATTAGAACATCCTCCATTTGTGAAAGTAACCCAGTGTTGAGTATACCTATTTCAGTGTATGTTCCGATTTTTGCAATGGAGTTAATTTTGCAACAACGAAGGTGCATTAAATTTTGCGTTAGAAACGGATTCAATGGTGTAAAAACCTTGGAAATACTGTAAAAGTGTTTCGGCAATGTGCTCTAAGAAAACAGCGTTTACAAGTGGTGAACACCCAATGAGCCAAGATCGAAAAAACCGCGTCATTTTCAGTCGGAAAAGGGGATGCTCACGGTTTTCATGAATTACAACGGTGTTGTACATTATGAATTTCCGCCAGAAAGTCAGACAGTCAACAAGGACTACTATTTGGGCGTTATGAGGCGTTTGCATGAAGCAATTCTCCTAAAAAGAAAATATCTCTGGACAAATAACTCGTTTATTTTGCACCATGACAACACAGCATCGCACAATGCACAGCATTATCCACGAGTTTCTCACCAAAAACGTAACAAATACCATTCTGCACCCACCAAATTAACCGAATTTAGATTCGTGCGACTTTTTCCTGTTTGATCGACTCAAGAACCACTACGGGGAACGCGTTTCAGCAGCCAAGAGGAGCTAATACCCAAATCGAAGACTGGTCTGATGAACATACCGAAAATCGAATATCTCAAATGTTTTGAGAATTGGATCAAACGCTGATATAAGTGCGTTGCAGTCGATGGGGATTACTTCGAAGAGTACATAAATTGTTGGGAATAAAATTTTATTTTTAATTTTATGAGTGAACTCCGAGAATTTTTTGATCAAGGTAGTATGTGTACAAACAGAATTGTGATATAGTGCTTAGTTATAATTGAATCAAAAGGGAATGCGTTTACTATTAGTGAATTAAGTGGGTAATAGCCGTTGCATCAGGAAAACTATTTCATGATTACTTGCAGTTATATTGCACAAGGCGAGAAGATTACTTTACCTTCGTTTGTCCTTAAAATGGTATGTTTTGATTTTATGATTTTATCTCGTTAAAGAAGGCATTGTTTGTGTGTATATAAAAATGAAAAAAAGAAACACGAAAACTGTTTTTGAATATATAAGTATGTATGTCTGGTTTACTGCATCACAACTTCTATGCGAAGATAAATTGCATTCCCCAAGAAGATCCTTGTTAATTCTATGCAGCTTTGCTTGACTTCGTTTGCACGTAGGAGCATCATTTGAATGAAGAAAGGGGTGGGGAACTAGCTTACCTCACTCATCTTCTTGTGGACAACTGGGAACCCGCCTTGACCGCATGTCAGCGAAAGATTCAATTCCGTTTTAATTCAAAATTGATTGAGCGTGTTTAGCCTTTCTTTGACCCAAATTCTCTGACGATTTTTTTTTCTACGTTGTTCTGGCCTTGTTTGCAATGTCAAACGCTGGAGACGATACTTCCAATTATTTAGAAACGTTGTTTGCCACTATCAATTTAGAATAGGGTCAAGAAGTTTTCGCTTTGCTTTACTTATTTTTTTTTACACACAATATAATTTACGGTGCTCTCTCATCTTCAAATGGTTCCTTCGTGTTCTTTCTGTGCACGTGTTATCGGCTTTGATTCAAGGTAGAGTCACTTGTTCGGATCATACATTAAGCAATACATAAAGGTTTTATATGATATACTACATACATATAGAAGGTGCATCACTTACAATGTCCTACCGTAATAACAGAGAAACCAAAAGAAGTGAGAAAAGCGAAATTTTGCACCAAGCAACTATAAGGAGGGGAACATCACCCAACAGTGTTGCCAACCCAATGTAAAATCATGTTTTTTTTTTTCAAATGGCACATCTGATTATTACATATTTCAAATCAACTCGTCAAACGAAAGCTTTTTTATTATGCAGTGTTGCAAATTAAGGATGTTATAGTATCACAAACATCCAAAGCTTGGAAATCTCTATCACACAAATAGTACCATGCTTAGATAAATGTAGTTACTTGTGTGGTTTGCAAGTAACTGGATATGATACTTACCTAAACATGTTTTCGAAATAAAACCTTTCGAAAAAAATTAAATTTTCAAGCCCTTGTAACTTCGTTCCTATTCATTCGAAATAAGTCATACCATGACCATAGTATCTAACGCTAATGTACTTTCAATGTGCATTATCTGGTCCATCTCCGTTGTACTGTATGTGTGATAAAGGCTTCCAAACTTTGAATGTTTATGATACTATAACATCCTTAGTTCGAACACTTCATAATAAATGTTTCCACCGACAATTCAATATATATAATTATGCATATAGCTTTTTGGTGATGTTACTGGTCTGATGATTGCTAATGACAGATCGATTAGGAAGAACAAAAATTAGAAATAGGGTCTAAGGTAGCACACGACACAGACGAGGCAGGATTTTCGTGACAAGTTTCAAGACGAGGTACAGCTTCCTCAGTAGATACAGATATATTTTTCGACAGGAGACATCAATTTCACATATATTTTTGACGAAACAGCCTCAACTTTTTGCGTCATGCGCATCCCTAATTAAAGGCGTGTTCACTTACTCCTTTCTGAGGAAGTAATTGTAATATCAGAAAAGAGAAAGATAATAATAATAATAATTTCTAAACAGTGTGTTAAAAAATACTTTGTTATAAATTTTGGGAGTTATTTGGCTGCCGAAAATTGGGAGAAGAGTAAATATGCTCAGTGATTATATAAGAAATTCCCCAAAACTCCTCAAGTAAGAATAGGCCGAATTAAGTGTGCAAGGAAAAGCGCATCTCTAATAAACAGAATTCGTTACTCGGCAAGTGGACATTGCAGTTGGATTCAACATGTTGGAAGTTTTAAATGTTGTGCCAGGTTGCATAACTACGGTGGAGACCCGACTAGTTACACATGAAACGAATCTCACTGATAGAGATAATTTATAGACCACAGTACAATCGTGAGAATTGTTAGATATTTTATGGTGTAGATTTGTCATAAGGAGGAGATATGACATCTCTAAAGAAACAAAACTCAAAATTGCTTTTCTTCCATTTAACAACCTCCCACTCGGAAACTGTACAGTTCAGGACACATGTTTACACTAACATTTTTTTCTAATTTTGATGTTCAGAATCACCTCCCAAATTTATGACAGTATTCACTAATTTTCTATATATAAAACAAGAAGTATTAACTGATTAATTTACCAGTTAATTAACCTAGAAACTTAACAAATTTGGACAGTGGATAAGATTTGTGGCAAAATGTATCACTAACAAAAGGCTTTACTTAACCTAGCCTACAATAAATGGCAAAATTTTGGACAAGGACTGAAGTTTATGTTACAAATTCAAAGAAGCATATGAAATCTCCCTAAGATAAACCATAATTTATTCCAATCTGTTTACCGTGTTTCATAATTTATTCGGTGAAATGCTCTCACCATAAATAAATCTTCACAAATTATGTGACAAAGTGAACAAATTAGTATGTTCTAATTATTTATATTGGTCTTGTTTGATTCTATAACTTTAAGTAAGCACTACTGACGTACCGTACTGCTTGAGCGACACATTTTCACTATAGGAAAACCTTCAAAGATGACGCTTCCTATTGTTTTCTGACATTCCAACATAAAATTGTTCCAAATTTACTCTTAATGGTACTCCATGTCCCATTATAACCATGGATAAATTATGGGACACAAATTATGATTTAACTATTAGTGACCAAATTATGATTTAACTATTTAGTGAAATTTCCTATGGTTCTTTGATTTTCCAACATAAAATTATGTGCTTGTATTTGTAGGAATGTGCCAACACAAGTGTGAATAAATTCTGGGACGATGTGAACAAATTGAAACAAATTATGATCTATTTCATGAGATTTCCTATAGTTTTTTTTAATTATGTCTCTGCCCATTGCGTAAGTGGGAACAAATTGAGGGACATAGTGAAAAAAAATTGGAACAATTTATGACCTAATTGTTAGTAGTGGGAGACAATTATGATCTAATTATTGTCCGTGGTTTAGATTAATTCTATATGTAAGTATGGTATTAGACACTCTTTTTCTTAATAAACATGAACAAATTTTGGAACTTTGTGAAAGAAATTAGAACAAATAATTACCTAATTATCGGTAGGAGTTTGGCTTGAATCGGTAAATTAAGTACGGACGTCATATTTTACAGAGTTATATTTCTACTTGAACATTACATAATTACAGTATTAATACTGACAGCCGTTGAGGAATTTCAGACCTGGTACCATTGTGTAGATGCGGCCCGGATTGTAATATATATATATATATATATATATATATATATATATATATATATATATATATATATATATATATATATATATATAATGCATTAAAATGCATAATACATTGTGCAATGTACGCCCTAAAGGCGGGTAGATAGCCTTGAATTTATAATCAAATCATAGAATATACCATTTCGTTCATTAAGCAAAGTCAATAGTATATGTTAAACAAGGCATTTCCTCAATAAACAAACCGACATTATCATACATCACTACTAGTTCTGTAATTGCATGATTACAAGTGTTGGTGGTTCAATGAAACAACGTGATTGGCAGGTATTTACCTCGCGCTTATCAATTGCATCCATCTATTTAATGAACTTGCGAGTGCAAAGAACGCATTACGAATCTAAAGAGCGGATATTATCTGAGCAGAAAATAGATCGTGAAAGACCAGTGGTCCCAACAATTATTTCTTCAACTCATCAAGTCAACATAAGCAATCAATAGCTGCGGATCCTTAGAAAATAAAACAATCAAAAGGAAGACAATTCTAATTCTTTCCGGTGTGATCAAGTTCCACAAGAGGCTGATTTCAAATTCGTCGCCCACATTGGAGATTTCGTTCTAGGCAACATGATAACCTTTCACGTCCCTTCTCTTTAACAGTGTTGCTAATTCGGTTCTATTTTCGCTATAATATTATTAATAATAATATAAAGTTGTAACTAAAGGCCTGAAAGTTAGGCTCATTTTTAAAATTACTATGTAATAGCAAAAATAGGTGAAACTCCAAACTAGGCGAATAGTGGTGGATGAAGCCGGGGCCGAGGGGCCTAGGCCGTCCATTTTTTTGAGTGACAAGAATAATTTAAGCTATTATTTATATATTTTTGAAAGCTTATACTAAAATCATGATATACTTATCATAGTGTGGTTTTAGTTGCCCCCCCCCCTTAATTTTTACCTTCCATATCCGCCTCTGTAGGAGAATATTCGAATATCACTTTTTTGTTTCTTCTAAACACTGAAGTACATGAATTTGTTAAGTTTACTTATCTAAGAGTTCTCGAGTTAATGGCAGTGTGTAGCTTAGTGATAGAGCTTTCATGTCTGGTATGAGGGTCCCAGATTCGGTCTCAGGTTGTATGAGGTTGTAGCAAATAACATTGCTTTTATGAGTTTCTCGAGAGTTCTTCCGATTTTTCTTACCATTTTCATTAAACTAATTCTTCTTTCACCATTAATTTAACATTTGTTATCCATCATCTCTAGTCAAACACACATATTGATGAATGCAAACAATATGTTTAATTTTATTTTTCTCTTAGGAGAAGTAAGATTGAAATGTCTAGCCCAAAACTTTTGAAATATATGGAATAGAATTTTAGAATTTTTTCCCCCAATAATAAGGAACATCAAGGTATTGCGTCACCCTTAGAATTATGTATATTACCGTGAGCGGAAGATAAGTAGCTGTAAGTACAATCTGCTAGTTAAAGGTATACATTTTTTACAGTTACAGTATATACGATATATTCAACTAGAATCAAAGCTATGAAGTACTACTGGCAAGGAAAAACGTACTTCTTAGCGCCATAAAAAAAAATCGTTTTTTCTCGATCTTCTCACAAACGATGCATGAGAAATTACCCACGAGCATGTCGTTCTGTTCAGCTCGACGTCATCAGCCGGTTGACTAGGGTTACCAACTGGCCGGTTTTTGACCGGACTGGCTGGAAATATCGCTGTTATTTTGATTCGAGCCGGTGACCAATACAAACTTCTTACCATCCACTTTATGACCATTTTTTTCAAATTTGTATCTAGTTCGAAGCAATTTTATCTATTTCGAAGTATAGATTTAAAAAGTAACTTTCATTCTGTAAATCCAAAACTGTCACCTTTCACCATCTATCAACGATTAATATATTGTTCATCTGTTTAAGTAATTTTAAAGAGATGACAGGGGACTGTATCAGAGAAAATTTGAAATTTACTTGTAAGGAATTTTATATATTTATTGAGAGTGAAAAAGAACTTCTTAAAGTAATTTCCTGTAGTTGAAGTATAAGTTTAAAGAATAAATTTCATTTTCCAAATCCAAAATTGTCACGTAAAGATTAATATGCTTTTGTTCATCTATTTCTATAATTTTAAAGAAGTGACAGTTACTGGTGAATACAGTAAAATGATCAAGTTTCAGTTTGTCATTTATAGCACAATGGATCTATTAAGCTTATTAGTGAATGTACTAAGGATATGCAGAATACAGATGCTAATGCACTTTTGTACACAGTAGTACATTTCCTTCTCATGGATGGGTCCGAACAGAAATACTTCACACTTAGAACTATATCATAGGGACTTTTGAGAAGTGACGTTTTTTTTAATTTTCCAGAGTTGTCAACCATACGGTTGACTCATCTTTCAACAATATTATAATTAAACAAAAACCTAAACTTTAGAAGTTAATAAAAATTTTGACTATAGAATGTTCTAAAAAAAAATGGCGCCCATAGACTACAGAGTACTATTCTACAAGCCAAAATAAAGTGAAAAATATATGTAATGGTATACCTTTCTAATACTCATCTAGAGACGCGAATTGCACTTTGTGGCAACGTCGCAGATAAAGAATTCTAGAGTAGATTTACCAATCGATCATAGAGTTACATCGCTTCTTTCTATCACCTCTGATGGGGGCGCGGTGGCTCAGTGGTAGAGCGTTCACCTCCGGTGCTTGGGGTCCCTGGTTCGATCCCAGCTCGCGCCGTGTGGACTTTGTGGTGGACAACCACCGTGCTCGTGGGTTTTCTCGGGGTTCTCCTGTTTCCTCCCACTTTCTTCATTCCATCATTTCATTCATTTCTGATAATCACATCTCCTTTAGCCTAACCGGCATAACCATGGGACGTAAAACTCAAAGATTTCATTTTTTTATACGTGTCGCCCCTGGTTCGATCTGTGGCTAAGTAAGTTTGTTGTGGACAACATTGTGTCCGTGGGTTTTTTCGGGGTACTCCCGTTTCCTCCCACATTATCATTCCACCAATTCTTTCATCATAATTCACTTACGTGAATCAACCGTTTCCCTTAGCCTTAGTGGCATAATCGTGGGACATTAAACTATTTGATTTCATTTCATTTCATTTTGCGATTCTTTCTAAATGGCATCGATTCCCGGCGGGAGCACATGTGGTTCGCATTCCACGTTAATAAGTAGGTCCAGTTCTCATATAGCGTCGCTGTTCAACGAGACGTTAAATTTAACGCTATTTTTCTAAATGGCAGTTAAAGTCAATAGACGTTTACATTAGCACCTCTTTTATTAGCCAAACAATCGATATACGTAACGGCTTGATGGGATTCGTTAAGCAATGCTAATAGTTCCAAGTCAATCTACTATGTTGCCTTGCAACATAGTTAAATTTTTTATTCTCCTTAGGGGCTAAAAGTGGCTCCAGCGGGTATATGTAGTATTTTCGCTTTATTCATGAGAATTTACAATCATGTTCAGCTCAATGAAATTTATCAAGTCGTAAGTATATCGTATTATTTTTGGACATTATTATTTTTTTAAAAAAATACTTTAATATCTAGATAATATTCTTGAACTTCGTTATCGCAAAAAAAAAAAAAAAAAAAAAACTTCTAAGAACTCTTGATGTCATCGAAGACCACTTCCATAAAGAGTTTGAGCATAGGATTGTATCTATAAACTAGCATATATTACCCGCTTTGCTGGGTTGAAATAAATAATTTACATACACAACTTTGTATCTCATGTATTTTATTGCCATTAATTTTTTATTGTTTATTGCAGCAAGCATGTTTACACAGTTTTTGTTAATGTTTGGGAGCGTTATGATGTAGTAACAATCTTTTCCCTTAGTTGTAAAATAAGTGTGATTCGTGTTCTAATACTGCAGAAATAACTAATTTTTTTTCGTAATTCAATTAGTGTCACTGTTCATCTCGGCAACTGCAAGGACTATAGATTCAACACTCGGTCATTTTTTACCATTTATATATAGGCCTATATATATATATATATATATATATATATATCCCCTCACCATGTTGCGGGCCATGGCATCGGAAGTGTCACCGTCCATCTCAGCGACCCCAAAAAATGTGGATTCAGTACTAATATCGGTCAGTTTCGATGATTTTTAATATCTCTTCCTCCCCCTTCCCCAAGTTGCGGGTTTGAATTTGGATTCAAACGGGATCGAAAGTATCACTGTTCATCTAAGCGCCCAAGAAAAATCCGAGACTGACAGTAGACATTTTCGATCATTTTTATACATCTCCCCCTCCTTCTCCTCCCCTACGTTGCTCCGTCAAATTTAAATCATAAAAACGATCCCAAGCCTGAACCTCATTTATGTTGAAAATTTGATCAAGATCGGTCGAGTGGTTCAGGAGTTATTAAGTTTTATTTATTTTGTATACCCCTCCCCCACCTCTCACTTCTACCATCAAAGTGAATAGCCTAAAACCAGCCTAGCCTCGAACCTCATCCATGTTACAAATTTGATGGAGATCGGTCGGACGATTCAGGAGATTTAGAGTCACAAACATAGTGATTTTCAATTTTATATATAGAGAGTAATGTTTTGATGAAAGACTAATTGAATTCCTATACAAGGCATCACATTAGACACAATTATTTTATAATATAAATTCATTTTCATCCTGTAGAAGAATACATTTCATATTAACTGAATAATAGTGTTGTAGTTTATAAGTTTCATCAAGAAAAGATAAATGACCCTGATAACACGAATAATAAATGATGTAGAAATCTTCAGACTATGGTAATCAATCAAAATATGATTATCCCTTTTAATTGAATTTTGAAAACAAACATACACACCTTTTAAGAGTTATGCATCACAGTTACATATAATAATAAAAACTAGTCTGAAACGACGTACTGAAAAAAAAAAAAATACATACTTAGCCTAGAACGTAATAAGATTGTTGCCTTTTAAAAATAGCATTCTTTTAATAGAGTCTGACCTTTTCACAAGTAAAACATTGACCTAGTCTTACTATTGCATTTTTGCAACGTTTGCCATTCTAGCCAAAAAAAAAAAAAAAAGGAAAACTTGTGACCATTCAGCCTTTGCAGTCAATTTATCTTCTTTTCAATAATAAAATGCGACTTATTTTTCTGCTCTGACTTTTTCACATACTTCTGTAACGTAAGTTTGACCTTGTCAAAAATGAGATGCTCATTGTGAAATGAAAAAAAAAAAAAAAAAAAAATTAAAGCGGCTTTTCAAGTTTATGTCTTGCAGGCATTTGGGGCAGCATCCATTTTTTTTCCGGTTCCGTTTACCTTGTATATTTTACATACTTACAAGCGTCAAATAATACTATAAAAAAAAGCCACAGAAAAGAAAGAATCATAAATTTCAAATAAAACCTCGGTGAGTTCCGAATAAATGTTAATAAAAGTATACAAATGTATTTCTTTTTACTTGACTGTATCTGTAAGAGACTTGTTTATATTGTCCAATTTTTCATATGTAATTTCGACGTGAGATATTTCTATAAGGATAACTACAACATAAACCAATATATTTATGTTATGTTGGAATTATTTTTGAGTCTTAATACATTTAGTACAAAGTTGTAAGAACGTTTATGCTGTTCAGAATACATTGGCACACACATTCACTATTTCAACAAAAACAGACATTCGTCGCTTCCAGTCTACAGAATTAAGCATTGAGAAATATCTACTAGAAGAAATTCCCGCTAAAGAGTCACATCCGATGGGTGTGACGTATATTCTTGTGAAAATAGATAAATTGAAATGGCAAAGAGCAGGACATATTAAAAGAATAAATTATTATCGGGTGGACAACAACAATTCTTAATTGGATGCAAAGAGACAAGATACATTATTGGAAACGTCCTCATACAAGGACGTGACGAAATCAGAAAAGGCATAAATTCATTCTCCTGTACATTGGCAGTGGTGAATTATGATAGTGATTCCTTGAACATATACTGTTTTAATACCTTGCAATACTGCATAAGTTAATTTATTTACTTCCATATTTGTAATTTTAAGCATTGGCTTAATTGGATAAAATTTTAAAATTGTTTTAACTTTTCTTATTATTAAATATTAATATGAACAAAGAAAATCCTCAAATTGTACTCTTTAATTTTTTCCCCTCATATGATTCTTTAAAAAAAAAAGAAAAGAAAAAGCACATACAACTTGAAACTTGTCATGGTGGTAGAAGACCAGGCGCACAGCCAGAATGTTTTGTGGGGAGGTCCGAAGTTTTTTCTGCGGGGTCCAATATATCCATCTAGTATTAAATCTGTGTTATTCTGCACTCGAAAATACTGTATTTATTAATTACTGCCACCTATATTGTCAAAAAAGAAAAATGTTAGAATAAGATTGTTTTTAAAAGGAAAGGAAGAATACAGATGAAGTGTAAAACAAATCTCTAAGCTACGTCAATCAGTCCTCTGTTAAACAAGTACCGCATTTACACGTGTATGCCGCGCACCCCCAATTTCTGGAACGTTAAAACTGAAAGAAAAATAAATAAATAAAAAAAAAAACCTTGTGTAAACAGCGCACATCAATTTAAAAAAAAATAAAACGGTACAATGTATTTTTCATCCTGCTTTTAACCATTAAAATCGTTATACACAAAGACAATCCAACAATACTGTGATTATTAACAGAAATCACTCCCGTGCCTAACTTTCTTCGTCGCCGTCGTCTCCCGAGGAGCTGGAGCACGTATCACCATCGGACTGAATAAAGTCTTCGCTCCCATCGCTGGCGTTGGAAATGCAACATTTTTTAAAGCTGTGGACGACAAGATCCTCTGGAATTGAATTCCATGCTTCAATAATCCATTCGCACAAAAGACGAAGTGCAGGTTTCTTAATTCGGCCAGTTGGCGTAGTTTCGTGTACTGCAGTCGCCATCCATTCAGTGTACAGTCGCCGCAAGTGGTTCTTGAAAGGCCGGTTGATGCAAAGAGGAAAGATGAGCTGTAACTTGTCATTTTATATTAAAACTTTTCTACTCTTGTAAAATTACTCACAATATTCCAGTATTAGGTTAATAAAAACTCCCCATGATTTTAAATGCTTGGTGGCTCAATCAATTCTACATTTCCTCGTGTATGCCACGCACCCTGTTTTTTGACTTCGTTTTTGTACAGAAAAGGTGCGCGGCATACACGGATAAATACGGTATATGTTATGTGAAGAAAGTGTACAAATGTTAGTCGAATTACGAAGTTTTAGGGGGAATGGTCTGGGTCCGGGGGTGCGCCGTTGCAGCGACTTCTTTTTAACGTTTTTGTACATTTATGTTACAGTACTGTTTTTTCTTTTTTTTTTAATACTAAGAAATACATTTTCAGAATGGAAATCCCGTATAAACTTCATGTAACACATTAATTTTTTGTATGAGCGATTGAGAATCGAGTGAAAAGTAAGCATAGTAAGTTGTATTTTTAGCTTTCCAAATTACGCTATGCACAACTTTAAGTCTTGAAGAACAACTATGTTCGTTTGTTTCTCGACAAGTATCAGATCACAAACGGTAGCAAATAGCGAATTTTGAAGAAATTGGTTTACCAATCATAACTCTTTTACCTACCTACCTATCTGCTAGCATATCTAATAGATTTTGACAAGGATGTAGAGAGGGAACAGTTTGAGATCGAGTTCGTAGATAGAGGTGATATTCAAACCGGAAGTAGTAGAAATCAACCACTTCCGGTTTTAACGTTGATCACTATACAGCAAAAGCGCTAATAAATATCGAAAAGCGGCTTCCTCCAATTGATTAAGCATCCCAAGGATACGTTTTCTGTCCATCCTTAACTATCTGTTTAAACCGGAAGTGATACAAATCCACTCCAACTTCCAGGTTTAATACATAGAGCAAAAAGGGAAAGAGATAGCGAGATATGAGATTTCTTACAACCGATCTAGCGCTCTAAGAATTGACATAATCTTCTCCCTTAACTCTTTATTCAAACCGGAAGTGGCAGAGATCAACCAGTTCCGGTTTTAAAGTTGACTATTAGAATAAAAACGGTAACGAATAGCGAGAGAGGTTTTCTGTATCAATTAAGCGTCTCAAAAATATGTTCCAACTTCACTCTAGTCTTACTATCAAAATCGTAAGTGGTAAAAATCTACTACCACTTCAGGTATTAATATCAAATGCATACAAAATAAACAAACTTTTTCACGTGGTGTACACGCAGGGCTATAGTCGAGGGCATGGTGGAAGGACTGGAGGGTATACGTCAGTATATACTGTATACAATCTAGAGGTCTGCACGTGAAGGTATGTTTAGCCCGGGCCCGGCCCGGGTCGGCCAGTGAATTTATAATGTGAGGCCCGACCCGGGTCCGAAATAAGTTTTAGCCTTTAGGCCCGAGCTCGTGTGATAATCAATTGAGAACGAAATAAGCTCGAATTACAGAAACTTAACAATTAACGCAAAATTGTATTTTTCTTTACAGAAATTAGAGGTTTAATTTTGCAATTGAGCTTTAAAAGTTCTTCAGAAAGAACGGTCCGATAAATATCGTTGTGCATTATATTTACAAAATTAGGCCCGAGAAATAGGGTTGTATATTTAAAAATTTACGGCCCGATATACTTTGTAGGACCTAGTCCAGCCCGTGGGCTCGGCCCGAGCCCGTGCAGACCTCTAACACAATCTGCTTCATATTAGAGTATACCTTTTGCTTCAAGACGTATAATACCTTGTTTCATTTACATTTATTTATTTATGCATTTCTTTATTTAATCTGGTTATAGTATAATTCCAGTGGTAAAGCTCAGAATGTAAAACGGAACTTTATTAGTATTTAAAAATTGTTCTACAGCAATAACATTTAGGTATTTAACTTGAGAATACATCAGAAAGGAAATTTTCATAATTGAGAATTGAAAACAATTCATTTTTTAAAAATGGGATTTACAAATAAACAATAGTAAATCCCTTTCTTAAAATATCAACAATCAAACAGTTGCTAAGAAATGAGTTTCTTTTATTCGTGTGGTGTATGGTCGCAATGTGTACGGGTAAGTAATTTTTTCTCCCCCCCTTTTTTTAGTGGCGTTGAGGCTAAAAACGTTACTAGGAATAGATTTAATCACCATATATATTAGAACTAGCATTAATTTTCGTTAATATGCTAGTTTGTAACTTGGCTATTAAGATTACTTAGGGGCAACGGAGGGAAGGGGAACAACGTTCTGGAATAAATCCCTCTAAGAAAAGGAAGCTTGGACAGTTGTTTACTTATTGGTATCTTCCTCAGGTTAATTTTCCCTTTGTAATTTGCAGACCATGGTCGCTGAGGGCCTATACACAATCAATTGGCATCTTCTCAGGCCCAGTAAATTCCCGAAAGATGTCTAGATAGTAATAAATATAGCTGAATATGTAATAACTCGTCACCTATTCCAGATAATAATTATTTTGAATTATTGATCAATTATTGCATATCTAACCTTTTACTCCTCTATGGAATTATGTCTTTCTTTATGTCTGACAAAGGGAAATTTTGAGATACTACCCTTCTTCAAATAGTTGACAAAATAATCTTTTGTAGAATAAGCATAAGGTTATGGTGTTAAATAAGCTTATTATACTAGTTCTTTCTCTTTTGTGGCTTAGATGGGTGGAGATCTTGCAGATAAAATAATAAAAAAGTTTTTATCATCTTGAAGAGTAACCAGTAATCTAAATCTAAACTTCGAAGGAATAACTTGTCTAAATAAGATTTTATAATGTATTAGCGTTGATTAGCCGCTTCGCTGGGATGAAAAAAAAAACTTTAAATGCTCAACTTCTTATGCAATATGTTTGGTAAAAATGACAAAAATTGAAGACTACTATTGTGGGCTGAATTTAGACTTAAACGGCATCGGAAGTGTCACTCTTCATCTGAGCGACTTCGAAAACTGTGGATTCGATACTAATACAGTGAAACCTCCCTTAACGGACACCTCTCAATAACGGATACCTCTATAATACGGACAGATTTTTTGTCCCGACAAAAATATATGTTCTCTTACGGAACAAAACCCTCCCTTTTACGGACATTCTCAGATACGGACGCGGACAGTCCTTTTCCCCCAAACGTTTGAATAACCTCTTCATAACGGACAGGAATTGTTTTCGGTTCTGTGATATATTACAGTATACAGAAAAGTCTTTTTCCTATAAGTGTATCTCTCATGAGTCCAGACCTGGTGAACCATCAAACAGAACAGCTGAACTTGTAATTTTTTCCGCAATAAACTGCTTTCTGGCGGAAATCCTAGAAAATTTTCAATAAACAATAACACTCATGCAGGGTTAGTCATACGGCCAGGAATTTTATGCGAAAGATCTTCCCTTCCCTAACAAATTTAATCATTTTCGTCTGGACCTTGCATCTTTACCGAAAATTTCATAGATAACAAAACAAACATTGTTTGTTTTACAATAACATTTTCAACAAGCAATGTTACCTCTCTTACTTTTTTGGAAAAGAAATATTTTCCTTTTACTCAATATACTGATACTGGAACAAGTCTGGGTTGGAGTTTTCCCGGCTTCCTTTTCCATTTTCTCTAAAAGGATATTCTTTGTGATTGGGCCTGGGTCAATAAATATATGCACCGCCAATAGCATTTTCATCCTATTTGCCTTTTCATCCATTCTGTCAACGAAGATGCCGCGCCAGTACACAAACACACACACACACATGTTTCTTCTGCAATCGTACTGAGGATTTTTAGAGGACACTTGCTAATGAGTTTTATTACCGTTGTAGAGGAAAAAGCATGCCTTTTTTGTTAAACATTGCCCAGCAATAATACTATGATTTAATAAAAATGAATTTCTCCTTCATCCCTCCCAGTAATTCAAATTGTACTAAATAAGACTATTTTCATATTGAATTTTACGTATTTTCGCCCATACATAATGTATTTACTGTATATTACTGCATACTATTACCCTTATGAGAAATTAAATTTCTGTAACCTCTCTATAACGGACACCTCTCAGTAACGGATAAAACTTCATGTCCCATTGGTGTCCGCTATTGAGAGGTTTCACTGTACCACTCATTTTCGATCGTTTGAATAGACCCTATATATCAACCCTCCCCCAAACCCCAAGTTTCGCGGCTGAATTTTATTTAAACGCCATCGGATGTGTCATTGTTCATCTCAGCGACCCCGAGAACTATGGATTCGGTACTAATATCGGCCATTTTCAATTGATACTTCTCGATCATTTGCATATGTCTCGCTCTTCCCTCTCCCAACTTGTAGAGCTGAATTCGGATTTAAACAGCATCGGAACTGTTACTGTTCATCTAATCGAACTCGAAACCTATAGATTCGACACTACTCCTCTAATCTCCAAGTTGAGGGGCTAAATTTGTATTTAAATAGCATCGGAAGTATCACTGCTCATCTCAGAGACCCTAAAAACTATAGATTCGACATTAATATCGGTCATTTTCAATCATTTTTAAATGTTTCTCCCCATCTCCCTCGCCTAAGTTGCACTGTCAAAGTAAAGTGATAAAAAACATCCAAGGCTCGAAACTCATCTATGTTGAAAATTTGATGGAGATCGGTCGGATAGTTTGAGAGATTGCGACCACAAATATAGTTACTTAATTTTATAATACAGATTAAACGCTAGCAGCAGTGGCGTTTGAAAAAGTAACACCTAATTCAAAATCCAAAGAGGACTTCATCCACGAAAAGTCTTGTGCGTTTGGTGGAATTTTCATGGACTTATACATTACGAATTCATGGAATAAGGTGAGACTGTCACAACAATTACAGCAAGTATGTATGCCGAACATTGTTGCGCAAGTAACTAAGTTTGTTAACCGAAAAGGAGTAATTTTGCAGCACGATAATGCAAAACCACATTCTGCAAATACTGACACCTGAACATCTAGGACAGCTGCCATATTCTCCGAATATTTCTCGAATTGATTATTATTTATTCAAGACCTTTAAACATAATATATAACATAAATATTTTGTTAGCAAGATGATGTCCAAGGGCGTTAGTTTAATTTTTCTGCCTTCAAAGGGCACTTAAAAGAAAAAGAAAGAAAGAATAGGCATTCAAAATATAAGAGGTCGTTGAAAGAAGGTTCTAATTAACGATGGCGATTGTCATTGAATAATGGTTATGTTTTCTCAACAGCTCTTGGTCTTCAAAATATCTTATAAAGAATTGTTTACTGCTGGATTAATAATTCTGGTGCCACAAATATTGTAAAGATATTTTTCAAAAGTAAAATTTATAATTTAGCTGCGTAGTGTCCTACAATAACGACTTCTTTCTAATCTTTTTGTAAGTTTATGTTATACCCTTTACTAAATGCTATCAAATATATAGAAATCCCGTGTAACTTAATGTAACATATTAATATTTCATATGAGTGATCAAAAATCGATTTTGGACAAAACACAGTATTCATTATTCTGTGGAAAGTAAGCATAGTGAGTTGAATTTTTAGTTTTCTAAATTATGCTATGCACAATTTTGGGAAGGAAGTCTTGAAGAAGAATAACTATGTTCATTTGTTTCTTGACAGGTATCAGAACAGAAACGGTAGCAAATGGAGAATTCTAAAGAGGTTGGTTTACCAATCATAACTCTTTTATATGTTTTCCCTACCTATCCATGTTCCCATATGCCCGAGAGACAAGAAATCTCTACTCGATAGATCACCATCGATTTTGATCTGGACGTAGAGGGTGAGAAGTTTGGAATTGAGTTTGGTGATAGACGGTTTTAACGTTGATCGCTATACAGCAAAAGCGCTAATAAATGTTGAAAAGTGGTTTCTTGTAAATGCTTAAGTGTCCTAAGAATGCTATTTCTCTCCACCCTGTCTACTATAACCGGAAGTGATACAAATCCACCAGAACTTCCGGCTTCAATATTGATCATTTGTAGAGCAAGAATGGTAAGAGATAACGAGATGCGGTTTCTTAGAACCGATTTAGCGCTCTAAGAATTGATACCATATTCTCTCTTAACCCTCTATTCAAACAGGAAGTGACAGAGATCAACCACTTCCGGTTTTAGAATTGACAACTAACATATAGCGAGAAGCGTAATCAATTAACCGTCCCAAAAATGTGTTCCGTGTTTACTCAAGTCTTTCTACTTAAGTCGTAAGTGGTAAAAATCTACTAGCATTTCAGGTTTCTATATCAGTTGAGAAAAATAATACACATACAAAATTAACAACAAACACCTTCACGTAATGTACATGCAGGGCTGCATTCAGTGGTGTACGCCAGTATACGTCGATATACGCTGTACATCATCTGCTTAATTTTAGTCATCGGTGAAAACCTTTGGTTCAAGGTGTATAATACTTTGCTTTGTTTATTTATTTATGCACTTATTTATTTAATCTGGTTACAATTCCAGTGGCAGTGTGGCTATATCGTGTTGTTACCCGATGATCAAGTGCTATGATCATGAGACAAAGATAAATTTTTTCTGACTACTCTGCGAGAGAGAAAGCAAAGGAGAAAAATAATAATAATAAAAAAAATGGAAAAATTTCATCTGCTCTGTCTCTGTCCAAATTCATGTTGTTTTGATCAATAAATATTCGTACGAAAGCTTCATTTAACTATGACATTCGTATTTCCACCGTAACTCTCACCACAATTTTCTTAATTCCTTCTGTCACATCAGGCGAGACTTTTCTCTGTTCCTTCTTGCAGAGATCTCTTGTTATTAATGGAGCGATTGATGTAAGTATGATCAAGAAATAGCATAAAATGATTATAAAACATTATAGCAGCCTTTATTTTTTAAACGAAATTATTAATACATGCACTTTACACTGTTTATTTCTTTTTAAATGCCTTATGTATTGTCATATATATCTTATGTACGGATCATAGATGTTTACAAACCAGCCTATATCCTGTGAAAATATTAGGACTACAGCACTCTGTGCATGTGACACTATTACTTGTTTTTATATAAATTCAATCCCACCAATATGTTTCATATCCATCCTTTTTCCTCTATTGATACCGGAAGTGCTTTTTAATTTGTTTCCGGTTTCAATATTTGATCTCATGAAACAAAAATGGTGATAGATAAGGATATATATATATATATTAATGAGTTCAACGCCCGAAGAATAGGTTACATAAATGCGCCCATTTCCCTCTACAGAAACCGGATATTGTAGGGTTAACAACTTCCGGTTTCAACAAGCACGAATCTCCTTATTTTGGAATACCATTCTAGTTTTAAAATGTGAATCTATATTTACTTGTTAGTATGATGTAAATTTAAATTGAGTTTTTGTACTTTTACCTCTACTTTTCATATTTGAAAGAGTTGATTAGCAAATTGGCTCGTTATCCTGTCGTAAAGAAAAAGTGCTTATTAAAAACCTCAAATACTTTTAAAATGTCAAGAAATCCATCTACACTTAAAAACGTGGATAATTAAAATAATAGCTTTAATTACCACCTTACCACCATAGGTAAAAAGCAAACGGCAACATTTTTATTTATCAAAGTGTTCTTTGTGAAAAAGCCATTTTTTTCCTTTAAAAAAATCACAGTAATTTCAAGTCAAAATACTTGGTTTAAGATAAAATTAAGGAGAGGAAAAAGAAGCTATCGGCGTTTTGTGGTCTCATAGAACATTCCTTTTAAGAAAGAGCATGGGTTTAGAAGCTTTCTTTAACACGTTTACGACATCACTTTGCACGTAGACGAACGCTATTTTATGTCGAAGTTGGTTTGACGCATAGAAATTACGAATTAACAACCTATGCGAAGCGTGTTCTTAACTTATGTCAAGTTAATGCAACTACTGAAGGTGTATATTTTGCTAAAAGGTGACATGGGACAAGCAAAATGATTGCATATAAAGGTTACTTAATTATAGGTAATGCACTTTTTGTTTCAACTTAAATGGAACTAGACTACTTAAACCATTTACCACAAAGCACTTAAAATTGTTACATAGTAATTCATGATTTACTGGCTAATATTTGTCTCTTTCTAGTTCTTCTGCTTTTGAATATGTAAGTAGTGTCTTTTTCTTTTAAATCTTCTATCCTATTTACTTTCTTCGTATAAAAAGTGAAATTTTGAATTATCTATTGGGAATAAATACATTGATTCTGCAATACTGTTTGTATTTTATCAAAAAATGTATAAAGGTGAGTCATGTATCACTAGTTTAATCTCATTCAGCTGAACAGAATGAAAAAGGTGGGTGTGAATCCTCATGCGTAGATTTCGAGAAAATCGAGAAAAAAACTTTCTTTTGTAAACCTTAAAAAATAATGCTGTACGATAACTGCATCAATTATTAAGAAGGAAACGGATATTTAAGACAATTAAATCTTAAAGTTTCACATCACACGGTTATGCCGGTTAGGCTTAAGGAGACCGTGATGTGAGAATGAGTGAAATAATGAAATAAAGAAAGTTAGAGGAAACGCACGAACATAGTGTTTACCCACCAGAAAGCTCACTTGGTGCGAGCTGCGATCCAAGGACTCCATACACCAGAGGTGAAGGCTTTACCACTGAGCCACCTCGTATTGTTTGAAATCGCACTCCATCAGTTTATTACATATTTCAACTGTGAATGTTCAACGAGCTATATATATAATATATATATATATATATATATATATATATATATATATATATATATATATATATATATATATATATATATATATATATATATATATATATATATAATATAAAATATCATATATCATATAGCAGATATATGATAAACATACACACACACACACACATATATATATATATATATATATATATATATATATATATATATATATATATATATATATATAGAGAGAGAGAGAGAGAGAGAGAGAGAGAGAGAGAGAGAGAGAGAGAGATAGATAGATAGATATACAAGGGCGGATCCAAGGGGTCTAAGGGGCTATAGCCCCCCTTGACGCACAGGTTTACACTGGATAAAATGGACTTTAATTCTGCTTTACACTGGATAAAACGGCAAATGATGGTTTAGCCCTCCCTTGATCATATCCTGGATCCGCCACTATATATATTCTATATATATATGATCAAGATCACATAACAGGTACATGGTTAACTAACATACAAGAAGTATTTAAATCATTGTTAGGAATATAGGGTCACAGATAGGAGAATACAAACTACGCTAGACAATGTGCTACCTCACAGTGCATTTTTATTTACCTAAACAATAGAAATAAATAAATAAATAAGCTGTCTGTTTCCGTAGAAAATTATCAACTATATATTATTGTTGGCTACGGATAACATAGATCGTTAGCGTCATACAAATCGTTTTTCTCGAAAACTACGCATGAGAATCTCCTTCAGGAATATTTTGCTCAGCTCGATGTCATATATTAGTTGACATTTGTCTGATGTTTGTACAATATTTATACTTAAACCAAAATTGAAGTTGGAGAGTTAATCATAATTTTGGGCTATATTTCATTAACCATATAGTGTACTATCCTCTTAATAATGCAATCATTGAAAAGAAGTTGGTAAGGGAATACCTCAATATTAATTTCATCTTGACCCTTTTAAATTCTTTGACCTAAAAGAATTAAACTTTCACCTTTGACATAAAAAATCAACGTGCACCGTACACTGTATGCAGTGGCGTAATTACGATTTTGTTTTGGGGGGCTTATTTCTGGAAATTTCGAGGGGGGTATTAAGCCCGGAAGCCTTTAAATACACCACTACCTGTACGTATCATGAATTATCATACTCTAAACCATATATGCTTGCTTGGAAGTGATTTTCTATTTTGTCTCACTTCTAGAGGAGATATTACGTCATAAACAAAACGCATTTTCCTCTACGAAGGTACAGGTCGAATTAAGTCATTTTAAGGTCCTTGAAATAAAGTCACGTGTTTTTAAGTAGCGCCGCAACAATTGTGTCTGCGCTTCGCAACACAGTTTATGAGTATTGTTTATCGGTAAATTGTTCATTATAGCTTTGAAGAATATTCTGCGATATTAAAATAACAAAACTGACCAAACTTTAAATATATATTAATAATACTTGTGTAACAGTTTCAGAAATGTAATATCGCCTTCATCAGACACGTTATTCATTGTCATATTTATTTATTCTGCAGTGTCTGATGAAGGCGACGTTACATTGCCGAAACTATTGTAAGAAAATTGATGCTTTGTCAAGTTTTGTTTTAATTAATATTGTTTATCGGTACTTTAAGTCCACAGTTCATGCGCATATATTGAGAAATCATATAACGTTTTCTATTCTTTCCCTTATATAGAAACAAATTTTTAAAAGGATTTTTGAGGAGAAATTTCCCTATTCATTCTAAATTTCCTTTTTTTTTTTTTTTTTTTGTACATAATGCATACATGCGCCCGCCATC
Organism: Thermobia domestica; assembly: GCF_964235325.1. Classification (NCBI taxonomy): domain Eukaryota; kingdom Metazoa; phylum Arthropoda; class Insecta; order Zygentoma; family Lepismatidae; genus Thermobia; species Thermobia domestica. Next base: position 265,774,995 of record NC_137458.1, on the reverse strand, counting down.
ATTTCAAAGCTTGTATTTTGTAGGGTATGACATATGAACCCTGCCTGATACTCGGATGAATAGTAGCAAAAGTAACTGACTACTGAAACAGTAGCAACTAACTTGAAAATCAAAATTTTCTTCTAAAAATGCAGGTAGTTTAAAAGGGTTACTTAGTGAAGTGGTTACCATACTGCATAGATTTTTAAGTTTTTAAAAGGATGGTTTCCTTGATTATCTCGAATGTTAACACGAGGATTTATATTATATTTACGATATCATTTTATTATGCTCAATGGGAACTATATGCCTAATCATTAGACGTCCCCAGCCCCGTTGGGGTTAGTCCGATAGAGGTGGGCCCCCTGCGTGAGACGAATAAGGACCACAATTTGTAAACTATCCACATGAGTACAGCGTGAATATTGATGTAGTGTCATGGCGGATGTATGCTAGACACAGTATGTTTTTCTGAAGCAGAAATCCACACATTTCTTCAGTAGGTGAGACTTTTGATTTCAGGTAGGTCAAAACTTTTTTTTTATTTTTTACTATATTTCATTGGAAGCATATTCAACGTTCTTGAGGTAGATTTCTTCGTATAATAATGTGTTAATGAAAACAATGAAATTTCCAGGGTTCAAAAACTAAAAGTAAACTACTCTTCTACCTTTCTCTCTTGGACCACTGCCTTTGTGGGAGAAATGGACAACCTAGGAAATATGAGAATGCTTGTGATTTACGTGACAAAGTTTTCAAATATACAAAACTAGATGCAATGTACGATACAATGTAATTACCTGCACTCATTTTTCTTCTTAAAACATGAAACTTATATGTTTTTGCCATTTCCAAATGTTAAAGTTCATTTTTAGATTTTCTATATTGCTATCTTAGTTTATCAGTATTAGATTATGAGATCAATATTAGATTTCAGTAAAAACTTGGTAGCTGTATAATATCTATTTTATTAATATAATATATTTAAAGACAAAACTACTGCAAATTATTTCTTTATTTCAAAACTACTGCAAATTATTTCTTTCTTTATTTTTTAGCTTCTGTATATGGTCCATCACTCCCACAGTGCATGGTCCATCTAACTCATAGTACTGTGGGATATATGGACCGGTCAGCCATTTGTTTCAAGCTTCAAGATCTGGTAGAAATATATATATTTTTTTGATCGTAGAAACCTTTATTTATGGATACAGAAAGTCCTTTCTTGGATTTTATGCAGAAAAACATGCTCTACATGCACAATTAGTCGAGTTACTGGGGCCAGACAAAAAAAGGGGTCCATCTCTATCGGACCTACTATATATCGTAGGCTAATAATATTTGGACTCCATATTTAAGATTAAATAAAAGCGACATTTGAAGATATTAATAGCACAAGGGCACTTTTTTCTATTTTCGAAAGTTTTATTAGAGCAAAATCAAGTTAGCAAAGGTGGAATAGTTAAAAATATAAACAGCAAAACAATAACAAATGCAATGATACAGTATTTCTTTTTCTTTTGTGCTTCCCATTAAATTGAAATTTGCGAATACGTCGTCGTTACAGATACATGCATGTCTGCTCTCGTATCTTCTTTATAGCTGCTGCAGTTGCTTAAAAGTGCATGTATTGGGCAAGTACATTGTAAGCTTGAGATAAAGTCTAGATAGCGCGCGACAGGATAAGCTTAATAGCCAAAAAGGTTAATGAACGTGTTAAAATGTCATTGTATGCAACGTAAACGAGACTTCTAGAAGGACACAAAAACCAGGACACAGCAACGACGTCAAATGCAAGGCAACGACGTTTTCTTTATCTGTTTCATTTGCTGAAGAAAAGCACGTAACAACTCACAATTAGAAGACAGCTGAATATTGTGGACAATTACCCTGATATCTGTGCAATCACTGAAACTCTCGTTTTACTGCACTTTTATTGCATTTGGCAACCAATTGCGACGTCTGCATACCTCCGAGTAAGTAGCCAATTGCTACTTCGTTGTCCGTTCCAGGAACAACCCGATAAAGCTGTCATGTCACGCATATAAAAGGCGGAAACTTATGGAAGTTTGAAACTATGAAACTGGATACAAGGTGAAAATGTCTGACATTCTTGTCACATTATCTTTAAAATACAGATGATTTGCGAAATGAAAAGACTGGATTTTATATCCCTGTTAAAAATGTTAATACTGAATAACTAGTGTTTTGCACGCAATACTGAGAAATATATAACAACTAGTTCTACTACTAAGAAAGCATTTCGCTTCCTCAGGTGATGCAAAGTGCAATATACATTATTATCTTGCATTTTGTTATTTGAATTATAGATAGGTCACGGTTTTCCAGAGTACTTTCATAATATTTTGTGGTTTAGTCTCAAACCAGCTTTTGAGACTGCTCAGAAACTTTTTGCGGCATCTAATGATTGTTAAAAATGTAATGTTAACACACCACGACCACGTTAACGAATCATAATAATCAAATATTATTGACATTACTAACTTTTGTCAAGCTATAAAGCCGGAGTCAGTGCAATGGTTCTGTAAATGCGGAAAATGACGTATTGTGAGGATTGGTCTTCCATTACGGTTTGTGGACCCACCATGTGCACTCATGGGCGCCCGAAGAGGGAGACAGGGTAGGGCCCGGAACCCTCCCTGGCTCACGAAAATGTATACGTAAATTTTAGTAGTAGTAAATTTTAACCAATTTAATTTTCGGTAGAGTGTTGCAGTCGGTGATGATACATTCTTTTGAGACGCTGACGCGATTGCAAAAAGCAACTTGTCGCTTTGTTTTGCATTTTTGTTCTATGGCGATAAATATTGAAACCGGACATAGTTGATTCCTACTAGTTCCGGTCTGAATAATAGGTTACTATAAGATATGAAATCTATATTTAGGATGCTGAATCGATGCAGAAAACCGCTTCGTTTATTGTTTTCATTCTATGGCTCAAAACATTAAAACTGGAAATGGCTAATTTTAACTACTTTCAGTTTCAATAACAGATTACTGAAGTAGATGGAACGTATGCTTAAGACGCCGAATCGATACCGCTTCTTGATATCTCTTACCACTTTTGCTCTGAAACTTCTCGACAGACAGACAAGAGAAACGAACGGGCGGACATAGCCGTTCTAAATTTATAAAACTTCCGACACTTATACTTTGCACAGTTTGGATCTCGAATAAATTTAACATGACTATAGTACGGAAGGTATAACGTCGTTGGGTTCCCGCGAAAAGTTGTAGTGACGTTAATGCGGTGTTGCCAGCTTGGTTACTCGTGGCTTGCTGTGCGCTGCGCAGTAAACGGTTTCAACTTTTCTCTTTTCCTTCCCATCTTATACACAGTGTTGAAAAAATTCAGATTCGACTGCTTAGTTTGGCACAGGGGCGGATCCAGGACCGACTTCTGGGGGGGGGGGGTTGTCATACTGCTACTTTTAAGGGCTCCAAACTTTGGGATGGCTTGTATTTATATATATAAAATAAGAAAGTTACCTCTCCTGGGGGGAGGGGGGGGGCGATCGCCCCGATCGCCCCCCCTCCTGGATCCGCCCCTGGTTTGGCATAATTACATTTGAAAGAGTACTCAACTTTTAATTATTGGTTCTTACTACAAATGTAACAAACAAGAAGAGAACAAAAATTAAAACACACACACACACATTATATCACGTCACCCTTATACGCACCACCGGAAACAAGCAGACATTGACACTTGAGAGTTGAGTTGACATTGTATGCGAAAATAGAAACTGAATGATCTTCCGATGAGTAATTTTGGCAAATCTCAAGGATAATGATTGGCTATCCTCTTACCACACCCCCAGTGACGAGCAGGTCCAAACACGGGAAGCCAACGACGTTATCCATCGACAACGACGACGAAGCCATCTTCTGGACTTTAATAAAACTTTTATCAAAATATATTGCTCGTTAAGCTATTTAAGTAAGTCTCGTATTAAGAGATTATAATATTGTCATCAATTTTATCAGTAGTATTACAAACAATTCAAATCCTTGACCTCTAAAGCATCAAACTTGCATTCATTTAATAATGTATTTATCTCTATTTCACCTAATTGATACTATTAATAAAATAAATATTATTCTTTCTAGCCAATAAAGTATCGACCAAGTAATACACTTTTAACTGAGTGATGTATCGAGTTTCAACCTCAATATTTCTCGATTTCTTGACATATAGCCTGGTATTTCTTAATACAAGTAATTCTTCAATTGTCAGCACCGATTAATCACAAGATTTCGTCGAGAATTAGGTTAGGAGCAACGCAACCTACTCAATTCAAATGAGTTGAGTTGAGTTGATTTTAGTTTAGCGTCCCTTTCAACAGCGAGGCTATGAGACGTGGACCTACTGATTAACGTGGAATCCGAACCACATGAGCTCCCGCCGGGAAATGAAAATTAAATGAAAATTTTCAGTTTAATATCCCACGATTATTCTCTAGGCTAAGGGAGACAGATGATTAAGGCAAGGGAATGATAATGGAAGAATACCCCGAGAAAACACACGGACACGATGTTGTCCACCACAAGCTTATTTAGCCGGGAATCGAACCTGGGACCCCACGCATCAGAGGCAAGTGCTCTACCACTGACCCACCGTGCCCCCCCCCCTGCTTAATTAATATCACATAAATGCAGTATGCCGATAAGTTGCAGATGCTATTTATGGTAAGTATTGCTCATGCAATCTCTAAATGAGTGGCTGCCTATCTGGAAGCCGCGGTTCCCTAGGGAGACATGAAAAGCGAGCACGGAGGTACTTGCTACTGACAGAAATAAACTACACTTGTAATTACAAATATTATGAATGAAGTTAAACACAGTAATTAAATTAAATAAAGTATAAACACAGAATAGTAACTACAGTGAGAAAAAAATTATATGTGGCGTACGTAAAATCGTATGTTACATTTGTAAATCTTGTGGTTTTTTGGACTTAACGTACAACAAATGTATAACTGAAAGCACATGTTTTACAATACTTTCTGCATAAGTGTTCCATCTGTACGTACTTTCCGTATGAAACAATACTGGGGTCAGGATCTCACATACAAATGGACCTATAAAACATATAACTGACGAAGGTGACATACATATATGTATGTAATATAAAGAAGACTGTTAGATATCAGACATCTTGCAACAGCATGATGCAACATCTAAGGGCAGTGCGTATGTAGCATATGGATAACTTATGCTGTGTACTGATTTCTGTAGCAAGCAAGAGGATCCCGCATATTTGTACAATATACGCTGTTCGGATAACGGATTTTTCTCAGTGAATTGAGTAAAACTGTGGCAGGGCCGGCGCTAGCAGTTTTGCCACCCCGGGTGGTAGTTTTACATGCCGCCCCTTTAATCCGTAAATTTTACTTTGATAGAAGACGTTCAAGTGTCACGAAAAAGTAAGATGTCTCATTTTAAAAACATGTATGAAATGAGATGGAAGTAAACAAAAAGATTGCTTCGTAATATTTAAACGACTCCATACATGACACAATATTCAGTATGCTCAATTTCGCTGTATATCTGTGATATACAGCAGCGCATACAAAAAAAAAAATGCTTTAGTCATGATTAAGGACTTTAATTTTTAAGTTTATTTTATTTTATATTATAAGGTGTTTCCAACAGAGTATGGAGCATCAAGATAATATAAGGGGCCGCGGTGGCTCAGTGGTAGAGCGTTCACCTCTGGTGCTTGGGTCCCGGGTTCGATCCCAGCCCCCGCCAAGTGAACTTTGTGGTGGACAAACACCTTGTGCATGGGTTTTCTCGGGGTTCTCCCGTTTCCTCCCACTTTCTTCATTCCACCATTTCATTCATTACTCATCATCACCGTCTCCTTTAGCCTAACCGGCACAACCGTGGGACGTAAAACTCAAATATTTCATTTCATTTCAAGATAATATAGTGAATCAGATATTGTGGCAAAACTAAGTGATTAGCCTAAGCCTTATAATGTATCAAAACATAATAGAGATACGTAAATTTAACATACCTTAATTGAAAGAATGTCGTGCTGAAATGTCGGTTTTTCGGATTTCAGTTTTTCTAGAAATCGGTTTCCATTTTTATAAAAACTGGTTTTGCCCATCCTTAGTTTGAATATAGTCTGAAACTGGGCCCAAAGTACAGAATCTTACAGTAGAGACATTTTCTTTCTTTCCGATAAGTACAAGAGTTAATGTGAAAACAAACTAAAATCCCACTACGGGAAGAAGAACTAAAACGTAAGATGTTTTCACAGTGTTATCGTAGAGCGTCCAGACTTGTTCCATCTGCTTTCATTTAACAATTGCTTTCAAACGATACGCTATTTGATCTCTCTTGCCATTTGAAAATTTTGAGTAGGACCCCGTCTGGGACTCTGTGGAGGACCCTGGGACAAATATTTTTACTTTCAATCATTGTACTTTTGAAGTGATGACACCCGTGTTTTCCTGTTTTGTCATCTGTCTCACCGTTTCAGATTTATGGGGGTGGCCATAGACTTTGCAATGACGTTTTGCTGACATTTTAACCGGCTGGTATTTTGCACAGGGAAATTTTAGAGAGTCGAGACTTTATCCGCCTTCTTTCATTTCCCAACGATATGCTATTTGACCCCCGTTACCACTTGCAATTTTTGAGTTGGACCCCGCCTGGAACCCTGCAGGTGGCCCTGGGACAATACTTTTTGCTTCGATACGTTGTAATTTTAAAATGACCGAACGCGTCTTTTCCTGTTTTGGCATGTGTCCTACCGTTTGGGATTTCTAAGGTTGACAAAGGAATTTCTGAACACCCTGTATATTTATATAACTCGCACAGTATATGCATTCTTAAAACTTTTATTACAGTTTCGTAATAAGTGTCATTACTGCTTTTGATTGGTGTATAAACCGTCTTCCACTTCGATATATAATCTCCCTATCTTCCCTTGTTAGCCTAACGAGCATAAATCTGGGATGTAAAACTGAAAGATTTCGTACATAATTGTTTTGTTCAGCTCGATGAGATATATCGATTGATATATGTCTTATTTTATTTCGTTAAACGCTCTTAAGAGGCCTCATCCCGGCGAAATTAAAATACCACTAATTTTACAGTAATTATGTGATATCTTCAAATAGATAAAAGATAATCGAAATGTGGAAGAAGAGCGCCCTAGACAATATCATTTTACATGAGATACCGTTATCACGACTCACTTATCTGCTTTCGATTTCGAGCCATTTTGAAATTCGGCATTTATTTTCGGGTTTCTAAACGGCTGAAAACGGAAAGCCACTAGGTGACTTGTGATAACGGTATCTCGCGCAAAATAATATTGTCTAGAGCGCTTTTGTTTCACATTTCAATTATCTTTTATCTATTTGAAGATATCACATAATTATTGTAAAATTAATTGGTATTTTAATTTCGCCGGGATGAGGCTTCTTAAGATTGTAGAATTTTATCTTGCAAATCAAATCTCACAAATAATGGAGCATTATACAAGTGCTGGGAGAGTGTACAAATATTACAGTCACACAATAGAATGCGTAGAAAGTATCTTAAGCTTCAATCGCACAATGAGTGAACGGAATCAGTTGAGTCTGGATAATCAGTCTATGTCGAAAGCTCTGGGACTGCAAGTTGATAATGATTTTCAACTTTCCAATCCAATTGCTTATATCAAAATTATATAAAATGAAATCACGAATAACAAGAAGTACCTGTACTTAATCCAGTAGTAGACAATTGTAAAAACAATTACAATATTAAAGCTCTTGGTATTGTACGTAGGAAACACAAATATCTAATGTTTTACTGTTGTTAGTAGCACTTTCATTTTGTCTAATGGTGTAGTAACAATATTATACTCGACCATATGTTCGAGTATAAGAAGCTTTCAGGAGGAAGAAAAGTTTATTTTGTGGGCCCTTGATAAAGAGTTGAGAAAGAAACTCACAAAATACTTCGTGTGGACAAAAATGATTAAAAATGACTGGAAGCTTTCGAAATGTAGGTGTGGAGATGAATCAAGAGAATTAGTTTGGTCGAGCGGAAAACGAATGAGAGATTGTTAGAAATGGTAGAGGAGAAAAGAACAATTTTAGATATTAATAAGAAGAGAAAGATAAACTAGTTGGGACATTGGCTAAGAAGGAACTGTATCATGAGGAGCAGGAAAGAGAGGGAGGCGGCAAAGAAGACTATAGTTGATGGACGATATCAAAACAGAAAAATCGTACGTGGAGACGAAGGGATTAGCAGAAGACCGTGGAGCATGGGAGTTTCTCAATTGCGGCAAGTAACTGATAATAATGGAAGAATACATATGATGATGATGATGATATGTTCGAGATACATTACAATGTCAGAGTGTAATTAATAATATACCATGCAACGATTTCTTAGAATGTTTCCAACAGGATGATTACAATGTGAGAATAAGCGCTGGCTTTATGAATGATATGTAGAGAAAACCAAGTATTGTTTGAGATACTGTTGCATGCAATATTTGGAACAAATAGAAAATGTTTGAAAAGCTATGGGCCTTTGTTCTTATTGCCGTTATTTAAGTAAACTTCTTTATTAAAGAACCCTTCTGCAATGGTATTTTGTTAGTAATTTCTACCAACTGGGTCACCTTTGTATATTCTTCGTACTCTCCATACAATCATATACATATGTATAATTCTAAGTATTTGGTTAATTGCTTGCTTATATGGTAATGTATTGCCATAAATCAAGTTCTTGAAATCATAAGTTTCCACTGGTAATGGATTCAGTAGCAAGTTTTATGAATTGGAATCTTGGTTATTTGTGGTTTCTTCCAAATGTCATTGAGATGTCCATTGCCTTCTTCCTATAGCATGAAGACCTACGCTCAAAGACAAACACCTGATCTACCCACAGGATATTTACCAATGAAACCTCCGAGGTCGAAAAGGAGCCAAATTTATTCAGCCAAAAAACTGTAGGAACATCGAATACGTAATTGCTTCTGGAAGTTGTCCAAATTCTTCAGATTGTCTTCCTTAGGTTAAGGTTTCTGTGTTTAATTCTTAGTTTTTTATTTTTTCGCTTTCAGAGCAAGGACAATTGGTTTTGCAAATGACCTCTTCCTTTTATAGGAACCAATCAACATTGTTTTCAATAATTCCATCACTGTTAGGAATACTACTTCAAAGAAAACAACACACAATGTTTCCCTTCCCTTATTTTTTTCTATACCCTTCAGCACCAATTAGCATCGCTGTCTTGGCTCATTTATTTATCCATGGGCTCACGGCAAAATAGCCAAATTCACTGGTCGACTTTGATGAACTTCTATCGGCTTAAAGATGTGCGTAACACAAGGAACAGGACACTAGTTGCTGATTGGATAACGTCGCCAATGCTGGGTGATGACATTCCTTATATCGAAGGCTACACGAAAATTGGTTCTTCGGCATTGGCTTATTTTGAATACATAATGATGCAATGATGAATGTGGACAGATAATGGGTTTTAATATTGAAAGTATTTATTAGTACACAAAAGACCAAATAAAAACTATGTAGGCTATAATATTATACATGGAACAAGTGGTTTATTTCAATCACTTCCAAAACTTCGCCAATAGAAGTTGTGTTAATACCAAGCACGAGCCAAAATTATAAAAAATCTAGTCCTTTTATTGGCTACTGATCAAGGACGTTCTTAATTAGGAAATTGTCATACTTTATTTCTGGTTTGAAAAAGAAGTTTCTTGTCTTCTTGTAATTTTCATTTAAAATATCTGCCAAATTTAATTAACGTAAAGAGATATTAGTAAAGTTATATGCTACAGGTTACTAATTCCTTAATCCTTTCGGACCCAAGTCATTTTTGGCGTTTATCTACATTTTCAGTTAGTGACTAATTGCTCAAAAACTATTTACCGATTGATATGGTTAAGGCCTTGTTTTTTTTTTAGAAGAGGGATGTGACTATTTTTGGTGTAAGTTACATTGCAATGTTGCCAACGGAAGATAAATTATTGAAGGAAATATAGTTGTAAAATTTACAAAAAATCTTTATCCGAATTTCAAAATTTGTATAGCTGGCATCACTGTTGCCATATGCGTAAAAGTCACCTGATAATTCTCTGGTGTGTTGACAAGGTACAGTGAAAACCTGAAGTCGCTGGCTGCTATACAAAGAAAGAAAGAAAAAAATCTCTGTCATCATACACATACAATTTTGACATTTTTTACGCTTTAGAAGCAAAAATCAACAGATATGCCGGGGATACACCTTCCCTAAATATCTTATTGAAACTTTTTATGGTGCGTTCTGTAGGCCAAAGAAGAGGCTTTCAGACAGTGGTACGTTTGTTCCAATGTAGCGAGCAAGAGGGAAAAAAAGGAAATTTTTCTAATTTTTTTTCACCTAAAATCGAGAATTATTTTGACTGGAAATACTGCCACCAGACAGACGCAAACTATCTGAAAATAAACCTTGGTACCCCATTAATATATCCTACTAGTATCATGGCGATATCTAACAAAATAAGCATGAAATTAAAAAGAATCTCATTCTAGCTCAGAAATTCGCCATTTTCTTACTATTTGCAGAACGTGGTTTATTATAAACCTCAACTGTACTTCCTCTAATTATCCTACAGAACTTTTTATAGTGCATTGTGTGGGCTAAGAACGAGTCTTTCAGACGGTGGTATGTTTGTTTGAATGTAGCCAACAAGAGGATAATAATAGAGACAAAAAGGGAATTTCTCAAAATTTCCCCCTAAAATCAGGAATTAAAATTCTGTAACTGGCAACACTGCTACCAGGCACACGCAAACTATCTTAAAATGAACCTTGATACCCCACCAATTTACACTACAAGTATCATGGCGATATCAGACAAACTAAGCTAGAAATTTAGGAAAATATCTCATTCTACCTAAAAAATTTACCATTTTCTTACCACTTACCACTTACAGAACAAGGTCTACTCTAAACTTCAACGGTACCTCTTCTAATTATCCAAGTGAAACTTTTTATGGTGCGTTGTGTAGGCCAAAGAGAAGTCTTTCAGATTGTGGTGAGTTTGTTCGAACAGAAGGGAAGTAATAGAGACAAAGCAGGGATTTTTCCAAAATTTCCCCTAAAATCGGGAATTAAAAATTTCTGTAATTGGCAACACTGCTACGAGACAGACGCAAACTATCTTAAAATAAATATTGTTACACCACTAATATATCCCACAAGTATGATGGCGATATTTAAGAAACAAAGTTTCTAATTACAAGAAATAGATTACGGTAAACAGAAAAGTAGGGAAAACTAGAAAAATAAAGGATTAGAATCTAAATACGAATTTTTCATGCGCGCCCTAATTATCCTATTGTAACGATCTGTACGTGCTTTTGTTCAGTAAGGACCAATGTTCGACTGGCGTAAATTGACTTGCGCTCGGAAATATAGATACGAATTTATAAACAAAAATTTCGAATTGTTTGACCAAATTTAGGGAAATTTTAATTTCCCTAGTTAGTAACACTGCGCACGGGCCTGTCCAATTGACATCAGCAATTAGGTATTCATTCTTCGTATCTACCTGACAAGTCTTAAGGAGATTTCTCTACAACGAAGGAAGCTACAGGAAACCAAAGAAGATAATTCGAAATTTGAAAATTCTCGAATTTTTTAGTTTGAGCTGAATTTGAGAAGGAAACTCGACACTCAGAAGGAAAAGAAACCAATATGATAAACTATGGTACAAATATATTTGGCCAAAATAAAATATCCCGATATCTTAATTAGTACCCACACAGGAGCGGATTAAAAAAGTGACACATCCGTGTGTGCCACTTCGTCCAACTGGGTCCGAAAGGGTTAATCGACTTTCTGTATTGCCGAGCAATATGATGTATTATACTATCGGTAATTTATAGCTTCATAGTTACCAAAAGCTTACTAGTTATTTAATAACCATTAATTCAACTTTAATAACCTTTAATATAACCATTGCAAGAATTCCAACCAAAGTAATCAACTTTCAATTAATCATAAACGTATTCCTTAACATGAAAAGAAAAAAAGTGTAAATGTATTTGGGAACGTTCTACACAATACATTTTAGAAGATAAGACAGTGTCAGAGTTTTCTTTGGTTATTCAACCTATTCTTCGAAAATTTGATGTATAGGTGATGTACGGTCTGTGAATATGTTTTTGAAACGAAATCTTTGAGTTTCACGTCCTACGATTATGCCGGATAGGCTAAAGGAGAGGTGATGATGAAAAATTAATGAAATGGTGGAATGAAGAAAGTGGGAGGAAACCACTGAGTTAGAACCCCCGAAATTCCGGCTTTCTATAAATTTAATAAAATTTTAGGAGGAATTTTACAAATTATAATGTATCATCGTGTTGGATTTGGGTCCCTCAAAAGCTTTAGACAACTCCCGAAATAAATTCCTAGATACGTGCCTGCGCACCCGCAGTTAATATGAACATCTTTTTTAATGCTAGCTTTGGAAAGGCCCTAGAAGTTGAGATGCTATCAAACAATTAAGAGATCGATATTGTGTCTTATAAACTAAACTCCATTGTTCATCGTGTGTTTCAATGTGGTGTAAAAATTGACTTTTTTGTTGCGCCGGAGCAGCGAAGAGCGGAGTTCAATTAACGATATCTTTGGTTTTGTTGAATTCATATATCCGTTTATCCATTTTATTCATCTTTTCCACTTTCTCTAAATGCCATGCGAGCCCAAATGGCCAACGTTGAGCTACTCCACAATCTTTTTTGTCGTATTCTGCTAATTTGATTTAGTAATTGGCTTCAAACCCATATTTTCAAAAGCAGAAACGATGTCCGTGATCTTCCTGTCCCATGTGGCTGAAGTTTCCACAATGGAATTTTAGAATTTTGCATTCACTGCCTTCACCACAATGTCGTCAATGTTTCGAGCGCTTTTGCTGGTCTGCAAATGAGTTTAACTCCTAGTCTTAGAAATAGGCTAGGCAAACCTATATTCTCATGTTTGAAGCTAGTTTCAATACCCTATTTCCTAGTGTATACAAAGCCAGGAAAAACATAGCACAAGCTTTTATGTTTTGCAATGTATGTATCAATTTATATATCGTTTATAATTTAAAAGCTGTATATATAATTTAAAAGCTGATCAATTTCCGGTAACATCTGTGAATCATGGAAATAATTTTTCCACCTGTAACATAAGGGGGATCTAGAAGGTGAAAACTGGGGGATCAGCCAGAATCCAGACTATGATAGTTATATCATGAGTTTACTATAAACTTTAAAAAATATAAATAATATATTATTTTGTCAATTCGGAAACTTGGGGGTACTAGTCCCACCCGACCCCGGGTTAGAACCGCCACTGCTGTAACAGTTTTCAAAGTTGCTACTCCCATTATTTAGAGAAATAATAAAGGGAGAACTAAAAGTTTCCTCTGGTACAGAACATTTTAAACTCTATTCAAAGTTCTAGCAAACGTAGTTGCGTTCGATAAATGGTTTGCAAATTTCTAACAGGAGCGTCATTTTAGACTTCGCTTGGGGGGAGGAGGAGTCAAGAGCACCACGGACGTAAGACTTTTACGTTTTGTACCAGTATATTAGTAGACAATCAATTAAAGTATAGGCCCATGTATCCCTCAAACCCTTGGGGGGCTATTGCCCCCTCCTAGCCTTCCTAAATGACGCCCTTGCTTTCTAATCATATCTTATATTCAAATTTAGAAGTAAAATGTAGTTGCTCTAGTTCACTGACTTACTTCCTTCTCTATGTCTTCTATGTATCAATCTCTGCTTTACTAAAGAAAACCTCTCACACTAATAAGATATTCTCGTTTTCTGTTAGTTTTTACATTTTCAGTATTTTTAACCCTCTCATAGCGATATTGATAATCTACTTGACTGTCAATCCTTGTGAAATCGAATGTCTTTACGCAGTACTTGGATGGAGATAGTTTTGGAACTATTCACGACACCCACTATTTACGTTTTAAAAAAGTCACTGAACTCTGAGATATTCCAAACTCCTTTTCAGTAACAAAATAAACATGACTAAATATGATAATTTATCACTTGACGAACATTCAGTTAATCGTTTCGTAGATTTATGGTGACTACTGCGAAAATGCCTAGTGTAAGATTTTGTTTTCGTTTTAAATTTTGTAAGGTGAGGGGTAGGCCTGCCAATTAAAATAACCGTACATTATTATAAAATTCAGGGAACCAAAACAACACAATTTCAGCTGATCTATAATACACTGGCTGGTTCACTTCTGTGCAAATGAAATTTCCGAATTCATGAATCTGGTACATTTGCCACTCACCTCTCCCGTTCTCATTCTATTTACACAAATTTATTTAGCAGTGTAGAAATTTAAGCATTCCCGATTTTTGTTAATTTTAAAAGGAGGCGATACAATATCATATACAACGTTATACAAAAGGATGAAGAAATTCCATTATTTCTTAGCAAATTAAAATTACATAAACAAACTAATGTGTATGATGCGCTAAATTCCACTAAGCCCAGTACACTGGTAGGAACAGGACAAACGCACAGCTTGCTCTGTTTCGTCACTATGTTCGTGCCTGCTCGGTTTCTCGGAAGAAAATATCTCTCTCACCACCGACAGCAATTGAATGTTAGCTTGAATGGCGTTGGATCCTTGTAGAGCAGACAACATGAAGCTTGCTTGCAGTAAGGGAGCGCATGGACCTTTTCCCTTCAAAAATGCAGCTTTAGAATATTTTAAATCTTACTTAGAGGGACACAAAAGGAAGGCAATAGGCCGTTCCATCCGATCCATGAGAAGTAGGGTCTTCGTAAAACCATCAATGTTGTTGTAGTTTGCCTGTCACAACTGTCTTTATCAATGTCAAATACGTCGATTGCTTCTTATTCTTTCTACGTGGTTTACTAAGAATAGGTGCAGCAGGTGTCAGAGAATATATATACCCTATAATCATGTTCTATGACCACATTCATGTATCAAAATAAAGGTACTCTAAATTAATTTTCCAATCATAATATTTCTATATAATTTCACGAAAAATTTCAGCTAGACCTATGATTTTCAACTCAAGGTTTTTCAAGAACTGACTTTTCAATGTTTCTGAAGCTTCCATCTCTAAAAGAATATTTTTTTCTCATGTTTATTAAATATTGAAATGTTATTCATGTTCATTTGAAAATTTTCAACATGGGCCACTTACAAGAATTGTCCAATATATTCTGAGCCTCATCCAGAAGGAGAAACACTGTGACCAAATATCTAGCTTTCTTCTCAACATACTGTTTCTTTAGGTAGCCTGCTGCGTGACTACATCGTTAATACAACAAGACTTGAGTTGAAACCATATAAGAACTAATGTGATTTGAATTCTACGTTTACGTTTTATATAGCCTTAGTCCTGACAAAAAATGTTTAAGTCCAACCAAACCAAGTATAAATATTTTGGCCAGTGCTCCTATAATGCTCTGATCCTATTGCCATGGATGTTTTTCATGCTTGCCAAAAGACTAATCGTCGTGGGCAAAATTCTCAATTTTTTACAGTGAGAAACAGAATATTTCTACAATGCAAGATCGTGCTGATGTTCCAGCGATTTGAAACCTCATTCGTGGATGGCAACCATTCAACTAGCTCTACCAATTAGCGTAAATTTCATTTTTGGACATTTTATTTTTGTACTGTGCTAATAATATAATTTTTTTTATTTATTCATTTTTAAGTTTTTCGTCTCACGATTCTGTACTTTAGGATAGAGATGATGATGAGAACTGAATGGTGAGAGAAAGGTTTTAACGATCATGTCCTGTGTGGTATAGAGCCGCTGATAACTCAATGCTACACAACTCTTACTATGCTAACCTCTTTGAATTTTGCAAGAAATAAAACAATATTTAATTTATATATTTTCTTCTACAGAACTATTTTTTTTTGAATTGTAAACTTCCTTTCTTTTTTCCGAAAAAAGGAAAAGAGATCTAAATGAGGCATTTACAAATTGCTCAAGCATTTTTGTCAATTCTTATAACAGCAGAAAACAAGTTTATTATGACCAAAATTTGCTTTCAAAAGAAAAAGAAATGAGTTTGTTCAGTCAATAACCCACAAATTGCTCCAAGACAATCCATTTAGAAGGGAAATAACTAAACATTATCTGTTATCATCCACAAACAATCAGCAATCATACATTTATGAACTCTGAATTCCAATTCAAAATAACATCATCATAAGAGAAGCCTTATAGCATTATGTGAATGAAGACATAGCAATGGAAGAAGCTATCCAATGGCGATGCTAATGTGATTCGCACAAGAAGATAACCTTCATTTGAATTTCCAATTGATTGGAAATGAGCAACCTCTGACAGCAGAGAACTTCCAAAATCAATCGAGGTGAATCGAACGTCACTCGCGCTAACCGATAGACTTGTTGTTCCAAACCAATTCAGACAGACAGACAATTTGATGTTACGGTAGGCGTCAAGAAAAAAAAAAAAGATTTTTTGTCCTTCGTAATATAATAAGTAGCCGAAGAAAATTAGTTTTACACTAATTTACTCCATAAACGTCCAAAGTGGCAATTAATATAGATAAATGTCCTTGATAAAACAACAAGCTGCCATGTTCGAACATGACGTTGGTGCTAATCCTCTTGTTGTCCTCAATACACAATCTCTTTGTAAAAACTTTGTGTGAAATATTTTTTTTTGCGAAGGTCATAGACATCAAACAACAAGAAGGCCGCTCTACCAAGAGATTTTTTTAAAAAATTTGCTTGCGGCCATATTGTTCCTCAAGTCGATCTAGTATTTCAGCATGATTATAGCAATATGCCTCTTCTATGAATCATTCGTCCTCTGTGATATATATAATTGGTTTTCAAAATACACCCTTGAAGTGAACTAAATGTTTAGAAGAAAAAAAAAGAAACACGATTATTTTGATTGGTTGATGTTATTAATTTTTGAAAAAAAAAATGTATCGTTGAGCAATTAGTTCTTCAGCCATTGATCAGGAAGGCAACAAAATGGCTGCCGGTAGGTGTGTGACAACGTTCTTTGTAGAACAATTTGGATCAACCTTTTTTTGATTTATGTATCCTTTCTTCTCTTCATATATTGGTCGGTGGTTGTTGTTTGGCATTGTTTGTAGTCACAAGGTATACACAAAAGTTGTCTTGGGCATGAAACAAGTTAGCCATCAATGTCGATTATAACCTCCGGTGGAGGGTAATTGATGTTAATTGTTAGCGCTCTGTCAAGATATACAAACACATATTCACCTGCATCATTATAAATTAAAAGGAAGTTATTCTCTGGTAAAGAAGGGGAGGGAAGAAGAAGAATGCCTTTTAATGAACTTGTAACATATGCTGCCACTTGTGTAAGCTTCACTGGTTTCTTCTACGTACAGTGAAATGACAAGTAGAATTTACAGTAATTAATTCATTGACGGGAATTTATAACATTTTCCTTTCTAAAGTGTACTTGGAATTCAATTGCAACAAAAGTGGTAAACTTGAAAACAAAAAGGGAAAAAATGGAGTTAAAAATTTTTTCATTGTTTAAAAAAGGCGTAAACATTGAAGGGGAACAAGTTTAAGAAATCAGGAAAAAGAATTTACTTTGACTGATTGAACACAGGCTCACTGATGCCCGGTGGGCAAAATCCCACGTTGACAATGATTTCTTGAAATAGGATAAAGGGAATTTTCGTATAAAAAAAAAAAGGCAGGATTAATGGGATTTTTGCATATATCTATCCCACTTTGACACCAACAAAATTGTCAATGGGCGAGAAATGGACAAATGAATCTTCAACAAACTTGAAATTAAGGCTAATTGTCAAATTTTGTTAGTGTAAAATGCATGTTAGCGTTAAAGTGAACTAAATAGTGATTTGTGAATAAAAAAGTAAAATAAAACAAGTGCCAAGGAAAGTTAATTGTGCTCTAGTATTAAGAAAAGAGAGAAATAAAAGAAAGAACAATTAACGGAAGAAAATAAAACGAGAAAAGTCCAACTTCCAAATCGTTCCATTTGTAATGACTTAAGTTTATCTACCTTTATTGCGTTCAATAGAAGATTATGGCACATAATGCGTGATGGAAATACTACACTCACAACAAAATGTAAGCCTGCTTATTTTCATCAAGATTTTCAATTGTTTCTTTCAATTAATGAAAAATACTTATTCATAAACTATTTGATAAATGTAGATGATCTGAATTTTCGAATAATTCACTTATATATTGAAGAAAATGATTGATGACTGATATACACTAATTTTTCACTGTTCACATTTCTTTTAAGATTAGAAAAAAATTTGTTATTAGTATCGCGTGGGAAATTCAAGATCAAAATGGGAATTTTTACCTCTCAAGATGGAATTTTATAATTTTTCAGGGTGGTATCACAGGCTTTCAAACAATTGATGAACTGGGACCCACTTTCCAAATTATTAGTCTTGTAATACTAATGTAAAATTTTTCAAAATAAAATATTTTACAATTATACCTGAATTTTTGAATAATTCACTCATATATTGAAGAAAATGACTGATGATTGATATACACTAATTTTTCACTGTTCACGTTTCTTTTAAGATTAGAAAACTTTTGTTATTAGTATAGCGTGGGAAATTCAAGATCAAAATGGGAATTTTTACCTCTCAAGATGGAATTTTATATTTTTTCAGGTTAGCATCACAGTTTTTCAAACAATTAATGAACTGGAACCCACTTTTGAAAACTATTAATCTTGCAATACTAATGTAAAACTTTTCAAAATAAAATATTTTACAATTATACCTATATACTATAAAAATGTAACAGATTAAAGGCATCATCGTTCGTATTATAACTTCTAATATTATTTTACTATTTCTGTTTTAAGATATTCTCCGATTTGTAAAAAACATATTACAACAATAGTTGTTTTGAAAAATAGGCCCCTGATCTATCTTTTGCGATATATATGATAGAGAAAATTCTAGATTAAACCAAATTTTTTAAAAAATAATTTCAACTATGATATTTAAATCATAAATTAGCGACTTTTGGAAAAATTAAATTCGTTCTGACTAGTACGGTAAAATGACACATTGTGACAGTTAGTAAATTTGCAAATGTCTTTTCTTTAATGGAAAAGTGACATAACTTAAAATAATCAACTGTTCAGACGAGGGGAATTGAAGATTGACATTGCTCCAAGTTAACATGGGCACACAAAATGACACATTTGCTTACTAAAGAGGAGGGGGAGAATTTATGTAACTTCACCTGCAATGTATTTTACACAAAACTCTTTTAACCTTTAGGACCATTTCAACATCATATGAAGTGTTTGAAGCGAGAATGAACTTTTTCTTTTGTGCTACGGAAGATTTACCTTTATGGAAACAGTGACAACTGGACACGAATTCCTCTCAATGAAAAGTGACTGATGTGTCAATTTTTATACTTACATTGTTAGTTTGTTGCAGCGTAGGATTCGGTGTAAAATACACGCAACTCGTTATTTCATGCTTAAACTCAGAAATTGGCGAAAATTTTATTAGTGCAATATATATTAGCCTATATAAAATATTATTATTTATTTATTTATATTTTGCAGGAGTTCGTGTCAAGTTGTCACTATTTCCATAAGGGCCAGGGGCGGATCCAGGAAAGACTTCTGGGGAGGGCGGTGGGTTTTAATACTGCTACTTAGAGCTATTTTTAAGAGCTGACTAACATTGGGATGTGTTTTATTTATATATAAAAATAAGAAAGTTTTCTCTTCTGGGGAGGGGGCAATTGCCCCGATGGCCTCCCGCTGGATTCGCCACTGATAAGGGTTAATTTCTTTCAGCATGAAATGTAGTTTTTGTCATGTCTTGAATTAGAAAATGTTCGGTCTGGCTTCAGACAGCTAATATATCAACAAGGGTCATTTTAAAATCAATTTATTGGGTATCACTGTGCATTATAATAAAAGTGGGGAAAGTTTTCGAGGCAATTTGAAGTTTGTTCAAAAATTTCTGTATCAGAGCCATATTCTCCAAAAATTTCTGTATCAGAGCCATATTCTCCAAAAATTTCTGTATCAGAGCCATATTCTCCAAAAATAAACATGCACCAAAGAACGTTGCTTGCATAAAATACGAAATTATAAAGGTACTAAGAGTCACTTTTATCGAAAAGAATGGTTGTATGTAATGTAATGTTCATTCTCTATTGGTAAACCTGTGTTAAAAAATCTGAACCCCACTCGTTCATACGACAAAAGCTTACATCGATCTTGAAAATCAAAGAACAAAACAAATGAGTGAACTCATTTTCCAACATGGCTTCAAGAGTACGCCTCTAATAATCATGAACAAAGCCAAGCAAACTGTTGACATTCCTAGGTGAAAAGTTCTAAAGTAAAACAACCTCAATAAATTTTCTCATTACATCCATTAATAATCTTGTACATTCTTTGGTTAACATTTTTACCAAAGATAATGAAACCTTCAGTTAATTACTTGGTGTCAACTGCTAATTCTATTTTTCTGTCTTCCTGACTTTTTCTCTTTTTCGGCTGGCAGGGCGGAAGAAAAAGCCCAAAAAAACAACCAAGTGAACGTGCTGGTGTCCAAAATCAAAGGAATATACGGCACGAAAAAAAAGAAAAAGAAAGAAAGAAAGAAACGTCAGCAACTACCATGCGTTTTAATTACCACTTTAATTACGTAAAGTTAGTAGTTATCATGTCTTTAATTAGAAAAAGGAAACTGTTATGTGTTACATCTTTATGAACTGAGCTTCTTTCGTCGCCGACTAATTTTGTTCATTATTGTAGTGCTAGGGAGCCAAATGTAGCTCTGTATACCTAGTAATATGCTGACCCCTCTTTTTACCTTTTACCAAAAAGGCGGGCACCAACAAATCATTTTTCGAAAGCTTCTATAATAACCGACCTTTATTGGGTTTTCAGTTTAGTTTTTTTCCTCTTCTTTTTATAAAAAAAAAAATCTTTTACGAAACATAGTTAATTCATTTTTATTAGCGAGAGGATAGCAATTTCGTAATTAGCTTAAGCTATTGTTTGAGATTGTGATTAGAAGGTAATCGACCTCTGTTCGTTTCTGAAATAGAATTGGAATTTTCGTCCACGCTTTAGTATTGTTTTGGCAATAACTTTTTTTTTTTTTTTTTTTTTTTTTTTTTTTTTTGCAAAGGTGAAATAAAAGCTTAACCTAATAGGCTAATCTATTTTATGGCTACTTTTCTTCTCATATAAACTTCCACGAGTCATGAATTATGTTTACACCAAGTTTAAAAGGGCGACCAGACAATTAAGAAAGGAACTTCAACCTTTACTAAATCTCACCTTTACTCTGTAAAAGTATGAGGCGCATTCAAATTATAACACTTCCAATTTTTTTTTCTCAGAACTGGTAACAAAGTTGCTGTTTGTTTTAAAACATGCGAGCACTCGTTGTCACTTGTTGTCAATGACAAAGATGGCAAAACATTACGATGGCACACAGAACTCCAGCAGGAGCGATGAGAGTGATGACTGCTTTTGATACTTAACGATACTCGTAAAGTGGCGACGTTTTCATTACAAGAACATCGTAGAATCATTCATTTTCTCCATTGTCGTGGTGTGACATTGCTTCAAATTCATCGCCAGTTGAGTGAGACATGTGATGATGGTGTCATGAATGAGTCATGGATGTGGCAGTATTCACAGATCCCACGGAAATACCAGTTTTGGAGGCGATGTGTTCCACACTCATTCGGTGATCCCCCCCAAACAACTTTCTCCACTTGTTCGATCATGTCGTCAGACCGGCTTGTGCGAGACTGGGATTATCTTGGTTCGTTGTCACACGATGTTCTGTCTTCTTTGAACTGTCACACCCATGAACCGCACATTAGACACATCCATGACACCATCATCACATGTCTCACTCAACTGGCGATGAATTTTAAGCGGTGTCACATCACAGAAATGAAGAAAACAACGAGTATCGTAAGTATCAAAAGCAGTCGTCACTTTCACTGCTGCAGCTAGAGTTCTGTGTGCTGTACGGCGTTGTCATTTCTATCACGCATTGACGAGTGCTCGTGTATTTTATAACAAACAACACATTTTTATATGTTTGCAGTCCTGAGAAACAAAATGGAGGTGCATGTGCAAACTTGAATGCAAGTTCGTGTCGCATCATTTCGCCTAACCAATTATCTCACACATTTGTGGCAGATGAATGATAAGATTTGTGTCATCAATTTTAGAGAAAATAAGGATGTCTCTTTAGCCTAATTCTTATTACGCCTAAAACAGGGAATGATTAAACAAAATGGAGACAAAACTGGAAAATTACAAGAGAAAATTCCCTATTAAGTACGTGAAATAAATGGAAATAATAAAGCTATTAAGTTGCATTTTTGTTCCCAAAATGCAGTACCATGCAGTGGAAAATTAGCGTCCGGGGCGACAATATACGACGGCGCCCCTGTACATACGAGTGAGTTTCACAGTCAAGCTGCGAAGCGCCACCATGGTTAGCGTAACAACATTTTCAAAAATAAACTCTGCTTTTCCTTGATTTTGTATACTTCTTATTATTTTTTCCCTTCTATTTTATATATGTGCACATGCATTTTCCTAACATGAGTAACATTATAGAAAAATATTGCTGTTGGTCTAAAATATTCCAAGTAATTTTTCCTCTCTCTTTTTTCTATCCTTCCCTTCTGTTTTCCTCCCGAATTTTGCGCCCTCGTACAGCACGGCACTGGCAAAATGCAGCCTATTTTTTATATCTCAGAACAATTATCTATAAACATTAACACAATTAATATTTCAAAATGATAATTTTAATATTGTAGATCCTCTTATCTATCTATCTACCTAGGAAACATTCTTTCTGATTGGACAAAAAGGGAATTAAAAATTATCTTTCCCATAAAACATGGGATAAACATAATTAAGAACTGCTCACTTCTGATTGTCTGAAAGGCCAATTAAAATTAAGCTTTGAGAATAAACAAAAATATAATTTGCAGAAACTTGTAATTTTTCCCAATTTCTGCCACTTGTTTTTTTTAATTACATATCTGCAATATTACACAGCATGAAGATTATGCAGAACAAGAATAGCTAGCCTATTTCGCCTAAAATGGGGAACACAAATCTTCTATTATTGATTATCAATGAAGATTATCTTTTACAAAAATGTATGAGATAATTGGTTAGGCGAAACTAGGATTGTGACAAACGATGCAAGATTGTTTAAATTCTTTTGACTTCACGTTGAAGAGCTCTTAATCAACACAACCATAACTACATCTCCAGCATGTTTTTTTTCTTTTAGTAAAATTACACTGAATTACTACTAAATATACTCCCATTTCATCATTATTAAATTATAGCGGTTGCTAATACGAAATATGTAGTTAACAATTAAATTATCACAATATTAACCAATTATTTTTTTTTTTAATTTCACTATCAACCATATTTGTCTCAGGTTTCAAAGCATCGATATGACACAATGATTGCGTTTATGAGATGTCCAAGCTATCTTCCAGGATGTGACGTCGGAATATCTCCGCAAAATATTTGTCAGGACAGAGTATAACGCATAATTCACTTGTGCTACCATAATGATGGCCTCCATACCGATGTCCTGGTCAAGTGAACTACCAGGTACGTACATATCACTACGACAACAACAGACACTGTAATATCGGAAACAATGGAGGATACAATAAACTTAAATGAATTATACATTATTTTATCTTATTTGCCTCTAGTATTCGACTGGTTAGTATATTTACCAGCCTTGTCAACCATACGATACTTTATCGTGATATACGATAATTTAAGCCTTAATGTTATTTACGATAATATCTTTGCAATAATAGGTGAATATATGATAATTTTAGAAGGTACACATTTTTGCAATTTTTGAATTGCAAGTAAATTGTAGATGTGCATTAAATATATAAAACGCACACACTGAGGCTTTTAACAGTTATTCTCGCTAAGATCAATCAATAGCGATTTGAGAATTGGGAAATGGCAACCCTGCACCTATTCTTTTAATTCAATTATGTTTATGAGGGGGTGGAAACTTGTTATTATTCAGAGCAATGTTAATAAGGATTTTAAAAAATGGTGAAGACAATGGAGTTCGAAACTGAAGATTACTAGATAAATTTATTATATATAATTACTATTATTAGTAGTATTATACTAGTTTCTACAATTATCACGTGCATAACGAACATACAATAATTATTTGTAATATACGATAATTTTAAAGACGAAAATCGATAATTTTGTTCTCTGAGGTTGGCAATTCTGCCTTTCACGGCCAGAGTTGTCTACGAGACAAGAATTGAGACTGTCTCGTTTCGAAAATTTGTCGTGAAAGTGATGTCTCGTCTCGGAAAGTGAATCTGCTTTCATTGAAAGAATTCTGAACGTCTCGTTCAAAATTTTATTGATGAGAATGTTTCTGAATCTGATCCTGATTAAATTTTCTTCATTTGCGTTTATGAAAGAAGATCCGATAAAAGACTTCAAGTGTATATTACTTGGAAACAATCACCTCTCCACAATTGGGTACGCATAATAATTGAAAGCATACGGCTTGATTTCTGGTATCTTGTCTTCTACTAACTTATATAAGCAGCTAGATACTGCCAACGTCATCTCACCTCCAGTGGAAACAAAAAATTTACAACTGCGCCGCCTTGTGTCGTTACTATAGATGTGACCATAACTGAAGAATATTTTGTCAATAATTTACTTATTTAATTGTTACCAGCATTGCAACTTAATATCTATAAAGTTTCGTATTAGTATTTCAACAACTGGGTGAGTTGAAAGGAGTTTAACAATATTAAATTAGTGATAATACTAGTTATTTTGCAGTTCATATTTTGTTCAGTGTTGCAAAGCTTTGAGCGTTTATCGTGTTATAATTGAATGAGTTGAACAAACTTTTCGAATTCTACAATGACGTTTGAATAATACATATTCATCATTCAAGTTAGAATTGATTACATATTTGAATGAGGATATGCAGTTTTGCATTCAATGAAGAATTCTATTTTTTAGAGAATCGCGGGCATTACTGGTTACTGGAGGAAACTGAAAGACGTTGGGGTTGTGCACAGAGAAAATTAATGTAAAGTTAACCCAAAACTATTTAATAGAATCTGTTGATAGCATTGAATATTTATGCCAAAATTTTAAAATTAGCATTCTGGTTTGGAGATTTTTAACGTTAAAATATTGATTATATATTTCCCTTTCTCTTAAGTTGGCAACAGTGATACCAGTGTCCGGTGTCGTGCTACTGAAAATTGTTAACACTAGAGATGTGATATGGCGCTTATTATTTTTTGACTTGTGTATGTGTGGTACTGAAAAAACTAGACAAAAAGAAAAAGAAGGCAAAAAGAAAGAAAGAGAACAGACACTATAATAATTTATCATAATACCGACATTATGACTTCCAGTACAGCACTTTTGTTTTTGCACCGGCCTTTGTTTATAGCCAAATTATTCGACTGCATGTCAATAAAAATACTCCTCGTAGCTACATACTTTTTTATTTCTTAAGATATTATAACTCTCTATTGTTCATATAGTAGAGCGACGAATGAAACATATTTTACCAGTCTATAGTACGCCATTGTGACCACGTGAAAGTTAAATATTTTATTCGTGTGCACTTGTAGTTATTTTAAAATAGAATGTGCATTGGAATTTGAAAGTAAAGTGGCGATAACAAAGAAAAAATATGGCTGCTTGCAAACAAGGTAAAGTTATTTAAGTATTCCAAGGATAATGTCTGCAAAATGTGCTCTTTTTGTTCTGTAGTCTACGATGCTTCTGATTCTTATAACGTATGAAACAGAGATAGATCATATAAACATGAGTTATGTTCAAATTATTTTGGATAATTGGTCATATTTGCGAGTAATGGTTTTAATGTGTATATAAAGTTGTATGTTGGTTCTCCGTAAGGTAGTGGTATAAAGTTTAGTACAAGTACTTTAACCTGGTGTAAGGAAATGCGGCTTTCACCCATTTTATAACCCATAAACCATTTCTACTGTTGAATATTTAGAAATCATGAGATAATAATACTAAGCTATTTTGTAAATATTTAATCTTAAGTGGGAAGAATACAATCTTTGAAATAATTTCGAAAAAAATGGTTATTCACAGGTTATACGGTACCAGTTAGAGGCTCCAAACATATACAGTACATAAACGTCTATACCGGTAAAACTACAAACTTATTCAAAAAGATCTCTATGTCAGTATATTTGTGAATTGTTTTTTCTTATTTGTTCAAAATATATTTGCGATGAGACAATACAAATTATGTCGTATCTGAAGGATTGAAATGCGCAGGTATTTTTATACATTCCTTCCTTGATTTTATAGGTCTCAATTTAACGGCCTTCAGAAGTAACGGAGAAAATCTGGAGCAGCTGACTCAGTTTGAGATTTCTAATTTTAAGCTAAAAATGTTCAATTTATTGTATTTACAGTGTACCAGATACTGTATACTGTGAGGTTAAATAGTGTGCTGTATATTAAAAATACAGTACTGTATTTTTCCTTGTTCTTTCGTCATGTACAAAGGATGTTCAATAAGTTTTGCATAGATGGGTATAATATTGTTATTACTTGCATTCAATATGATGATGACATTTTAGGTGTACACGCTTTGATTCTTTGGCTTCAAAATGGTAATCATTTTGGTTCTTTTTATTCCAAGGTAAACCACAATGGACACGGAAGTAGACATCAGAAACAGACAACGGTCGATAATGGAATTCCTGTTCAAAAAGGTGAATCAGCTTATAAGAAGTTGCTTCCGATTTATGAGGATCACACATTGGACCACGGCAGTAACCAACGTTGATTGTAACGGTTTTTAAAAAAATAGACTTTCAGGATCATGTCAGAAAATTATGGCCTCCTTTTTTTGGGATCAGTGTAGTGTCATTTTCATAGAGTACTTGGAGTGACATGGCTCCACAATTAACAAGGAGCGTTATTGTTTAACAGTAGATAAGATACGACGTACTCTCCAGAATACAAGACCGGAGCTGCAAGGTTAGGTCATCAGACTTCATCATGACAATGCAAATTCTTACACGGTCATGATGAAAATGGAATCATGAAAATGACATTGGAACTCGTTCCTCAGCCTCTCCATAGTCCGGACTTAGCTCCTTCGGATTTCTTTCTATTTGGTCGTCTGAAGGCCCACCTGCGACATTGACAAAGCCCTCATATCTTGTGTGAAATAATGGTGTAAAAGTCAACCACCTGAATTTTACCAAAGCGAATTCCAGGCATGGAAAGAACGTTGGACGATTGCATCACAGCGAATGGAGGCTGCATTGAGTGACATAGTCTTGTATCCAAAGGATCCAAATATTTTACCTAAAATTTCATCATCATATTGCAACTAATAATAATATTATAACCATTTATGCAAAACTTATCGAACGCCCTTTCTAATAATAAATATTAGGCATTGCAGACATAGAAATACATATTATAGATAATCGACAACATTGGACAGCAGTTAAACCATTTTTAGTTCGTTAAAACGACAAAACATGTACACATTTTCTAACAATAGTTTTTCTCTTGCTGTTTTCGGATCGTTATGAATGAACTGATGAAATATTTTTGTAAATAAATTGTAATATTGATTTCTCTATATATATATAAAAAAAGTGATCAAGTTTCTTTTCACGCAATACTAGTTACGCTACTGCCTGACACTCATAGAAAGGATCTACTATTACCGTGTGTGATGCCTTAAATCAACACACAATATTTCACGATGATGATCCCATATATTGTTAACAAGATAATATGTTCCATTAGCTTGGTTAAAAAGAAAAATAACCACAGACTCCAACAATAATGCGACGGAGAACACGTACACGTGTATGTCTGGAGTGCCGTTACGCGTAATACCATTACCAATATCATTACTCGCTATGTCTATCTGACCATCTGTCTACTTTCTCCATTTGTTACTTAGATTCTTCCTAATTTAATTGCCATACAATATTCTGTTTTATCATAGTGTAAATTCAAGATTGCTGTCATGATACATGAAAGAAGGCTATTTTCTAGTTATTTCCAAACGAACTTATGACAACATTATATTTAGCTAGTTTAAATTGCATTAAGCTCATTTTATTTTATCTAATCAAGATCGTAATTAACAAGGAGCCAAAGAAAATTACGATGGAGTTGCTGATATTGTATACATAAAGATTCCAATAGGCAAGCAGGCAGGAGAAGTAAGGAAATATAGCCTTAGTGACAAGTTCTCTCAACACTTCTACTAATTTAGGAGGTGACCGGAAACGCATTTCAGAGAACGGAGAAATAACACCTTACGTATTCATATTACATGTGTACAACAAGAAAAAAAAAAGAACTTGCTTCATTTAGCTCTGCAAGGACCTAATTGGTTCTATGTAACGTTCGCAAAATTTGCAATGAAAAGTGGTAGGAACCCGCTGAGATTTTTAAGTGTTAAGACCTAGTTTTTTTCTTTCTTTTCTGGATCACATTATCCACCTTTCATTTTTCTTTCCTTCATTTGATACAGAGACTAGTTTGAAGAATCATAAAATATTAATATCCATTTCATAAACTAGGCAATGTATTATGTATGTGTCTTTTATTACAGGGTATAAATCAACCAGTGACTTGTTTATTTATATCTATCTCAAACTCTGGCAAGTTTTTTTTTTTTTTAACCATTTTTGCGCGGGCAGTATGGAAACGTTGTTATCCGCATGGTGCCTAGTTTCAGTTTTCACACTACGATCCTATTTAGTGATTGGTTACAGAGGTTTATAACGTAACTAGTATGATGGGTTAATAATAGAGTTGCTACTCTCTGCTTGCATGTCATTTTGACTTTTTTAAAATTATTGTTTTCTTTCTTTGAAACAATTATTCTAATCAAGGTGGCAATTTGCAGTTTCTCTGATACCTTAATGAGTATAATTATTAAGAATCAGTAGGTTTTTCAACACGATGTTACAATAGATTATTTCCATATATATATACAACAAAGAAAATTAATGTTCTTGTTCTACTAAGATAAACTGCAATTACATTTTTAGTTATCATCCCATGATTGTTGTCTTAGGCTAAAGGAAATGGGAGACAGATGCAAATGATTGACGATAAGAGGCTGTGAAATGATGAGGAAGTATTGATTCTCGAGAAACACAATGTTCTACTACAAGCTCATATAACTTGTGATCAAACCAACGTTCCTTTAAGACCTGAGTAAAGGCTCTGCTATCACCAAAGGCCAGTGCCGGATCCACGGGAAGGGTTGTTGGGACGACCGATTTTCCAAAGGCTACCATTTTTCTTCAAAACTAATTTTTTTTTATATATATACAGTGAGTCACATATCCCCGTCCCTACTAATACTAGTTTAATAGGATTCCCTGCAAGTAGGACGGGCATTACAGTCTTTGTAAGACTTTAAACTGACTAGTAATGCACTACTTTGCTTTGTTTTGATGTAAAATTCTGTATTTCGAGCTTACATTTATCTTCTAGGAGGTGATCCGTCCCTTCCAAACAGCCCCTCTGGATGTGCTAGTGCCAACAGATAGGAGTATATATCTCAAATATCTTTTCAATGAATTTTGTAGGATGCAACAATATTCACAATAACTGAATACATTTTACGACATGAATATTTTTTGCAAATTTTGCCCTAAAACAAATTGAATCAACAGTTCAAAAAATAGTTCGTGCACTTTATTTTGATTCTTTTGTTTCAATCTCTATACAGAGCACTTAATTTCATAATCCAGAAACATGCTTGTAATAATGAAATTTTCTCAGCAATGAAAGAAACAAATTTCAGGGGAATATAAAGTTAATTACTTCAGTTTGCTTTTGGATAATGCTTGAATGAATATTTCATCTCTTAAAGGTGATTGAATTAGTTGTTGTCAAACTCTGCCAAAATTCATTGAAAAGATAAGGGATACGTACTGCCATCTGTTGGTACCCAACCGTTATCTGTTGGTGATAATTGAGCATTTACATTCATCTTAAACAGATATGCAATAAATGATACAACGCCGTATCAACGTTTCTTCATTTATTCGTTGTATAATCCTATCTGCACTGTTGGTTGTCCCAACGTAGTCTAATGATGAGCATGGTTTGTAATTGCAAATAGTTGAAGAATACGTTGGCCCAATGCAGTTTAAAGTGTAGACTGCGTTGGCCAACTAACAATTTGCGGTCATCTGTCGAACAGTTTTCGACCTTTCACTTAGTCGTGGATCTAGCTTGGGGCAGGGGATCTAGGCCTCCCAGTTTTTGAGTGACAAAAGTAATTGTTTATATATTTTTGAAAGTTTATAGTAAACTTTGTCTTTTATTCTTTACTGGAAATGTTTGAAATATTATATATAGTGTCAGTTGCAGTTTTTTTTTTTTATTGAAACATTAGATATAGTGTAACTATTAAACGCTGGATTCTGGCTGTCCCTCCAGTATTCACCTTCTAGATCCTCCACTGTTCCGGTTTAAGTACAAAACCTCGAGGCGACAACCTCGCGGACCAAAACCTCGCCACCCAAAACCTTGCGGCCCAAAATCTCGCCTGGTCAAAACCTCGCGGGACAAAATCTCGTCATACCCAAAATCTCGCCTGGTCAAAACTTCGTGGTCCTGATCTCGCAACACAGAATCTCGCCTGGTTTAAACTACGCGGGACATAATCTCGCCAGGGAAGAAATGTCAGTATAAAACCTCATCACGACGATTTCTTCGATGTAGAATGTTCTATATATTGTTATCTGTTTATATTTAGTAATAACACATAGTTGAATTAAAATGATGAGAAGAAAAATCTAACGCGTGCTTTGAAAATCTATATATACAAGGGGCATTGCAACTATTTTTCTCGAAAATAGGAAGGCATAAAAAAAATCTGACATATGCAAATGGAAGGTTAGTTCATGTGTAAACATTACATGTAGGGAGATGGATTAGCACACACGCAACATCATAAAGATATAGCATGAGAAAAAAGAGGAAAAAATTTGTCGTTTCAAACGTGTTTTACTGTAAAATGCAACGGTACACAATAGTACCTTACAAAATACGTGCATTCCATGGCATCAGGAGTCTCCCCAAGAGGTTTGGGTACAAAACCTCGCGGCCAGAACCTCGCGGCGACAACCTCGCGGACCAAAACCTCGCCTGGTCAAAACCTCGCATCCCAAAACCTCGCGGCCCAAAATCTCGCCAGGCCGAAACCTCGCCTGGCCAAAACCTCGCCGCCCAAAACCTCGCGGGCCAAAATCTCGCCGGGCCAAAACCCCGCCTGGCCAAAACCTCGCCGCCCAAAACGTCGCGGGCCAAAATCTCGCGGGGCGAAAACCTCGCCTGGCCAAAACCTCGCCACCCAAAACCTCGCGGGCCAAAATCTCGCCGGGCCAAAACCTCGCGCCCCAAAATATCGCCATACCCAAAATCTCGCCTGACCAAAATGTAAATGTTCCAACAGATGATAAGAATGACGGTATAAAAGACGCTGTTTCAGAAGAAGTATCACGGGTATTTGACCAAGTCCCGCGATACCATGTGAAAATTCTATTTCTGTATTAGAGGATTTCAATGTGAAGGTAGGGCGACAGGATATTTTTAAACTGGTTATAGGGAAAGGAAGTCTGCATAAGGAAAGTAATGACAACTAACGAGGTTAGTTTCGTGAACTTTGGAACATCCAAAAACTTAAAATTTCAACAAAAATCTAATAATATTTATGAAAATATGAAACAATATATGAGTTTTTACGACGTCCCTTGATTATGTCCTATAGGTTAAATGAGACGTAGATGACCAGGATGAAGGAAATGATCGAATAAAGAAAGTGGGAGGAAACGGGAATAACCCGAGAAAGCCCACGCACACGATGTTTTGTATATTATTATTATTATTATTATTATTATTATTATTATTATTATTATTATTATTATTATTATTATTATTTGTAACGTGGAATTGCATATTAGGAAACACATTGGGTAAATTTTAAAGAAAAGTTTCATTCGCGGCGAGGTTTTGGCACGGCGAGATTTTGGGCGGCGAGGTTTTGGCCCGGCGAGATTTTGTCCCGCGAGGTTTTGGGCGGCGAGGTTTTGGCTCGGCGAGATTTTGTCCCGCGAGGTTTTGGGCGGCGAGGTTTTGGCCACGCGAGGTTTTGGCCCGGCGAGATTTTGTCCCGCGAGGTTTTGGCCGGCGAGATTTTGGGCGGCGATGTTTCGGCCGCGAGATTTTGTCCGTATACCCCCCAAGAATCCACAAGATGGCAGGGGCTTTAAGATGTCACAGATATGTGTTCCTGCCCTGTACTATTGTGTACTGTGCAATTGACAGTAAAACACGTTTGAAACGACAGATTTTTTTTTCGCCTTTTTTCTCATGCTATATCTTTATTATGGTTTGTATGTTTATCCATTTCCCTACATGTAATGTTTACATATGAACTAACCTTCCATTTGCATATTTCAGATTTTTAAAAAATTCATTACCATTTTCGAGAAAAAATAGTTGTCATGACTTTTGCAATGCCCTCGTATAAACATGAAAATGACTATGTTTGCGACATATCTCTTGAGCCACCCGACCGATCTTGATCAAATTTTCAACAAAGATGAAGTTCGAACCTAGGATGTCACTTATAATTTCACATTGACGGTACAACTAAGGGAAGGGATATATATATAAATATCACTTTTGAACCACGAGAAGTATCTCGATCAACTTTGTCACACAGATCAGGTTAGGGCCTTAGATGTTTTTTTTTTTTTTATCATTTCACTTTAATATTCTAACTTAGGGGAGGGAAAAGGGGAGACATAGAGAAATACATAAAAATGAAAGTGGCTGCGTTTGTGACTTACTAACCCTTGAACCACCCGACTGATCTCGATCAAATTTCCGGGTTTTGAGCCTGTGATGGTTTGTTATTATTATTATTTGTAATATGGAATTGCATATTAAGATACTCATTGGGTAAATTTTAAGAAAAGGTTTCATTTTGCAAGGTTTTGGCCAAACGAGATTTTGGTCCGCGGGGTTTTGGTCAGGCGAGATTTTGGCCTGCGAAGCTTAGGACGGCGAGGTTTTGGCCACACGAGATTTTGGCGGCGAGATTTTGGGCGGTGAGATTTTGGCTACGCGAGGTTTTGGGTGGCGATGTTTTGGCCGCGCGATTTTGTTCGTATCCCCACTGTTCCCACTCCCAATCATAATTCTACTCCTTTCTACTCAATATCTCTCCAGTGAAACGACAAATGCTTAAATATAATGGGCCTTATGCAGAGACGTTTTGACGTATGATTAGCATCATACTAAAGGCCCGACTACTGCAGGAGACATATGTTAGTCGAACTATTTAGTATGACACTAATCATGCGTCAGAACGACTCTACATAAGGCCGAATGTGTTTTACTGTTTGTATTAAAACTATTGCTATGTGCTTAGCTTTAGATTAATATTACTCGATGTTCTATAATATCGCCTGCTTCCCTTACCTTCAGTTAACTCAATACCCAGTATATTGTGGAGTAGATAGACCAATGTGACGTGGCTGAAGCAGTATTGGCAGGCACACAGGAATTTCAATATTCAATTTCAATGTATTGCAAGTACACAATTCATAGACTCATAACTGCTTAAACATTTCGAACACTTCTTAAAGCTTACTAACCATTTTCCCCGCTTCCATCCCTGACCTTTACTGACTCGCCATGTGCTTGCTCAGAGCGAACTCATATATTGGGTAGTTGGAAGTACCTGCCTTACACAATCTAATTACATATAAAAAACGGAACATACCTTCTGCCAAACTTGATAGACCATATTTTGTATGATGGTCTTCAGAGCTAATGTTTGCACTGACGAGTATCTAAACTGACGAGCTCGTCTCGCAGACTCAATAAACGAGCACAAGTCCCTGGGAGACCGTTCTATAAGCGAAAGGAAGCCAGAGCTCGAGCCCAATGAGGCTAATGAACGCCAAATTAACTACCACGAGTGTCATTGAAAATAGCGCTCTCAAATTTGAGTGAGTGCGAGCCTTAGATAATGCGAGCCTCATTGAGACTAGTGAAAGCGATTCTCATTGAGAATAGTGAGCCTGAACCCAAGTGAACCCCGGTTATAAAATGGCCATCTCTATTCTGAAAATCTTGGAAGAGTAATAAGATTTTGGATACTCTTTATTGGGTCTTTCCGTTCATTAACACGAAAGAGGAAGCAGTTATGGCTTTCAGGCTCAAATAGCAAATAGATATTCATCGAACTATCGTACTAAATACCAAACATCAATGGATATAAAACTTTGAATTATTACATGTAACTAACAGAAGTCCTCCTTCTGCGCACGGGAAGATTAAGTTGTAATAAGTATAAAACTAGAATTAAAATATTGGAGAAATTGAATATCTTTCCCCCTTTTGAAGCGAAATTTCTAAAAACGATGAAACACAAGTTTGATAATTTTTTTAATGGACAGATTGTGTACAAAATTCCATATCTCCAACTTAAGTAAATCCCCACATCGACACTTTCTGAAGAAAGGAAGGGAAATTTGGATATTATAGAAACCTTTCTCTCTATGAGTAGAATATTTAAAAACGCTGAAACACATATTTCCATATTTGTCATGATCTCTATAGGCCGAATTTCCATCTCTCTAACTACAGGGTCTCGTGACATACTTCTCCCGGCGGGAGCTTCGGATTTCACGTGAATCAGTAGGTCCTGTCTCATATAGCATCGCTGCTGAAAGGGACGTTAAACTCAAAATCAACTCAGCTCAACTCGTGACATACTTAACTTTTGACAGAAGATTTAACCTCTTTCTACTGTTCTTGGAATTCGAGTTTCAAAACACTCCTTTCTTATCTCTTGCTTCCGTGACAAAATGAGTATTTTTTTCCAAAATTTACGTTTCCGCATACAGTAGTATGGCATGGAAAATGATGAGTGAGCCGTTTCTACTATTTTTAACCGACTTTAAAAAAAGTTCTCAGTTTGACCTGTATGTATAGTTATATGTCTGTATGTTTGTTTGTAGGGTTGCACTTGATTATAATGAGAACCGTTAGTCATATTTCGATGATTTTTTCATTATTCAAATAGATTATTTCCAAGGAAGGTTTCTAGGGATAAATTATTTGGAAAACAAAATAATTAATTATTTTGAAAAATCAAATAATTTCTGCGACGATTAAGAAAAATGTATCCTAAAATATGCTTCAACCAGAAATTTAAAGAACCAAAGGGGGTTGCATATAGCCAAGGGGTTCAAAACAATTTTTCTCCAAATGGTTTAACATTGTTTGTTGATGAATATTTAGGTCACTGGCGATTCCATGACTGTTTACATGTCACTCCATCATCCAATTTTTCTGAACATTTGCCAGATTATCAGTCACTTTTTCTGCGATTGGTCGTCCACTGCGAGGAGCATCTTGGACATCGAATAAATCATCTTCGGACTTTTGATTTGATAACGTATCTTGCTCATAAACACTACAAATTTCTTCACGGACTTGAACAACATTATGCGTTTATACCAACAAAATTGTAAAATGTAGCTCAATTTTGCGGAAAGTTTCACTCATCTTTACGACGCAATATCTTATGTCTGATTCTGAGAGTTCCAACCCTTTTTGCCCATCTATTTCTCTCAGCTATCAGCTGTGAAATGACGTTAGAACAAACCCTCTGCGACTGATATAACCCGTGATTTGGTACACTAACGCCACCTAGTGCGCAAGAAGCTTACTATTTCTTAGACTAAGTGATATTTTGATGTGGTTTTGACTATTGTAATGAGCTACTCTCAAAAAAGGTTCTTATCCACAATAATAAAAAAATCAATAATTTTCATAACAAATCATTAGGCATTTTTTTTACACATGTTTTGTAGGAAGACCTACCGTAAAACGGGGCTACTTTGACAGGTTTTGGACTAGTTTAGATGTGTACACGGGACACTTTCTGCAACCAATGAATGATACTATTCTCATCATAACAATAAGTATCTAGACTATCACATCCACTACTAAACCTAAGTTTCTACAAGTAAGTTTTGGCGGGAATAAATTAAGAAATACCGGTCAAAGTAGCCCCGGGAATGGGGCTACTTTGACATCTTATGTATTTGCTGCATAAGGTCAAAGTTACTCAACGTATGGAGTTATTTTGACATGGAATTTATGTAAAGTGTATAAAACACTGTTTTGGTCATGTGTAAAGTACGGTATGCTGTATACTTGATAAGCACGAAATCTATATTTTGTTGTGGTACATCATTATACACCACTATACAAGTTTTTCTAAAGCTTTACTTTTAACATCTTTTACTTTGAACATACACGGTGCTTTACCTTACATTGTTACTTTATTTTTTACTCTACTCTATTTTTTTTACTTTACTTTACTTTTAACATAATTACATATGTATCGGTATGTTATCTTTACATGTAACAATGGAAAGAAAAACCTTAGTCGTCAACATCACAGTCGTAACAAGCATGTTGAGGATTTTTTTATCCACCGTTACAAAACCCATACACCCATTTTTTTTTCCCCACAGGACACATTGAATCCACTCTCTATATCGTCAGAGTGCGAATTAGATTATTCATTTTGGGGAGGAATAAACAGTGGCGGATCTACAAGTCCTTATATTATATATTGGGGGACAGGAAGGATATTGAGAGGGGGTAGAAATACAATGGGAGAAATCCCCTCCGGCAATTCGCACCGTGGACACCATATCAGCCTTTATCTATGAAAGTATATGCAACAATTCTCTCAGGAAGCACGAATTGCTCATCTGTCAAAGTAGCCCCACTCTATGTCAAAGTAACCCTAAACGTCAAAGTAGCCCCGTTTTACGGTATTTTATAGGAAGCTAGTGTCCTAGCTTTAGTTTAGACATCTAATTAAACTACTAGGATAATGGAAGAATGATAAAATTAGAAAACTTAAACAGAAATATAACTTACTTCAAAAACACATTAAAAATAAAATAAATAAATACAATAAAATAAAATCTTTGTAAAATTGAACCGACTTCAAAAATGTTCCAAAAAGCAGAAAATAATAAAAGCGCTAAAAGCAGACAATAATCAAAACGATTAAAAGCAGAAAATATTTTTTATTATTGTCTGCTTTTAGCAGTTTTATTATTCCTCGTTTTGAAAACGGTTCATATTTTCTTTAAAACTTTTTTATACAACATAATACTGTATAAAATATATGTACATTGGGCACAAGACACAATTGTGGAATTACTTTTAATATGTGGAACATCTAAGAAGGATTATAATAAATCAATTTAGGTTGATCAGACTGCTAGTTTCACTCGTTGTTTCGATCACTGCTAAAACAGTATCTTATTTGCCATCATACTCTGTCGGTAGGATAAAAGAGTATTATTTCAATACAGATTTATTGTAAGAAAGCAATCGACAAGCTTAGTGTGCTCAAACTACACAAAGTAATAAGAAAATTTGTGCCTCTGGCTCCAATTGTAAAAAACACAATGGAACAAACACAGAACTTTCTATTCTCTTCCCTTTTGTTACAGTTCCTCATATCTTCACTCACAAACATGAAAGATACGCGAAACGTAAACAGGGTTGAAAAGAGTTCTATAATAATTGTTCCTCATTAAAAAAAATATATATACAGATCGCATTGGCATCTTTCTTTCTCTCTCCTTGTTAAGAGAACGTGTGTCTTGCGAGATGTGGACGGAGATAAACGTTTGAGATGCAGGAGACGAGTTGTGTAACAAGTTGGCTACTTACGAACG
The DNA here is from genome assembly GCF_964235325.1 of Thermobia domestica. Taxonomy (NCBI): domain Eukaryota; kingdom Metazoa; phylum Arthropoda; class Insecta; order Zygentoma; family Lepismatidae; genus Thermobia; species Thermobia domestica. The sequence continues at coordinate 265,737,057 of NC_137458.1, read as the reverse complement.
GGTTTTCTTTTCAATGGATGCTGGATTATGACTTCCAGCATTCAATCAGAGACAACTGACGGAAGACGTTTTTACTTTCTCAAATAGGTCTACTTGCAATGCCAATTCAACTGTATGATCAATTACGACTTAAAAAAGCAATTCAAAACTGTATGCTTGAACTAAAATGTTGATTTATTCGGTTGTACATTTAGATGAATGTTCCACAATTATCCCCTCTGAGCTAATGGAGACTAAATTACAACCTGGAATTGAACCTGTACGGAAGGCAAATATGTAGACTATTTGACAACTAATGAGATTTAGACAAATATTAGCATAGAACAAATTTGATATTGCACTTTGGAGTTCAATTAGATAATGCATTAGCCTTCTGTTAATTTATAAAAGTCAATATCGAAATCGCGACAGTATACAGCATTTTAAGAGGGATCAACAAAAAATGCAAGAATGTTTGACTTTTCCTCTGTGTCAAAAGAGCTTTAGATAACACTCACCTTGACTCTAAATGTGGATATTTCTAAAAAGAGATAAGTTGTCCTCGATTTGATTGTTCCAGTTGTTGGAGAACATTGTCAAGAAGTTTCCACCTAAAATGGAAAAAGATTAAAATTTGATTATGCACTGAAATGAATTTGAATATTACTTACTGATATAATATCATGATTGAATTATATGATAAACAGACTCATTAGAAACAAAACAATGAATAATATTAGAAAAAATATTTTATTCTTTTATTTAGATACTGCAGAAAAAAAATTCATGTATTTTAAAAATATTATGCTTATTTGTTATTAGCTAAATTTACGTGGTTGCATATTCTATACAATTACTTATTGTAAAACATTGTTCTTTCAAAACAGGCTACTTGAGATCCTATTATGGTATTATCGGCAGGACAGAGCTGGATTCATTTTCTTTCAAAATACATGTATGAATAGTACTTTTAAAAAAAATCTATGGGTAACATCGCAGTGTGCAATAAAATCCATTGAGTGTGGTTATTTTTTACAATGTTTTTATTAACTTACCTTTCTGTTTCAATAAAATTTTGGTACTTAAATTTCACGCACTTTTATATTTTCTAGATCTCGAAAACTTTGTTCAAACGTGAACTCGATGACAATATAACATTTTCATATAACTATTGCTTGCAGAAATTACTGGTGTATATCGAAGAAATACCTGGTGCGTATAAATGAATATTGCAGTTTGATTTCTTTATATTATCAATTAGATGAGGTGTACAATTTTGTTTTAGGTTCAAATTAAAGAGCAAGAAAGACAGTTGTAGTTGACGCATGCACACAGATAGCTTTTCACGATTTCTCAACAGAAGGCATGTTGTGCTTTAGAGTTTGCTAGTTGTAATTTCGTTATTATAGTTCAACTTGAGTTTCGTATGGAGTTTAATCGTGATCTCCCAAATGCCAAGATTCGTCAATGACATAACCAGTTTGAAATGATTGGCAGTTTGTGGAAGGGTAAAAGTACGGGACGACCAAGAATGTCTGAGGAGAACTTGAGCACATTAGAGAGTCTTTCTTACGAAGTTCTAAAAAGTCTGTTAGGAAGGCCAGCCGTAAACCTGCAATGCCAGTGATGGCAGATAGAAGGTCTTAAGAAGATACTTACATATGCCCCTCAACCTCTTTAAATCCTACTGACTATGTTGTATGCTGCAACTTCGTGTTGCAGCAGGAAAATAATGTTCTTGATCGTGTTGTGTTCAGTAATGGATCAACATTTAACTTTACTGGTAAGGTCAACACACACAATGTCAAATACTGGGGATCTGAAAATTTCCATGAACTCTTACAATGCGAACGAGACTTCTGAATAATTAATGTGTTCTGTGCTGCTTCCTGATGAAAAATTTATAGGCCGTTCTTTTTTGCTGAATATACTGTAACTGGAATGACTTAATTAAATACGTTCCGAGAATGGCTTTTTCCTCAACTGCAAGATGAAGCAAATAACTTTCTTCGGCAACAAGATGAAGTACCTGCACATTGACATCACTGTGTACACGATTGGTTGAATGATGTTTTCACTGATCGCTAGATTGGTTTCCATGGATCACATGACGGTTCTTATCTTCGGTGGCCTCCAGGATCATCGGATCTCACCCCATACGATTTTTGTCTTTAGAGTTTTGTAAAGGACCGAGTCTACGTGCCTCCAGTACTTCCTGTTTGAGTTGAGGGACAGGATTTGAGGAGCTGTTGCTGCCATCACTCTAAATATGCTGACTGAAGTATGAAGTAGCCTACAGGTTAGATGGGTGTCGTGTGACAAGTGGTGCTGACATTGAACACTTATAAGGTAAACTAGAGAGTTACTCTTTTATTTCACATGAGTTTTGTTATTGTTAGTTATTAAAGTGTAATTAAACATCTTTAAAACTGCCATATTCACTTATGTACAACTTGTAAATCATTACGGCTTACACTATTAAAATAAAGCAATAATTTAATCATTACACATTTATTTTTTGAACAATTAGAAACTTTCACATTATTCAAATTCTTTTTATGAAATTTACAATCATTAAACTAATTCTAACCTAAATTAACCTAAATTTGTAATCATAATCTTGGTTTTTAATTTCTATTAAATATGTTTATAAAGTACTCTGCTTCGTACTTTGAAATACATAGCATGTGAAATGAATATGAATGATATAAACATAAAATCAAACTTTTTACACGGTTTTATTCAACTTATAGTTTCATTCCGTAGGACACGTCACATTCAGCAGGACACCAAGCTTAGGTGAGGATCACCGAACACTGAGAATCATTATAAAGAATTGTTGAGCTAATGGAACACAACGTACTGTTGGAATTAGGTGAATGATGTGTCGATAGAACCATCTTAATATCGAATTGATATTGGAATATTGCGTCACGGGAATTTTAATATAATGGACCATACACCAAAGGCGCATCTCCGGGAGGAGGTGCATTGGGTTCGGATTCCCTTAAACTTCGTAATTTGACAGATATTTCTTCACTTTCTTAAGAAAATTATGGTTGTTGTAGAAGAGAAATGGTTGATGTACACTTATGTCCAAAATTATTGTCACATGTCTAGAAATACGTTGTTGTAGAAATATAATTTGATAACGAATTCGCCCGGTATTTCTTATAATGTTAGTGTGTGTATAATCGGCAAAGATATGTATGTGGCGAATTTCATGTCAAAAGAGCAGTAAACAAGAACAATAAAACGAAAATAAAACTCTCTTGTCCATTTCGCAATATTTTGTTTTACTCATTCTAATTTTCGTATTTATAATTCTTTTCTTATGAAATTTACCACAAATATAAATTTCCCGATTATACACATAATATTAGTATTAAAAGTACCCTGCAAAATCATTATCAAACTATATTCTTACAAGAAGACAGTTATAGATATGAAACAATCATTTTGGACATGAGTGTACCTTTAAAAAATTGATCTTACACCACATTTGTACTCTTTTTCTTATAAAAATAATTTAGTTCTATTATTTTTACTGAGAATAAAGGTAGTAGTATCTTAAAATTACTCATCGTCTCATCGAGTGTAGAATAATATCAATTCAATACTACCTAGACATAGTGCCTACTACTGGTGCTTCCCGCACAAACTTCGGACACCTCCCCAACATAAATTTCTGGGTGCGTGCCTGCCATACACATATTATTAATACGTTAAAAAATACTATTTCGTTATCGTATAAAAAGAAAACGCTCTAAGATGAGATATACGTTATATCAAACGATAGGTGTCCTCGAACTAACCATAAAGAATATAGGTGGGTGTAAATGATCATGAGTACTGGTAGCTTTTGACAACATTGAGAAATCTGAATTTTCTTTATATGAACCTAAATAAGTGATGTTGTACAATAACCACTTCACCTCACCGATTTCCCTGGTGAACCACTTACTATATAACTAATGGAAATTAATGTCTTCCCCCACAATGCAACGAAAGTGATTCTGCGACACTACCGGCTAGAGTTGTAACTAACTGCATCGTCTGCTACTGGCAGTAGCTAAGTGTATCATTGGCTAACTCAGGCGCTCTGAATGATTTGATTCGTTCTTGCTTTTAGTAGTCCGTGGTACCCAACTTCCTTGAGTGGTGGCGCCACGGTCTCCACAGTTTCAGCGGGAAGAGCAGATGAAACCTCTTATACTACATAATTACTAGCTTCACGTTTTGAGATAACGCTATTATAACGCTAGCAAGACGGCAGAGCGCAGTATATAGTTAACGAGATATAATACCAAATTATTATTAACTCTTATCACTATAATGTTGTCCACAAATGACAAATATATCAATCGACATCGAATTAAACAAACATACTTGAGGGTAAAATTTCATGCGTAATTTTCGAGAAAATCGGGGAAAGGAATTTATTTATTTATTTATCAACACAACAGGCATTACTGCCCATACAGTGTCTACATGTGATACCTGCATACATAATGTTAAATGATGATAATTCTAATACTTGAATACAATATATTAAATTATAATGATGCTAATACTTGTATATATAGTATTAAATAACAATAATACAATAATATAATAGGATAATACATTTAAATCCTCATATTAACAGTGGATCTGACAGTGGACAGTACGTCCCGTGGCCGCCCGCAGGGAGAAAGAAGGAAACTGCTGTCTTCTGGATTTTTGAAAGGGTTCAGTTCTTTCATTACGATTAGGATTAGAAATTAAATTGCTAGACTTTCGGTATCTATGGCCATGTTAGCCCATCACATGTGAGGAATCACTTCCCTCGGGAATCACACTATCCAAGAAAAGGGAAGGAAGAAAGGATTGCGGAGGGAAGGAAGAGGCTTGGGACCTGTATGTTAGGTTAAGAAAACCCAGCAAAACTTCACTTAGGATGGCTAGCCTGAAAAAGCTTTTAACTTTTTCGACCGAGTGTCCTCACCGAGAATTGAACCCGAGACCTCTTACACTTCAGTTCTTTGAAATACATGTCAAAATAAATTTGCTTAGTAACACATTATAGTTTTAAATATATTTACTGTAGTTAATAAAGTTATGCAGAGTGCACAAATAAATTTTTGCTTCATATGAAGTTCGAAGTATAAAGTATTAAATATATACAACATCTTCTGAATATTCGAGAGGTCCTTAGTGTGTCGGTCCTTGCCCTATCTTTCTGATTAAAAAAAAAAAATCCTACGAACGTTCCTGGCTGTCCCGTCCTTGATAACCACGATATTGACACAAAGACACAAAGCAAAACTCACAAATTTTATATTAATATAAAAGTTAAAAATTGACCAACCTGACTTCTGAATGGAATAGCCAAAATTAAAATTTCAAAATTCATATTAGTAAGCAAAAAAAGGAGGGGTTATTTTATGTGTAAATAAAAAATCAATCACAAACTGAAAAGCAAACTTGAGAAGCGAAAATTAAATTATTTTTTTAAATTTATTTTTTCTACATCCCCGCCTTTTTTTATTTTTTTAAAATATCTTTTTAATATTTTTATCGTCTACGTTAAGTTCGCGAAGAGAATACCGTACATCCAAAGCTGGCCTAATTCACGGTTTCACTAAACGGCGTTTTTAATTTGTGACTACAGATGTCTGTAGTGTTGCTCACGTCGGACCAGTTTCGAAGGCTATGATTTATGTATTAAGCTTCTTATTCTCTGTGGTTATACATATATTAAAAAGAAAAAAAAGAGGAATGAAGATGAGAGAGGGTGGGGTACATGAAGAGCTTGGATAAACTGGAAGTTGCTTTAAAAGTGAGGTCTACAGGGATCCCCAGCTTCAAATGTCTAACGCACTTGCCCACCACATCATTTTCGAAAACAAGACTTAGCACGCACACACGCAACGTAAAAGTGCGTGTAAGAGAGAAGTGTGTTTGGCAGCACGCATTTAATACTCGAGAAGTTCTTCAACTGTCATGTGTGAATAACATATTCAAATACCAGCTTCCTCTTTCTTCACATACTGATGTTGATTACTTTAAATAAAAAAAAAATCCTTTAGGATTTTTCCTCGAATCTCTTGCTTAATAACTTCGCTGAAAGCTACAGGAAAAAACCAAGTAGTTAATTCCAGTCGGCATTAGCAAAATGGAAAACGGCCAGAACTGATTATTAGGTGCTTCCGTTAACCTAAAACACTATGTTTAAATCCTAATAAAAATTACTTACACTATAGCAGGTGTAAGTAAGCGTCGAGATTCTCCAGGGATATAGTCAATGCTGATAATTTCATGGCATTTCATATAGATCTTTCCCTCGCTCCGGATCCGGAGTAACGTCACTGTTCGTGCTCAATACGGGCTACTATAAATAGAATATTTACATTACTATTGGTCACCCGCTCCCTCTGAATTGAAAGTTCCCACCGAGGAAAATCAACACTGGGTGGAAAACTCTGATTTCTTCAAAACAAGTTGTATCACCCCCGCCTCCGCTCCAGATGTTGCCAAACTCAAACTTGATATCTTGATAATGCTCGCATTTCAGCCAACAATAGAGTAAGAGCCAGTGCCGTATTTACGATTTTGTTTCGGGAGGGGCTTTGCTAACTTTCGGGGGGGGGGGGGGCTTTGCCTGAAAATGTGAAAATTCTGCAAGATATTTCATATACTTTACTCTAATAAGTAAGATTTCGGGGGGGCTTCTTAAGCCCGGAAGCCCGCCCTAAATACGCCACTGGTAAGAGCATAAAAAGTTTTAGGAACAATGAAAAGAAACATGAGGAGATAATTTTGCAAAACTATACAACGTTCAAAAAAGTTTCGAATTCTTGCTTGAAAAATATGGGACTTAGATAAATGATGTGAAAAACTTTAGCCGAGCAACTACAAGCTCTAACTAAATATCCAGCGTGGGAATCATACTACACAACTTTAGAAGACTATATTAAATACATGCTGAAAATTCTTCTGATAGTCTAACGCCATATCGCACTTTCGCAAAAATGTATACAGGGCGTTTCAAACAGGGTGTATACACAGACAACGTTTGGCAGGTAATTTCTGAAACCAAGCATAAGAGAAAAAGTATGTACCAACCTGGATGTACAAATGCTTCCTTTCGGGGTTATAGGCTGTCGGAAACATGAAAAAGTGAACTTTAAAGATCTATAGCTCCAAAACTATGGGGCTTACCATAGTCGGGTCAAGACTTTACTTAGGAACTAGCATGTGCCCTATCCAAATATCCATGTTTCAAAATCCTGCGGTACTTCCGCAACAATTTTTAATGATATAGTTGTTGAGTACTTCAAATTATATGCTCGTAGCCAATCTCCCTCTACAAAAATTGCTGCATGAGTACCTTAAGAATCTGAAACATGTATGTTTAGATAGCACACATATTAGTTCCTAAGTGAAGTCTTGACCCGACTACGGTAGGTACCATAATTTTGGAGCTATGGACCATTAAAGTTCATTTTTCATGTTTTCGACAGCCTATAACTCCGAAAGGAAGCATTTGTGCACCCAGGTTGGTCTATACTTTTAGTTCTATCTTGGTGTCAGGAATCACCTCCCAAACGTTGTCGATGTTGTTTTGAAACACCCTGTATATTTACATCGATCTTCTTTAAACCATATAAACAAGTTTCAAAAACGGGCACTTCAGAAGTTATTTCCAGCACCTTCTAGCACTAAAAGATAGCATTTCAGATCGGTATTTATAAGAATTCTTTTATAACACAAAAATTTCCCATGCTAGAAAGCCACGGAAAAAAACTTAGAAAAGACCTTTTCCGTGTCCTTACGTCTCTTTTTTAGTGGATTAAATTGGCTTTAAGGAAGAAGAGAGAAAGTAAAATTTTCTAAAACTGATGAGAAAACTTAAAAACCAAAAACAGATTTTTTTCTAAGAATCAACAACTAAAGCAAAAATAATTGAAACTTGGGGGTCCAATTTCCATTTGAAAAGTTGTTTCCTTGTGTTGGTGGTGACAGATATAATTAAAATAATATCAAGAAAACTCAAATTAACATAGGAGAAATAATCAAACAAAATTCGACTAAATTGAAAATTTGGTGAGAACTATGGAATTAGGTAATATCTGTTTATCTTTTCTTATTTCTATTTTCAGCTCGTGTCTTTTCAGGTCTTTGCTAAACTGTTTCCTACTAATGTGTGTATTTTAATTTTGTAATTATATATATAAATGAAATATGTAATAATATAATGTAATAACATATACAGTATATAAATGAAAGTGGCTATGTTTGTGACTTAATAATAACTCTTGAACTACCCGACCGCTTTCGATCAAATTTTCAACATAGATGAGGTACGGGCCTGGGAGTGTTTTTATCATTTTACTTTAACGGTGCAGCCAAGGGAAAGGGAAGGAGAGGAAATGTATAAAAATGATCGAAAATGACCAATATTAAGGCAGAATCAATAATTTTCAGGATCCCTGAGGTGAACAGTGACACTTCCGATGCCGTTTTAATCCACATTCAGCCCCGCAATTTAGGGGAGGGGATATATATATATATATATATATATATATATATATATATATATATATATGACCGAAAATGACCGATATTAGTGTCGAATTTCATAGTTTTCGGGGTCACTGAGACGATCAATGACACTTCTGATGCCGTTTAAATCGAAATTCACCCCTTTATATACAAGATGAAATGTATTCTCCCCGTGTGAAGAACAAGTATCCTGCTAGTAGAAGTATCATACATAAAACAGTAAGAAAAATAAAACAAGAAAGAAAAGGCAAAATTTAAAATATTTTAAGTATAATGCCAATAAAAACGTATGGCTTCCCCCACCCTAACTAAGGCTAATGATCCAAAAAATAGGAAAGAAAATCATATGAACTTTTCTCTAAAAGTTGTACAGAGATTATTTCTTGTAAGAAGCAGTGTGTCTGCCGTCTAATAATATATGAAATAGCAAAGGCAAGGGGAAGGGAAGCAGAAACAAAAAAGTTTCCGTTAGTTATAGCGACCATGAGTGCCGATCTTTTGGAATCGAATGTACTTGGCCTATAAAAATTGCTTTGGCCCCGTATGTTTATTAATATCCTCACAGATAACTTGTAGATATATTTACTAAGGAGCACATATCTGAATCCTCCCTGACCCGAAATCGGTGCCACTGATAACGGCCAATGTTTCGTAAATAGTGACCAAAACTTTCTGCTTGCCTCACAGAAGCAGGGTTTTACGGAGAATTAAAATATTAGTCCGGACCTGTTATCTTTTATGTAGGGCATTTGAGTTCGATTTCTCTCTTTATTACAAGACTATTTACTCCTACCATTCCTCAAGAATAGAAAAAAAAATCAATTTCCCTTGTATTCTAACCTCCTGCTTACTGTTTTACTGTTTATCTAGGTAATTACTACAAAGGTTTTTGTTCAAGTGTGAACACGTGTCACACTATTGGCCATTACGTTTTCAAAATTACATAGAACGTGGCGATAAAATGGACGATTAAGCTCAGTAACGATAAGTCATTAATATTTTTTAAAAGCTCTATTTTCATGATTATTATTGCGTTTGATATAGTTAACCGGAGGTCATATGAAGCACGTATTGCTTAATTTCGGCAAAACCTCTACAAATGGATGTAAACCAGTTTTCGTGCTTGAACGAACGATTACTGAATCATTGTCCTTGTTAATGTTCTGCGAGACTTGTAGTCTCATTTTAAATGGGAATTACGATAGCTAAGCTGCAATTAAACACACATATATAAAGGGGAAAAAACTTCGTAGTTTCTTGCCTCTATTTCCGCACGTACGATTCGCTCTTTTGGCGTCCATCAAAGTTAGAAGTATCAAAAGGTCGATTTGACTCATTTCTTGACAATTCACTCTGACTAGTAAGTAAATCAAGGAAAGTAAAGTCATGTATTGTAAGCTGTAATTCATTTTTTTTAGAAGTCATGGAGGATTAATCAGTCAGTTACCTACTTCTTTTCAGTTGCACCGTACGTTACTGAATTTTTCATTTTAAAAAAAGAAAATTACACAAGTTGTTTAAGTTCTTTGCATATTTATATAAATGTAAAGGTATCTGATATTACAAGGACATTACTACATATGTCTAATTTAAAAAAAAAATTCCAAGAGAATTGTATGCCCTACAAAAATTGTATTCTGAGCTCATAAAGAATTAAACAATCGAATGTTCTTGATTCAGGTCACCTTCAAGTGAAGCTTACACACCGCAATGGTCGACCTCACTAGTGTTACGAGACGAGACTTCAGTTTGTCTCGTCTCGTCTCGTGCAAGGCATGTCTCGTCTGGTGTCTCATCTCGTTTATGAGACGAGACGAGACACGAGAAATGTCTTGTCTTGTGGTAACACTAAAGCGGCTGAGGCCCACAAAAAAGATATGTTATAGCAAGTGGTTAAAATTACAATTTTTTAACCAAGTTTGGTTTGGTTAACAGAGCTCAACACACAACACGACTACGATCTTCCAACAACGACTGCTTAGTTTCGATTGAACCAGTAATGAACTACTACGGCAGGAATATTTGTCAATACCGTCGGTACAGTCAAAAGGAAGCCTTCTACACTTATTCTGAAATCCTTTTCTCAAAACCTCTGGCGCCGCTTCAACAAATAAGGAAGTCTATCCGATTTCTAAAATGGCTTAGGTTCGAATAACATAATAAAACAATTAATAAAACTAAATTTTATTGTCAAACCAGCATCCTTTCAAAACTCAGTACCGAAAAAGGCTGACACGTTTCTGTCTTTGTTCGGAACGAGAGAGACCATGAAACAAGGGTTAGTTACTGATAAAACTGCCATTAAGAGAACTTATACTTCTATAACAGGATTTTTATACATATATGTATCCCCACAGCTCCCAGAATGAAATCTTCGGAAACACTGATCTCGATGAATGCTGCTTTGACATTGTGCTTGAATCTGGAATACTATCACACAATCATAGACATAATCGATTGAAAAATGGAAATGAAAGCTGTTTGTAAGAATCATTTAAAAATGACATTTGATATTCCGTTTTTTGTAGAATAGTTTTCATATGAAATAATAAACGCTGGTATACATTTCGAAGGCAAACAATTTATCCCTAGTTAATAATTTTTTAAACAAATTCAGAAACTGTGTTTGCATTATCGAGACACGAAACGAAAGGAGCCATTGCACGAGACGTCTCGTCTGGTCTCGTGTATCGTCTAGCAAACGAGACGAGACAAGTAGTCTGTCTCGTCTCATGTCTTGTCTCAAAGGGTTCTGTCTCGTCTCGTTTACGAGACGAGACGAGTCAAGACACAACAAATGGCTGGTCTCGTGCAACACTAGACCTCACATATTTAATACAAAGCATGTCGGTTTATAATTATTATTTCTTTATTTTATTTTACAGTATTATACTCCACTGTTACACTGTTTAGGCTGAAGGAGATAACGATAAATAAGAGGTGATAGTGAAATTAAATAGGAAAGGACAACATACAGTATAATATGGGAGTTGGAGTCAAATCCCTCTGAGCGGTATTAGAACCCCCGCCAGACAAGTCTTGGCATTGTGAGCCTGATGCTCTGCTACAACGGTCAGCTCACGTTGTGCAAGTTTGAAATGGACAACACAACGAGAATAACATATAAAAAGAAATTCAACACTGAATATTAAGTTCCCTCGTGCCTATGTGGTTAGAGTACGCGCCTTTGACGCGGGAGACCCGAGTTCGATTATTAGTGGAAGCTTATGTGGTTCGAATTTCACATTAAGCAGTAGGTCCATGTCTCATATAGCCTCAATTCTGAAAGGCGTGTCATACACCAATTCAAACAAACAACTAATTGATTTTGGTATGCATTGTATCTAAACTTCAACCAGTATTCAAATGTTGCTATTTTTAAAACCAAACCAGAAAATATACAAAACTACAGTCAGAGATGGAGTGGGTCAGTGGGTCATGGTTAAGACTTGTGAGTGTTTCAGTGGGTCATGAGCCAACAGGACATGATCCACTGTGACCCACCACTCACCATGTCCCACCATGACCCAGTCCCACCCACTAACCAATCGACCCACTACGACCCACCGACCCACTCTGCTCAGTGCATTGTAAACAGCAACTTCTTTAAACTGGTGAATTTATCTACGTTTTACTTTCCAGACCTCCATTTTTGCTCTTTTTCATAAATTTCTATTTACTTACCAAAGAACTTGAGGCACTTTTGTATATTGATATTTGTAATTGTAATAATAGCAATAGACACAGTCGAATCTTACACCTTTTTCCTTTATATTGACCTACATTACCTTGATTTGAGACTTCCTCTTTTCTACTGAAAAGTATCTGTAATTCAACAAGGAAATAATCATATATGATAATTAAATTGAAATTCATTGTAACGTGGCCCATGACAAACTTTACTATTGTATATCGCAAAGGTCAGATCCACCGGTATTCTAACAGAACGGTGCTTGAGTGATTGTCCGTAGAAATTCAAACTTCGATTAGTGATAATTTTACAGCCTTGTTTTATTATTACAAATGAAAACTCTTTAGTCAGAGAAGAAGAGGGCGTATATCATGGGTCAGAGTTAATGACGATGGGTTTTTGGTGAGTGGTGGGTCAGAGTATGCCATGGTGGATCAGAGTGGATCACTGTTGGTCGTGGATCCAGTAAGTCGTGGGTCAAATTTTTATTGACCACACCATCTCTGATTACCGTAATATTCGAGCAATTTTTCGGTGTGGAGAGGCTCTATTTTTAACAGAAAACGTAGAACATGGCATAACGGAACGAAAATAGCCTCGAAGTTCACGGTAGAACGAAACGAAATAGACACCAACTATGTATCTACAACGACGTCAAATCCATCCAGGAAAATCTCAAGAGGTTAAATCTTCAATACACAATAAGACATCAAACTATTCAGGAAACCTCAAAGAACTAAATCTGGAATAATCTACAAAACCCACTTCATCATATGCCTCTTCCTATTGACAAAAATTAATTTTCAAACATTCAACAGGCTGCTGCCTTCCTACATTTATCTAATAAAACACACACGTATATTAATCTCTGTTAGAAAAGCACAGGTCTTTTACTGTGACTAAACCATTTTGCAGCTAAACGTCAATTTTAAACTTATATAACTAGGTAGATAGGATGATGATAAAGGACAAGATGATGGTTCTAGGGGATCTTTTTATTCTTTCCCTTTTTCTCATTTCACCAATTGTTTTATTATTGACTTTCATTAATCAACCAATATTTTTAGTCTGAACTCCCTGGCGCTTCAGTCCGCCAAAGATTATAATCTTGAAGTTGGTTGATGTTGAAGGAATAGGGAAAACAAATGACATAGTGTTTTTTAGGATCTCTAAATGGTTTATTAATTATCGATTAACCTAATATTGTGACAGAAAATGATACAATATAATAATAATATATAATACAATAATAAATATAATAATAATACAATATATTATTATTATTATTATTATTATTATTATTATTATTATTATTATTATTATTATTATTATTATTATTATTATTATTATTATTATTGCTACATCCAGTGAAGTTTTGACCCAGAGTTTCGATAAAATTCCTTGAAAAATTCACACATGTATATACTTTACGTTTTGCATACAAAAATGGTCTAATTACAAAGTCGCGTGATCATACTGGTAGCAGGCAGCTGTAGATGATTTTGTGGAGCGCTAAACAACTACAGAAAGTAGGTGAAAAATAATTAATTTTGTTCAGATGGAAAAAGGGAGAAGATGATTTTGGGATAGTCTCTAAAAGAAATTAGCACCTTTAGACACTGTTTTATAATATATGAGTGATAATACATAAAGATATATCAAAAGGTTTTTAATGTATGAATATGCTCGTATATTGCAGAAGGTGTTCTCAATTAAACTGTGGCTTTAAAAAGATGAAAAAAGTCCAAACTGGTTAACCCACAAAATGAACTTAACAAATAATAAGCAATTTGCATGCTTCACGAATAATAAATGAACAAACAACATAATTACTGTGTGAATACCAGAATCTCATGTTCATACATAACGTTGTGGTTTTTCGTGGTACACTGAGAAAAATCCATTATCCGGACAGCGGTATATTGTACAAATACAAGGATTCGTTATGTTTACTAAGGAAATCTGTACGGAGCGTACTTTATCCATATACTACATAGGTACTGCCTTTTACCCGCTTAGATATTACATCATGTCTCTGCAGGATGTCTGATATCTAACAATCTTCTGTATTTTACATACGTATACGTATGTTAAATACTTCAGCTATACGTTATATACGTCCATCTGTGTGTAAGATCCAGACCGCCTATAGACACTCTTTCTTTCGCCATGGCTGACGTCATTGAACTACCGTCTTTTGCTTGCGAAACGAGGTTGTTTACAAACGGAACAGAAGAGAGGAAGGAAACCTGGGAAGCCTGGGTAAGTACAATAGTTAACTATTACTTTAGTTAAATATTCCCATTAATTATATATTCTTTTAGTGTAACTTGCTTTAATATAGTACTAAGTAAGTAATGTAGTTTATGACTACAATTCTTACTATTGTAACTCGTAAATGATTGAGGAGAATGGAATGGGTGAATCTGAATTTTGAAAAAAACTTTGAATATTAATGTTTTGAAACATATTATGTTTCAAGGTAGCAAAATGAATGTTATGTGTTTATTCATTCCATTTTATATGTGACGATTTATTACTTGGTGCAGATTTACTACAGGACTGCTTAACATAATTGCTAATAAACCGTTTTCAGCGCGGAAATTTCCTTGTGTAGTGAAGATTTAGGATTTAGATTTCTGGGCTTTCGGCATCAATGGCCTTGTTACCCCATATGAGGGATGACTTTTCTCGGCGAGTACACTATCCGAGGAAAGGAAGGGAAGAAAGGATTGGGGAAGGAAGAAAACGGCCTGGGACCTATATGTTAGGTACCACTCCGGCATTTGCCTGCTGTGAATGAGGAAAACCCAAGGAAACCTCATTCAGGATGGCTGGACTTAAAATCTTTTGATACTTTTTCGACCGAGTTCTCCCCCGGGATCGAACCCGGAACCGTTCGCACCGAAGGCGAGAGCGCTACCGACTACCCTACGCGGGGCCACTTGTGTAGTCTAGAAAACTCATTTTTACTAGGATATTTGCAATTTTTTTTTTTTTTTTTTTTTTTTGCTTTTAGTTTAACGCCCCATGATTGTACATCAATGTAAGAGAGAAGGTGACAATGAGATACATGATAATGGTGGAATCAAGAAAATGTAAGGAAACTGGAAAGTCTTAAGAATAACCACACCTACAGTGTTCACCAAAAGGCTATTTGTCGGGAGCAGGAATCGAACCAGGGACCTAACGCGTCAGAGGTAAGCGCTCTACTACAAAGCTTTCTTTTGTTTAAAGAACTTGTTTACATTGAAATATATATATTTTACGAAGATACTAACATATTATACAGCCTCACTGAAATTAAAAAAAAAAAAGTAGTCAGGGAGAGTTTACTTGTCAGATTTTTATTTTCTAATTGAATTTATTTTTATTTTTATTTATTTTTGCTTTGTTATGTTCCCTAGTTAATTAATGTTTGGGTTACTGAAAATTAAAACCTTTTTAGTATTATTGTTATGTCATCACTTTGGAACCAAAAAAGTTAGATTTTTTTTCTTGTGTTTTCATATAGGAAGTTGGTAAGTTTGTGCCTTAGCATTGGTTTGGTTTCTAGAACGTAATTGAAGGTCATGTTGAGTTGAGTCTTGGCGGGTTTAGAGTTCGTGAAGTGTCAGGCACTGCTTGTGCCCCTGTCTTCTGTCTGTGATGTTTCCTGGCTTTGGGCTGTGAGGTATTTATGTTGAGGAGTACCAACGCAGGCCGCGTGATATACAGGTAGCTTCAACAGCTACGAGTGCCAGATGTTCATCTTTCGTTACGGCGTGACTAATGCAGTATAGTACTAGGTTCAAATTCTATGGGTGGTAAAAATGGTCGTGGTGTGGTAAGAAATACAACGTAATTGTTATTAGTTTATTAGTGTTTCTTCATAGTATAGTTTCACTATTTCTAGAAGGAATTAAGTATTAACGAAGTAATAAATAAGCAAAAGCACACTTTGATTGGCGTTAACTATTTCTCATACTCCATTGAGAATGTTTTGATCCTCAGTTGCGCAAACATCCAGTGTGCGTTTTTTTGTTTGCTTACACTGCCTTATAGATGAGCTCCCTCGTGGCTAAGTGGTTAGTGAACACGCCTTTGGCGTGGGACACCCGGGTTCGATTCCCGGCCGGGGGCCGCGGTGGCTCAGTGGTAGAAGGTTCACCTCTGGTGCTTGGGGTCCCGGGTTCGATCCCAGCCCCGCCAAGTGAACCTTGTGGTGGACAAACACCGTGTGCGTGGGTTTTCTCGGGGTTCTCCCGTTTCCTCCCACTTTCTTCATTCCACTATTTAATTCATTACTCATCACCGTCTCCATTAGCCTAACCATCATAACCGTAGGACATAAAACTCAAAGATTTCATTTCATTTTTTCGATTCCCGGCCGGAGCTTATGTGGTTCGGAGTCCACGTTAATCTGTAGGTCCACGTCTCATACAGCCTTGCTGCTGAAAGGAACGTTAAAATCAAATCAGCACTGTTTTACAGATGCAATTGTTCGATTCCGAGTTCGAATGAAGCTTTTTACGGGCAGGGGGCGACTTTTATATATACAATCCAAGGATTTTAGTTATTAGTCAGTGATGCAATATATAGACCTATATATATTACAAAATTGAAAGTGACTATGTTTGTGACTCTTAATCTCTTAAGAGCTGCGGTGGCTCAGTGGTAGAGCGTTCACCTCCGGTACTTGGGGTCCCGGGTTCGATCCCAGCCCCCGTCAAATGAACTTTGTGATGGACAAACACCTTGTGCGTGGGTTTCCTCGGGGTTCTCCCGTTTCCTTCCACTTTCTTCATTCCACCTTTCATTCATTGCTTATCATCAGCGTCTCCTTTAGCCTAACCGGCATAACTGTGGGACGTAAAACTCAAAGGTTTCATTTCATTTTTTCTTAATCTCTTTGGAATCTTGTACTTAGGTTCACAGCGGAAGCGACGAAATAACTCGACTCATCCATTGTAGCTCTCTTCGCAACCAGTTTCCAAAATGTTGGCAATAAGTTTGCGAAACGGGATATGACGACTCCAATTTTGGGTGAAAAGTCGCTATAAAAAATAATAGAGAAATTCATTGTCTATAAGCATTGTTTTAAAGTTGTAGATGTAAACTAAACAATATGTTCTACTCACTGGCGCAAATCCGTGGGGGGGGGGGATGACGGATACATGTCCCCTCCAATCTTGGAACTGAGGGGGACTTCTCCCCAATAATCCGATTTGAAATGTGTTTTTTGGGAGAAATTTGATTATTTTTGTCCGATTGCTACAAAGGAACGTGAGATAAAATAGATGTCCCCCAGAATAAGCCTCAAATCTGCAGCCTCCCAACGCTGAAAACAACTCTGATCCTCCACAACATTGTTTTTCAACTTCATAAGTATTTTGGACATCGTCAAAAAAAAGTATGGTAACGGTCTTACCCCCCCCCCTCCCAATGTTGAAGACAGATTTGCGCCGCTGGTTCTACTCACATCTTTGTAAATAGGGCGCAACCAATCCTTTAATTCAGGGATCATTTTTTTGTAAAAGAAAAAGTGCAGAATAATTAAAAGACCCCAAAGGACAAATATAACAAACATCTTCTTCGCCTTTATTCACGCAATCTATAGCTAATCTTGTTGCTATCGGTAATGATGTATTACGTGTGTTTCTCAACGGAAACTCTGCGAACTAAAGGACATCAAGTTTGTAGTTGTTCTTCGTTAGAGGGCAAGGGTAACATAACAATGCAGGATTGTGGGGCAGTGAGTATGCTGTATTTCCAAACTCTTCATCAGTTGCGCTGATTAAAACAAACAAACAGAAAAAAAGAACGTAAAAACTGTTTTGAACTAATAATGCTTCTCTACAGATGAACATTTTGTTTGGAGCAGAAAGTCGCTAAATGTGTAAGTAGGTAAATCGTCATTTAAAAATCACCCAAAAAAGTCTCCAATCGGAAAAAAATATTTTTGTCGCTATCGTAGGGCGACCATACGTCCCGTTTTGACCGGGACAGTCCCGTTTTAGTGGCGTGTCCCGGCCGTCCCGTCAGTAGATGGAAAAAGTAGTATTCGTCCCGTTCTATGTAAATGAAAGAAGTAAATAACAAACCCAGTATCTTTACTCCTTTTAAAAGTATTAATAATTAATAATAACAAAGAGGCAAAAATTGAACTGAAATTCCCTATATTAAACATACTCTATAGTTCGCAGTACTGCTCGAAAGGCAGCAGAGGTTTTAGCAGTTGGTTGTGTGTTGAACAAATTTCAACGTGTCTTTCCTTTTTCATAAGTACCCGTTCCGTAACAAAGAGAGAGAGGAGGAAATCTGATATCAAGGCACTGATAAGAACAAAGGTAGATCTAAAAGTCTAGGGTTGCAAGAACCTGTCCCGTTTTTAACTGAAAATTTTATGGTCAACCTACGCTATCGTTGAGGTCGAATTCCCCTTATTTAGCGACTTTACCCAAAATTGGCAACATTGACCCCCACCGAACAACCAGGGTTGAATTCAGGGGGTAGCCCGGGGGGAATCTCCCCCCCGAAGAAAATTCATTCCCCCCCGGAGAAACTCCCAAAATTTCAGTCACAAAATGTAGAAATTACTTCACCCAATTATTTGCTTTTCTGTCCGTGTACGTGCAGACGAAATCCGATCTCTCAATATACATATAAATGACGCAGACCCATTCTATATAAATGTTAACATGTAACATCTAAGATAGAATACCAAATAGTGAATAAAACTTGTATTTCTTAACGCTATGACTGAGTTTGGCAGAACATGAAATTGTTAACTGTTGAAGAAAGGTTTGTATTTTAGTAGGTACTATACTCTCGCCCTATATTATATATTAGTAGGTAGCACTAGCACAGGTTGAGATACGAAAGGAAAGATAGGGAAGATCTTTCGATCATTCCATATAATCTCTCATGTCAGCAGACTTCAGTTCTTGAAAATATACAGTTCCTACATTATTTGAAATAGGGCGCCTAAATCCCATTTCTCGCATCGGAAGTAACAGACGTAAATGTGTTTTACGATTGTTAAAGTAAACACATCTTTCTTTAATTAAAAATAATTCAGTTAAAGGGTGAGATTCAGTGGGCGTCATTTAGAGGGATCAGGGAGGAACAGTTATCCCTCCTTGATTAGAGACTTAAATAGAATTTATCAATATGATAATAGTATATAAGTGAAAGATTGCTATTGAAGGTGGCCAAGATCCTGCTCAGTGCCGTTCCATGGGGGAGGGGCAAGCGGGGCGACGGCCCCGGGCGCCGAAGTAAGGGGTGAAAAATTCGGGAGGGAAAAAGAAAAAAGAAGGAAAGAAAAACAGAGGAATGAAATACATGTGGACATATATAAAATGAAAGGAAAAAAGTAATGAAAAGTGCTCAAAATCAAGGAAAAGCAGGGTTTACTTTTTAAAATTTTCCCACCTTTGGCGGCTGGTCTGTCGACCTCACTCATATATACGGGGATGCCGTCGTATACTCTCGCGCCAAGCGCTGATTTTCCACGACACGGCACTAATCCTACTGAAGATTTCGTCAACTAAACTATTGATGTATATGCAGTGAAGAAACCAAGGCTAATATGTTTGATTTAGAATCAGAAGTGTGAGAAAGAATGATAACTTTTTATTAAGATATTCCTAAGTATGTTTGTTTTAGGAGAAAAAATATTTCAGTTAATTTAAATCTTTTTAAAAATTTTTACATTAGTAACAAACAGTAATTACTGAATATAGGAAATAATAAAAATAGTTACTGTAAATAGCAGTTAAAGTTTAGTCTAAACTATTTTTGCCAGTCTTTATTTAATGTTTTAGATGAAATCAAACGATTGTTTTCTTAAAATTATAATCTCATTGAATATTTATCAGCAATTAGTCTCAATATTAGGTAAGATGTGTATGTGAATGGAATTGTTAAATATGCTGCTTTCTTGAAAAAAATACAGAAAAATAACCCTCCCCCGAGCAGTTGACATTCCCCCCCGGGTGTAAATGTCTGAATTCAACACTGCGAACAACACCCCGTTATCTTTAGCCTAGCCAGCATAATAGTGGGACGTAAAACTTAAAGATTTCATTTCGAACAACACTCCCAGAAACCTATTGTTATACCATTCCCAAAACACCCTTTTGTACAGTTCTCCCTATTCGAAAAAAAAATTGTAAATAGCAGTGTTCATATATAAATATGGAACTCAATTTCCCTGAATTTTCCAGGTTTTCCAGGTATTAATTTTTCAATTTCCAGGTCTAGTGGAAGAAACTAATAGTACGAGAACACATAAATTTTAAGAATACTATATTTATATATTTGAGAATGGCCACCCTTCTCCCCAATGAACGATTGCAATTAAATATTGAGTCACAAGAAAATAAATAATTAAAATAAATAAAATTTAAGTTGAAAAATATGAAGTTGAGAAACCTACTAAGGGAATTATATAATACTTTTGTTCCATACTTGAATACATTCAAAATATACAAAAATATTGGCTTGGGGAAGAAAAAAGGGCCCGCGAGATTTTAACTGATTCTTATAGTACTCGACAACAGAAATAAATTACTGAAAGAATTTTCAAAATCGGCGCAGGTAAACATGCAGAAAATCGCATTTTCATGTACCGGTTCAAAATGGGGAAGAAAAGACGACCGCGAGATTTTAATTGATTCTTGTAGTACTCGTCGAGAGAAATCGATTAGTGAAGGAATTTTCAAAATCGGCGCAGGCAAACATAGAGAAAATCTCATTTTCATTTTCCGGTTCAAAGTGGGGAAGAAAAAAGGGCCGCAAGATTTTAACTGATTCTTGTAATACTCGACGAGAGAAATCGATTAGTGAAGGAATTTTCAAAATCGGCGCAGGCAAACATGGAGAAAATGGCATTTTCATGTACCCGTTCAAAATGGGGAAGGAAAAAGGTTCCGCGAGATTTTAACTGATTCTTGTAGTACTCGTCGAGAGAAATCGATTAGTGAAGGAATTTTCAAAATCGGCGCAGGCAAACATAAAGAAAATCTCATTTTCATTTTCCGGTTCAAAGTGGGGAAGAAAAAAGGGCCGCAAGATTTTAACTGATTCTTGTAATACTCGACGAGAGAAATCGACTAGTGAAGGAATTGTCAAAATCGGCGCAGGCAAGCATGAAGAAAATGGCATTTTCATGTATCAGTTCAAAATGGGGAAGAAAAAAGGGCCCGCGAGATTTTAACTGATTCTTGTAGTACTCGTCGAGAGAAATCGATTAGTGAAGGAATTTTCAAAATCGGCGCAGGCAAACATAGAGAAAATCTCATTTTCATTTTCCGGTTCAAAGTGGGGAAGAAAAAAGGGCCGCAAGATTTTAACTGATTCTTGTAATACTCGACGAGAGAAATCGACTAGTGAAGGAATTGTCAAAATCGGCGCAGGCAAGCATGAAGAAAATGGCATTTTCATGTATCAGTTCAAAATGGGGAAGAAAAAAGGGCCCGCGAGATTTTAACTGTTTCTTGTAGTACTCGACGAGAGAAATCGATTAGTGAAGGAATTTTCAAAATCGGCGCAGGCAAACATGGAGAAAATGGCATTTTCATGTACCGGTTCAAAATGGGGAAGGAAAAAGGTTCCGCGAGTTTGAACCGCTACGATGTATGTTCACGAATGTCCCCGTCTTCTCAAATTTAGTTAATTACTGTGACACTGAAACATGTGACACAGAGTCACATTGTGGATGACTGCAATCGGCAACCACTGCACATATACTCCTCCCGCCCCACAGTTTGATTATTTCGATCCATTTCTCACGTGCTAACGGCATGGTTCAACATCTGCAAGAAAGAGGTAAATGTAACGTTCAATTGGCAATAGCTTTTCACCAAATTAAGCTGCATGAAATCTGATTGCATATTTGACATACTGAGAAAATTCTAGTCCGTGGCCATATGTATCACATATCCCATCAATTCATAAAAATTTTGAACACAAAATTACGGTCGTCCGTGTGACGTACTCCCAAAAGGCCTAATGTGTATCACCCACCTCACATTCAATGAAACCACATCCGTGTAGAATTTAGAAAGGAACTTCTTATGATGTATACAGGATGTCTCAAACGTTCCCTGACATAGGATAACTCTGTTATTATCAGAGTTACAACAAAATGTAAGAGGAAAAACATCTCGAAATATGACGTTTTCAATCTAAAGTGAACACTTTTTAAAAAAAATCGGACGAGATGTTTGTGCTGTATACTCTTTATGCACCCAATTTTAAATGAAAATGCAACGTTGTCATTTACCTGGACCCACAACATAAGTGAATGAAGTTACTGTTTGAAACGGGGGCTGGCCATCGACATGTTAGCGTAAAAGACAGTAACTTCACTCACTTACGTTGTGGGTCCAGGTAAATGGCAATGTTGCATTTTCATTTCACATTGGACGCATAGCGAGTGTACAGCGCAAACGGGTCATCCGATTTTAAAAATTCCTTCACTTTAGAATGAAAACATTATATTTGGAGACGCTTTCCAAAGTAGTATAATTTAGTTTGTTTAAATTTACAATTTAATACAAGTAGATTCGGATTTATATGCGTAGGATTTTGTATGCATCTAACTAATGAATTCTTTATTTTCATGCTTAACTTAGTGACTTGGCTTTGGACTGCAACTGATTATTGTAACCCATTATTGCTTGAGAAGAAACAAGATATCCGAATCTTCATTTGGAGAAATCAAACGTCTATTGGAAAGCTGGGGATTACAATCATTAATTTCTACATTTCAAGGTGCGTAAATTATATATTCTGTGTTTGTTGTTAAATTACTATTACTATTATTGGGTTTAGAATCAATCAAGCACTTCATGATATTTTATGGGGATCAAGATGGGTGCCGGATAGATAAGTATTTGAGCGTCAGGCTCTTATTTCTTTTCAATTTAATATTTAATCAATGATTATTTTTCTCCCTCATTATTCCACCAAATCGTATTCCAAGATCATATATCCATTTTTGATCGATATATCCATATTTTTGATCTCTTTCATATTTCTATATTTTCGATTTTTGATATTGTTTATATTTCGATATTGCTGTATTTTTCGATATTTCGAACAAGTTTCGATAGTTTGTCAATATCGATTATCTATATCTAAATTCGGATATCCCAAAGCCCTATCGAACCCCCTCCGAAATGAAGTTTTTGGCTATGGACCTGATTAGGGATGCGCACGAGACAAGACGAGACAGAATTTTTGTTACGAAATTCGAGACGAGATAGAGCTCTTCCAATAGAAACGGATCCAGTTTTCGAGACGAGACATAACTTTCGCGGCACCTTTTCGAGAGGAGACAATCTCAAATCTTTTCTCTTGCGCATCCCTACACTTGATCATGAGGTATCAAAAAAAAAAAAAAAAAAAGTTAATGAGAAATACCGGTAACATGTAAATACAATATAGGTAGCTAAAACATTTTTGTTTTCATTCTTCAGTAATGCATTATTATTAATCTCAGGGGGGCGCGGTGGCTCAGTGGTAGAGTGTTAACCTCCGGTGTTTGGGGTCCCTGGTTCGATCCCAACTCGCGCCGTGTGGACTTTGTAGTGGACAAACACCGTGCTCGTGGGTTTTCTCGGGGTTCTCCCGTTTCCTCCCACTTTCTTCATTCCACCATTTCACTCATTTCTCATTATCTCCGTCTCCTGTAGCCTAACCGGCATAATCGTGGGACGTTAAACTTAAAGATTTCATTTTTTATTAATCTCTGTATTTTATAGTGTATTCTCAAGCTTAAGGTGATGTATAATTAAATTTTGAATTCAGTTAACTTATTTTGTTTCTCAGATTGTTTTTAAAATGTATGTACAAACGTTTATTTTCATTCTTGAGAGTTTAAAGTGACGTATAGTTATTAAACATAGTATTTAATATTGTACTCTTAACGTGGAAGTGATATACAGTTAACTTTTGAATTCAGTTAACATTTTTCTCTCTGAAATTGCTTTAAAAAGTATGTAAAAACGTTTTTATTTTATTTCTTGAGTGCTAAAAGTGATGCAAAGTTATTAAGCTTACTACTTTATATTGTATTCTTAACCCTAAACTGATACACAGTGCGTTTTTGAATAAATTATGTCAAGTTATTTGAGTGACGAACACTGGTAGAAAATCCTGACTACTACTGGAACATTTTGATTTTAAGGTGACGACTACTGGTGCAAGGATTTTAAAATATTGTTTTACCTCCAACGGCTACTCCTTTTTTAATTCTAACTACATGGTCATTATAGGAAGGATCAGTGAGTCTTTCCAACTATGGTACAGCTCCGACAGATTCACGATGCTCAGAGAAGAGACAAAATAGTATGTTTTCAACCTTAAAGTGAGAACCACTGGCGTTTTTACCCTGCTATGCAAAAGTAAGTGAGTACTCCAATGGAGTTCCAATGCGGTACTTAATTTCTGCGTTTTAGATATATGGAAATACATGTCTCTAAAATGTAAAGAACTGATTTTTTTTTTTTTTTACTGAAAACTGCAACTCGGTAAGCCTTATGGATACCGAGGTATGGGAAAATAAACTATAGGTATGTGGGGCTTGCATACTTGACGCTACAATTCGGAAATTGAATTAAAATATGACTAACGGCTATCAAGATGTTGTCAAATAAAGGGAGGACCAACACAGTTAAGGGGTTTTCGTGTTAGATGCTAAAATTTCCGAAATCGGTCATGGAAAGTTAATAAACACCAGTAGCAATTTCATCTTAAAGTAATTAGATATCTTCATGGGGTGTTAGAACATCATGGAGTCTACCAAAATTAAATTTTAAAAGCTTTTGAAAATATAATCTGACATTTGTAAACAGTATTTGAAATATGTATTTACCCAAAACTTCCAGCTAGTACATCTAACATCTGGAGAAACACTGTGAAATAAAAGCTTGAAATTTCGGAAACAATTATTGGTCGCAACAAAATTAAATAAGATGGTACTTCTATGGGTTAAATCAGTACCTCAGTACAATTTCGATCGAAAGATTAGTTCAGTCCTAGGTTTTCTTCAGGCAATTCCAAGGGTTCATCGAGCTGTGCAAAAGAATGAAAATTCGCTGTCAATATCTAAGATAGTAAATAAGATATAAGGAATTATATATTTTATGACGTGAAAATAGAGATCTTTATGGATTTGTACTTTTGGGTCTTTCCTAAAAGAAAAAAATTCAGAAAACTACTGTATATACCTTAATAGACAATTCAGTGGGCGGGGACACAGTAGCTTAGTGGTAGGGTATTTAACTAATCTTTTTTTTTTTTTTTTTTTGCAGAAACTATTGGAGTATTCACTTAACCCATAGAAATACGATCATACTTAACTCCCTATTTAATTTTAAAATTAAATAAAAGGAAATATTTCAGTGTAGCGACCCACGATTATGCATTTTAGTCTCAGGGAGATTATGATTAAAGCAAGTGAATGTTGTTGACAGAATTGATGGAATGCAAAGGTGGGAGGAGAGTACCCCGAGAAAACCCACGAATACGATGTCCACTACAAACTGACTTGGCCGTGGATCGAACCAAGAACCCAATACACCAGAGGTAAGCACTCTACCACTAAGCCACTGTGCCCCCGCCCATTTAATTGTCTATTAAGGTATATACGGTTGTTTTCTGAAATTTCTTCTTCTTACAGCAAATACTCAAAAGTACAAATCCATGTGGGTCTCTATTTTTACGACGTCATAAAATACATAATTCCTTATATCTCGCTTGCTATATTAGATATTGACAAAAAATGTTCACTTTATTTCAGAGCCCGATGAACGCTTGGAATTGTCCAAAGAAAATTTAGAGCTGAATTAATCTTTCGATCGAAATTGTACTGACGAGTCTGAGGTTCTCACTTAACCCATATAAGTACCATCTTATTTAACTTTTGTTAGGATCAATAATTGTTTTCTGAAATTTCAAGATCTAATACGCTTTTATTGCATGGTGTCTCTCTAGCTGCTAGATGTACTAGCTGGAACTTTTAGGTAAATACATATTTCTAATACTCTTTACAAATGTCAAAATATATTTTACAAAACTTTTAAAATTTAATCTTGGTAGACCCCATGATGTTCTTAAACTCCATGGAAATACCTAATTATTTTAAGATGAAATTGCTACTGATGCTTATTAACTTTACATGACCGGTTTCGGAAATTTTACCACCTAACACGAAAACCCCATAACTATATGGATCCTCCCTTTATTTGACAATATCTTGATAGTCATATTTTAATTAATTTTCTAAATTGTACTGTCTAATATGCAAGCTCCACGTACCTATGGTGTCGCTTCTTATTTCACCATATTTCGGTAACTGTTAGGCGTACCGACTTGCGGTTTCGGTAAACACACACCTCTAACGTTCTTTAAAACGTTATTAAGACATATTTTAGAATATTTAGAAATGAGAGTTCTGGGAATATCATGGTACCCGAAAACCCCCATCAGGGCGTGTGTGTAGTGTATTTAATTGAAACTACTTTTGAGGTTGTTGTAAGCCCTCGTAATTACGTTTCCGAAACTGCACCATCTAGTACGCAAACTCCACAGTTCTGTAGTGTCGCTCTTTATTTTCCCATATCTCGATATCCATAAGGCTTACCGAGTTGAGGTTTTCGGTAAACAGATGTCAGTTCCTTACATTTTAGAGACATATATTTTCATATATCTAAAAAATACAGACATTAGGTACCCCATGGTAGCCCGAACACCATTGAGGTACCCACTTACTTTTGAATGGTAATACATTTTGAGTTGTTGTTCAGCATCAATAAACACTTCATAGTTTTTCTACGTGCAACCCAAAAGTCCATACCTGACCTAACAGATTTTGTCCATTTAATCTCAAAAATGTTAAGATACTTTGTATTGTTAAGTACAACCAAATTAAGCACACTGAATATAACATTTTAAATATTTTCTGATTTTTGTTGCAGGTATTTCGTGCATCAAACCAGGATTCTGCTTGAAAGACAGTCAAAAGAAGCAGTGTAGGTTGTGGCTAAAAGTACGCCCTTTCTGAAGACAGACTCAGTTGTACTTACATTATTTTGTACGAATATATAACCCTAATAAAGATACTGTACTACAAATTATTTCTTTCTTCCATAAATTATAATAAAATATTATCTCTGTTTAAAGAAAATGATTGTTAATGTTAAGTCATTTTAATTCTTTTTCTCTGTAATAAGAACATTATCCCTAGCAATATTTTTTATCTTTGTGCTATTGCGATTGGATGAAGTAAAATTCTATACGAAGCACTATTATTTCAGACATGCATTAATAACTAATGTATTGTTCTGTATGTAAGACAATGTGTATACTGAACATGTCTAGCGAAGGTGTTGTTTTAATACAGAATCTATAACTCAGCTTTTCAGTAGTCAACTTTATTGGGAATCCGAAGAAAGAAGTTAAAAAAAAAAAATGTTGGACTTACCAGCGTGTGTGTGTTCGAATTCTGGACTAATCCAAATTATCCAGAGAAATCATTATATATTTCTTTGTTGCTATTTCAGATGTATCCTTTATCCAAGTCGTATGAAACGGAGACTTCATACATCGCTATACTTTGTATGAACTATGTTCCGTATTTACTTAATCACTTTGTAACTTTCTCTAGTGTTGACAAGGCCGCAGGTGTCAATCGAATAGTTTAGTGTTTCACTCATGTCACCTTGTGACTAAGGTACGTCCTGTCGGTATATATATGGTACTGGGTTCAATTAGCGATAAAATACATTTTTAGCGTTAAACAAATGCAAAAATCTATACGAAATGAGATACCGTGATCTCTGACTTACGGATAACACCAAGCAACTAATGGTACTGAGTGTGATTGAGTTTACTAATTACTATTTGGCTAAAATCAGTGTTCCTTTATCTATAGTTCTTTTCGTGCTTTGAATTGCAAAGTTTGAAATAACCGTTTTAAATTATTGTGTATATATATCTTCCGAGTAATTCTGAGAATCATTGCTCTTTCTTTAAGCAATGTATGAGACTGTTAAATTGCTCTTTCCTTAAAATGTTGCACTAAGAAGGATGCATCCAGGAAAGTCCAAATTTGCAGAATGTCTATAGCAGGGAAGAATAAATATGTTTAGTCGATGGCTGCACAACGCCTCCGCTGTCACCACGTTGTCACACAGCGAATACAGCGAACGTTTAAGAGTATTCTGCACTTACTATTAGGTATCGGCCTGGGAACTTTGGCGCATCTACCCAGTCTCCTTCTTGGTGTTTCATTTTTAATGGCGAGTACTGAGTAGGAATAATATTGTAAGCGAATGCGTTTCCGGCTGACACCACACTTTTAATTATTGCGACATTTAAAAAAAAAAAAAAACCTGTTAATTAAAATGTACAGAGAAGTTATTTCTGGAAAATTCTATTCAGGCCTCTTGTGGTAACAACTGCACTTTAGTAGAAGATACTATTAAGGAAAAGAATGAGGTAAAATAATCTTTATATCGTACAAGCAATGGATGATAACAGCTTAATAAATGATTGTACGTAAATCTTGTTTGAGTTTGAATATAGGATTGTATAAGGCTGTGCATTTTGCATTATTATTGAGGTGCTGCAACTAACTAACTGCAAACCATATGATAAATTCTTACAGTAATATATCACATATTGATTTACTCTGTATGGAAACGAAAATAGTTTAATACATGGTTAACCTCCTTTGTGCCAGGGGCGGATCCAGAGGGGGGCGATCGGGGCGATCGCCCCCCCCCCACAAGAGGAAACTTTCTTATTTTATATATAAATAAACCCATCCATAACAAGTTTGGAGCTCTTAAAAGTAGCAGTATTACCGCCGACCGCCCCCCCCCAGAAGTCCGTCCTGGATCCGCCCCTGCTTTGTGCCCATAATTTTAAAATTAACGCTTGTGTCACTTTTCAACACTTGACTTTGCAGTAGCTTTCCAACGAATTAGCAGGAAGCCCTAACTTATAGGACACCCTGCAGGTAAATACATTTCTTTGGACAGTTTCACTGCTCCAAACTAAGATTTGAAAAGTGTAGTATTGTTAATTTTATTATTATTGGCACAAAGGAGATCAACCATATTTTAAGCTATTTTTGTTTTCATACAGAGTAAAACAATATTTGACAACATTACAGTAAGAATGTATCATGCACTTTGCAGTATGTTGCAGCACTTTAATAATGGTGCACTATACGTACACTCTAGATCCTGCATATGTCCGATCCATACATTACAAGAAGGCAATACGTATTCGATACAGGTAAAATCTGTATATTTCATATGGACAACCTATTAGCTATATACATCCAATCTATACATTACATATGGCCAACCTGTACGCGACATACGTATAATCTATATGCTGCATGCAGACAGTCTGTAAGCTACATATATGCACTCTGTATGGTGCATACGGATACTCTGTATGCTGTATCTGGACAAGCTGTGTGCGACATAAGGAAAATCTGTATAATACATACGTACAATACGTATACTGTATCTAGTCGTACGTATGGGGCACAAGTACAATATAGATGCTGTCTCGGGGTTGAACGCAAGAAACATACGTACAGAACGTATATTGCATACTTCTTGAAATCATGCTCCGTCCTGATAGTCAGTGTATGTCGTCATTATTAACCCACATGCTACATACGACCCTGACGTCACAAAGCTAGATATTACCTCCGTATATACTTGTTACTGCAGATAACGTCACACGAATGACGTCATTGCACTTGTGCAGACAGTACGTATAATACATACTTTTTCAGCTATACGTTTGCTGCAGGATGTTATATACGGTTGTACGTTAAGTCCAGAAACTACAGGAATTACGAATGTAACCTACGTTTTTAAGTATGCCACCTACATTTTTTTTTCTCAGTGTAGCTTGTTGAAAAGGGTTAGAAAAAGAAGTCCTTAACAGGAAAACACAATATATTATTTACTAATCTTTTTGATTTTTCATTTTCATTGAGAAATAAAAAAAATGTATCATTAATATGCCAATGATAACTAAGATGTAGGGAATAATATTATTATATTTCGTGTATTATGGCAATTTATCTTCGGGTATTAGGAAACAACTTATATAATCATATGCCTATGAAAATGGAGGTTATGGTACTGCTAAGATGGAAGTCCAAAAGAAGTCTCCGTCTATATAATGAACTCACGTACGTTAAAGAAGAGATTATTAGGTCTACACGAAATTACAAATTGAGTTTTGCTTCTGGACACAAGAGATATATAATAAATATTCATTAGACGGTCTCACTGGTCCGTGTGCTATACAAAGTAGATATACATGGAGGAATCACCATTTACTATACTCAGAATGTGCGATGATGACTGTAGGGTGTTAAGTTATAATAGTTGCCGGTTTCCCTTAACGAACATAAAATTAAAATGAGATATTCTTGATTTTTTTCGAATAGTCTAGTATAAATTTTCATATGATTTACACTTATTTGTAACTACACTATAAGTACTTGCAAAGTATAGTTATGAAATACATACAAAGCACAGTATTATGGTCCACTAAATAAAGATAACTACGAAAGGATATTAGAATTTAGACAGTAGTTTCGAAACTGCATTGTAATACAATAATAATAGGGATGAAATAGATGCAGTGCAAAAGAAATATTGGAGCAAAATTATTCATAGAATTATTTAAACGTTTTACTTTCCTCCGCTATTTGTCTCCTTTCTTAGTTATAATATGTTAGACTGCCTTATATAAGAAGAATACTAATTGATATTCGCAAGTGAATATTTTAGTCATCGGAGGAAACGGATTTACCAAGCATTGTTAGGTACTTTTCTCCAGATATAGTACCGTCAAAAGGGATATGCATCTACTGCACGGGGATGGTTTCTTTGCCCGACGGCCATTACGTTTATTCCGTTGACAACCATATATTGCCCGTACCGTTTGTGGTGATGGCAAGAACGTCAGGATGAACAGAGGAGAAGTGTGGGTGCTAACTCTTCTCGAATGAGAGAGATTAGGTCTGAGTAGTTATTCTGGACGTACACTCATCTGATGAGAGGTGGGAACATGCAATGAACCGAGAAACATTGTCAAGCGTAATGACTTGGCACCGTCTGACTACCACTTGTTCCTGCATCTGAAGCGCGAGCTCGGTAGTAGGCACTTGTAGGTAGCTCGGTAGTAAATAATGTGACGACAACGAAAAAAAGTTGTGGAGTTATGGTTGTCTTCACTGGCAGGATATTTCTTCGAGGCAGGTTTGGAGAAGTTGGTCACCCGCTCTGACAAATGTTTGAACATTGGTGGAAACTGTTGAAAAATAGTTTAAAGTGAGCTCTTGCAAGTAAAAGTAAATTTGGCTTAAACAAACCTGTTTTAGTATATTTTTTTTCAAAATGGTACTTACTTTCCGGACACGCCTCGCATATTACTGGTGTGCAAAACTTAAGGATGAAAGTAAGTTTCGCATGCTGTGTCACTCTCAAGTGCCATAGATTAGTGAAACTTGAACCATATTTAGAAAATAGTGCTACAGTATGATATGGAAACAACAGAAACACGCGATTGGAAGAACAAAAGCGACACTTTTATGGAGAGGTAAAACGTGCAACGAAAGCACTACGACTTATGATGATTCCTCCTGACATTAAAGGAGTGAAATTGTCCTTAAAAGGGTGTATGATAACCACGGATATTTGTCCAAGCTTTGCAATGTGTTCCTATGCTGCTCAGGAACTCGGTAATGAGTTGTGGTATGGAGTTCCATTCCTCCATCAGCGATGTTGACAATTACTGGATAGTTCTTAGTGCATCTAGACGTGATGCAACACGTTTCGTCATAGCATCCTAAACGTGATCGATGAGATCCAAGTCAGGGGAACAATCAGATCAGTTCATTCACCAAATATCCTTCAGTTCCAAGAGCTCCGCAACCTGTGTTGTTGGATGGGGTCGCACATTATCGTGTATAAATAAGCTAGGACCGACTGCACCTCTGAAAAGACGCACGTGGAGAAAGCTTGTAGTGTAACAATAACGTTTACGGTGACTGCACCGCTTTCAAAAACTGGGTGGTCATTATGCCCATGTACCATTATGCCTCCCCACACATGAACATTGGACCACCAAAATCATTATGTTTGACAATGTTCATAGGTTCATTGCATGTTCTCACCTCTCGCCAGATGAGTGTACTCCAGAATGACTACTTAGATTGGAACATTCTCATTGGAGAAGAGTTCGAGATCCCACTCCTCCTCTGTGCTATCTTGAGTCCTTGGCATCACCACAAACGGTCCGCCAATACAATCAATGACCATCAGTCAAAGAAAACACCCCCATGCAGTCGATGCTACTGTAGAGTGTGAGGTTGTGCGACTTGTAGTCCTAGATATGTTTGGAATTGTACTCGCTGTTGAACGTCTGTCCGTTCTTGAATGTTTTAGAATGTAGACGTCGTCCTCTACTGTAGTTCCTCGCGCAGTGTTGCTTATAGTTCAGAATGCTCCTGATGTACGTGAAACAATGCTTTTGGCAAATACCAAACTCCTGGGCCGCACTAATCACACCTCATCCTTCTTCCAGTTTGCCGATGATTCTTCCCAGTTTGAAGTCACCCAAATCTTATCTCCGGTCTATGTTGTTATACATCACAACTCTGCTCTCAATACTATCAATATACTTTTTGATGGCTGTAGTTCTCTCTTTCTATCAAGTACCTACTTTACTTGTTATCATAGTTTCCTAATCTTTTCACTTCTAGCATTTATTAATCCACTTCTTTCATGCACTTTTATAAACGGGAATATTGGGCACGTCCCCAGGGGCAGAATGTCCATGCAAGACAAAAAATGCAGGAGGACGAGGAGAAAATGAGGAAATGTCTTTGATCTACAAAAATTTAAAAAAAAAAATTAAAAGAATAAATAAAGTTACAATGGACGATAAATATGAAAGATTCCGAGTCGCGCCCCTTATTCATGAATTACATTTGTCTGTGTGGGGAAGGAGAGATAGTTCCTATTAGGCCCCTACGGGTGATCATATTTAAGTTCCTAATTACCATAAAGTACTATGAACCGTAAAGTCAAAACAGGAATTGCGACCGATATCAAAGGACATATCTGTAACCTTTTGCAACTTACAACGATTAATTAATCATTTTGCAAAGCAAACTGTGCGTGCACCGGGAACTAAAAAAAAAGTAAGCTTTACTACACTTATCGCAAATACTATAATAATCAATAAGATGTTTGTTTGAAAACAACGGAAAAGATTTGTAAAGAGTAAAATCTATACTACTTCAGTGTACTTAAGAAGTGCTTCTGGGCACACTCATTTTGTCGGGGGTAATGTTTCGATAAAAATTCTTTCAAAACGAAGGCACTGTGATTAGGCAGACCCAAGACTGTAATTTTTTTCTCAATATGATATCCTTTAAATCTACCCTAGTTCATTACCTGTTCTGTCCAAGCTTACTAGTTTTTTTGTTCGCATGCTTTGTTGAACTAAAATCAACTTAATAGCTACGTTTCAACCTACTGATTAGATTGTTTAAGCAATAATCGAAAAAAGTAAATTAATATTATTGACAGGCTATTGCTGTGTGATCAAGAGGAAGGTATTCAGCTGACATTGGAACACTTGTTGTTGAGAGGAAGACAGACCATGTTACAAAAATCTTTTTAGCAATTTAATGTTAGGTTTTAGGTAAGCATTTATGGATCATAAATCCTAAAACTCAATACAACAAAATTGCTGGAAAAGCATACGAATTGCGCTTTATGGCGCAGTGACAGAAGTTCTTTCTTATTAATTAGGGATAGAATTAAGGAATCGTAGTGTTGGAACGTAACTATGAAGAACTTTTGATTTTTAAGAAACTTGGGGCATGTTCTCAGCTTCACCCATGCGATGTTTCCATTGCCTTTTCTATTATGTGTCATAACAATAATTAGGTTCAAAATAATCTGAAATAATAACAGAGGCTGTTTAGTATGAGTTGAAGGATAATAAGAAGACAC
This sequence comes from Thermobia domestica, assembly GCF_964235325.1. Lineage (NCBI taxonomy): Eukaryota > Metazoa > Arthropoda > Insecta > Zygentoma > Lepismatidae > Thermobia > Thermobia domestica. Next base: position 265,702,782 of record NC_137458.1, on the reverse strand, counting down.
CGCCATTGTCATCTTGAATAACTAGACTCTTGTTTATCACGTTTCCGTTCTAAATTAAGTATAAGAGCTCAAGGTTAGTCACAGGAATTTCTGAAATTTCTTACGGAGTTAAAAAATGGAGTCTTCTGTTTGATCTATATGTAAGTATGTATGTATGTAAGGTTATTTGGATTTTTATCGAGAACCATCGACCACATTTTGATGCAGTTTTCACTGGTCTAATGAGCTATTTCCAAAGAAGGTTCTTACCTATAAAAAAAATATTTCAATAATTTTGATAATTAATTATAACAGACTTTAAAACGGAGGAGGTTTTCAATTCGACCGTGTTTTGCGTGTATGTTCATCATGCACAACTTCGACATAAATGCGCCTATTTTGATTATTATTTTCATTTTATTCTTCTCTCTCTTTTTTGTACACATGTTGAATACAATTATTTTATTCGAATCATCAATTCGGATGAAATTTGAAGAATGTTAAACCAAGACAAAATTATACTTGATTTTTGGACAGCATTTGACAAATCTATTTGGTCGATAAGATTGAAATGTCCAGTAGGAAACCACCTTCTGTAACGCAACCAATGGATGACTGATTTTACGTGTACGATGACACTAACTCTGAATGTTCAGAAAACAGAATGGGGTGCCAAACCAGTCAGAACAAGGTCGTTGAATAAGATCGTGTGAAAGTAGACTGTGGAGAGCACACGGCTGCGAAGCCATCAACATATAGCTGCGAAGAAATCAACAGTGCGTTTAAGCCAAGAGTAGTGAGGATGCACTATATGACGTTGGTTTGTAAAATTTCATGTCGGTAGTATAACATTTACATCAAAACCGAGCCCCGTGGTTAATGATCAACAACATATTCTGATCAGCTCTTCAGGAACACCGTAGAAGCGTATTCTTAGAAACGTGCCCATCCAATTACAGAGAAGTTATGCAAACATTATACTAGTGTCATTCGGCGTAGAACATTACACTCCAAATCAACCACTACGAGTACTAGGCTTTTTCTATACTGACTGACATGATATTCTTCCTTTAATAATATTTTTTGTTTGTTGAAGTTTAACGTCCACTTTAGCACTGAGACTATATGAGACGTGGACCCACAGTTTAAGTTTGAAAACGAACAATCATGATGAGTTCATATTTTAACTCTCTCCCACAGAAAATCGAATCCGGGAACAATGTGTCAAGGGCGTACGGTAACTCTCCAGTTGTTTTAAAATTCACCCCAATCGGGACACTTCCCTATTTTAATTAATCTGATTCCATATTCTACTTAATCCACTACAACAGAGGTTTGGACTCCCAATGGGTTTCGCCTCACGATCGTCAACCTAAGGCTTCTTTTATGCACAGGTTTGCGGTAGCGTTTGCTCAATCGTCGAGTTTTCCAACAACATTAATTCAAATGACCCTTTTTATACACAGCGGCGCGGATCTCCAACCGCCGCGGAGGTAGTTGGGCGATTTCTATTTAGATTGTATCATATGGAACTTTTCATTCACAATGATTCTGTTCACCGACCGCCCTCAGCACTATCTACCCTCACGGTTACAGCCACATTTTCAGTTATTTATTGTTTGAAGTGGACCAGTCTGAACAATAATGTCTGACTTCAATACAGAACGTGTCATTGATGAAATCAAAACAGCAATATCGTGCATTTGGAATACGACTTCGGAGAGTTACAAAAAATGGGCAATTGAAGATGCAACAGTACATAGAGGTGTGCAATGTTCCTATTTTGTCCAAATTTTGATGATTTATCACGACACGAAAGACAGAAATAAGTAAATACTTCTAAAATTTTCTTGACGTTTGTTTTAATTTTGGTTAAAAAAACAACAACACAACGAAAAAAAACTAGAACTGTAATTTACGTATTGTCCCCCATCTTACTACAGCCAATAATGTGTCCAGACACAACCTAGAGGTCTGTACGGGCCGTAAATTTTCAAATATAAAACCATATTTCTCGGGCCTTTTTGGGCCTAACTTTATAAATATACTGTACAGAGATATTTATTAAACGGTTCTTTCTGGAGAACTTTCAAAGCACAATTGTAAAATTAAACCTCTAATTGCTGTAAATAAAAATACAATTTTGCATTAATTATTAAGTTTCTATAGTTCGGGCTTATTTCGGGCTTATTTGATCATTACACGAGCTCGGGCCGGGCTCGGGCCTAAATGCTAAATCATATTTTGAACTTGGGTCGAGCCTCACACTATAAATTCACGGGCCGGACCGGGCTCAGGCTAAAAAAAATTCGGCCCGTGCAGACCTCTAACACAACCGTAATTGAAAAGGGACTAGCTGATTCGCGGTGGTCCGACATCATATGCTATTATGCAACCGCAACCGCAACCACCTGCATAAAAGAGGCCTGATGCTTCAGAGCGCTAGACTATACCATCTATACCATATCGACAGCTACTAGGCTAGTGAGCAAAGCAATAATAATAATAATAATAATAATAATAATAATAATAATAATAATAATAATAATAATAATAATAATAATAATAATAATAATAATGTACAGCTAAGTTTGAATTTCATTAAACTATATGTGATATCATAAGGATCATACCGTAATCGAAGTTTTGAGTTTACAAACAACGAAGGTAGAAAGATATATCAAAACGGATCATTTTAAATTACCATTTCTTTTCCTTTTGCCCTAGTTTGCAATGCAAAACTGAAGGTTATCACAAACTGAACCCATTGCATTTAAGTAGCGCGGTTCTTTGCAGTGTAAAATGCATTATCCAAGAAGGCCCATGTAAAAGTGAATTTAAAAATAGAAGGACTGAAATACAGTCGTCGTGAAATCTAAACATATAATTTAGTCTACAACCTAGTAATTTTCTTTCTGCTCGGTGCTTGGCACACACGTTCGCCTTCTGTCCGCTCTGTGTGACCAGAGGGAGAGAGCAAGCAAGCAGCCTGAACTGGAGCTAAAAAATTAATGGTACTTTCGCAGGTCGTGACTGTATCATTGTTAAAAACCTTTTAGAGTTTCCTTCAACTAGTATTGCCAGTTGTCAATCGCTTCTATTTTGCCTTCCAGTTAAAGAAGGCATTCTTTTTAATAGTGGAGCTTTGACTCGCAAAGTCACAAAGGCGGTCGTTCTCCAGATTAGAATCTCAATAATATACAGACTGAAAACCAAAGGCTACGACACCAATATAGAATTATTTTCATAACAAGAGTTGCCATCTTTACAAAATAAAAAGTCGGATTTGAGTACTGCGTTTTACGTCCTTAAGCCACATAAAGGTTGTGAAGGATGGGTCCTACCATTAATGTGGGATCCGAACCACGGACTGCGGCTTGGATCCAGTGTAGTTAGCTTATGCACAGACCATCATACAAGGTCAGCCATCACTATTAAGTCGTTCCCCACTAAACTGTTCCGCCTCCGAGGAAGATGAATGACAGGCGCCTGCGGAGGGAAGACTTTTACAACAAATGTGTCAGAAATTGAAGAGAATCTTTCAGATTAACATCCCGTGATTATGCCCTTTAGGCTAATGGAGACGATGATTAAAAGCAAGTGGTTGATAATGGAAGAATTGGTGGAATGAGAAAGTACGAGGAAAAGGGAATACCCCGAGAAAACTTACGAACACGATGTTGTCCACTACAATTTATTTGGTCGGGGATGGGACCAGGAATAGGAATGTGCACGAGACGAGTCGAGACAGGATTTTCCTGATAAAATTCGAGTCGAGACAGGATTTTCCTGATAAAATTCGAGTCGAGACACGGCTCTTACAATAGAAAAATATATGTTTTTCGAGTCGAGACATCACTTTTACGGCACATTTTCGAGACGAGACAGGCAAAAATCTTGTCTCCTGCGCATCCCTAACCAGGAACCCCACGCACCAAAGGAAAAGTGAATTTTTTTAGTTTTACGTTCCACGATTATGCTAAAGGAGACGGTGATGATGAGAGATGAAATGAAATGGTGGAATGAAGAAAATGGGGGAAACGGAAGAACCCCAAGAAGACCCACGCACACGATGTCCACCACAAAGTTCATTGGCGGGAGCGGGGTTTGAACCCGGGACCACAAACACCAGAGGTGAACGCTCTACCACTGAGCCACCGTGCCCTCCCGAAACTGAAGAAGAGATGGAAGAAGTGTTGCGAATTCAGGTAAAGCTTTATTATTGGACCAAGCGCAGACAGAAATAGTTTTAGTGATATGTGTCAGACAATTTTGTTAGAACTGGCTCCCGAAGTTTGAAAGTGCATTACCGGTATTATTATTATTATATTCTCTAACGCCATTTCCGCATTCTGCAACTCCAACCTCAGACTAAGGCACTTTGGAGTCAGTGGCGGATCTAGCCCGGGACCGGGGGCCTAAGTCCCCAGATTTTTGGGTGACAAAAATAATTTTATCTATTATTATATATTTTTGAAAGTTTATAGTAAACTTATGATATACTTATCGTACCATAGTCTGGGTTCTGGTTGATCCCCCAGTTTTGACCTTCTAGATCAACCACCACTTGTATCCTACTTTCATTTCAACTCATGGTTGTTAAATTATATACTTCTTCATAATAGCTTAATTCGATTTTTTTAAAAAATCTTTCTTTTTGTTTTCATTTTAAATACATTTTTTTAAAATTCTATAACATTAACATTCTATAACTATTAAAATAAAAGTTACTCGATTGCTAGCAGGGTTACTGATCTTTTTACCTCGCTTGTGACACCCACACCTCGACAAAATCAGATCAAGACGCAGAACTTTTTTTTCTTGGATTAGAAAGAACAAAAGACGGGTGGTAACCCCACTGATCTGATAACCCATAATGAAGAGTAAAAATTCAATAAGCAACCCACAGATAATCTTAACAAATATACCAATCATCTTATCATTCTGTGATCATCGTTTTTTCTTCTCTCTTTCTCCATATTTATTTTATGGAAGATGCTATGGAATCAAGCAGCCCCTCCTATTGTAGTGAATAAGTCAAACAGATTAATCAGAAAATTTTAGTAATTGAGAAGATGTCAAGCTATCAAAATGATATAATCTCTTTCTCATGAACTGTTATTTGTTAAAACAAATCTTTAACCTTATTGATCCTATACCACGCATGAATGACTGGTTTTTCTTTCTATTGCCGTCGTCGTAACATCGATCTCAGCTTGTCTTTTTTTTTTTTTTTGTCACTCCATGTCGTTAAAAGCGCAATTAACTTCCCTTTTTTGTTATATTATTAGTTATATCTGCCTACGTGACTTGATCGCTATGTCAACATATTTCACAAGCTATAATTTTTTTGTCAATTTACTTACCTTAAAATTTTATAAGTAGTATATGTGTAACAGTTGGAAATATGTGTATCACTATTGGGAGTATGTATGTATGTCACTGTTACAAAAATCAAATAACAAGAGATACAACTTTCTACGAGGACAATTCGGAAAGAAACCTCCGTTTGCGCATGTGCGAAAAATGGCCAGGAAGAGCGACGTTAGTCCTGTGGCGCTGTGTGTAGTAGTTCAGTAGACAGTGAGCAGTGGTAGGATAAGATTGTGTTGCAGTTCCCTCGTCCCTTATAACAATTGAAAATTAACGCTTTAATCAAGGATGTTATAAAGTATAGGATCTGCTCATACAACAAAATAGTGAAGCCATACGTCACAGCTTCGCCACACCTACTCCGCGCCAGTAACATCGCAATGTTTCGAGCCAACAATCATAACGGAAACGATAGTAGCCAATCAGACGAGCAGGCTCGGACGATGCTCGGTTGTTTCTTGGCTTCATTGAGTTCATATGATGAAGATATGTATGGGCAGATCATCTATTTTATAACATCCTTGGCTTTAATAGAAGAACCCGCCAAATGTGAAGTGTGTGCGTTAATACGACTTCTAAGTACGAAAAAACTTTCGGCAGCTGCGATTCATCGCGAATTGTGTGGTGTTTACGGACCAAACATAATGACTGAAGGTGTCGTACCTGAATGGTGTCACATATATATAAAATGGACAAACTGACGTGCGTCAGGTGGGAAGAAGTGGGCTCCCGTCTGTCAACTCGGCTGCAACTCTTCGGGCACATAAAACAGTGGCTTGCGTTACATCGTTTCTACAATGACAATGCGCTTTGCAATGTTGTTAGCGGGTGACTTCATTCCCAGGCTGGAAATGTTTATACAGAAGATATTTCAAAGCTTGTAAAACGTTGTGACAAGTACCTCAATTTGAATGGTGAATATGTTGAAAAGTAACGTAATGTTGTTCTTTTCTAATATGTAAAATAAAAGTTTTGTATCTATGAGTGTATGTCATTGGTAACCTAATGGCAATATTTTCTTCGAATTGCCCTCGTACTTAAGCATGTATAGTTTTCATATAGCTGCAGTACATAAATAAATAAATAAATAAATAATCTATTCCATAGAACGAATACCATCAACTGCATTAGATTGGAACAAACAATATAATTTTTAACGCCATAAAAATTCATGTCTTACTGATTTTCTCGAAAGCCACACATCAGAATTTACTCTCAAGTATATAATTTTGTTCAACTTGATATGGTCTATCGTTATATATATAATCTTTGGACACCAAGCAAGATGATTGGACCCTCTCTACAGCTGTTCCTGACCAATACAGGAGTTGTGAAACTCAATCTCCAACCCTACTCCCCAGACTTGTCTTCCCCGAATTTTTGCTTGTTCCATAACCAATCAGTTCTGAAGGGCCAGAGGCTTTCGGACATTTCGGATATCCAACGTTATCTTAATACTCAGCTGAACGCCGTCCGTAAAGACGAGTACGCCAGCCCAGAAGTTTCCATGTCTTGCACACCAGTTCCCACAAGTGCATTACCTTCAATGGGGACTACTTTGAAGGACATTAATTGCTGTTTCAGGTAAGACAATCATCCTTTCGAAATATAAATACATTTACCGAACTTTCTGGACAGAGGTTATATAAACAAAATCACCTCAGTAGGTTTTGAGAAAATTATTCGAAATTACCCATTTACAAGAGTAAACTTACTCCGTATGAATTTTTCAGAAGAAATTAACTTTTGGAATATTGTGGGAATGCTTTTATATTATGGATAGAAAGTGAAAATACTTCTCTTTCTTTTTTTATTCATTATCTAATATTGGCATACTAGAACTGTTCTAAAATTAAAAATACCTCATACAGTAGATAGATCACAATTTTCAAACAGATATTGTATTTTAATTGGTTGATTGATTGGTGAAGCATTTAATGTCCCAGGCTACGAGAACTGGATGTATAATCTAAGGTTATTGAGTTTTGCTTGTTTGTTTTTTTTTTTTGTTTTTTTTTGTTTCACGACCTATTTATTTATACGACAAAATTTTATTTCTTTTTCTTTTTCTTTCTTGTCAAAATGAACGGCATTTCTAATAATTTTATCTTAGTACCCGGCTATTTGAAGCGATCGCAACGCGTTTTTATTGCTCATGGGTACGCTTGGAATACGCTGACCATGTATTCAAATGTGGATGGCTAATCACAAACGCGAAAACAATAAAAACGCGGAGAAAACGTCAACTCGAGCGTATTTGGTGCGTTTCGGAACAATAGACCGCCTACTGTATAAAAGATGTCAAAAGGAAGGAAAGAGAAGGAAAGACGTGTTGCCAGCAGCTGCTTTGAAGATGCTTTGTGCAGAGTACTGGAACTCTACTCTTATAGACCTGGACTTGGCAGAAAAGACCCGGAAACCCTTACTGGCTCACAATATGATTTATAACTCTGGGAAAAGTAAAGTTACCAAATAGCCACCTTGGTCGCGTTCGCTCTAGAGGGTAGCGCTTCGAAAACGCATTCTGAAATAGCCATACGCTCAACGCTTAGATTGTAGCCCTCCCTGACTTGCAGGTAGTGAAGAGTTCAGGCGGTGGCCCGATGGAAATCCCCTCTTCTCCGCCACTAGAAATACCTTCAGGTATGCTAAATATGGGTTATCGATATTTTCAAAGCACTACTTTCACCATCCCTCAGTTGCTTCCAAGGGGGTTCAGCAGTTGGTCAGACTCTTTCGGGTTGTAGGCGTAGTATATGATTCGATACCTTGCGGTGACAGACGCCATCTGAAGCCAAAACAAGGAGGCAAACATTACCTTAACGCTCCGGGGCCTACGCTGGAGTTGCCGGTAGATTCCTACTTGTCTTGGGGAGTACCGTTTAAAATTTTAATACAAAAAAAAAAAAAAAAAACTCTGATAAAAACAGTAGAAAGGTTCATGCGAAACAAAATGAATGACCGAGCTTGCGTTTATAATAAGGATTAAGAATATAGATATAAATATTTTTGCCTAGTTGTTTATGCAACCCGAAAGTCTGCAATGTTTTGAAGGTTGCATATTAGTGTTACGCGAAACGTACATTTTTATAAATATATGGGATATAGATAGCCACTGTTAAAGTCATCGTTACTCTTAAAGAAAAAATGAAATCTTTTAAGTTTTACGTCCCACGGTTATGCCGGTTAGGCTAAAGGAGACGGTGATGATGAGAGATGAGTGAAATGATGGAATGAAGAAAATGGCAGAACCCCGAGAAAACCCACGAGCACAGTGTTTGTCCACCACAAAGTCCACACTGCGCGTGCTGGGATCGAACCAGGGACCCCAAGCACCGGAGGTGAACGCTCTACCACTGAACCACCGCGCCCCCTACTCTTAAAGATGTTAACAGATTGACTCCGTTAATTAACCTGGCCGAGATAACCGTTCTAGCTATCTATTGCGAAAGCAGAATTCAATAGTTAGTTCTTGTTAAAGAGTTATCGCGTGGGCCAACGTACTAATATTTCAATCTTACATAAAGCCCAGTAGCGTGATCCTAATTTTAAGCTTATTTTATGTACTCTTTTGCTTAAACTTTTGATATATTTTTTAAAAATGAATTTGGTATCGTGAGTGGGTGTTGTAAGTCGCACATGTGCAGCAGCGCTTCCTGGAGGCGTGCTGTGCACCAGTACAACAGTATTATTTATTAAGTTTTCGTCGAACTTGCGCACTTTAGGCCAGTATCTAGTGTAACTAGTGGTAAATTCAGCCCTGGTTGTAAGGGACTTGCAGGACCAAGTTTTACATTTACGGGTTGAGTTAAAGTGTAAAGTACTGGCCTTTAAGGACAGCGATCACTCATCTCGTAACGGGGAAAGAAGTCAGGCACACTTCCTTAAAGTTCCTCTTCAAAGTATTTAAATGTCCTTTACTTTATGAAAATGAATTAAAACTTTCAGTTGAATGTGCCACGATTTTGCCCGTTAGGTTAAAGAAGACGGATCATTCAGGCAAGCGAATGATGATGAAAGAATTGATAGAATGAGAATGTGGAAGGAAACAGGAGAAAACCTACGGACACGATGTTGTCCACCACAAACCGACTTGGCCAGGGATCAAACCAGACGCCTCACACACGAGAGGTAAGCGCTCCACCGCTGAGTCATCGTAATCCTCCCTTGAAAATGAATTAAGTCTTCATCCCGGCGAAATTAAAATACCGCTAATTTTACAGTAATTTTGTGATATCTTCAAATAGATAAAAATAATCGAAATGTGGAACAAGAGCACCCTAGACAATATTATTTTACATAAGAAACCGTTATCACGACTCACTTATCTGCTTTCGATTTCCAGCCATTTTGAAAATCGGCATTTATTTTCGCGTTTCTAAACAGCTGAAAACGGAAAGCCACTAGGTGACTTGTGATAACGGTACCTCACGCAAAATAATATTGTCTAGGGCGCTCTTGTTGCATATTTCAATTATATTTTATCTATTTGAAGATATCACATAATTACTGTAAAATTAGCGGTATTGTTGAATTTACAAACGATACTAAAATTATATAGCCCATCTAGGTATAATACAATTCATTCTCAGGAAATAAGAAACGAGTAAATAGATTCTTAAAGAAAAAAATGAGCCAATTAAAACAAGCTTTAATTTCGAAGAAAATAAGTTTTGAAGCTTCAGTGTTTTGTAAACTGGAGCAACATTAAACTTATGAAAGATAAATTCTGTTATAAAAATGGGCTCCAAAATGCGACCGAGGTTTGAATCTGGTGCAGTTAGCGGGATCATCATTCAAGATTAACTTTTATAACAAGGGTCATTCCCCAGCATTCTATCACACCTTCAAAAGTACTGAATTACAAGATTATGCATTCGGCATTTAACAGAAAATTGAAAGATGGCACTTTTTCCGTTTTACATGTGCCGAAAATCAATATGGCGAAAGCATTTAACAGGCTTAATCTTGAGTCTAAACGACATAAGCTTCCACTGGGAATCAAACCCAGGTCTTCCACATTAAAGGACTTCTATTTGAATAACTGTAGATCAGGTCAGTACGAAGAGTCATGGTCGTAGCTCGAAACTAAAATCTTCACGATAATTTCTTGATATTACAATGGGTCTGATTCCGTGCAACTTTGCTTCAATGTAACGAAAAATGTGTTTTGTACTCTGCAATAATCTAGCACTTACAATTGCTTGTTCCAGCTTTTGTGGTGGTGTGTTGCGCTCTAGAAAATGTTGCGAAAACTGATGCGGAATCCACCCCCAACATCATTTAATTTATTTGACTTCAGTTGTTCTTTTTTCAGTCTTAAATTAATATGAGAAAATCTATTTGATACAAAAATTACTCTTTTGATCTTACTATGTGAATTCTTTCCTGCAACTAATTAGAGAGTATATAATGTTTATACCTCGCATTCGTGTGTGACACTGACGTAACTAAGCTTTCTTAAAAAAAAAAAAAAAAAAAAAAAAAAAAAAAGACATTCTTGTTCTTCTCAGCTGCTTTTATGACTAGGCTTCGTAGGTACGGCACTAATTCCTCGTTGCTCTCACATATACACACCACACCAAGAACACAGGTGGTGTTTTCATCTTATGTAATGTAGCCTCATTCCTTATGCTTCTTCTCTGCACTGTTTCTTGTTCAATTTTTTTTTTTATTTATCACTGTTCAATGGGCGTGGTGCAATAACTTTACTTGGAATTAATTGCTCAAATGGTAGAATCTGGGACATGAACCAGCGTTCCTTACGAACGCGGAAGAAAAATGACAACCCTATTAAAACATTTTCGAATGAAGCTTGCAATACAAATATAGAAAGCATAGCCCGCTGGAGGGAGAGGCAGATGGTTTGGCCTATTGGATTTTTGATAGACATATACAAAATTGAATTTCTGAGCGTTCACCTTAAAAGCAAGTTCTAACCCACTTATCTCACGAAATTAAGCGGAGCCACGAAGCTAGTAGAACAGGAGTATAGTACTCAGTTTGTTTCCAATGTATTTCAAAACGATGTGCGAAATCCTTTGTTTTATCCTCATTTCGTCATCTAATATCGTTCTCCACTGGTAGCTTAACGGACTGACTGTTTAATTAGATTTTAGCGTCCCTTTTAGTAGGGAGGCTATATGGGACATGAACCTACTGATTAACGTGGAATCCGAACCACATGAATTGAAATGAAATGAAATCTTTGAGTTTTACGTCCCACGGTTATGCCGGTTAGGCTAAAGAAGACGGTGATGATGAATGAAATGGTGGAATGAAGAAAGTGGAAGGAAACGGGAGAACCCCGAGGAAACACACGCACACGGTGTTTGTCCACCACAAAGTTCACTTGGGACCCCAAGCACCAGAGGTGAACGTTCTACCACTGAGCCACCGCGGCCCCAAGAACCACATGAATTCTCGACGGAAATCAAACCCGGATCTTTCACGCCAAAGTCGCATACGCTAACTGCTTAGCCACGAGGGAGCTCGGAGGTTGAAACAATAGCCTAGAGGCACGGTGGCTCAGTGGTAGAATGCTTCCACTGGTGCGTGGGGTTTCTGTTCAATCCCCGACCAAGTAAATTTGTGGTGGACAACATCGTTATCATATGTTTTCTCGTTGTACTTCCGTTTCTTCACATTTTCTCATTCTACAAGTTATTCTATCATCATTCACTTCCCGTAATCATCGTCTCTTTTAGCCTGAAAGGACATAATCGTTGGACTTTAAACTGAAACAATAGTCCTCGTACTTAAAATTTTCATTTTATATATTAATAGCACATTGTTAGTTTTTCAATCCATTTACAGTATGTATATGCAAAATTCAACAGAAAACCTCATAATGGAAATATATAAAACACAATCCCATTCTTGCTAGTATTAGTGGATTTAAGATGACATTCACTGCTTCTTTACAAATACCATACATATATATCAACATTCATTTAGAATAATACTAGGTAGATAGATAATATCACGAACGGTTTCTGAAATGGAACGCACAAAAGAACGTAATTAGTTAGTATTATAATCTAAACAACCATGTTTTTTTTTTTTTAAGTGAATGAATCAGTTTTTTTCATTAAGGAAAGGTAATACATTAGGTCTGTGTTGCTCTTGTCTGGGGTGATGAATACGGTATTTCCTAGAACACAATAGAAGCTTTCTGCTGCCGTAAGAGTATAATATTAACAGACAAGGAAGATTGATAATGATTAGCTTGAATAGCTTCATTAATGGGCAACTTCTGCTCTTCAAAGTTACCTGACTTCATAGTTAAAATATTTCCATGTAATAACTATACATTAACTAATAGCTACTGGTGGATTTTAAGTGTCTAGGGACACGCAAATAAAAGTAAATCTTTGAATGAACAGTAATACAATTGTGGAACTAAAATTAGTGATTAGCTAAATTTTTGCATTTAATAAAATATTAATAAGGTTCAGTTAAACTTAAAAGTTAGTTACATTTACTAATTTATATCTTCAATTATTTCAATGTTAGAGCCGCGGTAATGCAATGAGTGAGTCACTTATCTCCCAACTGGATTATCTACTTTGGAAGTGAGAAAGAAAGGTGTAACACTTTCCATACGATTATATGGTAATACGCGCTTTCCGAAAGGCAGACCCAAGTTCGATTCCAGCCTGGAGTGACCCCATTGGATTTGGATTCAACATTAAGCTGTAGTTCACGTCTCATATAGCCTTGGTGCTGGAAGGAAAGATACATTCCAAATCAACCGATCAAACTTCTAAAATGGATTATTCAGTGTAAAGATCTTCGAGTGATTGTATTGTTAAACAAGTTTCAAAATGGAACATTTTAATGTTAGAAAGTTTTAAAGGATCAATGTGCGTAATGGCTATATTGCTCGCACTGCTCTGAACAACCCCTGCAATGACAGTCTGTGCTGAACTTCCCTCTGTGTTCGATACGTTAATGCTATAGACATAGTTCGAAGTGTGAATGATCACTGAATCGTGTGTATCAGTTACGTAAAGAGTATGTGTATACGGTAATGAATGCGTATTACCGTATGTGTGTTACCTAAGAAAAGTATTAATAACAAAATATATATAATCTTCTAGTTAACAGCATATTTTACTATAGAAAAAATGAAATGAAATCTTGGGGTTTTACGTCCCACGGTTATGCTAAAGGAGACGGTGATTATGAGAAATGAATGAAACGGTAGAATGAAGAAAGTGGGAGGAAACGGGAGAACCCCAAAAGAACCCACACACACGGTGTTTGTTCACCACAAAGTTCACTTGGTGGGAGCAGGGTTTGAACCCGGAACCCCATTCACCAGAGGTGAACGCTCTACCACTGAGCCACCGCGGCCCGACTACTATATAATAGGGTACGGTGCATAACAAAACAATTTCTTTCACAAAAATAAAAAGAACTCTCAATTAATATTTTTAACGAACTATGCATCTTTAGGGGCTAAAAAATCAAAAACTGCACATGAGAATTCACCCTCAACCATATTATCTTGTTCAGCCTAATGTGCTCTATCGCCAGATATTCGATGCCTTACATTTGGGTAATATTTTAGTTAGAGAGAAATTAAAATTAAAGTACTAATAATAATCATTTTAGACTGTTAACTCATTAACTATACGACGTACACTCATGTCCAAAATTATTGGCGTATGTCTATAAATATGTTGTTGTAGGAATATAATTTGATAAAGAATTCGCCCGGTATTTCTTATAATGTTAGTATGTGTATACTCGGCAAAGACATGTATGTGGCAAATTTCATGTCAAAAGAGCAGCAAATAAGAACAATAAAACGAAAATAGAACTTTCTTTGTCCATTTAGCAACATTTTGTTTTATTCATTCTAACTTTCGTATTTATAATTCTTTTCCTATGAAATTTACCAAAAATATACATTTCCCGATTATACACATAGTATCAGTATTAAAAGTACCCTGCAAAATTATTATCAAATTATATTCTTACAAGTATACAGTTAAAGATATGCGACAGTTATTTTGGACGTAAGTGTACCATCGTCTTGGCAGTGTTATAATGAAGAGCTTGGTAAAGGTATGTTTCAATGGAAAGTGTCAGTTCCACGTCAATAAGTGGCCTAATTCTTGTAGAACATCAATTTTTAGGTTTACAAAATAAATTATTTTTCTCCATTATTTTTCGAAAACTATGCATGAGGTTTCACACTGTTTTATGTTATTTTGATTGGCTGGGATCTGTCTCATCTTTTGACATTTTTTTACCTATTAAATGCTAACAATATTGCAGAATTCAATCTATTGGTAAAGAATGTAGGACTTTGAATGATAAGTGGGGTTGCCAGTTTTTATGAACAAGACTGTACATTCGATGTGAAATATTTCAACTCTCCGTAGTGACGTAAATGTTGTAAAATTCGGAATAAAATCGTATGTAACTAATGATTAACCCAGGAACACTAAGTGTTATGGAATGGTCCAGGCACGCACACAGAAATTTTTGTACGGGGGGGTCCAAACTTTGGAAAGGAAGGTCCAATACTACAAGCCAATTAGGGATGCGCACGAGACAAGATATATGGCTGTCTCGACTCGAAAATGTGCTGTAAAAGTGATGTCTCGACTCGAAATATATATATCTTTCTATTGGAAGAGCCGTGTCTCGACTCGAATTTTGTCAGGAAAATCCTGTCTCGACTCGTCTCGTGCGCATCCCTAAAGCCAATGTTTATGTTGTTTTGAACGGGCATTATTCTGCACCCGAAAAGACGATAAGTAATTGTAAAACACTTTCACCTATATTATCAGAAAAAAATGATAGAACTAGATGTTTTTTATAAGAAAAAGAACACAAATGAAGTGTACGTTTAAATTTTCAGGCTACATAAATTATTTCCCTGTTAAACAAGTAGATTACAGTTTTGTTGAGAAAAGTGCACACATGTATGTTGAGTTAGGAAGTTTTAGGGAGGTCCGGACTCGAAGGACCCGTCGTGAGTGCGCCCCTGAAATTCCGATATTTTGGGTTGTTGAGATACCGTATTGTTCTGTTTTCCTTGAAGTGACCCTACAACGGTACATTGTATATTTGGACCATAAGATATTCTAAATACGTACTAGGCTGGCTGATTTTAATATCAGAAGAAGAGAAAGAAAAAGAATAGTATGTAGATATAATGTTAATATATAATAAGATATTAAAATGTTTTAAAATAATAAGATTTTGGTATTTTGTTGTCAGGACAACGATATATAAAAGAAATGGAATTAACACAAAAAACGGAGCGTGTGTTATTTAATGGCTCAATTTATATAAAAAGAACCAGTGATTATCGTCATAACACCCAGGTCTAGTAATGCGAATCAAATAGGCAACAAAAAATTAACAGGTGATCGTATACTAGTACTAAGCAAAAAAAAAAAAAAAAAAAAAAGACTCAATAATAATTTAAGAAAGGAGAACATAACAAAAAATGGAAAAATAGAAGATAAAACGAGACAAAAAAAAAAAAAAAAGCAAAATTACTTTTGCTTGTTCAATAGTTAAAATATATATCTGCGTGTATTGTCCTTTAAGTATGTGTTAAAGAGTACACAGTAGTTGAAAATCTTTTCATAAGCCTTCGAGCACTTGGGTTAATGACAGCATGGACACACACACACACGCGCGTCTATGCACAAATCACATAAATATAAGGAGAGGGGGGGGTGCCTTTTAACGCTCTCTAAATAAGGGTTAATTATCTTTTGACTCATGCTTTTCTTGTGACACAGTTTCGTTTCATCGACGCCGCTGATCTTGCAGCTTGGACAGCTTGATTGATGAGATTTTCTGCAGCTTGTTTCAGATTCCAGCGTTTGTAATGTAAAACACTTTCATCATTAACCTTCCCTTCTGATTGCATTTGGTGATAATAACTGAAATATTTGCTCAACTTCCTTAAATCATGTCAACTCCTTCCTTCCATACCTTGAGCCAAAATCATTAAAAGAGTGCTGATTCGAATTAAAATTCTGCGGAGATACACAATATTGAGTCTATTACATAAAGATGTCACTGGTGATTTGCGTCGCTGTGTTTCTGTTTTAAAAACACTAAACAAACTGTTCATATTTTATGAGCCTGTATCAGTTTTACCTCAAATACTTTCAGCAGTAATATGTGGTGAAGATCACGACAGCTTTCATTCTGCAGCTACCTTGTTAGTAAAGTACTGTTTTATGCCAGACATATTCATCCGATAATCCTTACAAAATTGTCTTAAAACATAAACATCGCTGGCTAGATATATCGTCTTGAACAACTCTTTTGAAATGAAATTCTTTGTAGTAAATAAACAGATATAATAATGAATAAAAGTTTTTTTTTTTTTTAAATCACCAAAATACCCATTCAAATATAAGATTCATGAAATATTCTGACACTTTACATACGAGGGTTATTTTCTTAATAAGTTGAGTTTTGGAATAAAAACAAAGCAAGTAAATATAGTTCAGAAAACATTCATTTTCTGAATTTACTACGTAATTTTCATGTCAATTTAAAAATTAATTTTAACAAATGATAAGTTGTCAGACACCCTCCTCGTAGATCTTTGCTGACCGTGATAATAGTCAGATATTCATGATCGTTTTCACGTTTTCGCCAACTTCTAAACGCTTGACGCCCAAGAGGCCTTCACATGGGGAAAGAGGTAGCTGTTGAAGTGTGTTTTTAGAGTAGTCTGGATTGTGTGACGGATGATCGAATTCCTCCAAGCCAAAAGATTTAAACATATCTTGAGTTTGAGCTGCAGCCTATCTTCCTTGCACAATCTGACTCATTTTCGTACTTTGAGGTCAAAAGTGTTTAATTTTGGTGCGTGCGGTCCCTGGTTCGATCCCAGTTCGCGCCAAGTGAGCTCTGTGGTGAACAAATACCGTGAGCGTGGGTTTTCTCGGGATTCTCCCGTTTCCTCCCACTTTTCATTATACCATTTCATTAATTTCTTATCATCACCGTCTTCTTTAGCCTCGCCGTCATAATCGTTGGACGTAAAACTAAATATTTCATTTTTTCGTACTTTACATTAGTCATTGCATTGTTACCAAGCCCTTCACTTATACAGTGATGAATATTCGGAGCTGTCATATTTCTTCCTATTAGGAGCTGAATGACTGATCTATTTCATAGTCGGCTGGCCGTTAGACATTCTCTTGAACATGTTAACCTCACACTATGAAGCGTACAGATTGACGTCGTGAATGGAATTGGCGTCCAATCGTACGCGTAAGATGCCGGAAGCCTGCTTTTGCTCTCATTTCCAAGAGCATACGAACGAGCCTTACTTAAAAGATAATCCTTCTACATCCCACTGGAGAGATAGTGTAACTATCTAGGATAGCCATCCTCAACCTATGGATCGCTACCCTTGGCAAGTTGTTACGTGGGACTATTTTCTTTTACTCAATTTAACGCTATTTTAGACATCGTTGTTAGTTAGATATTCTGAAATTTTGGATCAACGGACCATGTCACTATTCATGTTTTTAAGCCATGCTTCGAGTCCTTGTACAATTAAACCAAATGTAAGAAAACGCGTGCACGTTAGACTTAGCCTTCAGAGATTTTGATCAATTTAAAGGAATTTTAAGACAATCCTTATATGACGTATTATTGGCAAGTCTGAAGCAAGTTTACTCGAGCAATAACCAAGGCAATAGTAATCGAGGAAGTTGGAAGTTTGCTATTGCCTTGGTTAGGTCTGAAGCTGTGTAAATGCAAGTTTGTCTAAGCCTACAGACTTAGCCTATAGTTATTAAAAGTCTGGAATGCTATTAGGGGTACGTCTAGTCTATATATAATCACAGCTCATAAACAAAGCAAATACAAATAAATATTGTCAATTATGATGTAAACTTGTCAATCATAGTTATTTATTCTTATTCAAGCTTGATTCAATCTATAAACTACTCGTATGTGATAAGCTTGTATTGACGATGCCGGAGCCGTGGTGTGGTTCTGTAATCCAGATTCCTTCAAGACGGGATAGTGTGGTGGAGAATGGCCTATAATGGGAGAATTGCTCTTGCATGATGATCTCTTTCTGGATTTAACTACACCGAATTCAAGCCCCGGCAGAAGTTTGGAGCCATGTTAATAGTATATTACATTCTTTATAACCTTGGTGTCACATAAGCTCGCAAAACACCAAAACTCTAACCTGTTATGACAATATAGAAATTTACAGTAAGTTTTATTGTAATTAGTGACCAAAACATATTGGTCCTTATGCAGAGTCGTTGTTTAGCATTATATTAAGAGCTTGACTAACGCGTGATGCTAACTTTCACATTTAGTAACACGTAAGTGAAATTAACAACTATTTATATCGAAAAAGGGCAACCACGACTTTCCACAAGGTTGTCCAAATACAATAGGATAAATTAATATAAGAGAGAATAGAACTTGGACAATCCTGCGAAAATGTCGTGGCTGGTCTTTTACCATATAAATCGTTGTTAACTTTACTTACGAGTTACTAAATAGCGAAGTTAGCATCAGACGTTAGTCAAGCTCTTAATACAACGATAGAAACGACCCTGCATTGGGCTCAAGTTTTTAATCACAAATTTCAAATATACACATTTGTTAGAAGCTAAATATTTCCAACATGGTAGACCTTATCATGACCATTAGCGTTTTCCGTCACGAGAAACGAGACGAGACATTCCCCAATCCTGTAGGCATCATTAGTTCACCTAAATCTTTGATTTATTTTGGTGTTACATGATTCATAGTATAAAAACCATAAATTGATAAAGTCATTGTATGACACTAATGAAGAAAATTTAAATATAATGAACGTTTAAAGAAACGCTCATCATTACACAATATACTTCAATAATAAATTTAGTTTAAATGTTGTTATATCACACTTTTCGTGTGACCTTTCGCGACGAGGAAGGATTCAGATAACTTTTAGACGAAATTAAGAAAAGAAGTCAGGGCATAATTTTTGCATATAAATTTGCAAAAGACACGGGAGCATCTTTCTTTTCCGAGAATCAAGTCGAGACTTAGATACAAAATTTACAAGAGAGACGATAAAATCTAATTTCTCGTCTTGTTTTGTTTTTTGAGCAACATCATTGACAGCACGATTACTTATTATTAGAGAGACAATTTTTTGGTGACACACGAAAACGCGAAATGTATCAGTTTTGTATGAAAATGTTGTGTATTTAAAACATATAATTTTTTACTATTTGTTAGGCCATATAACGCTCGCGATTAAACGCGAAATTTTGTCAAACAAGCGAAATTTGCAACAAGTCTCGATATTCCACGAAATTTACGCAAAAGTGACAATTTTTCGACGCTTTTACGATGAATTCATTACCATTATTTGGCAGGTATTGGCAATGTAACACCAGAAAACATTAAAACAATGCTTACGTATTATTTGCATAAGTAAACTGTGAACACAGAAGTTATTTTTTCCCATTAATGTTGTCTCTCTGTGTGTTTTTTCTTTAAATGATACTTTTATTCAATGATGATACTTAGTGTTATTTTTTCAAAACTCAAATATTGTTTAATATAGTCATGCATGAGCTCATGTCATGATGATTGATGAGTGTAAATTGGGGTGAAATAAAAGGTAACTAATTGTACCATAATTGCCAGCGAAATTAGTGTTCTTACATTGAATATTTATTCACCGATTTTTATCCCGCTTTACGCATATTTTTATGACGAAATTACGAACTTCTTATTTACCACAAAATCGTGTCTCTACTTATTATGCAAAATAGGGAATTTAATTCTCAACTTCCTTGGTTTCGAGTGCAATTAATTTTGTATACAGTTTTGCTGATACCTAATGTTTGCAAGTAAATTGATGTATTATCCACAAAAATTAGCAAGAAATTATCAGAAACCTTTTATTTATGTTTAACATGCAGTGTGTTTAGATTTACTTGTAACGCTCAGACACACCTAGCCCTATTATATCAATGGCTTCAATATATCTTCCAAACGGCAACAGAAGAAAAGAACGAAATTGGAAACCGATAAGCAATGCAGGTGCACAAGTAAGCCTAGAAGAAAATATCATTGATACGCGTTAGATGTGACACGTTTGTTTTTATTTGTTCATTTTTAAGTCGCTGCAAACTTGGACACTCAAGTTACAACTAAATTAAAATTAAAATTCCCGAGCACGCATACTGCATTCTCTCGTGGTTGACTCCTTGACATTCAAATAGCTACTGCATTACGCTATTCCAACTGATTTAAATGCATTGCAAGACGAAGGCTGCACGAGGGATTAACTCACACCATAAATCATTACGCAACTGTCTTTGCTTTACTTAGTTCAATCACCGAGCTGGCTATTCATTAACAGCTAGTTTGCGTCTCTTTCCCTTCTTCCTCTGTATTTAAATGAATAAAATCACATTGGAAGTCCATGCAGTGTGTGAGCTATCTCGATCGCCTTGATTTACACATAATTAACGTAGACATTCCGCATTGCGATCTATGTTTAATTAAAACATACCGTAAGGTCTTTATATTTACATATTCTTGCAGTAACTACATTGTAAATTCCAGTGTACAATGTTATTAACGTTTAACGGGAAAAAATGTCGTCCGAAGATGAGTCATACCAATTGATAAATCTTATTGTGCTTAATCAAAGTGATATGTGTGAGTATAAAAGCTGAAGCGTAGTTTTCGAGGAAATAATAATAAAAACAAGTGAATTTCGTTTCACAGTGTTAAACTATCATAGACTTCCAAACTATGGAAAAGGTAACGAAAAAAGGTTTTATCGTTCTAAAGCAGTGATAAACAAAGAACAGTACAATAGACGTTACATACCTTTAGGTTTTGAAGTTCTCCGTCAGCACTCAACATCTTTTGCCAACGTTTCTGCAGCTTCACGATATCCTGTTGATAAAACTCGGCGGTTGTGGATGCAAAGAAGTCCGTGAGTGCGTTTCGCAGATCTCACTCATTTGTGAAGTATTTCCCATGGAGTTGGTTGTCAAAGGAATGAAACACGTGGTAATATGTTGGCGCAAGGCCCCGTGGATAGGTACAAGACACAGTATCTTCCAGCCAACTACCATATGTGGCTTGGCATTGTCGTGCAGGAACAGCACATCCTTGCGATTCACCAATGCCGGCTCCTTCTTTCGCAATGCACGGTGCACCCTTTGTAACTGCTGAGAGCAGTGGCGGCGATTGGACGTTAAAAGTGGGGGGGCAAGATCTGATCTGAATATTTGTATATCAACATTAGTTTTCCTAGTTGTTTCTAATGCTTTGTTTGCCGAAAGGTTGCATAACTAATAGGATACTATCTTTTTTTAAATTAAAATAACGTAATATTGTATTTCATATTTTATTAAGTAAATTGGCAAGGGCAACCCAAATAGGTACTAGCCCTTTGTAGTCTAAACAACGAAGGTGTAAGAAGAGATTTGATTCCTTCCTCATGGACATCTTAAAATCCTGTTTGGAAAAGTGTGTGATCAGATTATTTAATAACAAATTTGCAAAACAAATAAATGAAAAGGATAATATTAATCATAGTAATGAAGAATGACACTTTAGGCACTGTCGATTTTTGTGCAATTTAAGAATAACTTGTGAAATACATTTTTTCTTTTGCGAAATGTTCTCTGAATTAGTTTCAAAGTTGCTGACTAACATATCAAGTTCTTGTAAGAAGGAATTGTTGCTACGGTAGAATTGCTGCGCTCCAATAGGTTAAATTTTGGGCAGGGCCGTAACTTGTGGGGGGTAGGGGGCAACTGCTTCCCCAGAAAAGCTCTCCGCCGTTCGATGCGAGCCCATTTTAAGACAAAATTTTCTTACTCCATATACGGTACGAACATGGAAAATATAAATGAAGCATCAAACAGTTTCACTACATTACATAAACTAATCAGCACACAAAAGGTAAATAAAACAAAAAAAAAAAAAAAAAACAAGTTGTGGGCCCATTTCAGTATAAACTGTCTACTATTAGGGTCCCTAGAAATAATATTTATTCATATGGCTTTGAGGTTTGTCAATATTGTCCCATTACTTAATTTGTCATGTATGGAACGGGCCCAGGGGAATAACTAACGGCCCCGCAGACCATGTCGTGAGGGAGGGCCCACAGGCTCTGGGGTCCCATGAAGAGTAAGAGAAAGATGGAAAGAGTAGACCCAAGAATTAGAAAAACAACTTTTTCTAGGGGGCCCAAATACGCGTATTAATGCTTGCCTCCCCGCCAAAAAAATCTAAGTTATGGCGTTGTTTTTGGGCCATTTTCCGTGGCAATTGAAACAGAATTCCTGTAGCTTTCTTAACTCGACGGGAAGACAAATAACCCATACGTACTCACGCAACGGCAAATATTATATTGCGCCATTTTCTCTATGAAGCAGTAATATACACAAACTTTACATTTCCAAATGAAATTATGTACTTTAAGGGTCACTTCAAAAAAGTGAGGGGGCAACTGCCCCCTCTTGCCCCCCCTAATCGCCGCCCATGGCTGAGAGTAGAGGTTAACAGTGATGGTCTGACCAGGTGAAAGGAGCCCGTAATGCACTACTTGCCGACAATTCCACCATACAAAGAGCATAACCTTTCATAGGTGCAGAAGTGGTTTTGAGGTGTGAGGAAAAGGGTTACGTGGCTACAACTAAGTCTGGTACGCTTGCGATTGTCATAGAGGACCTTGCTCACTTTTCGTCCCCAGTGAGCAAGCGATCAAATCCCATGCAGGTGCAATCTAACTGTTTCAGCGGTAACATGGAACCTTTCTGCAAGTTCATCACACGTTAAACCACTGTCCTCCTCGATATCTGCTTTCAAGACCTATTCATCTAACACATGTGGTCGTCCACTGCGAGGTTCATCCGAAAGGCTCACATCTCCCGAACGTAATTTCTGGAACCAATGCCTGGTGGTGCGTTCGTTCACACTATTCTCCCCAAATGCCTGGCATATGCGTCGACTTGAGGTGGCAGCGACAGGCCTACTTTAAAGTCATACAACAAACACACGCGAACAAACTGCTTCGATACACCTATTCTCTTCTACACTGGACGAGCTATGACTACTGTGTCTGCGCCACTTTCCAGTATTACTGAAGATCGGTGGTCAGCCTAACTCCTGATGGCTTGGCAAGCACGAGTGCCATTTCATTTCGTCTCTGTGATTGCAAGATTAATGGGCCGTCAAAAACAGCAAGAAGTTTTTTTTTGTTACCTTCTCATACATTGATTGATTGATTGATTTTTTAGTTTAGCGTCCCTTTCAGCAGCGAGGCTATATGAGACGTGGACCTACTGATTAACGTGGA
This sequence comes from Thermobia domestica, assembly GCF_964235325.1. Lineage (NCBI taxonomy): Eukaryota > Metazoa > Arthropoda > Insecta > Zygentoma > Lepismatidae > Thermobia > Thermobia domestica. The sequence continues at coordinate 265,679,081 of NC_137458.1, read as the reverse complement.
ATCCGAACCACATGAGCTCCAGCCGGGAATCGAACCCGGGTCTCCCACGCCATAGGCGCGTATGCTAACCGCTTAGCCACGGAGGAGCTCTTCTCATACATCTATAACTACTGGTTGAAATAAATTGATAAGATCAAAAGTATAACCTGTTCATCCGACGCTGAATGCATATCAAAATGCAATTACTCGCAATGCCTTACTGTTTTTTGTTCTATGGGGATAAAGGTTAACATTGGAAATCGTTAATTTGGGCCATATCCGTATTGAATAGATGGTTAAAGGAGGAAATAAAACCTTCTCTGGGAAAGCTGAATCGATTGCAAACCTGCATCTCGATATATCTTATCGTTTTTTCCTCTAGGAAATCAACATTGAAACCGGAAGTAGTAAATCTAAACCACTCCGGTTTTTGGTAGAGTGTTCAGGGTTGTCAAGATATGTTAATTACCTCGAATCGATTGAAAAACAACAAACACTTGTCGCTATATATTACCATTTTTGTTCTATGTCGATAAATATTGAAACAGGAAATCATTAATTGAAACCATTTCCAGATTGAATAGAGGGTTAATAGAGAAAGTAGAACCTATTCTTGGGACGCTGAATCATTAAAAAAAAAAAAAAAAAAAAACTGCAGCTCGGTATCTCTTGCCGCTTTTGCTCTATGAAAATCATTATTAAAACCGGAAGTAGTAGTAAATTTCAATCAATTCCGGTTTGAATAGAGAGTTAACGGAAGAGATAATACTTTCTCTTAGGAAGCTGAGTCTATTGCAAAAAAACTGCATCTCGATATTTGTTACCGTTTTTTCTCTACGGAAATCAGTATTGAAAAGTAAATTTTAACCCCTTCCGGCTTCGGTAGAATGTTCTGGAGTTTCACTATACGCTCTTTTGAAACGGTGAGACAATTGCAGAAAACCATTTGCCGCTATCTTATTATCATTTTTGTTATATGGCGATAAGTGTTGAAACCGGGTATGGCTCACTTGAACCTCTTCTGTTAAGAATAGTGTGTTAATGAAAGAGCTAAAACCTAATCTTGGGACAGTGAATCGATTGCAGAAAGCCACATCTCTATAACTCTTACCGTTCTTGCACTGTGGAAATCAGTATTGAAACAGGAAGGAATATTAAATTTGATTCACTTCCGTTTTTGGTAGAATGTAACGGATAGTCATAGTACGTTGCTTTGAGACGATGAATCGTTTGCAAAATACTGCTTCTGGCTTTCTGTTATCATTTTTGATCTATGGCGATAAACGTTGAAACCGAAAATAACTAATTTGAAACGCCTGCAGTTTGAATAGAAAGTTAACGGGAGAGATAGAACCTATTCTTCGGATACTGAATCGATTGCGGAAACCCGCATCCCAATATCTCTTACCGTTTTTGCTCTGATACCTGTTCGATAGATAGACGGACAAAGCCAGTTCATTACGACTTCCGACACTTACGCGTAACATAGTTTGGAAGTCTAATAATTTATGAGCTAAAAAAAAAAAAAAAAAATGATGGTATACAAGTACCAGTCACTTACTGAGGTGGAACTAATACTGAATATACCCTCATTAAGCTCTTCATTACAACAAAATTAGAAAATGACAGCACATAATACGGAGAGTGAGATATAGTATCGCTAAATCTTAAATTTTAACTTTTGTTTAACCAAAATATTGTCCAGCAGCTATAAGACATACATCAGGCGAAAGGTATCAAACTGACCAAAATAACATGATTGAAATACATTTCATAAGTAGTTATCGAGAATTTTGTTTTAGAAAATGAACTTTTCAAGCGCTAAAAACGTACGTATATCCTTCATTGGCAAGCATAATTGACAGTTCTTATTAGGCTTTCTAACTATGCTATGCGGAAGTATCGGAAGTCATGGAACGGCTTTGTCCGTCCGTCGAGAGGTATCAGAGCAAAAAACGTTCAGAAATATAGATGCTTTTTTTTTTCTGGCAATCGATAAAGCGTCTCATTGATAGGTGTGATCTCCTCCGTTAACTCTCTATTCAAACCGGAAATGTTAAAATTAGTCATTTCCAGGTTACCAGGTTTTGTTTAACACCATAAAATAAAAAGGTTACAGATAGAGAGAAGCTTTTTTTTTTTTTTTTTCAAACAATTCAGTCATCAAACATGGTCATCAGGTGGTAGGTGGTAGGACAAACTACATGGTCATCAGCTAACCACTTCGTCTTCTCATTTTTTTCTGTTTTGATATCGTCCATCAATTGTAGCCTCCTTCATCTCCTCCCTTTCTTTCCTGCTGCCATACCCTCTAGCACGTCCTTCGTGGTACAGTTTCTTCTTAGCCAATGTCCCAAACAGTTTCTCTTCTTCCCTTCAATAATATCTAAAATTGTTCTTTTCTCTCTCACCAACACCCACATTTCGATAGCTTCCAGTTGCTTTTTTTTTTTTTTTTTTTTTACTTTTTGCGTAATGTCCATGTTTCTGTCCTCATTCAGTACATGAGTTATACATAGAATAAAGAAAATAATGTCCTTTTGTCCTGTATTGCTGTTTATAAACCTTACATGTTTGGGAGGAGGCTTCAATTTGCGATATATATATAAAAGGACGATATTAAGCATCATATAAATCACGTTTGTCTTGAAAGCATATGAGGTTGTGTGATTTAATCCCTCTTGACGAAATCTGCGTACACCACTGGTAGTAATATATGTATTTGCCTCTTAAATGTACCATAATAAACATGCTTCGTTGCTATAAACAGTGTCTTAATGCACTTTCTATTGCTCTTAAAGATTAGTTGATCCTGGGTTACGTTAATCCGGTCAACTGATCCACCAATTAGTTCGGATTAACGAGATTTTATTGTACAACAAAGACGTCAATGGAATTCTATAATTTTTCGTTCATAAAATATTCTTCAGCAAAATAGTCATTGTTGGTGAGAGAATGTTTATTGTTGAGTATGTCGTTGTCAAAGCGATGATGTCATAATTGATTTGAAGATATACTTCTAGGCAACATGGAATATGTCGATAAATCTATGTAAGTAACTAGCAGTCACATTTTTATTGTACGTGCTTGATGTACTATTTTACACAGGGGTTGACTTTCAGAAAACAAGGTAAAATTTCAGGGGAATTTTCAGTTTTTTGTTAAAAAAAAAAGTTTGCCATAAGCTTTCCAGCTACAATACTCGAATTCAAAGGAAGTTTTTACCACAATATGTTTGCTGTACTGTAAGCAAAATTTAGACATTGCTTGTCATTTAAAATACTAATAAGAATGGAAGTTTCCATAGATAGTAAACAGTCCATTAACTTTTTCCATAATAGTAACAGAACTAGATCTGAAACAAATTCTAAAGGTGATAAAGAAATAATGTGTGATGACATGGACTAGAATGTGCCGGATGAAAACGAAAAAAGAAGAAAATCGGTTAAGTCTACAGGACAATGTAAGGCGTACTTGTCAGTGTTAATAGTTTGTCATTGAGCACACTGAGAAATAAGATAGCATGGAAATTCGATTGTGTACGTCGTGTCTATGTTGATAAGTGAACTAAGCACAGTTCTAGAGATTAATCCCTTATTTGATTTTTTTTTCTGTCCAAGACTAATCTTTAATTGATATTTAAACAGTATTTATTTTTTTGGTTCAAGACTGACTTTTAATTACAATTATTTTAACAGTGTTTATTATATCTGTACGCTATTATGACTAACGTATTGGTTTGGAGCTGTTTGCATAACTTGCTCAAGATCCACCTCCATGTCAAGCTTGCTCCCAATCGCATGAGTTAGATGTATGACTTTTGTTTTCAAAAATAAGATTTAAAATTTGATCGTCCATAACTCGGAAACAGAAATCCTGCACAATATGTTTCACATTCTTATATAGTTATAGTTATAAGTAGGTTAAGGTCCCACACGATGCCATGCTTGATCCCATCGGATGATTTACGTTAAACTCGTGTCATATACTGTATAAAATCCTTGATATTTTAGGGGATAAATGTAATTTGGGATGCAAATAACCAAAATCAGCTAATTAGGATTTGATTTTATTGACGTGTCTATCTAGTGGATTAGGAACTCAACTAAATCAAACTAATTATCTGTTTTTATATAATATACGATTGCTTTACATATTTTTCAACAGAAAATTTTTGACTTGGGTATTTCGAATTGAAAAGCATTCGAATTTTTGATAGATTGATGCTGTCCTTATACTACATCAAGGTTATAGAGGACGTGAGCTGCTAGTTTCAATGGGTTACGAATAAGTCGTGATTTGAGTTCATTGTAGCTGGCGAGTGTGTGTGCAGATCATTATACAAAATAACTCACATACAAAATAGTTCATTCTCCACCACATATAAAAAGGTGGAAGAGCATGAACGGAACGCATTTATTGTTAAACACAATTTCCCGTTTTAACTTGAAAGTAAGCATCTTTTACGCAACAACCAACACAACAACCACAGAATTTCCTTTAACAAATTCGTGATGGAGGTTTTTTGAGATTAGACTATATCGGAATGTTTTTGGTAAGTTCAGTTTTAGTTAGAGTTTATTCTAGTTTGAATATAAATTGTCAAACCACTTACATTTAAACCTATAGTTTTCGATCTTGTTTACTTTAAAAATTACTGGTTGTTGCACTCAAGCCTTTGGCTCGCTATACACTATGAGCTAAATTCATTCTAAATTAAAAGCACTAATTATTTACAGTTAAGAGTTTTATTTATTTTCGAGTTGCCCACTGATCACTCGAAATCTCAAACTACATTTTTAATATAATCATTCAAAATTCTTCCTTAAACACAACCATCTCGCAGGTAGCAACATCTTTTAGTGTCAGGCAGACAAGTGGTAGCGCACGTAGCGACATCTATTAGTGTAGCTGTTTAGTATTAAGAATTAGGGATACACAGTCATTTGCCATTTATTAAAAGGATTCTCATTATCCCCCTTTTCTGTCTACAACCAAATTTACACACTTCTTAAGCAAGATTGTATAATATTCTAGGATAGCGTGATGCAGAGACTGACGTATGCGTTCTTGCCTTTCGTGATATAATTAAAATTTTCACATACCGTCATAAATAAACATTTGTTTAAGGAGACATCATTCCACCTATATTTATTAATTTTTTATTCCTTTTGAATGAATAATTGATGGTGCAAGTTTCGGTATGGTTTATATATAATATACACAGTAGATCTACGGGGAGATTGCTAAGCTAGGCTTCTATTTTAAGTGACAGCACGTGCGTTCGGATCTCACACTAAAAACTATATTTCCAGGCCTTATGCAATTGTCCCATTGCTGGAAAGAGACGTTTAAGTTAAACTTTGTGTGTGTGTATATATATATGTACACAACATAATTATTTTGCATTCATGGTAACTATTAATACAATAATGCAAACCTCTAAAGAGCAATAAACTTTAGACGCGTTCATTAAAGGAGTACAGAGTACAGGATCAACACACGAGACCACGCTCACGTATCAGCTTAAGTCATTAAGAAAAGATTATGTTTGTATTAGAGATAACATCAGGAATTGAAGGTATTTTATAGTCAGTAGTATATTTTCTTGAGGACACAGTGAATATGCAGTTGTATATCTGTCAACTACAAACTTTTAGTCCAGACACTTAATAATGACCGGTGACATGAGGTTTAAATAACATTGTCTGTTGTTGGATGTTTATGTAGCTATATGTAAATGAAAGAAATGAATGTGTATCGTAAAGATTAAGTTTAATGGTACATAAACCATAATGTTAATTATATAATTCATACATCTTTTAGATGATGTAAATATCTCAAGTGGAAAGTGAATGGACTTGATTACAAAAGCGCTCTGTTCATTCACAAAATCCTTTATACTCAAATTTGTAATAAAGATTCGTTTTAGTTATATACAAGAATTGAGTTTTTTCTTCTTTTAATGACTTCTGCATCCGTCCCATAAATTACGTCAGTTTTTGTTGTAAGTACTGTTAAAATTAACTTAAATAAACGGCGCCGGTTGAGAATAATCCAGCAGAATATGACAATTTTACGGGTAAAGTCTATTAGCAACGTCTAAGGAACTTATTTATGCAAACGACACACCTCTAACTGAAGTAATATGGTGGAAGTAACACAATATAAACGTCATTCTATGCAAAGTTTCCATAAAAGAAGTACTACGCACTTCTTCAAAATAGCACATCACTTTCTCACTCTGACCTTAAGTAGCATCTTCCTCTGCGCCTTTGGTGCTCTAACATCTATGCTATTCGTCTAGATGTCAGTAAACATGTATTTAAAATAAAATAAAAATGCAAATTTCACGGGTTTTTATTTATTATCTATTACATTGCTCTTTGAGTATTGTCTTCACCACTAGTTTATAAAGGTTATAATGCATTATATTTGTGCCTAACAATATGAATAGTTCCAACTTGGCCTATGTTTTCATGTTTGCAGTGGGAAAAAAAAGTGAAACTGCCAATATTCTAGTTCAGGTGAGAATAATCTGCCATTTAATTGAAATGAAGAACACTTGTTGACTCTTTAAGTTACGTGAAGCAGGCTTCCAAACAATTACGGATCCTCTATCAACAAAGATGGTTCTTACTTCTCCCTCAGCAAAACAGTTTTCTCATTATACTGTTGAAGATATTGATGATGATGATGATGATGATGATAATGATTATTATTATTATTATTATTATTATTATTATTATTATTATTATTATTATTATTATTATTATTATTATTATTATTATAAGTGCATTTTTTATTCTGACAAGAGTGAAAACATCAAAGCGTTGCGATTCCTTATAGAAGTAAGATTTCTCAACAGTTGTCAAGCAAATTTCAAGATTAAATCTAAAAATAAGAATTAAAAACATTTGAATGTAATTATAGGTCTAAATGCAGAACTTTCCGTGTTAATTCAATTCTTTGACTGAGACATACAACATTTATTGTAGAAATTCTTATTCATTTAAGTTAATTTATCAGAAACAGATGCTTAAACTGTCGCTTTTACAGTGTTAGATAAGTTATTTATAAAAATGTAAAGTGTTACTTGTCCCAGAAAAGTAACTGTTACCCTATTTCGAAAGTAACACAAATAACGCATTACTTTTAGGTCCGAAACTTTGAATAGGTAAAAAAAAAAAAAAAAAAAAAAAAAAGAGCTATTTCGATTTTTCCTACTACTCCTACCACTATTATTATTATTATTATTATTATTATTATTATTATTATTATTATTATTATTATTATTATTATTATTATTGTACATTCTGATTTTCTTTAATCATCACAAATGTTCAGAACTATAGGTTGATAATATTAGGGGCGTTATATCCTTTCATGAGGACAGTTACTCGCTTGTACTAAAATAGGCCTGCTTATCAGTCACAGTTTATTCATACTAACTCCCTACTGTATATCGTTAATTATGGCACCATCAAACATATCCACAATAATATGTATAGCAACTATAAACAATGCACTATTATTGAAATGCTATACTGCACTGCAAAAAAAATATTCACTTTTTTATACGCGTAAACTGCAACGAATTTTGATCACTTCTTTTACATGTACAGGGTTTGTCCGGGAAGTAATAGGACTGATTTTATTCCGCCATGACTGTACTTCGGAGCGTGCGCGCCCCGACTGGATCCGGTAGAGGGTGTTCCTAGCTAACGAACGAACGGCTGGTCAGTTGTCTCCGAGCACACGGAGAGTGAGGACAGGCTTTTTCGCGCGACGTGTTTATGTGAGTGGTGCAAGCCGAAAATGTAGCGTTCGTTAGAGCAGAGGTACGCGATTAAATTCTGTGTTAAACTCGATAAATCTGCGACAGAGACGTTTGATATGATCAAGCGGGCTTACCCAGATGATGCTTTAGCAAGAAGTGGTGTGTTTCGGTGGCACAAGGCCGGGAAGAGGTCGCCGATGAAGACCGTGCTGGAAGACCTTCGACTTCGACAAACACCGACAATGTGACTCGTGTGCGCGAAGTTTTGAACTCAGACCGTCGACTAAGTATTCGTTTAATTGCCCAGATGTTAAATTTACCAAAAACTGTGGTTCATGAAATTGTGACGGAGCATTTGAACATGCGCAAGGTGTGCGCGAAGATTGTCCCAAAAGTGCTCACTGACGACCAGAAATTGCGGCGAGTGGAATTGTGCCAAGAAAATTTGAACATGTGTGAAAGTGGCCCCCAATTTTTGAATAACGTAATCACAGGTGACGAATCATGGATCTTTGAGTATGATCCCGAGACAAAGAGGCAATCTTCCGAGTGGCACACGCCGGCGTCTCCTCGCCCAAAAAAGGGAAGAATGAGCAAATCCAAAGTGAAAACGATGCTCATTGTCTTTTTTGACATCAAAGGCATCGTCCACCATGAATTTGTTCCTCCTGGACAAACCGTCAACGCCAAGTTTTACGTGGAAGTGTTCAAGAGACTCAAACGAAGGGTCAATCGGTTTCGACCAGACATCGGAGCTGACTGGAAGTCCGGCTTAGACCATGACAACGCCCCGGCTCAGACCGCCTTTCTTGTGAACAGCTACATGACCAAGGCCGGCATCCCAACGCTTCCGCAGCCGCCCTACAGCCCAGATGTGGCCCCCCGGACTTCTTTTTGTTTCCTCGCCTGAAACGCCCGATGAAAGGCAAGCATTTTGAGACGACAAAGGGGATCCAAGCAACTTGCACCGCGGCTCTCAAGGCTATTCCGGAGAATGACTTCCGTGACGCCTTCAATGCTTGGAAATCGCGCTCGCAGCGCTGCATCGACGCAGAAGAAGCTTATTTTGAAAGTTTTTAAAGAATTGTAACGATTGGCTCAATAATTTTTTCTTAAATCGACTCAGTCCTATTACTTTCCGGACAAACCCTGTATGTATGTGTATGCAACAGTATGAGCGCGAAGAGTATACAAAACGTGTGAGAAATGTGCACGACATGCACCTTTGGAAGTTTCTGCACATTTCTCACATATTTAGTACGCAATTTGCACTCCTGTTACACATATACATGTAAAAGAAGTGATCAAAAGTTGTTGCAGTTTACCCGTACCTAAAGTAGGATTTTTTTTACAGTGTGTGTTGTATTATTTGTAGTTGTTGTAGCATAATGTAAACATGTTTGTTGACAAATAAAAAAATATTTTGAAAAGTAAAAATATGTACATTAACCGTGTTTCTTAATTATTAATTTATAAGAATAATCATATCCTGTAAAAACAGTTTATAATATTTTTTACATCGAAGTTTTGACGTTTCGCTGACTAATTTAAAACCTACTTATCTTGAAAGAGCATATCATAGAAAATCACTGCATCATTGTCACGATAAACAATCAACACATTACACCTCCTACTTCATCTACACTTAATATATATTTCTTTTAATCTCTTAAGAAAATGAAATCCTATCTTTTTTCTTACTTTGTTGCAATTGAAACATTTCTTTCCCGAAGAAATTGCAACTTCTGAAAGTCTTATAAGTATAAACAGAATAGCACTATACAAGAATAAAGTATTAAAGAGAGCATTGATATAATATTAATAAGAGCAAGCGTAAACAAGTTATTAACATTTGGACAATGGTTTCATCTCAAATGTTTGTGTGTATGCTGCTCTTTCATCTTACCTTTTAAGAAAAAGTATGTTTTCAAATGTTCGAACGATAAAATATTTTCGTTCTCCATCTTTATGAAAACAGCACCAACCAAAGTAAATTAAAGTACTATTGCACTTGCAGTTCACTCACTGAGTGTATTGATTTCGAGTTGTCAAAATCTGACAAAATCTTCCAGGTGCTTGCAGTGAGTACACGTGATTTCCCTGAAGTTATAGACTACTCATCTTCCAAAACCAGCAAATGGCAATAAGAAGGGAATAGTCCCAATCTGGCAAGTCCGAGCTGGACGAAATTTCGTATAGATACAAATTGGAGGTTGGTGAATAACGTGGGGATAGTCATTTGATTCGCTTTTGCGACGCTTACGAGATATATAGGGTGACACAAAACAGAATGCAACATAAGACAACTATGTAATCCGAATCCGAGTGTGACTAAATTTTGCATAGATACCAATCGGAGGTCAGTAAATAACGTGCAAATAGTCATTCGACTCACTTTTGCGACGCTTACGAGATATACAGAGTCATGCAAAACAGAATGCAACATTAATCCGAGTCTGAGTTGGACGATCGTATATGCCGAATTACAGCCTGACATGCACAGCACGCGACATTGACAATCAGGGCACGATCTGCCGCACACGAACAACTGAGTTAGGCTGTTTGTTTTCTTAACTTTCTCCATTACTGTTTAATTTACAGTCGCTGGAACCTAGTCTCGTTTTTAATGTTGATCCTCAACTGTGCTACTGCAACTGGTAAATGGCGAATTTCTCAACGACTCATGATTTTTTCCAGGATCTCAAAATCGACCACTGTTTCCCCTTTCATCTTCATGTGGAACCCCCTTTCTCAAAGGGAAATTTTTCTGCTACGCCACTGCATTCCTCATTATCGCCATGAGATTCCGCATATTCATTTTGGTATCCAGTTTTGGGCTTTCATCGTTCAATACTGGTGTATTACAGAATGCTTCTATGTTATCTTACTTTATCATCACCCTGTATATCTCGTAAACTACGGAAAAGCGAATCGAATGACTATTCCCAAGTTATTTACCGACCTCCAATCAGTACCTATACGAAATTTCATCCAACACGTACTCGGATTACATAGCTGTCTTATGTTGTATTCTGTTTTACATTACTCTGTATATCTCGTGAAGTACGCAAAAGCGAATCGAGTGAGTATTTGCACGTTATTCACCGACCCCCAATTAGTGTTTATACGAAATTTCATCCAACTCGGACTCGGTTTACATAGTTGTCTTATGTTGCGTTATGTTTTGCATGATCCTGTATATCTTGCAAAGTACGCAAAAGCAAATCGGATGACTATTCTCAAGTTACTCACCGTCCTCCAATTAGTATCTATACGAAATTTCATCCAACTCGGACTCGGATTACACAGTTGTCTTATGTTGTATTCTGTTTTACATTACCCTGTATATCTCGTAAAGTACGCAAAAGCGAATCGAATGACTATTTGCACGTTATTCACCGACCCCCAATTAGTGTTTATACGAAATTTCGTCTAACACGGACTCGTTAGGTTGGGATCATTCCCTTGTAAGGTCTTATCTTTTTCTCTGTGTGTCTGTGACTGACTATCGGTCACTGACATAATTCATGCTCCATTCCTTCATTCTGAGGAATTTACTTACAGGAAAGAAACATTTACTTCCGAAAAAAATATATACATATATTATAGTACTCCGAAATGTAACGCAAACTAGGTACGTTACTTAAAAATTTGAAACGTGTTACCATTACAGTTACTTTGGAAGGCATGTAGCGCATTACTAGGAATAGCTACTTTCGTTACGTTACTTCCCGAGACTGCATTTTTATTCTTAAACTTTAAGATCTTTCAGTTTTCCAGTCTTGCGTGGTTGATACCAAATAATGTATCTTAATCAATATCAAACTACAATTCTTCTTCTTATGTAATATAAGTGTCAAGAACTGTTATCAAAACTTAACCTAGAAATGTAGATCAAACATTTTTACCGACAAAATATTAACGCTATTTTGCTCATAATGCAATGGAACTTCTTTTTTTTAAAAAAAATATTAGCTAAGCTACGTTCTACTACGAGTTGAGCTTTACCTTTGCTTTATGAGCTCGTAAATTTATTTTGAAATTTGTCCACATCATGGAATGGTATGCAATCTGATAAGAGTAAATGTATTGCAATGGTGCAACAGTCCTTGCATTTGTTAATTAGAAAAACAGTAAAATAAATATGTTGCCGCTCTACTTGCGGCAATTTTAAAGAGAAATTATATATATATATATAAAGTTGTCGGCATTTATGTTGAGAAAAATATGTAAATATTACCAGACGAAGGCATACCTTTTACCATTGACAGTACACTGTCAAAAGTGTACACCCGTTCTTTCCCGCTGCCACTGTACTGACAGAGGCGAAAGGTCTACTTTGACCAGCGACACACCGGTTGAGAACCAACGTTTTTGTTTCCTTTCGCTATGGACTATCTCCTCATACAATAAGGCACATCATTTTAAAAAATAAGTGTGCTATTCCTACTTTTATCTAGTTTTAATAGCGATAAGAATTTAGGTTTGTGATTTTTAAAAAGAATGGCTTTTAAATTTTAAAAAAATCTGCGTTTCACAAGATTTTATAAATGTTTCGGAGGAAATATTATCATGGTAGTTCAATGTATACTGACTTCTTATTGTACGAAGGAAAAGAACACTCTTCTTTTTTTCTTACCACAGCTAGGGGTGGTGGCAAGAGGGTAGCGGGGAAGAGGGAATCAGGGAATCATGTTTTCCTGCTAGAGTAGACTAAACAAACGTCACGATAGAAGGTAATTTATGACCCCGAATAGGAAGTTGATTGTGTTATCGTCATTTTGTTTTAACAAGTGGGCGATATACACAATTGCCCTCGTACCCTCCACCCCTCAAAACCACGAGCCCAAACTGGGTTGTTTGTTTTCTTGTGTGAGTCATGTTCCGTTCTGTGATGTTAGCTGGAATGAAAAGTGTTCATTTACCTTTTGAGCAGATGACATCAGCAAGCTTTGCGAAGAAGCAATTCTTACAAGCAAGCAGTGTGGCACGAGAGTCACAGAAGATGTAGATGATTTGGACGCTGTTGACAATGCCGAATCAGAGATCGAACCCGAGACATTTTTTGATCTTTGGCGCCATTTGGCGCCCCTTGAGTTTGTACAAAGTATGTCAAAGGACCCTAAATTTTAACCAGGGACTTTCCTTAAGAATATAAAAGTGATTTCATAACTTAGTCGCATTTCGTAACGTCAGAAAAAAATGTTTTCTGATACACTGCAATGACATAAATTTTACACATTTTTTTGGAATTTGCAAGGTGTCAGAAAATAATTTCATTGTAAGACCTCAACCAAAAAGATTTCCCATTCGGAAGGATGTATGTACATTTTCAATAAAATTCTTTACAAACAAAATTGAAAAGAAGGGGGTTGGGGGATGTTTTCACCCCAAATTTAGCATTTTTCTAGATTTTTTTATTCTTGGCGCCTTGTGGCGCCCCCCTCGGTTTGTACGAAGTATGTCAAAAGACCCAAAAATTATACCAGGGACTTTCCTTAAGAATATAAAAGTGATTTCATAACTTATTCGCATTTCGTAACGTCAGAAAAAAGTGTTTTCTGATACACTGCAATGACATAAATTTTACACATTTTTTTGGAATTTGCAAGGTGTCAGAAAATAATTTCATTGTAAGACCTCAACCAAAAAGATTTCCCATTCGGAAGGATGTATGTACATTTTCAATAAAATTCTTTACAAACAAAATTGAAAAGAAGGGGGTTGGGGGGTGTTTTTACCCCAAATTTAGCATTTTTCTAGATTTTTTTATTCTTGGCGCCTTGTGGCGCCCCCCTCGGTTTGTACGAAGTATGTCAAAAGACCCAAAAATTATACCAGGGACTTTCCTTAAGAATATAAAAGTGATTTCATAACTTATTCGCATTTCGTAACGTCAGAAAAAAGTGTTTTCTGATACATTGCAATGACATAAATTTTACACATTTTTTTGGAATTTGCAAGGTGTCAGAAAATAATTTCATTGTAAGACCTCAACCAAAAAGATTTCCCATTCGGAAGGATGTATGTACATTTTCAATAAAATTCTTTACAAACAAAATTGAAAAGAAGGGGGTTGGGGGGTGTTTTCACCCCAAATTTAGCATTTTTTCTAGATTTTTTTTATTCTTGGCGCCTTGTGGCGCCCCCCTCGGTTTGTATGAAGTATGTCAAAAGACCCAAAAATTATACCAGGGACTTTCCTTAAGAATATAAAAGTGATTTCATAACTTATTCGCATTTCGTAACGTCAGAAAAAAATGTTTTCTGATACACTGCAATGACATAAATTTTACACATTTTTTTCGCATTTGCAAGGTCTCAGAAAATAATTTATAGAAACATTACTATTTCATTCTAAGATCTCAACCAAAAAGATTTCGCATTCGGAAGGATGTACGTACATTTTCAATACAATTCTTTACAAAGAAAATTGAAACGAAGGGGGTTGGGGGTGTTTTCACCCCAAATTTAGCATTTTTTCTAGATTTTTTGATCTTTGGCGCCCCGTGGCGCTGCTCGGTTTGTACCAAGTATCTCAAATGACCCCCAAAATTATAGCAGAGACCTTTGGCAACAAAATGCTTTTTACTTTATGTCTCTATACGCAATAGTAGTTATTTTAGAAGCTTTTCTTTCATACACTACAAACTATTAAAAATCATTTAAATTTCCCGCGGTACGGAGAAGCGTACACCCTGCTGGCCGGCGGTAAAGTAAAGGTTAAAATTTATGTGTTCTCTCTTCATTACACAAATCAAGGAAATGCACCCTCTAGACACAAAGTAAGAGATTTTTTTAAAAAAATTAATTTACCCTACCAACATTTGCCGTATTTTTCTGCAAAATTCACAATTAGGTATCCTAGATGACGCGAAAGACAAGGCCACCACCGCTGGTCTAGTGGTTAGCATGCAAATCTATGTGCACCTGATTACGAGTTCGATTTAGTGAGAGACCATCACATGGTTCGAATTCGACCTTAAACTGTAGGTCCATATCTCACATAGCCACGATACTGCAAAGTGACGCTAAACTTAAACAAATAAGCAAACGAAATTGAAAGATTTAAATATAAAAATAACACTATTTATTATCTTGTCGGAGTGTTACACCCAAAATCAAGTATTGTAGCTGAAACAGTACACTTTTTCTGAAGGATTTGGCTTCTTAATACTTTAAATAAGATGTCAGATCGGTAGAATGACAATTGATCTATACAACTGAATATATTAATAATGAAGGTATTATTACTTAAGTTCTGTATATAGTTTTCCTGTATTATTACTCCATTCATGTATGTATGTAGTTTTCCTAAATCCTAATCTTCACTCTTTCTCTCCACTCTGATGTCTTGCCGTTCTGCTTAAAGGCCCTCTAGCACTTTGTACACTATATTTTCAATGATCTTATCTTTAGGCAGAACGGGAATTCCCGTTCTGCCTAATCTTTCGAGACAGGGAATTTTATGCAGGCAGGGATTTTTTATAGAGAAATATAGCTCCGAATTGCACGCACTCTAGCGTGTTGTTATACAGATTACGTTTTACTCAGTTTAACGTACCGCCTGGTTCGACTTAGACCTAGATAGAAAATATAATCTGCAGAAAAATTACTCCGGTTTCTTATTACGTAGTGCATAGATTGATTCACACTGATTCGATTGTACCAAGCTACATCGAGGCTACACGAGATGGTATCTGCTATTCTTAAAGTGAGATTCAAATCGCTAATGGGGTTTGCATTCGCGACAATCACCCTCACCAAGAATCGAACCTGCAATCACTTGCATTGAAAGCCCACGCCCTAGCAACTTGCCAACAAGGAGCACTTCATTGACTTTATTTTAACTTTTTTTTTTTAAAGCACCGGTACTATACGAGACTACACCAACTGGTAACAGTAGAATCTGAAGTTCTGACGGAGTCTGTGCTCACAGCGAGATTTAAACCTGGAACCACTCTAGGGATGAAATGCAGGAATAAAATAAGAACAAAGTAGAGTTTAATATGAGAGTACAATACCTTGGGTTTCGCTACATAACTGCAGTTTAAGCTTAATTTGATCTCTGCTCTGCAGTAACAGCATAGTGGTAGTATATAATAGAATAAAAGAGAATAGGCTAGATTAAGGTAGATAAGTTTCCTATTAGCTGAATAGGAAACTGGAGCTAGTGCTCCCTGGATCCATATTTATAGGCGCCAACACCCAAGACTTCGTTTAGTTTTGCTTAAATTATTCCTTTCGGAGTAGTACCAAACAAAGCCTGTAACTTGAGGCTTACTTTCCTCTTGTATACATAATAGTAAGAGCATGAAACTCGGTGAAATAGGCCATACCAATTGGCTATATTAAAAAAAAAAATAGACTTAACTTTTTAACCAAGTACATATTTACTACTTCTGCGTCAAACACGTAATACATAAGATCTTTGAATGTAAAGCGATACAACTTTGAGAAGACTTTTCTTACGCAAATGAGCAATTAAATTAGCAAATCAACCTTTTGGGAGGCAACGCCGAATAATCTTAATCATCCTTTAAAAATTCGTGGCACCTGTTTTGTGGTCAGGAACTGGATGAAGGGAGAGAGAGATGAAGGAGAGGCAGTGATATCCTTCAGATAACATGACCATCGAACAAGGTCATTTGTTCCATTTTCTCAAGAAACATCCTTTCCTTGTTCTTCGGATGTTACACAGAAGTTAAAGAATATCCATCACGAATAAGAACGAGTTCCTTCATCCAACTGTCCTCCAGCTGTGGTCGCTGGAATAGTACTCCAGAATGAGACAGCTGCAAAAGAAGAAATAAAAAAGACCCCCTATGTACGTTCTCCGATTGGACAACAACGGTAACACATCGTAACCAATCAAACAGAAGGACGTTGGCTTTCTCCGCCAATTAAAGACCCCAATACGTCACCATGAACATGACGGATTTGACTTCTAGAGTACTCCAGGCTGCTTTTTGGCGGCTTTGGCACCTACCAGGTTACCAAACCCAGCGGCTGAAGTCGGGGAGAAAGTGCAAGAGTTTTTTTCCTGAACTGTTGGATAGTTTATTATCTATTCTCAGCACAACCACGCAACATTATCACAAGCACAGTTTATTAATTCAACTTTTCTTGCTTTTATTCTTCTTTGTATACACATACATGAATGCACCACATATTTTACGCTTGTCTCATAGTTTCCATATATTCCCTCCTCTTCGTCAATGAACTCAAATCCAAATTACATAACAAGGGATTAACAACACCTAACAGGACTCTTGTCTTGGCAATCTCAGACTTAGCCAAAAACTTGATTAATGTTCTTTATAAGTTACGGCAATATTTGTATCCTGAGTTGGCCAGTGATTTCAACTCCTCCCCCTCTCTTCTTCTTTGACAGTTCTTTCGATGACCTCTTTTGATCCCCCAATATCAAGATAAGAGTTTGTTGTTGATGGCTACAACACACACACACACACACAAACACAAACATATATAATGAATTTAAGAACTCGGTCGCCCATGTTAGTTTGCGTCAATACTTTTTTGGAACTTATGCCAAGATTTAAAGAATACGTTAAAGTGCGTTTCAACATAATGTGCTACAAATAGCTTTTTAAGAATTTATTTTGGGTCAGTTTACCTTGATCTGCCTTACTTGTTTTTGTTTGCCCATAACTACGTCTAACGCACCAAATTGCAAGAATTGCTTAGACTGATTTAATGCGCCGTTTATTTAATTTGTCAGTAAAGGAATATTTATTATTTTCTTCTATATATGTGACCTACATTTTATAAAGTATAGTTGTGACCTTGCTAACCATAGTATTTCAATTATATTATTAACAATAAATTACGTAGATTAACAGTTAACACTAAAAGGCTAAACCCTCTTGCACTTCTAGAACATCCTGGAGCCTCATTACTGGTATCGCGCATGAGACGAGAAATAAGGTCTCCTTCCCTTGTCTTGTATGTTTTTTCTTCAGAATTCTCGTCTCATCTCAATTCCCAAAGAATTCTTGCACATTTCGTCTCGAAGAATTCTTTTACGTCTCATCTCGATTCTTGAAGAATTCACTCGTGTCTCGCCTAGACTCTCAAAGATTTCTTTCGTGTTACATCTCGATTTTCGAAGAATTCTTTCACGTCTGATCTCGATTCTCGAAGTATTCTTTCACGTCTCATCTCAATTCTTGAAGAATTCTTTCACGTCTTATCTTAATTCTCGAAGAATTCTTTCACGTCTCATATCAATTCTCGAAGAATTCTTTCACGTCTCATCTTAATTCTCGAAGAATTCTTTCACGTCTCATCTCAATTCTCGAAGTATTCTTTCACGTCTCATATTGATTCTCAAAGTATTCTTTCACGTCTCATCTCAATTCTCAAAGAATTCTTTCACGTCTCATATTGATTCTCGAAGTATTCTTTCGTCTCATCTCAATTCTCGAATAAATCTTTCACGTCTAATCTCAATTCTCGAAGAATTCTTTCACGTCTCATCTCAATTCTCGAAGAATTCTTTCACCTCCCATCTCAATTCTCGAAGTATTCTTTCACGTCTCATATTGATTCTCGAAGTATTCTTTCACGTCTCATCTCAATTCTCGAAGAATTCTTTCACGTCTCATCTCAATTCTCGAAGAATTCTTTCACGTCCCATCTCAATTCTCGAAGTACTTTCACATCTCATATTGATTCTCGAAGAATTCTTTCACGTCTCATCTCAATTCTCGAAGTATTCTTTCACGTCTCATATTGATTCTCGAAGTATTCTTTCACGTCTCATCTCAATTCTCGAAGAATTCCTTCACGTCTCATATTGATTCGCGAAGTATTCTTTCACGTCTCATCTCAATTCTCGAAGAATTCTTTCACGTCTCATCTTAATTCTCGAAGAATTCTTTCACGTCTCATCTCAATTCTCGAAGAATTCTTTCACGTCTCATATTGATTCTCGAAGTATTCTTTCACGTCTCATCTCAATTCTCGAAGAATTCTTTCACGTCTCATATTGATTCTCGAAGTATTCTTTCACGTCTCATCTCAATTCTCGAAGAATTCTTTCGTCTCATCTCAATTCTCAAAGAATTCTTTCACGTCTCATATTGATTCTCGAAGTATTATTTCGTCTCATCTCAATTCTCGAATAAATCTTTCACGTCTAATCTCAATTCTCGAAGAATTCTTTCACGTCTCATCTCAATTCTCGAAGAATTCTTTCACCTCTCATCTCAATTCTCGAAGTATTCTTTCACGTCTCATATTGATTCTCGAAGTATTCTTTCACGTCTCATCTCAATTCTCGAAGAATTCTTTCACGTCCCATCTCAATTCTCGAAGTACTTTCACATCTCATATTGATTCTCGAAGAATTCTTTCACGTCTCATCTCAATTCTCGAAGTATTCTTTCACGTCTCATATTGATTCTCGAAGTATTCTTTCACGTCTCATCTCAATTCTCGAAGAATTCCTTCACGTCTCATATTGATTCGCGAAGTATTCTTTCACGTCTCATCTCAATTCTCGAAGAATTCTTTCACGTCTCATCTTAATTCTCGAAGAATTCTTTCACGTCTCATCTCAATTCTCGAAGAATTCTTTCACGTCTCATATTGATTCTCGAAGTATTCTTTCACGTCTCATCTCAATTCTCGAAGTATTCTTCTTCGCGTCTCGTTCCGAATCTCGGAAATCTTTTCTTGTCTCGTCCTGAAATTTTTTTCTCTCATGTAAATTCATACTCTGATTTTTTCTTAATTTTATCTAGAACTTACCAGAATACTTCCTCATAACAAGAGATCCACGAAAGGTGTGATATAACAATTGGGTATCGTTAAACGTTGATAAATGCTGTTCACAATGTTCGTATTGTCACTTTATCGATTTATAGTTTTTTTCTTTTTTTATACTGTGAATGATGTAACATTAAATGTTTGAGATCTAAGACTTGGGTAAATTTGAATTGTCCATGAAACACGAGAAATGTCTCGTCTTAACTCAAATTTGAAAATACACTTTTCATTTCGACTCTTTTCTCCTTTTGAAGACAATAATCAAGACGAGATGAGAAATTTTGTGTTTCGTTGGCAACAATAGTGTTTATGTACACAGAGAAAAATCTGTTCTCCGGACAGCGAAATATTGTACAAATATACGGTATCCTCTTGCTTACTATAGAAATCAGTACGGAGCATACATTGTCCGTATGCTACATAGGCACTGCTCTTAGATGTTACATCATGCCGTTGCAGGATGTCTGACATCTAACAGTTTTCCGTGTATCACATGCATATACTTATGTTGCCTTCGTCAGCTGTATGTTACATACGTCCATTTGTATGTGAGATCCTGACCGCCTATATTGTTTCATACGGAAAGTACGTATAGATGGAGCACTTATACAGAAAGTATTATAAAACATGCGTTTTCAGTTATATGTCTGCTGTACGTTGTCAAAAAACTACAGTAATTATGCATGTAACCTATCTTTTTAAGTACGCCACCTACATTTTTTTCTCAGTGTATCGCTTTACGTCAATACAACGCAAAACTTACGGTTTAATTTGCGATAGTCGTTGCCGCAATTATACGAACGATTACGATTCACAAATTTTGCAAAGACTGGTATATACATAATGAGACCTCTGGTTAAAACGAAAGCGCAACACTTGCTGTATCGACATTTGCGATACTTCGAGTATCGACATTTTTGGTACTGGGACATTTGCGGTACTATTCAAAGTGACTTCTCATTCTCCAAGCTGAGAGTGGATATTTTCGGGTGTTTAGTTAGAGGATAAGCACACAGTATCAACTGATACACAAAGACCAAGTTTTATTACATCGGTGTATTCAGGAAGTTGTTCTAGGGGGCAAATAACATAACATTTTCTGAAAACACGGGCTTTCTGCACACTAAAAGCAGATTAAAAATCTTCTCTCAGCATATAAAACCATTATTAACTCACCATACATACATACAAACCTTTCTCACACTGCCTAAGAACATGTAAATGCAAATATAAGGATCAATCATACAGAAAAATGAAAGAAAAATTACTAGAATACGTAGTAAACATATCTAAAAAAATGTAAACAAATGCTTGTTTGTTGTTGGTCAAAACTGGAAAATGTAAACAAATTCATATCTCTGATTCATTGAACGCCTGATCATGATATTTAAAGGAAACTTCTAGAAATATTTATATTTTTTGGTTTCTTTTATAACTTTCCTTAATAGTTTTCCAATAACGTAGCGATTTGTCAGCAGTCACTCATTTGAGACACAGTTATCCATTGTTATGAGCTTATTTAGGGATTTTGAGTGAGATCTAACTTTGAATAAGTATAATGAATAAAGTCAAAATTAACGTTTAATGAATTAGCAATTTATTTTCATGATTTTACATTAGTGCATTAGTGGATATCTTCTCTTTTGGAGCAAACAAAATTACTCCAACTTTTTAATATGTGGCATTTTCCTCAAAAATTTCTTAATATCTTTTGGAGCCAGGGGCGGGTCCACGGGGACGATCGGATCCCCAGAAAAGGATACTTTCTTGTTTTATATAGAAATAAAACCCATTCCAGAGTTTGGAGCTCTTAGAAGTAGCTCTAAATAGTAGTATTACAACCCACCGCCCCCTAGAAGTCCGTCCTGGATTCGCCCCTGTTTGGGGCCTCATATTTCAGTTAATGTTTTTTTTTTTTTCGTAAATTCCTTTGTACTGACGTCGTCTACGTTTCCCTTCAATGTTAAAAGTACTTCTTTCATATAGGTAGTCATTGTACACAGCCTCACTTTTTAGATACTTTACCATACAGTATACATTAGAAGCTAACTTAACTATCAATGATTTGTGTCAGTCTTTCCACCTTTAAAAACATTATTTGTTTTGTGCTGTTTATTCGAGCAGTTCCATATGGAGATGTTAATTTCGGGATTGTTTAACCACTGTTCTACAAAATAACCTAAAACCTCTCAAGCCTTTCGTGATGTGGAGCATCTTCCATAATGAAAAGCCACCCAACGTTAACATTATCTACAGAGAGAAATACTAGAGCAGAACCATTCTGAGGAGAGCTTCACCTCTGAAACTGATTTAAAGTCAGATGTAAGTCCTATTCCTGAACCTTCCTCCACAAGCACTCGTTAATGAAAATTACACCCACTAATGTGCGTTTCCGGGAACAGTGTTCTTAGAAGTGTTATTGCTATTTGCTCGAAATGTAATTTGTTTAATTTCGGATTCCAATCATAATATTAGCCTTCACCAAACTGAAAAACTGAAGATGATACGGTTCATTCCCGTTTGGCCTACGGACCTTCGAGCAATATATATCATTACCTAAATCTCATCTTAGATGTAGGCCCAAATAGGTATTCCGGTTTGGCCTATTCCCGTTTTACCTAAAATCACTCGACGAGGGATATTTAGTGTCTGAAGGATTTTTTTTTTTTTTTAACAAAGATTTATGAATAAGTTTACTTTTCAACGTCAGCAACAGCTCTGACGTGATTGACTGTGATTCTAGCCAGTATGTGCCGTGCCACTAGTAGTTCCAAATGCCAGCATTTCAAAATCAATATATGTTCTTTTTTTTTAAAGGGTACACAGAACAATTTAAAAAGGCGAGTAACTAGCTATTTAAGATCAGTTTCTCGAACTTTACAAGGCTGGTCAGAATTCCCGTGATTCTGAGAGATGAATCATTATATTCTCCAACTGTCCTGCTAGGAAAATTTCTTAATGTAATGTTTCAGCCTTAGTGGTTGGTGGAAGTAACTATAGTTTTTCTGTCTAAATGCAGAAATACTTGTAATGTTGCAAGTAGAGTAAAATTGAGGCCCGGAAAGAAGGCTCAGGATAGAATGAATGCTGGCTATTAAATTCAATTTTGAATGCTTCATTCATGTCCAGAGTGGTGAAGGAGTATCGATCCAAAGGTAACCGGAGACAGTTCTCTTTTTCGTTCTTCCTGTTTGAATAGATTGAGTACGAGTTTTTCTGAATGAAGATATATAGAAGTAGTTTTGCTTTCATAGTATTTAACCCGGTTCTCGACGGAATATCTCGAATGGGAGGTAATTACCTTCCAAATCTGAATTTCCTTAAACTTATTTTATCTAAATTATTAATTTTAATACGAAATTTCTCATAATGAAGGAATTAATTTTAAAGGGTTGAAGGCCGGGATAAGCCTTGAATCAAGGCATAATGTTTACAGTGAATATGGTGATAGTAGACAACGAAGGATTTGAACGTTGCTGAATCACTTTTAGAAATATTATGGGACCTAACACACTCAAATTATCTTAATCGTAACCTTAAAAAATAAATTTAAAAAATAAAGTTGAGAAATTTAAGCATAGAAACTTAGAAACACTATAGAGAAGCCAAACTTACTACAGCATTTATTAATTAGTATGAGAACTTTAGGCAATAAAAGGATTACTATGCAGTGTTAATTCTGGAATTTTCTTTTCTGTAAAATTCAACTTAATTGGTTTAATTTATTATTCCCTAGACTGATTCATTTCCATAGATTTAGCATGATTGAAAATGGTATGGCTACATTTAGTCGGTATGTTAATATTTACGTTATCTTTGTATTGCATTCCCATCTCAAACACTCAAAAATTCCCTCAAACAGTAAATATCCCTCGTCGTGTGAGTGTAGACGAAACGGGAACAGACAAACTGGAATACCCATTTTACTTACAGATAAGATGAGATTGAGATAATGATAGAAGTTGCTGGAAGGTCTGTGGGCGAAAGGCCAAATGGGAAGACACCGATGATACTGGTGATAATTTTTAAAACTGTAAGAACAAAGGAAATCTGCACTTACCCTAAAATTTGGGTGTCTCGCCGCATTTCATGTATCTGTAAAGTAAAGAAACATAATTAACACATCACAAAGATAATGCATGAAGAAATAGCGAAGGGTGGACGTCCTAATATTTTCGTACATGTAACATTCTCGAACTATCTATGCTTGATGTACAACTTGAATTCTCCTCCTAGATATTAATACAGCATAATAATATTGACATAATTATTTTTTTAAATAAAAAGTTCATATTTATACATACTAATTATGTGTGCAATTCCAACAGTTTACGCCGAATACGATATAAATACTCAAAGATATAGGATTTTTCATTCGAAGATTGTGCTTGCTTATTAGCAAAATGTTAGCAAATTTTCACTACTTCTTTTAATTCGCAGGGCCGGATCTTGGATCCTGCGAACTACGTGTTCGCAGGAGGCGCCAGGTGAAGAGGGCGCCAAACTGGAAAATGAAACGTGTGTTTTAAACGTGAATATTCATTAGGGAAAATGTTACGATGAAAAGAATTTCCAAATACAAAGGATGTTCAAAAAGTTTTGCACAGTGGTCTCTAATTTTTTTATTTGTTGCAGAAGGAGAATGAAATTTTTTGTGAACATACTTGGAACATTTAGCTATAAGTTGGTATATAAAAGTATTTTCTTTTATTTACAGGTGAGCCATAATAGACCGTGAAGTAGATGTCAGCTTGCGACAACGGTCGGTGATAGAGTTCCTCTTCAAGACCGGCGATGACTCTGCCACATCGCTTCACAGGAAGTTTCTCCCTGTTTATGGGGAGGACACATTGGATCGCAGAAGTATCCAGCGGTAGTTGCAGAGTTTTAAGGAAGGTGATTTCTCTCTACTGGACAATCCACAATGTGATAGACCATCGACGGTAGTGAGTGATGTGAATAAGGAGACCATTAATCAAATAATGCAAAATGACAGATGTGTGACGACACGACAGCTTACTGAAATGACTGGTTTGTCATTAAGTAGTGTGGTATCAGTGATACAGCCACTAGGGTACAGAAAAATCTGTGCACGTTGGGTGCCTTGATTATTGACAAGAGAAATGAAAAAGATGAGGAAGGATGTGTGCGAGGGTCTCATGACGACCTTTACTGAAGAGTGAAAATAGTGTTTTGACGGCGTCATTACCCAGGATGAAACATGGTTGTTTTTGCCGAACCTGAGAGCAAAACACGTCTGAAGGCCCACCTGCGCGGTAAAACATTTGACACTGAGAAAGACCTTATTTCCTGTGTCAAGCGATGGTGTAAAAGTCAATCCCCAGAATTTTACCAAAGTGCATTTACAGCATCGAAAAAATGTTGGACCAGATGCGTCACAGCTGATGGAGGCTACATTGAGTAGGCTCAGTGTATAGCTAAATGTTCCAAGTATGTTCACAAAAAAAATCATTCTCCTCCTGCAACAAATAAAAAAATAGAGACCACTGTACAAAACTTTTTGAACACCCTTTGTAGCTTTAAATAAATATTGTACAGACAAAACACATCAAAAGTACTATAAAGTCGAATCTTTCCGTGGTTGGCTATAAAACAGTCTTTTATAATTGAAGTGGACTCTCACATCAATTGGTGGCAACACCACACTCACAAGTGAGGCTTAATTTGAGGAAAATATCCCATGGCGCAAGGAGATTTAGGAAAGATTTTTCAAAGAGAGAGAAAAGGAAGATTTTATGAATATGAGATAAAAAGCAGAGAAATTTTGCTTTTCAGTAGATGTTGTATGAAACACTTCGGGGCATTCTTCTCACAATCCCATCATATGCACAGAAAACAAATATAACAGACTCTTCATTCCTCTCCCCCCCCCCCTTCTCCACGACCTTATTAGAGAATATTATTGCCAAGTATGTCTGAAATGGGAGTGGATCAACAAACAAAAGGAACTCAACTGCGCGTGTTGCTTATGGATTGGGTGGCATCATCACAGTAGAAAGAAATGTCTTCAAGGGTGGTCCGGCTTTTCATAAATAGTCTCCGCATAGTGCTTCTGTTCAATGACCACAGTTAAGGATTGAGAAAGATCAGCGTAAATGAAA
Organism: Thermobia domestica; assembly: GCF_964235325.1. Classification (NCBI taxonomy): domain Eukaryota; kingdom Metazoa; phylum Arthropoda; class Insecta; order Zygentoma; family Lepismatidae; genus Thermobia; species Thermobia domestica. The sequence continues at coordinate 265,653,407 of NC_137458.1, read as the reverse complement.
TTCACATTATTGAAGTTCAAACGACTAGGCTTTCGTTGTCCATTGGTCCAGGAAGGGGGGCGAATACTGAGAAAAGACGGGCAGTACAAATGGAATTTTTGATCATTTCTGTGGGAAATTTTAAGTTTCAGTGGCTCACAATCGCTGCCCAATGCTTAATAGTCACTTTGTTAATGTCTATTAGTCCATCTGTCATTCCTCAACATTTTCGTTTCTATTCTGAGTTGTTTTGTTCTTTTTATTTATTTATAATGATGTGTATTTTCACTTTTCAATAGTGCTTTGTTTTTTGTGTAATAATAATGGCCAACGATAAAAATAACAAGTGAGCATTTTATCGGAAAAAAGCTAAGAAACTTGAAAGAAGGTGAGAGGCAAGGGAAGGCACCGAAAAAATTTCTTCGGCTCCTGAATAAAATTTCGAAAGTGATAAACATACAAAAGTGGGAGAATTGTAAATACCAGTTACTGTTAATGAAACATTTGCAAGTAGACAAACTTTTGAAACTCTAAGTTCATTTTACTTGATTGCAGTAATTTACTTGTAAAATTAAAATTGAATGGATACGGCCTCTTCGGTTACGGGTCCGAGTTAAATTTAATGTATTTCAAAATTTATTTGAATACGATTAGTTTTCATGCAGTATATGCGTATTTAACTCGAAAGGGTAACTGCAATGGAAATCGAATCTGTAACCGAAAAGTCATTAGGGATATAAGTAACACATTTTTTTAGACCTCTCACTGTCAGTCACAGCAGCGTATACATATGGTCGTTGTATTATAACAGTGTAACAATCATTATCAATTCATTCTCTCGTATTAAATTTAGATGATGCGATATTTTTAAACATTTGGTAATAGTCCTAATGCGAAATAGAGTTTTGATTATTAGTTACTTGTGTTCAGGCATGCACCGGTGGAGGCGGTCCGAGAGTGTGGTTCCCTTAGAACTTTTAAGATAATTTGCACAATTTCAGGGGGTAAGTACAAAAAGTTGTTAGCATTTTGTAGACTACTCCGAAACATCTTCGGACCCAAAAGGGAAATCTTGGGTGTACCACTGCTTGTGTATACATTTTGTCACTCTGCCTGATTTCGAACGTCTATGTTGGAAAGAGACATGGAAGGACTAAATGGTTTTATAGGCCTAAGAGGCCCTGAAAAGAATTTTTGCGATAGAGACCTGATTTTGAAGTTCCCCATTGGATCTAACATGTATAAGACAAATTAAATATCGATTAAGGCACACACTTTTGTCATTTTGTGTGTGTGTGTATTAAACACGTTCAGTTAAAATAACCAGAGAATTATTTGAGATTAACTCTATTTCAAGAACGATTAAATGGACTAACTTTGGAAACGGAAATGACAGGAACCATTGGAAATGACAGTCTTTGAGATGGATACGGATGCAATAATAAGAGATTTTGGCAAATTGAAAGCCAAAGTGTCTTTATAACATGCATTTTTCAGTAACATATAAAACGAGATATCAAGCTAATTACCATAATCGTATCAGTAGAAACTACTATTGAAATATGTTTTAATGAAGCACAAGAGTGTCTCTCTTCCTCAAAATCAAACCCGTGTTAATGTTAGACTTGAAGCTCATGAGTTTTATTCTGTTTCGACTTTTATGTTTCAATTGCAACTTGTCAAAATAATCTTAGGTATGTGTTTTAATTGTGTCTTGTGTTTATTTAATAAAAAAACTATTAATTATTAAAACTGAAACTTTGTTCAGTATTCACCGACAGTCAATTAGTTTATAATTTAGCCAGTTTTCGTTACTATTTATATTGAGACTTTGCAATTGTAACAATTATTTGAAGAAGTTCTTCTATTTCAACTTCCTACTCTTTTATTATCATTTAAGTGGGGGCGCCTAAATATTGTTTGTTTAGTCATAAGAAATGTCTAGAACCGGCTCTGTTAATTTGTATTATATTTGTTTCAAATTCGCCTGTAATACTGTATAGAGAGGTGCTAAGGCCAGTGGCGGCCGGTGGATTGTGGTTTCGGGTGTTGCAGTGCGAGCGATAAGAGACAGAAGATATAAAGTGGACTCATTGACTAATCAGCATAACTTTAGATGCAAATGCTATGTGACATGTGAAATTAAATAAAATTCTGTTTTTAAAAAATAAAAAATGCAGAACATTTTATCCAATTAATCACCTTAATTAATTAGTAAGTTCATTCTCCTCTCTTTGATTGGAGCAAATCTGTCTTATACATGCTGGTTGAACTCTGGTATTCTTATTGTAAGGTCTTTTTCGATGAAAAGCATAACCAATGGTGATAACCTTTCTTGGGACATTTAATTCCTTGAAAGTGTCAATTCTTTCTTATGTGGAAAAAAACTTTTCGTCTTTTGCTGACGCCAGAGGTACTGTTAATATTAATTTCAAAGCTTTGTAGATTCACTAAATATTTTTTCTAGATTATTGCGAACGATTCATTCTAGCAAACTCAGTCCTTGACAGTGATCCGAATTCCTCTTCAGCGTTGACTGAAGAGAGTTCGTAGCAGAGATTAGTGTTATAAAAAATGTACATTGAACACATTTTATTCACAGTTTATCCAGGAAAATTTAAAATAAATTGAGGAAATGTATCTGGTGCAAACAACACTACTGCATAAGATATCCTGTAAATTTAAACTGGATTTTTTTTTCGAACACTCTCCTGAATTGCCCTTTGCTTGTTTTGTCTAAGATTTAATTGCAAATTTTTCCTCAGTTGAAAGCTGGTCAATGTTTTTTGTAAGTTATTTACAGAAGTCATGGTATACAATTCATTCAGAATTTGTAGGTTATTTACAGAATTAAAGCACACACAATAAAATTAAACCTAATAATTAAAAACCAAAACAGCTGATACAAAATAGGTACTGGTATATGAATTCCGAATGTCACATATTCATACATCAACACACACACACACACACATGTGCGTAAAAGAAAAAAAAACTACATTTCAAATCATCCGTCTTGGTTGTTACGCAATGCACGATGAACACAATATACTTCCACATGAGTCGAAACAATGCCTACCAATGTGATATGTTCTGGAAAGGAAACTTCGAAACCCGCCAGATGAAGGATCAGCATGTAACAGAAGCCAAAAAAATCAAAGAACATCAAAACAAACAGTACTGCCAGTTCTACACCCAGAAATATTAACTGGGAGGGGTCCAAAGTATTTGAGGGAGGTCCAATACGTCTACATAATATGGAACCTGAATTATACTGCACCCGAAAAGACGATAAGTAATTCTTACTTACTATCACCTATATTTTTAGAAAAAAAATGATAGAACGATTATTTTTATAAGAAAAGAAGAGTACATGATGAGGCGTAAAATAAAATATTTAGCCTACATCAATCGTTTCTGTGTTAGGAAAGTATAGTTTATTAAGAAAGTCTACAAATGTTAGTCAAGTTTCGAAATTTTTGGGAGGTCCGGACCCGGTGGACCCCCTCGTGGCTACGCCCCTGAGCATTGCTAATTAGTCCCAAATTCAATGTGGCGTTCCCCATCATACAGTTTTATGTGGAAATTACCAAGAGTATAAAATATACTTATTTTATAAAAGAAATATGTTTATACTAAAATACTATCCACAGGGGGGGGGGAAAGGGCGATTCTACATACTGACTTATTAATATTTGATTCACAAATTACTGTAGAAGAAGCCTTCATTATCAATATAAGCTAAGAATTAACTTGTAAATGTGGGTCTACTTTCATTTGTTTTCTCCTCTACTAGATATTTTCTTTCTTATTTTGTAATTTTGCAATTACTTTTTTTAATTGCCATTATATTGATTTACCTCAGTATGGTCCCGTAATTTAAAAATATGAATTCATAAAAACAAATTCCATTTGTTAATTGCTAGTGAAAGAAAATTCAGAAATCTTATTTAGCGTGAAAAACCTTCTCGTTCACTGGAAATCGTGCTGTGTTGCAGAAGCACTGCAACGACCAGTCCCTTTAACTTCTGAGATAGGGGAAAAGAGACTTAACATTTGCTCCAATCCCCGCGCTGAAGCAATCTGGTCGTTGCATGCTCGCTGCAACACAATGTAAATTAGAGACTCTGTGACGGATTATTTTTCGCTTTTTAAAATGGATTAACGGAACGGAGAGTTACAGAAGTAAAAAATATGTTATTTAAAGTGTATATATGCAAGTATTAAAAAGTATTTTTTTCTGTTCTTTACTACTATTGATAATAATATTTTTTTCTTGAAATACTTTGGTCGTTGCGCAACGCTGCAACACTTACATTAGCCGCCACTGGCTAAGGCCATGGAACAATTAATTTTTTTTTCGCGAAAATGATTCTTAATTTTATTTTTTATGGTTAGAAAATTGATACGTAGGTAATAGTTTGCTTCATAAACTCAGAATTTGACATCTCCCTGGACAGCATTAATTGAGACCAGGTGAATTCTAAACCGTTAAACATTGTATCACGCTTCCATTAGCTCAGGGATGCAAATAACCACTCGCCCTCTCGCCCGGGGCGAGTGGTTCATCGGTGCGGGCGAGTATTTAATATTACTATTATTTATTTCAAAGGTAAGTAAATGATTTCTATTGTGGAATGTGGGCTAGTAGCTTTTTTCTTGGGCGAGTAAAATTTTGTTGCTTATTTGCATCCCTGCATTAGCTACTTACTCTTTGTTATCCCTAAAGAAAATTTAAATTTTGAAAACGAAAACCATATGGGTAACTGATAAAATTCATGATCTTACGAAAATTGGATTTTATGACATTTAGTTATATTGTATGCTGTTTAAAATAATGTTGATTAAAAAAAATTCAATCCTTCGCCAAACTCACCTCCCAGACAGAGGTCTTATGTATCCTCATTTAATTAACTGAAAGCAACTTGTACCGGTATTTTGAAAACATTTTTTTTTAAATTCATGACCAACTATAAAATTTTTAAAATAAGAAAAAATACTTATCTTAATTTTAATGAGCAAAGAATTGGAATTTATTTTTAAGAAATGATTATTCAAAAGATTCTGTACAATATACTTCTAACATTTATTCATATGTAAGCGAATACATCAATTTATAACTAGGTATGCCTTAATTGCAAATTTGGAGCGAAGCGATCGACTTTTATTGATTACTCATAGAATTTTCTAATGCATCAATTGATTTCGTAGAAGAACACGACATGCAAATAGAACACGACGGCATATCAGCAAAAAGCATAATAGCTTTGAAAAATTATGTTGGCAGAACAAAACGAAAAGGAATTTGCCCTATTTCTAATGCTGAAAATTGTATTTTCTATTGTTTACAATAAGAATGCTTTTACAATGTTAAGTCTATAAGCATCAATAGTTTTTCGGAGATTAATCCTCAATGATGTGTTCGATCTGGACATGCGACCCCTTAAGAAATTCAGAGCGCGCTCTCGAATAATTATGTTAAATTTGATGAATCTCAGAGATCCAGGTTTTTGGCGATTATTTCTCAGTGGTATGTCCGATCAAGCACTCTGCACACTTACGTAGCAACTTGATATATTTGGACAAAAACCTAACAAGCGGCTCAGGTTAGATAATAGACGAAAATTTTATAATTTATTCGAAATATATTGAATATTTACTCTTGATTTAAAATACTGTCCACTCTCATCCATCATCGTAATAGTATCGAAGTTCTTCCCGATTCTTTACTACTGTTGAAATCCTGGAATTCTAGTACAGCAGAAGCAGAAATTGGCATTTGTTTAATTATTTTTTAATATTTATTTTCTATATTAGCTTACTACAAATTATTCTGAAATTTAGGTCAGACTTCTGTCAAGTCTTACCAGTAGGTAGAACACTAAGACATAGGGGACCGAGATTTTTCTTTTTTTTGGGAGAGAGGAGGAGAGAGTGGTTAGTTTGATTTTGCTGCATGCTTTCTTAGTCTACGTAAATGCTATTATGATTTTCCTTAAGGATCTACCTAGGGACAAAATTATTCGGAACAATTAGCACAATTTACGTAATATTATTTTAACTGAATTTGGACGTTTATAGAATAAATGCGTAATTATACCGAAGCGAATATAAAAGCATTTAATATAAAAGAAGACAAAAGCATTTAAAAGTTTCATGGAAAGAAAGAAAGAAGGGGAAAAAAGGACATGCAGGAACAGGCAGATTAGTGCAATACATGAAATGCTACTTCCGACAAAACACTCGAATTTCTAGGGCGAGACTACAACCATCTTTTTTCCAGCGATGCAAGGAATCGTTGTCAAGTCAATGCGTACAGTAGTACCCTCCACAATAGCAGAATGGTCAAGTTTCTCTTTTCTCAGAGAAACAGTAGAAAGGAAGTAATACTAAAATTTTACATTGGATTATTTATTTCACCTGAGAACCAAATCGGAACTTTGTTTCTTTTGTTTTAAACGAACTGACACAAGAACTTCTTGCTTTTCTTTTTTGAACATATACTATATTTACCGAAACAAACAACTGAGTTTCAGGGGGTGCTAACAAGGACGCTGATTTCTCTGTAACTTTGAGGGGCCCATTCAGATGTGTGTTTGGTTGCAGCCAAGGGTCTAAGAAGGCAAATATGAGGATTTTAAGACAAATTGAATTCAAATTATGCCAAATATTGTATATTCATAAAAATACATATAGCAATAAAAATACATATTCATAAAAATACATGGGACCTCATAAGCATTGGGGGGCCGGGTTCCCGCACCCCAGGATCGGCGCCCTTCGGTGCTAAAGATAGTCGCAGTGGAACTTAGTAGTGGCGTCGATTCCTATATAACTTTGGGAGGCATTCAGGTATTTGAATTTTGTTGTCAATCATCCAATTAAAGACATCAATATTAATTGTAATATAAAATATAAACTTGTTTTTTTCCAATAATAATATAGTTAAAGAAAAAAATAAAACGCCAATTTTCGTTCACAACAATTAAGTTGTTTAAAAGGCATTACATAACTTAAACATATTTTGGATAACGTAAAATAAGTTTAAACTAAGGTGGTCCAAACAATTTTGGGGTGGCTTGAGACCTCAGGGACCTCCGGATCGACGGGCCTGAGTTCAGCCCACCTTGCCTCTCCTGCCTGTGGGCCTATATCCAGCAAGGTAAAATATACCTAGGTAGATACCTCAAGGTATATTACAACCCCGGAAGTCTTTGGTATCTGTTGAAACTGGCACTCACAGCACGAGACATAAGTTGTGCATTACACAAGAAATCTAGTTGTTGCAGTGAGTATAAAACCAACAATGCAGAAGCGACACATAAAATTGAGACCGGTCCCTTTGATTCATTTGTATGAAGTATGACAGTTAAACACAGTACATAACGCATACATTCATATGCAACCTATTTTGTACTTACAAGATGTTTTTGGAGCGTTGAAAGGGACTTTTCGTTGTTATCTACGGTATTCTATCTCCTTTAGACATTGTATTTTATGTCCCACAGGCTGGTGAAAAGTGTGTTATTACATGTTACATAAAAACTATTACTGTACACGGTTGGCTGCACACAGATTATCCAATCCAATACACTATTCTATCTACACTGACCTCCTACAAACAGCTAAATAGAGAACATGCTATGTAGAACCTCTCTTAACTCACCTGACGCCGTAGCAGGTTGCTAGAGGTAGTGTCTAATTACGTATTCATGAGCACTGCATTTTATTTATACATATATATTTAAAAAAAAAAAAAAAACTAGCTTCCATTTGTATGATAGCATTTTGCCTTTCCTGTCTTTATCTTTATTCCCGTTTTCCTTCATTCGTTTTCTTTGCTCTTCTTTTTCTTCTTCTTTATAACTTCTTGTGTTGTCTTCTTCGGTGATTACCCGGTTGGACGAGTGCTCTTAAAACTCTTTGTAGCACGGCGTGCTTGTTGCTCTTCGCTTGTTCGCGAAGGCCCTCCTGTGGAGTGCTTTGATTTGACAACGACCACGTTATCTCTTCTTTTTTTATGTTTTTTTGTTCATTTTTTCTTTCGTCCCCGTTAAATTCCATCTTTGTTTCGTCAAGATTCGTATCTCAGCAACGGCTCCTAGTTACTTTTCTTTTCTTCTGTATTCACGACAACATGTTAACTATCAATACGATATACAGTGTGCAATTTGTCGCAAATTAAAGCACGTGTAGGCATAATCAAAATCAATTGGAATTATAATTTGTTTTAGATACGAGAACTATGAAGCCTGAAGTCAACGGGAAAGTTTAATGAATATTACTATCGTAGTTATTGCTGCCGCGAAAAATTTCGCAACAATCAAATCTAAAATAATCGGGATAAATAGTGTTTGTAAATGAGTGTTTGTAAAATGAGTAATCATTCCCAAGGATTTTCCAAACAATTATCGCTCATGCCAATAATGGTAAAAATGTGACTACGTCTGGATAAATTTTTAATTGCGTTTTTTTTTTTTTTTTTAACATTAAGTCGACCTCAAAGTTGAGGTATTTATGCATCATCTTTACTCGTGGATATGTTTACAAATCGGATTCAGCGTTCTCAAATTAGTATAAAAAGCACAATTAGAAATTTATCCAAGTGTGGTTACTGTTAAGATTGGCATGATAGATTCTAGATGAAAATAATCGTTTCTAGAGGAAAAACTCTTCAAAAGTTTTCAAAATTTGTCAATATTTAGAAGTCGCTCATTGAATATAAATTATGCCAGACTTGAGTACTGTATTGCATTTTCACAAAACTTTTCAGATAACTGTGATAAACTTTTATCAATGAAGTTTCTTCAATCTTGACACCGAGTTTTGAGTTATTACGTACGTATGTTATATTTAGTAACTTCTACTTTTAGTGCGGCTGGCAGCAGTGCTGAATAAGTAAGTATGCAAGGAATAAGACAGTAGAAGAGCAATGTATGTAAAAAATTAGAGACTTATCCGATACACTAACGGAAAACTTACCGTATATTACGGGACGCACTTTTTTCTTCGAAAAATTGCCTCCAAACTTCAGGTGCATTTTATCCTCGAAATTAATGAAAAATGTCCAATGTTTGATTTAAAATTCCCGGCAGTCTTAAAAATGGACATACGAGGGTTGTACCCAGTGGCGTATTTACGATTTTGTTTCGGGAGGGGCTTTGCTAACTTTCGGGGGGCTTTGCCTGAAAATGTGAAAATTCTGCAAGATATTTTATATACTTTACTATAGTAAGCAAGATTTCGGGGGGGGGGGCTTAAGCCCGGAAGCCCACCCCCTAAATACGCCACTGGTTGTACCAAAAGTAAGGTTCCCATATTTTTTACCAATAGAAATCATTGTTTATTGTTATTAATTTATACATCGTTCGAAAGCTTACACTGTTGTCTATCTTTTAACATCAAGAAAGAAGAAAGAAGAGAAAGAGGAAAACCAAGAGGAGCTGATGGAAAGAAGAGAAGTGGTTTATAAGATAAGGTGTGCTGATTGCAATAGCTGTTATATAGGTGAAACGGGGAAAAAACTAAAAGAACGATTAAAGCAACACCAAGATGATGTTATATTGGAAAGAGAAAGAAATGCTATTTTTAAACATGTAAGGGACACGGGGCACAATATTAATTGGTGTGAGGTGTTAGCAAGGGAACAAAGGATGTTAATAAGAAAGTGGAAGGTGGCCAGTTTCATTGAAAAAAGAGGAAAGCTGTGTTATGAATTGGAATACAGGACTTAAAATTGACGAATAGTGGAGCAAGTTAATGGAAAGTCTTAATTTGTAGCTTAGTTTGCCACTGGACCAGGAAGAATCTTGGTGTTTAGTTTCAATTTTAATCAACTTCTATTATGATTAGCTGGTTCTTAATTGATCAGTCAATCAGCGTTCAGAATTTTCCGTGTTTCTGTTATATGTCTGTTAAAAGAATTTTAAAAGAATTTCTTAACAATGAATATGTCTGCTAAATAATTTTAAAATTTGTCTTTTCTGTTTGTCATGAATTTGTTCCAAATGGGCGATGAATCACAGCTAAGCCATGATGTGAACAAATCCAGCGAATATACACTGACTTGTTTTCAGGAACACCAAACTTTGATCTACCGTAAAGACTTCTGCTGTTCTCCTCCACGTCTTTCGAAAAACAGGAATCGATTGGTGTGAAACTTTGACTGCACTCAGTTTATGTTTCTGATCTTGCCCCCAGTGGCTACAATCTTTTCAGGACCATAGCACTTCCTACGTGAAAGTACTTCCAGAAATCAAGAGGAGAGAAAACTGGAGTCCAGGAGTTCTTTTCCTCCAAGTCAAAAGGCTGGTATCATGCAGAGCCAGATTCAAAGCTTGGCTCGGCGTATGCTAAATGCCGTTGGAAACGATGGACTTTATTTCGGAGATTGATTAGCTTTATCTTTTTTATAGATACTTTGCAATAAAGTGTGTACTACAAAGGGTATCAATATTCATAACTCATCTTTTGTATGTACACATTTCATTTACTGCTACAACGTCTTAATTTTTAATACCCTCCACCACCCTCAAAACACATTTCATCAATTCTGACCCATGATCCACGCTCTCCTCTCCACTGACTTTGCTGAGTTTACACTTGTAATACGAGGTGCATCCAGAAAGTAAGTTTCCCACGCGTTCCATACCTAGGAAGCCGTATGTTGCGCGAAGCGACTGCGTGTATGTGAGAGAGTAAGGTCCTAACATGGCGCATGCGCCAGCAGAAATTCCCAAATTCTCTTAATAGTGTCCTGGCAGTGATTGAAGATTAGCGTTCCTATTCCAGCTCCCGCCGCGTGTGAAGTGCGAGCAGTGATAAAGTTTTTGAATGTACAGGGCATAGCACCGATTGAAATCACCACCACTCTGTTCATCGTTCAAACACCACTCTGTTACAATATGGATGGACATTACTTTTACGATATAAAATAGTATGTTTGACAATACGATGAACTTTAATTATCATATATAATTATTTCCTTGGTGATTTACAGATACTTTTCAGTGGGAAAAAAAGATGAAATTTGAAAGTCTCAAATCATGGTAAAGTAGGCCAACGTAGGGAAAGAAAAAAAAAAAAAACGTGAAATTTACCATATAATTAAGCATACTCTACAATATAATCTAGCATACCCTATAAACTTAAATTTTCTTGTAATTAAGCTTACAGGACAAATTTTATGTCTATTTCTCTTACAATTTTATAGTTTGATTGCCTTGTGCTCTGAACATTCCATACAATAAACACACGCTTCAGAAATTGTTACAATAGCAATGCATATAAAATGCAAAGCACTATATTTTTTGTTTCTCAACTAATATCGATAGCTTTCGAATGTAACATATCAACCTACTACCAATTTCCCATACTAATTCTTTTGCAAAAAAGAATCTGACTCCCTTACGATGTGTATTAAAATGAAAGCGATATGATACTATCCCAGATGGGATGGGGACCTAACTATATATCGAAAGCCATTTTATTTGGCTTTGTCATTTTGCCGCACACAGCTATATTCAAATTTTTGTATAATAATTCATACATTATAGGCACTTTAAAAATATATTTCTTGCAGTAGTCAGCTCCTATAAAAACGCATAGGTTGTGTCTCGAAAGTCAAGTAATAAGTTCTATTACTATTATTATGATTACAAATTTCAACATCCAAAAGTGTATGAAGTTCTTTTTTCACATACGAGATATACTCATCTCAAGTAATAAACAGAAACAAATGAAAAAAGAAGGAAAATGGAGCCCTTGAAACTAAGACGTAGACAAATTCATCAGTGTTCAGAAGATGCTGTCTTATGCATTGAGCAGAGTGGATTGGTGGGTCCCAGTGGATCGGTACGTCAGAGTGGGTCATGATGGCTTGGTGGGTTAGAGTGGGTTACGGTAGTAGCTTGTTGCAGTGAGTCACGTCCTGTTGACCCATTATCCACTTACTCACTCACAAATGTTGACCCACTTGACCCACGACCAACTGACCCACTCCATCTCCAGCTCAAGACACTCTTCCTGGCTCAAAGCAGATGTTGAACTGTTCGTCTTTTCCAGAAACTCGTCACAGCTTTTTTACAGCATATAATTTATGGTACGTATGGTATCCACAATTTTTAATTTATTCATTCACTTGTGTTCCTTAATTTTAAGTTTTCATGTATGTTCTTTCAACCATAGAAGAAAGAAACTGGGCATTTTACTCCTACCTCCTCTATTAGGTTAGTATTCTCACTAGTTAGTTAGTATTAGTTACGTAAATAGACTAAATCTTATCACCTGTTAGAGCCTACAGTTCACCAGTTTTTTTTTTTTTTTTTAAGTTTACACTTATTCTCCGAGACTAAGGAAGACGGTGTTGATAAAAATGAATGAAATGGTGTGAATGAAGAAAATGGGAGCAAGCAGAAGAATCCCGAGAAAAGTACACACATCGTGTTTGTCCACTACAAAACCCAGTTGGCGCGAGCCGGGATCGGACAAGGGATTTTACACACAAGGTGAATACTCTACCACTGAGCCACCATATAAAAAAGTCAACTGTTAAATTATACTGCTTTACTCGTCTGCAAGAATTTACACTATGTTTACTTACAATATAAAAATGAAAACCACGGCGGTGAAAGATTTCATATAATTTCAATTCGTTAATAGTTACACCTTTCTGGAGAATGTGTGTGAAGTTTATATTCATCTTTTTTCAGTCTCTATTTTCGAAGGAAGCAGCGCTTATTATTATTATTATTATTATTATTATTATTATTATTATTATTATTATTATTATTATTATTATTATTATTATTATTATTATTATTATTATTTCGCGTTAAAAATGAATTTGTAAGCATAGCAGTATCTTCTGAAATTAGTGCATAATACGTGATATAACGCTTCCTATCTGAAATGCTATTTATAAGAGTGAAAAAAAATTGGCTTACATATTTGTTGCACGTATTGTGCATGTATCTGACAGAGCAACAAGATTTATTCTCGCTAAATACCACTCAACATATTATTTGCATGCATATGAAGTGCATGCTTTGAAGTCGTGAGAGTATGATCTCTGTCCAGCAAGAAGGCTTTGACTTGTGAGGTCCACCTTTGTTTAGCATATGCATTATAGGCATGTACTGTTTATATGTATTATTTTACCAGTTCTAATTTTCAACTAACATTTACTATACATACGCTTGCTTCGAATTATAAGCAGCGAAATTTAAGCTTACACCTCACAATGGAAAAATGCTTCTGCACCTTACAACTATCGATAAGTGAAAAGAAGCTTGAGTCAGTACGGGCATTAACACCTCAAAAACTAATCGATGCAGTTGCCAGCTATCGTTTTCACAGAGATATCGGGTTAAAACCGCCCCGTACGCATCGACGACTCGTTCATGAGTGTGTTCTGTAATTAAACGTATTGTAATCTTCGTCACAGCCATTTTTGACAACATTGCCATCCTTAACAGGAATATGATTAGAGCTCCTCCGTGGCTAAGTGGTTAGCGTACGCGCCTTTGGCGTGGGACACCCGGGTTCGATTCCCGGCGGGAGCTCACGTGGTTCGGATTCCACGTTAATCAGTAGGTCCACGTCTCATATAGCCTCGCTGCTGAACGGGATGTAAAATTCAAAATCAATCAATCAAAGGAATATGATTAAAAAATAACTATAACACTACCTTACAAAATAAAACTTATTGAAACTTTTTAGGTAGTGATAAATGATATGATACGAGGGGAGATCGATAAGTTTTTGGTCTCGCACGGAGAGAGTGGAGCTGGAAGTTTGAAACTGGCACTTGTTATTCGTTCTTTCCACATAGTCACTGGGAAAAATAATCCACTACTCCAAATCGTCTTTCAAATTCCACAGCCCTTCTTTTTTAGAAAATGTCGCATTGACTAGAAAACCTGTGCTCAACAGTAGAAATAAACTCAGAATCCGATGAGAAACACATTCTTTTCGACAACTGCTTCATTTTTTAGAAAAGGAGCCTGGAGGCGCGAAGTCAGGGGAATATGACAGATAGGAAAGTCTTCGTACAATGTTCAATCTTTCCTTGACTTTCTGAGCGGGAGAACCGTCGACTAATCTTTGTATATCTTCAGTGAATACGCCATGGCTCTTTACCTTGAGAGCATTACGAAGTCTTTGCAGCAGATCTCTGTAATATGTCCCAATTGTACTATAACCTTAGGTTAGGTAATCAGTGTCGATTACGCCCATGGAATTTCAGAAAAAAAATATTGGAAGAAGGTCCACGTAAGCCCTTTTCGGTGGTAGGGAGTTGTAATATTTCAAGTGTTTACTCATAACTTTAGTTGCTGGATCATGGCGATATACCCAACATGGTCGTAAAATGATCGTAAAAATCGTGTTCGTTGAGTGCACAGAAGGAAAACATTTTATATGCACAATCTACTAACCACTGTTTTCGAAAAATCATTCTGAAAAGGAATGAGGTCAGTTTAACACTTGAACTCGCCCCAGACTTCAAATCTTTTGTACCTAGAAACATAAAAGTTACACATTAGTACCTTAAGACAAAGCTATGTAAGTTTTATACATAAAGCACAATGTTTTCCATAAAATAATTGACCGCCCCTCGTATAATTCGATTATGCTGATCACAAATAGATCAGCGGTGTAGCGTGGTTTTATATTGAGGGGAAAGGGGTTTTCTACATAGGCTATCTGAATATTTAATATTATTGGCGGCGAGGGTAAATATTTTCCAAAGGTCCCTTTTAAACCGAATTGTCAGTAGGCTTAATTATAATCAGTTACCAGAAACTGTAGACGTTTGTTCAAATGAGTATACTTTCAGATCTTCTATAAATAAGCTACTTTTGTAATATCGCTGTTGGCTGTACCATCTTAGTTCAAATTGTTATTCAATTGTTATGTTGTCAAAATGTTAAAATGTTTCAGTTTAAAATGGCCTAGTGCTGTATCTGAAACCTATTACAAATAAACAAATAAATAAATTATTCCAAATAATTCTGCATTTTTCAAATTATTTATATTAATGCACTTTTTTCTTTACTCAGGGAATGTGGCACTTTCATAGCTTCCATATATGTTACGCCCCTGGAACATACTTATACAACAATGATGCTTCAGAGTTCTGTAAGAGGGAAGCCACACCGACAATTGAAGTGAAACAGAATTTACATCCCCTCTACAACATCCCCAGCCTTAGGACTTCTACAGTGTGGTCCGGAAGTGGGTGCACCCCTAATTGGTGTTTTCTGACGGTTTTAGGTTTTACCCACATTTGTTTGATAATATTGCTTGGCATTATCTGGCAACATTGCTCTTCATGTTCATTTGTTTTCTGCTGTGTTCTGCTTGGTAACAGTTATTTGCAGTGAAGTTGGAGTAATCAACAATGTGTAATCAAAGTCCATATAGCATTGAACAAAGATTAGTTGTTGCGGTTTTTCTTCACGAAAGACACTATACAGGCGACATCATGGAAAGTGTTAAAGCAAAATTTAGAGACCGCTTTGGTATTAATCTACCAAGAAAAGCAACAATGTTGTGGTGGGGAAAATGTACATTTGCTACGGGCAGTGTGAAAGACCTTTCCCGAGGCGGTCGACGGATAAAACGGAGGGAACGCGCCGTGAAATGGAAGCATGAATGCAGCAGTCGCTTTCAAAATAAACAAGTAAAAGGTCTTCGGAGCTTGGTATTCCTAGGACCGCCATGATGAGGCACATGAAAGAAGATCTAAAATTGAATTTTTACCGTCCAATGCATGCGAATGAACTGAGTGACGCCGACATGGATGCGCGGAAAGAGACATGCAGAACTCTCCTTAAGGCGTTCCGTTCCAAACCATCCCATAGTGTAGTCCTCTTCACAGACGAATGTGCTATCTACCGGAGTATGCATTCTCGGAACGCTGTAATGTGGTGTAAGGAAAAACCCCGGTTCTACAAAGAGATGAAAAAACACACCACACGTGATGGTGCGGGTTGGAATGAGTGCAACACATATTTTTGGGCCTTATTTCTTCGAAGACAATGTTAATGGACATTCTTACCTGGAGATGCTTAATGAGTAGTTGGTGTCTCAACTGGAAGAAAATTGTATCAAATACACTATTGTGATACAGCAGGATGGAGCACCAGCGCACTTCGCCATTCACGTGCGCAATTACCTGAATCAGACGTTTCCTGGCCGCTGGATTGGAAGAGGTTGTGCATCTTCACCAGCTCCCTTTGCCTGGCCTCCAAGAAGTCCCGATCAGACGACACCAGGCAATGCTCTCTGGGGTTTCATAAAGCAACAAGTAAGAAACACTCGATATCACACAACACAGGAATTACGAGCAGTTGTAGAACATACCTTCACCCTCGTGACTCCGGAGTATCTCCGTAAAACATCTGCGAGAACTTGGCGCAGAATTCAGTTGTGTTACGACATGGATGGTAATCATACCAATGTTTATGACTCTTAAGACTTCAAGGTAACTGTGTATAGATATTCTACCATAACGAACACTATACTGTTGAAACTAAATGGAGGGTACGCTCACTTCCGGACCACCGGGTAGTGATTTTTCACTTTGAAGATACTCTTCAAATTCTGATGTTAAGTACAAACATTACAGAAAAAAATAGCAGTGAATTTGATATAGCATAATCATGTATCCAGTATGTATGTGTCTTATAAACAGAATTACAGAACTTAATTTTAGACGTAATTTTAAATGTATTTACTCAGTACAAATGATTCAACCAACTCAAGAAGTGGAAAACAATTGATGCTACTAGTACTGCTTAACCTGTTCTTCAGTTTGAATTTCTTAATCGATTCTGTAAAAAATCATTTGATTACGAACTCATTAATAAACATGCTTATTAACAGCGTAATTTGAAATGGATACAAAAAGATAAATTATGAAAAGTTAACTAGCTTCATTTATAGTATTTTCATTTATTTATTAACTTGTAAATTACGAACATGATAATTTCGTTCGTTTCTAAATCAAACGAGTAGATCATTTAATAATTTCCTTTCAGCTCTAAGACGTAGACCTACTGTTTCACGTAGAATCTGAATCACGTATGCTCTTATTGCGAATTATATATTCGATGTCGAGAATACGTTTGCTAATTATATAACTAGGAGGAAGCTCAAAAATATACGTGAAGTTCTATTAGTGAGCGGGCACCAACTGAACCTCTGCAAACGTTCTCCCGCCTTAACGCATCATAATTACATGACTTGACAATTGACTCAAAACCAGGATAATTGTGATCCTTAGGCTAGTAAAGTGAAGAGAAATTCGTATTTGTGTAGCCTATTTCTTTATAAAATTAAAATTTTATTTTTCGACATTTTGCTAGTCTTAACTTACTTGTATTTTGTAACTATTTATTTGAAGTACAAGTGTAATATTTATATTTTATCCGTGGCTCCGCATGCCTGCATCCACAGTAACGTTTTAGAAGTAAATAAGCTAGAAGTATAGTTCAAGAATATTCCTTCCTTCCCTATATGCTTAAAATAAGTACACATAAATTCAAGTAGGTGGGGGGAAGATGCCATAGTTTTTAATCATAAAACAATACCAAACAGGAGAATAAGAGTTGAGGATTGAAACTTACAGGATAAGTAGACCCTGGATGACGGTCTTGAAAGAACGAGATACGATAAGTGATACAAGGGCGGATATGTAAACATCTCCAATTAGGCATCTTTCTCGCACTGTAGGTGGAAGATGCATATTTCTTGTGGGTAAGATGCCACACCTTTTCGGCGTGGCTATTAACGTAACGTTGGGAAATAAAACGATTTTTGTTTATTGTGAGGTCTAATATATTATGTATCCATACACTACTGACTGCGGCTTAGTATAATGTACACAAACTATATGGAATGCGTGCAAATTAGATAACAGTCTACATACTTCAAGAAAAACACCGAACATGAAGAAAATTGTACCTTTATGACGAAAACAAAATAATTTTGATACAGTTATAATAAATGAAGTAAACATTAAAGCAATACCAGAAAGTATAATAACCTTTGCATAATGAATATAATATCAGGAATGTTAAACCATTAGTTACTAAAAATGTTTAGAAGACTATAGCGTACAAACAGGCATTTGCAAACGTAACGTGGTGCATTATTTTGGAATATAATGACCCGAGAAAGACCTTATCTCCTCGTTAACATGAAGCAAAAACAAGTAGGGTCTAAGATTTCCTTAGCCTGTACAATTACAAACAACTAGGGCACTTTGTAGGATCTTTAGAACATGTAGCATGAAACCATTTCTGACAGTCAATGCACCTTATCCAATTCACTTTAGGACCATCTGGATCAAAATAATACAACCCACAAGTACTGCAATAGTTATCCGATTGTGCAGCACAAGTACTTTTCCTTCTTCCTCTGGTGTTGGTGGTTTTGGTGGAAGATTGATTCGCAGACGTGTTTCGGAACATCATAATTCAACACAGACCCCTGTCGTTTACGTCGGATCTTTCTTGGTACGAGAACTGCTGCAGGACAAAAATCATTGAAAGATACTTGCGGAGCCGTTAGAATTGCAGTGGTCAACTCTACAATGATCGAAGACTGGTCAGAAGAAGCATAGCTTGTTGGCGTGTATTGATGTGAAAGCTGGTCAGACGATGTCTTTGTAGACCTAAGTGTGTTTGTAGTTCTTCGTCCGTGCTGAGGAAGGTGAGAAGGTCCCGGCTGCGGCTCCACTTCACCATGAGTAAAGGAGGAGTTAGTTTCTTCTGCGTCTGAACCGTTACAGCCAATTCTGTCAGATATCGAGAAGGCAACATCAGGAAGCATAAAGGATTAAAAGGAAAAATTCCACAGGCTTCAAATTCTGATGTTGCGTTCCCAATTGTTGCAGATTTCTGCCAAGCCTCCTATAGAAACAGTACAAGTTGATTGCGTCTCAACTTTTGTCCCGGGTGACTTTACATCCAATTTCTCACTGCCTTGTAAAAATAATGTTTCAGCAGTTTAAAGAAAGCTCGATCAGGAGGCTGAAGGCAATGCGTTGAGTGGCTTAGCAGACAGAGTACTATCATGTTCTGATGCTATACAGAGCATATATGGATTTGTACAGTGGGAAGCGTGACCGTCAACCATATGTAATCCAAATGTTGCGTGTATTTACCTGCGGGCCCAAGTCCGTGTTTTGTTATGTCTTCTTTCTCGATGCGGCTTCGAGTAGTCCTGTACGGTACTTGGTAGAATTGTGATGCCTGGAATGTATTCATCTATCTTGTTCGTATTTGTTTTAGTGCCAATTGCAAACCTTCTTCCGACCACTCCGCTCGATGAGATGTTCTTTGATATATTCGAGACATTGTCTGCAAAGACAAAAAACTGGGCATTTCAGTCACTATGACAGCAGTACAATCCTGTGTATCGAACGAGAAACACAACTGCTATTTTAGCTTCTATATTTGTATCAATCTGCAGATGTCCTCATATTTCTCTTGCATTTTCTACTGTTCTGGGAGTCTTGTACTACAACATGCAACTCAGAATCATTATAAGCATCTTGCACCTCACTCTTCTAGGCATCTATCCCATTCAGCGGTTCAAGATGCCTAATCCCTTATCTACACACCATGTGCTTCCAATCACTTGACTCATGTCAGTTCATGGCATAACTTGTTTTCATGTTTCCTGCTCGCTTTCAGAACAATAACTTTAATAGCTACTTATTAACCACGACTTATGTGCACTTCATCAAATATTTTTAGCTATAACAAAGGGCAATTACCGCACTTTTTTTCTTCTCTTCGTTCACACACTACTTCAATCACCTTGTGGTTTTGGCGCCGTAACAGACATACAATTCTCTCTCTGCTGCCCGCGTTTCCCTGCCTCTCCCGGCGTAAGTTCCAAGCAGTGCATTTGTAGGTATCTTCGACGCAAAGGCATCTCACCCACTCTAAGTGTTATTAAATTCCGAAATCGTGAAGTATATACGAAAGTATTTAATTTTTTCTTTCGTAGTAATTTGTTATATGAGTACCACAGAGCAACTAACCATTCTTTGAAATCCTACCGTGGAGCTCTCTCGCCTCTGAAACAATGAGTCAGTCTTTCCCACAAGAAGCAGAAAGTTAGTCTTTCTCTTCTATTCTGTCCCTTCCTTCCATTCAGCACTCGACGAACACAGAGCATACAGGCTGGTTCCACCCTATTTCCTCGTCTCCATTTTGCCGCAAGCGCATAGAAAAGCAAATACTTTACAATCACAAAGAGAGTGTGGTTACATTGTACGTAAAGGCATGTGTTTTAAAGGGATATTCTATGAGAGCAGCGGACGCTAAAAGGAACAAGCCGGAACACGGAAACAGAGGATAGCATTAATCATTGTGACTTACGCTATGTTGTCTTCTTTCATGCACATAGAACAGCATTGTAGGGTCAATATTAAAATAACTAAAATTTGTGTTGGGTCGTTCCTCATTCGTATACAGGAATAAATGTTCACAATTGTTTGTTTGTTTTTTAAAATATTTTGCTTTGTGTTAATTGGAAAGACGCGTGACTTTCTGAATACATTACAGAGCTGACCCTAATAAAATTATACTTAACCTTTTTCCAATACATCAGATTTCTCTTTCCCAAATCCGGTTTTCTTTTAAATATTGCTATGTACAAATAAATACATATAATATAAAGTAAGCATATTGCTAGGTATTTTTATCTAAATAACTTGAAGCTACATGTATTATATTTCCTTTTGTGTTAGGTTTGTGTTTCTTTATGTACCAACTACAACTTTAATCAGTCATCATAGGTACTCTCCAGATCTGTGCTAGAAGGGATGTTAAACCTTAAATGGATCAATCAATTTGCCTTGATGTTGGTGCTTCACTATATTGATGTGATGAAAGCTTTCACCGTGTTCTTCACTTAATTCACCCAAATTAGAAAGGAAACGATTTGCATGTAAATACAATAAATTAATCGTCAGAATCATAGTACGCCTTAATGTTCTGAGCTTTCACAGTATATTAGAAACAACACCTTTGTAAATTTCACGCTTGTTTTTCAGAAAAGTGTGATAAACATCTCTGATTGCTCTCCAAATTTTGATTTCAACATTTGCCGTATGATGTTCAAATTCCATGTGTTTAAATCATTTCCTTTTCTTTTGAACGATAAATTTGCTTTCTTTTAAAAAGGTAGACCTAAAACTTTTGTATTGAGATACTGCATGTAATGCCATCCTTGTTCAAATCTTAGACAGATTATTTCATTAGATTTAAGTATATGAGAATGCAGCAATATTATTTTTGTGTGATATTGGGGACCGAATACTTTGCTCATTTTCATTTTCTAGAATGAGGGCATTCCTGGAGAGTATTATTAAAGTTTAAATAAAACAAGACCGCTTGTACGTTTCTGCTCCCATACCTGCAAGAAGTGTCCTTATATTTGCTTTGGTAAGGTGGCAACTCTATTAGGCCCGAAGCATAATCGTTGGACGTTAAACTAAAAAGAAAAGCACTTCAGTCGTTATATCAAAAAGGTCAGAAAGTCAATTCTTTAGGTTACACCAAATATTACTGTACAGAAGTGCACACAAATTATTCAAGAATTCTGTAAATAGGTCTTTAGTCAACATCGGAAGTTCTGTACTTGCTTATTGTAGTTTAGTGTGTTCTTTTTTCACCGAGACCATATGAGACTTGACTTACAGTTTAAAGTGGGATCCTCATCATGTAATGCGTTAAAATTCCAATGCTCACCTCTCGGAAATCGAACCCGCAACCAGTTGCATTAAGGGGAAGCGTGCTAAAAACCAGACCAGCGGAGAGAGCTGTGATTCTACCAGTGTATTGCAATAAGACTTAATACTGAAAGCTGAAATAATAATAATAATAATAATAATAATAATAATAATAATAATAATAATAATAATAATAATAATAATAATAATAATAATAATAATAAAGTGTGAAACATAGATGGGCGGTCGTGTATTACTTAATGATACAAATTAGAGAAATTAGCAATCAGTGTCACGGTCACTTCAGCATTATTTCACACACTAACAAGATATAAATTACATAAGTTGTAGACTTTTCTAGCTAACATACAAGTTCTCTCACGATTAGAACAAACAAACAAACAAACAAAAAAGAAAAAAAGAAATGTTCTCCGAGAGTGCAAATAAAGTATTTATGACATTCTTAACGTTTGTTTTTTTTTTCATTCAATCTCGTGTTTTTTTCTATATATATTAATGCCTCAATTTAACAGTGATATTTTGTTATACATCGAGCTGTTACACTTAATCAAACTCGTGTATATAACGTAACGTAATACAACGCTTGCACAAAAATATCAACTTTCTCGGTTTTGTTCGTGACTTGGTTGAACAAACAAATCACTGTTGCCAACTAGGATCTCGCGAACAACGCCCCCTTGAATGTTATTTTACAATAATACTAAAACTCTCTGACAACAAAACGAATGCCGCTCATTAATTACTTTCAGGCTATATGTGCAAATATATATACGGGCATACAGTACTTTCACAATTCCATAGGAAGTTGTGTTATATGCAACAAGGTAATTAAATATCTTTGCATAGAAAGTGATACTCGTAGCTCGTGTAAGCCATACTGATAAAAAAGGTAGCTCAATATTTACCTCATTCCAAGAAAAATTCTACAATTTTATTAGCATATAGCAGGAAAAAATGTAAGATGAAACGTATATCAATCGATAAAATCATCGAGTTTAACAAAATAATGTGCGTGATTTTTCTTTATCATTTGATTTTCTTTATCATACAGCATCAATTTTTAGGCTTTTTAGAAAATCGAAGAAAATAATTTCGTGTAAACCTAAAAATTGATGCTGTACGATAAAGAAAACCAAAGAAAATAATTTTTATTTAAACCTAAAAATTGATGCTGCACGATAAAGAAAACTAACGAAAACAACTTTTATCTAAACGTAAAAAAATTGATACTATACGATAATCTAAGAAAATAATTTTCATTTAAACGTAAAAAAGTGATGCTCTACGATAGAGCAAATAAAAAAATAATTTTCGTCTAAACCTAAAATTGATACTGTACGATAAAAAAATCAAACAAAATCATTTTCATCTAAACCTAAAAATTAATGCTGTAAGACAAACAAAATCGAAGAAAATAATTTTCACCTAAATCCCAAAAATTGATGATGTACGATAAAGAAAATACGAGAAAATAATTTTCGACTAAATCTAAAAATTGATTACGACATAGGAAATCAAAGAAAATAATTTTAATCTAAACCTAAAAATTGATGCTGTACAATAAAGAAAATCGAAGAAAATAATTTTCATCTAAGCCTAAAAATTGGTGCTGTATGATAAAATCAAAGAAAATAATTTTCATTTAAACCTAAAAATTGATGCTGTACGATAAAGAAAATCAAAGAAAATAATTTTCATCAAAACTTAAAAATAGATGTTGTATGAAAAAGAAAACCGAAGAAAATAATTTTCATCTAAACCTAAAAATTGATGCTGTATGATAAAGAAAATCGAAGAAAATTTTCATTTAAACCCAAAATATTAATGCTGTACAAAAAAATGGAAGAGAATAAATTTCGTCTAAACCTAAAAATTGATGCTGTACGATAAAGAAAACCGAAGAAAATAATTTTCATGTAAACCTAAAAGTTGATGTATGAAAAAGAAAATAATTTTCGTTTAAACCTAAATGTTGATGCTGTATGATAACTATGCTACAAATTAGGATGGTAACAAAGTATACACTCATTATGCTTTCCATTCAAGACACACGCAAGACGACAGTGCGCAGTGTGGTTAATGAAACGTAGCTCAAATTATGATCAACTCTTCAATTTTAATTTTTGTTTAAGTATAATATTACGTAAGGATGAGACAGATGGATAAGATTGTGAAAAGTGTCAATCGATAAAAGACATCCATTGGTTGGTTTGGAGCTTATCGCCCCTTTTAGCGGTGAGTCTATATGACACGTAGAAATACAACTAAACAAACCATGTGTTGCTCCCACTAAGTCTCTGGCACTGTAGGTGCACACACTAACCATACAGCTAGGAGAGAGGACATATGTTCAGTCAGTATCTTTGCATTTCATATATACCTACTCCGAAAAAATGCCTTTCTAAAATTACTATTAGTTTTGTGCTATCAACGTGTTTAATGTTCCTTTAGATGTAAACATTACGAAATCTGGGTGATATGTATCCTTCTTCTTCTTCTTCTTTTCATTATTATTATTATTATTATTATTATTATTATTATTATTATTATTATTATTATTATTATTATTAATAATAATAATAATACAATATCTTCATTAAGTTGCTTTTCTCTTCGAGTCAAAACATGCAATTCCACGTACTTTCACTCTAACTAGAGCTGTAAAAATTTAAGCAAATACTTAAATATGATGACAATACAATATTTTCAAAATAATTATCTCTGTAGAATAATTATGTAAAAATAATAAATATATATATATATATATATATATATATATATATATATATATATATATATATATATATATATATATATATATATATCCTTTGAGGAACGGGGATGGAGAATGGCAGAAACTTCATAACGAGGAACTACATAATTTATATGGTTTACCCAACATTGTTAGGGTCGTCAAGTTTAGGAGGCTTAGGTGGGCAGGTCATGTAGCTAGAATGGAAGAAAGTAGAAACGCTTTCAAAGTCTTAACTGGAAGACCAATCGGAAAACGACCATTAGGAAGACCTAGGCGCAGATGGGAGGACAATATTAAGATGGATCTTGCAGAGATAGGAATACCGGTACAAAGTAGAAACTGGATGCAGTTAGCTAAGAACAGAAGTCAGTGGAGAGCTTTTGTGAACGCGGCGTTGAACCTCCGGGTTCCATAGGCCATAGAGTTAGTTAGTTAGTTAGTTATATATCCTTTTGCTGAAAACTTTATTAGTTAGAAATGGTTATCCAACGCCTGCTCCTTATACAACCCAAACTCGCTGGAAATTTTAGCGGGTTGGAGACTACAAGGAGATCAGTTAAATTTATAATAATAAGTTTGAGGATTTCACAACAAACTTTCCAGATTAGTTTATTAAGCACTAGGAGAAGTGCCCGTTCTTAGCAAAGACTGAACAGTATGCAACACACATCACACTGAGTAATTTGGGTCGTCTAACTCGATGCGTTCCTGAGATACTATCTTTTTTATTAATCTCAAGTACGTGTGATCCTTCCAGTCCCTTCTTGAGTTGAAAATCGAAAAACGGATTTGTGCATGATTAGATCTATTGAAGATTTATATGTGTACAAAATTTGGTAGTTGTAAGTGACTTTTACCAGGGTCGTTCCGAAATTAACGCCTCTTATTTTTTTGTGTTGACTTTGTATTTTCGTGCCAAATGTCGTTGGTATAGTGCTAATGCTTGAACCTTCCTCTTTTATTTGCAGCTGGTCCCGTTGTTCTGCGGTAGTTGGGGCCAGCATTGAAGCGTTCCAAAATGGAGCCTGATATGGACGTGCGTATAAAACAACGATATGTGATTGAATTCCTCACTACTGAAGAAATTGCGCCGATTGAAATCCATCGACGCTTGGTAAAGGTTTATGAAGACGATACAATAGACGTGAGCAATGTGAAGCGATGGGTACGGCATTTTCAAGGTAGTGAAAAGGATGTTCATGACAAGCCACGACCCGGTCGACCCTGCACAGCTGTCATCCCTCGCAATGAAGAGCGTCTTGATCAACTCATCCGTGCTGATCGTCGGATAACGACTAGAGAATTGTGTACAAAGCTGAATGTGGCGAACATTTTCAAGACTCAGAAGCTGTTGTCAAAGCTGTAAGGAAGTGGTTAGCCTTAGCTGGTTCCGATTTTTACAAGCGCGGCATGCAGGCTCTGGATCATCGCTGGCAAAAGTGCATAACAAATGGTGGGAACTATGTGAAAAGAAATGATAGTCTGTAGCTGAGATGCTGCTCTGTTTAGCTGTGCGTTTGTTATTTGTGTATCTCCATTAGTTTCCATGAAAACACTAGGAGGCATTACCTTCGGACGACCCTCGTATATGATGATAGATACACACACGTTCATTGATATATTAGCAAGGATTACTTGGGTAGGTAACCACGTGGTTCAGTGCTGGTGCGAGGCTGTCATATTGCGCCTCTAAGGAAAAATTAAGGAAGAATTGCCTTCCCCATATTACAATTGAGAGAAAAGGTTCTTTCGTCAAATAAGTAATAGCATAAAACAGATAACCATGATGCATTACATAATAGCGCACATACTACAATTCAGGCTCCCAAGATTCAATCAACAACTAATTGAATCTGAAAATATCTTATAATAAAACTTAAAAACAAACATCGTTAGAAACTTTTAAAAATGCGCAAAAAGGAAGTTTTTCTTTTTATTCCTTTCTTTTTTATTTTTTTTTGGGGGGGGGGGTGAGATAGAATTGAGAAATGGGGCTAGGACTAATTATAATGGATAATAGACTCTTGTTGAAAGTAGAAAGGAACACGCAGTAAAAGTTTCAGTTTCACCCGATTGATGTGAACCGCTGGAGGTTTGCTGCCATCTAACGGCGAAATTTTAAATACCTTTACAAAAAAAAAAAAAAAAAAATCCCTCTCGTTCAAGAGTTATCGTGTGCACTTACGGTGTCCGGTTCAATCTTCGTGTTGCACATTATCAAGTCAATTTCAACTTATAAGCGATTTCTTGTCTTTGTTTTAATGTTTACCATGTAAGAAAAAACAAGTTATTTTCAACAGTTTTTGCTGATGTTGAACACATACACAACAATGTACCAAATTTACAACAATATGAGGTAACTTCAAGTAACGGCCTCTCGAAAATTAAAATACTCAACAACTTTTTAAACAACCATCCAAGTTTTTTTTAAACCAAAATTACAAATCAGTTTATTTTTTTTTAAACATATATCCTAAAATTAAGGGAGTTATGTAGCTTTAAAAATTTCAAATGGCCTCTATTTTGAAACAATATAACGGATCGGATTCAATATTTGTGATATAAATGAACTGACAAATTTCGTTTTAATCCATTCGCTTTTGGAGAAGTTACTGTACCCACTATATACAAGAAATGGATTCTATCTACTATTCTAGAAATAGATGGATATCGTGAGATCTCCGCAATAGGTATATTCAAAATCCCACCCAGAAATTATAAGGTGGTCGCTGGGAAGAGGATATGAAAAAAATGGGAGTCATGATAGGAATTAGATTGAGAACAACTGGATTAGCGTATTTTATAAAAGCTATGTTTTCAAACTCTTATTATTTAAGTAATGATAATTCTTGAACAAGTATTTTATGCAGCATTTTCTATTACTGAATGTAATATTCTACTTATAGACTACTGTTTGGACAGCTTTGTATACCTGTATGAGAAGAAACAAGGAAGATTCCTTCGAGAATCAAGACTCGTCTTCTGCAAAATTTCTGAAAATCTTAATTCTCCTCTCGTCTCGTCCCATGATCAACACCATAATAAATACCTAGAAATCACTTAAGAACAAGAAAGGCTACCTAACAGGGTACCCGCAATTTCTACCTCTGTTTTTGCTCTACGAATTCTTCACACATTTCCTCGTACAATCACTGTACAGACCACCCACGCAGAAGCATCAAACATATCTTGAAACTGCTGGTGTAAAATCAAGTGTTTTTAATCCCTGTGAAGCGAGTTTCTTGTTCTGGGATTCAAAGACTGCATAAGCAACAAAACCATGGATACAATTCATTACGAACTGTGAATGTGGCAGGAAAACTCGCATTATTTACTTGTTTTAATTGTTAGCAAGTAAGGAAAATAGAATATATGGATCCTGGTTTATAAAACTATGTTATTATTTAGTCTAAGTTTTTAAGTCTAAATTATTATTTAGTAAAATATATGTAATGTGTAAAATTGTCTCTTTTTCTTTCTTTCAAAAGGATAAATTACTTTATATCAGACTTCAAGATATTATTTCAGTTTTTAATGAACCCTAAAGTTTTTTTAAAATCTTTTTAATATAGCATATTTCTCAATATAATTTTCTATCATATTCTTCGAAGCAATTATTTAAAACCTTATTCGGCAACAAAAATCTGTTTCCATTCTGACCCCAATGCATTTTTAGAAACTTATTTCCACTTTCTTACCATTAATCTTTAAAACTATTATTTCTTTGTTAGAATCAGAGAGAATTACTTTGTAATCTGAGCATTGATTCTGCGGAGGGATTCCGAGTGACCTGTGGCCTCCGTAAGATCTGGATGTTTCTGCTTAGATGTCTGTCAACATAACAAACATACCAGAACGCTTCCCTCACAAAAGTTCTTTAAAATTCGGCACCGTTCGTTTGTTCTACTTCATATTGGGGCCACGGTGGCTCGCAGGTAGAGCACTTACCTCTGATGTGTGGGGTCTGTGGTTCGATCCCCGCCTAAGTAAGTTTGTGGACAACATCGCGTCCGTAGGTTTCCTTGGAATAATCCCGTTTCCTTCCACATTTCATTGCATTACAATGCTATCCTCTGTATTATTTACTAATCAACATTTATTACTTTAATTTCTCGAAATAACGCGACAAAGTTTCTTCAAAATCAAGTAGAATTTTTGAATTAAGTAAAACCTAATAGACCTATCCTGTACACATGATATGCATCATACACAACTTGTATTTGATTGAATATTTCTAGTATTGAAAATTCATATTTCCATTTTGGATCAAACAAACAAGAAATACGATAGTTTTAGTACCTCAAAATACAAATTAAGTTTGAAGCCCTTAGGCCTGCTTAACACTCGCGAGGTAGTACATAATATTCATTTGTAGCGTTACGAAATGTGTTCCTTCTAAGCGATGAACTGGCTTGTTTACATCTCATATTGCTGTCAATATCATTCAATGCCATCGATTTCTTAACAATGTCTCTATAATAGTTAATGCAAATGAGGCTTGTTTTGCAGTTTTGATGTCCTCCATATGACATGTCAACCTTCAAAATAACTTTTTAATATATTCAAATATATGTTATGTGATACATCATCTAAGAGAAACTAAAATTTTTCAACATGACTCTTGGAGAACGATTTAACCTTTGAACTCTGCAACCCAATTTCCTCGCAGAGGTGGGTCTCTCGTTTCATGGGTGGGAAGGTATAAGATTTGGGCGGAGGTTCTGGTGTATATTTCGATGTGAATGTCTCAGATATCCCACGGTTAAATGTATACACCTGTATACTGATAGGTTTTTAAATGGATCAGTCACTAACTAACTCCAAAACCTTTTACAGAAGTTGTTTCCCGGTGTTTTTTTTCTTTTTTCCTAACCATTGATAGCTTACGAAAGCTCTAATTGGTATTCGTGGTCGTTAGCGTCTCTTGTCCTAACGATCACTCTAGATTGAAAATTGAATATCTTTTGTGCTTCTGAGGATCTTCATAAGGATTAAATGCTCGCTAAACCTTACATTAAAGCATTTGTCTCTATTTTCTTATTCACTTCTTTGTATAGTTCCAGACACAGTACGTTGACCTTTTTGTATTGAAACACTTAACAACCGTATAAAATAGTTGAACGGAATATAAACGAATTTGAGTTTTTCAACCACAAGAAACTCTCGTATTTCAATGATATTAGCAAATCTCTATTATAAATTGACACTGAATTTTCTAGAAGTCCCTCGTGTCGTGACTATAGGGTTAGCGCACACACCTTTCGCAGGAAGAGCTGGGTTTGATTCCCAGTGAGAGCTCATTTTGGTTACTCAGTTCCATGTCTCATTATGGACTTCACAATTTTCTTTAACTTGTAGTGTAAAATATTGCTGTAATTTACGGCGGTACAGTTACTGGTCACCATTCATCATTATATATATCACATGTTTTCAAATGCAATTTCTTGATACACAGTGCCTTAGCCAACCTCTTTCCCCTCTTTGTATTTGATTGCAACGCTGAGCTTCTCTCCTTCTCCTTTTGAAGTCCTTCGCGGCTCTACAATATGGTTGCCAAAGTGATGTAGTGAGGCGGTCTGAAGCGTTAGGTTGATTAGGGATTTGGATTAGGAATTAGATTTCTGGGCCTTCGGCAAGAGAATGACCATGTTAGTCCGGGATGTCCGTCCGATGACATCCCTCAGTGATCACACTACCCAGGGAATTGGAGAGGAAGAAAGGAAGGGGAAAAGAAGGAAGCGGCCTGGGACTATTATATTAGGTACTATCCCGGCATTTGTCTGGTGTGAATGAGGAAAACCCAGGAAAATCTCACTCAGGATGGCCGGATTGAAAAAGCTCTTAAACTTTTTCGACCGAGTATCCCCACCGGGAATCGAACCCGGGACCGCTCGCACCAAAGGAAAGAGCGTTAGTAACTACGCTACGTGGGGCCATCATTAGGCTGACAACCGTGAGGCGAAAACAACCTTTTCTTAAAAATGTAGAACGTGGTTGGATTTTTTTTTACTGTATTCGAAGTTTATTTTTTAAATTTAGTTCCCATGTTTAGGCACCGAGGTTAAGAAACACGGCAATTATGATAATGAACAAATGGTGTGATGAACAAAGGGAGAAAACGGGAGAATCCCGAGGAAACCTAGATACACAGTGTTCGTTCATTACAAAACCCACTTGGCCTGAGCTGGTATCGAACCAAAGACTCCACGCATTATACATAGGTGAGCGTTCTAAGCTTGAGTCATCGAGGTCCTTAAAGATTTTGTGTTCTTGACCATGTCGTATTGGATAAAGTAGAAAAGAGAAAAAGCCCTGGTAAGGACCGTAAAGAGTATGACACGCAACTTATATGCATAGGGTACAGATAGCCACCGTTATCCATTAATGTGTTAATGGACTGACTCCATTAACAAACGTGGCCAGAATAACTGCTCTAGCTATATATTCCAAAGAAGAGAAAACCAAAATTTTGCTTACATATATGAGATATAATATAGATAACCACCGTTACCCGTTATCCGTTAAGGTGTTAACGGATTTACTTCCTTAACAACTTGGCCAAAATAACCGCTTTAGTTATCTATTATAAAAGAACAGAATTTAAAAATTCATTTACATATATGAGATATGAGCTAGAGGGTTATCCGTTACCCGTTACGGTGTTAACGGATTGACTTCATTAACGAACTCGGCCGAGATAATCGCTTTGGCTATCTATTACAAAAAAAAAATAAATAAATAAAAAATCATTCCTGGACGTCCTCGTCTTAGCTTCCTGTTTCGTAGCATAACTCGTTAGTTCGATTATCGCATTCAGTGCCTTGTTTTTGTTCCACCATCGTGTTGCACCAACTTTTTGAAGTTTTCGTAGTCTGTCATGTCCCTCGTGGCTTGCATCAATGATTTTCTTCGGCTCGAAAAATTTTCTCCAACTCGACTCGAATTTGACTCGAGTTTCGATTCGAGTGGAACCAAAACGAGTCAAATCGAGCCAAATACTGTGTGTAGTTTCAAGTATTTTCTTCAAGTATCCAACATAGACAATAGAATTATCGTCAATGATACTACTACTACTATAACATTATTATTATTATTATTATTATTATTATTATTATTATTATTATTATTATTATTATTATTATTATTATTATTATTATTATTATTATTAATATTTAAAACATATTACTATTTAAAAAAATTAACCCGGCTAATTGCCGCTAGTAACATTTAAAAGTAACCTTTATTTTAATGATGAGAAAAGGCGGACAGTGGGATGGGGAGAAGAACATATGCAAATCTAGTGATCTTGAACTTGGATCTGACAGCTAGATATATAGGGACCATACCTCAGTATATCAGAAATTTAAAGTGAAATATTGTAGTGATAATGAAACATATATACAGAATCTAGTTATGAAAGCAATCAATGGTATTATATTATGTTTTGAAGATAAATCTAATGCTGTTGAAATGTCCTTTGTTTCAGTGAGTGGAATGGGTTCAAAGCGTCCGATTTCTCGCATGTATTTCGTGGTAAATTCTCAATGATCCCTTTCAGTTTACGAATTCTTTTTGGTTTATTCTCATAGACCTGAGACTTGAGATAACCCCATACAAAATAATTCAAAAGATAGGTGGAAGAGATCACATGATTGGAGCCAGTTTATATCATCATTTCCTGACAAAACGCCTCCGATTCTGTTGCATTTTGATGGCAAATTCGAATAATACTTTGTTGAATTGAATAGAAATGAATGAATAAGAATGAATGAATGAATTCCTATGCTTTGTTGAAATGAGTATTTTTCCATGCTCATTCGTCATAGACTACTTTACATAGTTGTCACATTTTAATCTCACAAATCCAACCAGTGTTGTCAGAATTTATAACGTTATCTTCCATTTTTTAAAGTTTTATCTGTTACCGAGTTAAGAATAGTTCATCTATTATCTAATGTTCAAGAGAGCATTTCTTGTATCCATTTTGAAATTTATCCTATGCGGTAGTTAAGATTTTGATATACTGAAATTACAACCAAAGCATATTATGACTGTTAATAAAATCATTAAAGCGGATTTTGAGAAAATCTCATATTTCACTGTATCCTCCAGTTAAATACCCTTACTTTTGGAAGATTTGAAAAAAAATTAAAAATATAATAAAAACATAAAGTTTAAAATTTTTGTCCGAACATATTGAACGAATGGTCGAACAGACGGTTAGATTTAGAAAAATAGATTTTCTGGGCTGTAGACATCATGAAAGGTGTAAATCCATTAAAATCTTGATTTTTTCGATAACCATATCTTCTAGCTTGTTATTGCTCAACGGTATGAAAGGGGTTCATAGGAAAAGAGCCCCCCCCCCCAAAAAAAAAATCTTAGCCTGTACGTACGGCGATTATGACATGTGGACTAAGCAAGATGAGTGATTAATAAATGGGAATGATATTGTGCGAATTAATGGAATGAGAATGCAGGAGCGGAAAGCGATATGACCTTGGAAACCTACGAATATGATTTACATACTATAGGATCGAACCAACGACCTCTCACACCAGAGAGAGGTTGCGCACTATCAGAAATCTTAAATATTATGTTGTAGGGTAGTAACATAGTAACATAATTCATTTTTGTAAGATGAAAAATTGTCCATTTAAATTCCCTTAGAAAACATCTTAATTGTTTAGCATGGTGGGTTTATTATATATATTAAAAAGTCCATATTATGTTAGTAAAAACCTTTAGACAATGAGAGATTTCTTGAGAGAAGAAAAAATAATAGCAAAGTCCCGATAAAGGAAGGTAGAAAATTCCTGGTAGTGACAGGAAGATGAGAAGATAAGTACAAAGATATAAGAAAAGAGAAACGTCAGGATGATAGCCGATGGTGTTAACATCGTAGCTACCTTTCTAAAAGCAACGAAACAGGTTTTTGTACCTCGCTCATTGTTATACCATCTACTGGTGTTTCCTTTCATTTAATACACAGATTATTAATTTGATGCAGTTATTAGGCTCCAGTCACTCACACAAAAGCATGTACGCACCATATAAATCAGCGGTTCACAAACTGTCTCTCTCTTGGGATGTGCGATAAAAGTTTTATAATCGGGATGCCACTCTTTGCTATTTGTTTAAAATCTTGTTGTCCTAAAAGGAGCATTTTTATTATAATGTTCCTATTGATTTTATGGATGCTTAAAAACGATCTTATTTCTGTACGGTTGTTGCGTCTAGCTGGATTTAAATAAGTCATTTCCACAACGCAAGAGTCTGAGAAATAGAAGAGGGAGCCACTGTAATAAAGGAGGGAGAAGAGAATGGCTTAAAAGAGCAAGTGTTGGCAGTGTATTTGTAGTTATGAAATCGATGAGTCGTAGCTATGCTTGGAAAATTATCGCTACGGCATTTATGGAAATCGATCTTGGTAACTCGAAGGCGGCCCCCTGATCTTCAGAATTTGAATATCTTTGCTTCGATATGTAACAACGAGACACACACCTGATCGCCCCATCATCCACTCGAAGTTATACACAACCGGTGCTACTGACACCATCAAAGTTCCTGTATGCCTCTTACCATTGTCTTTTATTAACCCAAGTTTCTCCTTGTTCCTTATTCTGTTCGTGTGGTTTATAAGAAGGAGAGCATACTAGTTCATAAAACCAGTGTAAAAGGTAGGATTATCATGTTGTCATATTATAGATGTACGTATGACTTTATTGATGATGAAAGCACCCTCGTGGTTAAGCGGTTAGCGTACGCGCCTTTAGTGTGGGAGACCCGGGTTGGATTCTCGGCGGGAGCTCATGTGGTTAAGATCCCACGTTAATCAGTGGGTCCCTTCTCATATAGCTTCGCTGCTGAAAGGGACGTTAAACTCAAAATCAACTCAATTTTATTGATGATGATGTGATTACTCGATTACTTTACATTGGTTTCTTCAAATTTTGAGTCTTTCGATCAAATTCTTATGAGATTGTGCCCAAATTTGAAGAAACTAATGTAAGGAAATCGACTAATTATGACATCATTAGGCAAATATATTGACTGTGTATTATATATTGTATTGGATGTTTCAGTAGAATGTTTCTCTTTTTAAATAGATGCAATATGTTGTAAAGTGACCAAAATTCAAACATGTATTTTGGAAATATATTTTGGCTATTGTAAAACAAGGAAGCAATAATCAAACTATTTGATTAAGAAAATAAGAATAGGCAATGTAGGCATCACACCACAGTTATAAGAAGTTTGCCTATAAGGAAATAACAGAGTAAGGAATTTCATAATGAGACCTGGGCTAAGTTCTACGCTACAGCCAGGAAGCGTCCGAATACCATAAGAGAATGATGCTGTTCGGTACAGGGAGTTAACTAGGGGAGTTTCAATTTAGATCTGAGAGTGCAAAAGCAACGTTAGGAGATCACCAAAGCTGAATTAACGAATGAGTATTACATCTATCTACTATGTAGGATAGACATAATGGTTAAGTTTCTGTGTCATTACAATTTAGTAATTTCTTGTAATTAAGATAATTTCGAGTCCTGATAACTTGCGATGTGATGTCGAAAATATCCAAAGAAATTGTTTTCTATTATTTAATTCCTTATCCCAAGAAATTCATTAAATACATTCTTAAGTTGTTTTAATACACGGTGTTACAAATTTCTGATGAGCTACGCTCTGCCCTCATCCCCCCCATGTATAAAAGTTTCTAAAATATTAAGTAATTTTAGTTTGAAACTGTAGCACACGTTAATATTGTTGGGAGTGAATAATTTTACTAACACAGCGAAACTTAAAATGAGAGATTATCTTTGGGGAAATAATTTACACTTATATCTATCTGGATATATTTCCTCTTTTCCTGGAAAAACGATTTTATCCGGTTTTTTTTATCATATTGTCAGTTTTGGGTTCGAGGTTTCGTATTTTTCGTCGGAAGACTGAAGCTTCGAATGATCGAACATACTATTAACGTAGGTTCCGAACCATGATCGGAATTTAGAGACGGGTGAACAGACCATTGATAGTCAACCCTTGATTCCAAGAGAGCCGGAGTAAAGAACCAGATCAAGGTCCCCAGTTACAATGTTCTTGGATACTTGCCCTAATACCTCAATATGGTATTGTTGATTTGATTACAACTGTGATGTTTGTCATAGACAGTGCAGAGTACAGCAGTCAATCGGGCGATTTTGCAATACTGTTTTTTCAAGAATAGAGTTAAATGGAAGTGAAACAATGGCATTCACATTCATGGCCATTCAGTGTTACTTGGACTATCTGACCGCAGCATACTTGTAATTTTGCAGAATGAGCTACGATTTCACCAGAACAAAATTCAAATCACTCATGCATACACTGTTTCAGATCCAGGTCTTAATGGCATGAGCCGATGGAGCAGCACAATCGCGATCTATTGTGACACATCTTCGAAATCCACGCTGAGCGACTGTACACGTGTATAACTCACTGCTCTTGTAAAATGCTTTCACAGTAAAGGGACGTTACCCTAGTCTAATGCTCCATTACTACTAAATGCTTTAACGTAAGCTATTATAAAAGATCAGAGTAGAAGTTTCACCCACCTCAACTCTATTCTAGAAAAAATAATGTTGGAAAAACACCCGATTTACTGAAGCGCTGCATTAGCTTGTTTCTGTAGACTCTGTCCTTAGAAGACAATTCACTGACTTGAGGTCTGGTGATCTTGGAGTCCATAAATCTTTAAGATAAGACGATCCTTGAATCTTATTCACTAACTAATGAACCAATTATGTGCTCCCAAATTTCCCACCAATATTAGAATTGTATTTCACTCAGAACTATTACGAACACCGTACTCAGATCTGTAAGTTCTTTGTGTGGAGGAAACACAATTGGCAATTTAAACGAGCACACGCTGTTGAATATTACGTACACTGCATTTTAATTGTTAGATATTTTAAGTTACGTATATCAAAGTAGGAATTCATATCTTACGCTAGTAGATGCCGTCACCTGTGCTATCGTTTTCCTATAAACCAAGTTTTTGAATAATTATGGATATATAAAGATGCCATGAAGTTTTATTGCTTGGTACGCAAACAGGGAAGAAAATTTTAAACGTATCTGTATCATGAGAGAGAAATGTCAAGAGGAGTGTACGATAGAACATGGTGACAGGGAAAAGAAGGAGGGAGCGAAGGAGGCTATGGTTATTGGACGGTATCAAAACAAAACAGTCGTACATGAAGACGAAAAGGTTAGCTGAAGACCGTGGAGTATGGAAGTTTCTCAGGTGTGGCAAGTGACCTGCCTATAATTGAAATAATAGATATGATGAAACGTAAACAATTACAGGTATTAATTAGAAATGATGTTAGTCTATAGTGTACAGCGGACCGAATGCACAGACGGAGCATGTAGCGCAATTAAAATATGTACTAGTAGTTAGTGGTATCTCTAATTCCAAATTGGTTTATCATTATGGATGCTCAAACATGTGAGCTCTATATTAAAGCATTCCAATGCGAAGAGCTTTTGTTACACTCCTCTTTCCCCACCATCGGCACAGTACTAACAAACGAAAATTTCGTTTTAAGCATGCTTTTAAAGTCAGCTAGGTTCGATCAGAAAGAGTCCTGCAGAATATGATGTGACTTAAGTAAGCTTCATGAATAAAATAGAACAGTTTTGATTTAAACAATTTCCGGAAGATTAAGTACAGTTTAGAAACCTATACAGTTAAAAAAAAGTACTAGTGTGACGCCATGCTATCAGCTAGTCGTAATAATAAGTTGGTTTATAAATAAACAAATACAGAATAGTTTATTTATACATAGTATACTGTACTTGTACAAAATCTATAAAATTAAAGAAAAAATTCTTTTTCAGTAATTTGTTTTTAATAATCCGAATTAGTATTAGATTATATTAATTACCAACCCTCTTATTACAGATTATTTAAATTTGATTTGCCCTTTTCCGGGTTACAATTTTCAAATGGACTGAAGACTCGGCTTCGAGTCACAAAGCTAATCTGTTCTGTAATATTGTTCGTGAATTGAAATGTTGGTAAACCGAAGCTATTTTTACATTGCAATTAATGTACTACGCATTTGATATATTTATGCAGCTGGCAACATTGCGAACTAATTTCATTGTTTAGAAGTGATATCAGAAGTATAGCAGTGTTGTCAGTATTAATACTTTTACGTAAGTTGAACCTACACAAATGTGCAAGAGCAGTAGTGTATATAATTTAAGTCGTTTAATATGTAAAATTATTTAACTTAAACATTAAAGGAAGTCTTAAAATGAATTGCCATTAACACTTTTCATTACAACATTTTATAGGCTATATAGGGGTATAGTTTTTCCGGTATCAAACCAAATTTTCTTTTGTAGCACTTTTTTCCGGCGTTTCCATTTTCTTCATAAAATATAAACAACCATATACAATAACAAAAGAACGAGAAATTGAATATATCAACATACTTTTACCGTTCTTTTATTTTGGCAACCCTGTAGGATATGCAGAAAACCAGTTATGTCTCCCCTCCTAAAAACCCTTTTACTGAATAACACCACGTAAACACAACAGCAGCTTTTCTACATAACAAATACAGTAACTCATCAGATACGTGGTAAATACAATTAATTCGTTCCAGCCACTGTACTTGTATGTATCATTTACACTTTCAGCTGTTTTTCTGAAAATAAAAGTATTCATTTCAAATACAAATAAGTCAACTAAATTTAACGAAACAGTACGAGGGCTAAAAAGAAAAACAAAAACAAAAAGACGAAAAGGTAAAAAAGGTAATATTTGAACACAACACTCTGACAGATAATGTTTACAGCAAAAGCGTCAAAGCACTGTTACCGTGCCTTGCGTTTGTACCCCGAAATATTGTTCGTCAGCAGAGGGACAAAAAGGTTTATGAACATTGACGACGCCAGCTTTAAGTTCTTGATGGGGAGAGGGGTAGCAAGAAGGCGTAGAGACATTTTTCGAGAGGCAACTTCTTAGTGGTATACAGAAAATAATAGTTTTTTTTTTTTTTTAATTTCTTGCCCTACATTATAACACATCATATCTGGGGGAACAGTGAGGGGGTGTGGTGGACGATTTCACACCCTCTTTGCTCCTCTGTACATTGTCATTGTTCACAAAAATTGTTTGTCAACCGGCATGTTCGTGAATCGTGGGTACAGTAAAATTATTACAAAGTTGTGTAATTTTCAATGTGGATATCTTTCTTATTTGCCTCTCTGTTAATATTCTGTAATAATACGAACTACTTGCTATATACTTGAATACATAGAGGTTGTACACATTACAACACCTGCATGATTTAAAAAGGCAAAGAAAGAAATAATAAAAAAAGAATAAACTAACGATTATGATAAATTTATAGTCCATTGAATGCATTTATGGCTTGCAAAACCTAACAGCAATATAATAGCGGCTATACATATATTTAGCAATATTACTAAACACGCATTAATGCAAAAGAAATAATTAAAAATAAAAAAGTATCTTTCTTTGCGACTGCTAGAACTACTTTTGACTCATTCTATATACGTATGTGTGTATATGTAGCATATACGTGAAAAATAAAAAAAATGAGGCTATTTTACGTAATAAGCGAAGTTAGATGGTTATCCCAGTTTTTCCACCAGGTTTTCAAATGAATCAACACGTGTCAGCAGCAGAGACCAGTAACAGTTTGGTTTCTACCATTGTTGGGGGGTCCTAGTACACGCCTCTCAGCACCCTTGTTATTAAAAGACAAAAAACGAAAAAACAAAGAAAGAGGTCAAACAGGTAATATGGACACGGTCCAACGGAGTTTATGCGCATTCAACAAATATACTACTACTAACACGCCACCTTACAGAAAGAAAGATTTTAAAAAAAGTGGTCAAATCATTTTGTTTTGTTTTTCATTAAGATTAACCTTAACTAATAAGTTACTTCCGTTGTGGCTCTAAGCTACAAAACACCTTTTTTTTTTCTTTCTTATTATTTTTGGGTGTAATGACTATTGTGGCGGCGCGTACAAACGTTATTTAAGATGGACAAAAGAAAAGCCCTGGAAAACCTCGAGTATGAGATAAGGTTACTATATTTTCAAATTGAAAAAATGGAGAAATTTTGAACTAATGTTTTTGTGATATAGTTTCCATTATTTTTTCCTAATTTCCAACATTCTTTAGGAAACTGTCGTATATACGATAATTACTATCGCAGTAATCTGTGCATGTTATATATAGTTTTTTTTTTTTTTTTAGTTGTCTCTATTTGTAAAAGAAATACTGACTGACTAATCAATGCTTAGGTCAAAGGAGAGGTTAAGGGTAGAAAATAAGATACTTATATTTCGAAATCTCTTAAGATTAGATTAGATTTTTAGTTTAGCGACCCTTTCAGCAGCGAGGCTATATGAGGCATGAACCTACTGCTTAACGTTGGATCCGAACCTGATGATCTCCCGCCGGAGATTGAACCTGAGTTTCCCACACTAAAGACGTGTATGCTAACCGCTCAATTATGAGAGTTAACTCTTAAGATCTGAGACAGAAAAAATTAGCATTTTGGCTTCTCATTTAAAATAATTATATATATATTTAAATACTTGACCTAGAATGGAAGAAAAGAGTGGATGCTCCAAGTGTTGCAATAATACAGGGTATCCGGAATAGGGCTTACGGTTTCTAAAAGTCTGTGGCTCTAATATGGCAAGAGACAGGGAAAAAAGAAAACTCGCATTTCAAAGAAAAACTTAAAACTTTTTGTTCAGCAAATTTTCATACTTGTAGGACTACCCGTAACGGCACTAATATCACCGAAACGGAAATGGCGTCGGTACCCGAAAAGGCGCAATGCGTGTGGTGGTTTCTAGAGACAAGAAGTGTTGTTCAACTACAACGAAACTTTCGACGTGTTTACTACAAGGATCCTCCATCACGCAACAGTATCCAGACATGGAAGGAATCATTTCTATCGACAGGCAGTGTAGTGAAACCTCACAGTGATGGTTTGATACGCTTTAACAAATAATGAAGTTATATGTCCCTTCTTTTTCGTGGAGCAAACTATTATGTTAAATGTGTCCCTAGACATGCTTTAAAACTTTGCAATTCCCTAGTTACATCATTTGCAACCTCAAGCGGTATTCCAATTGGATGGTGTCCCGCAACATTGCCGCTTTCAAGCGAGGAACTATCTTCGCACTGTATTTTCTAGACGTTGAATAGGCTGTGGTTTCGCAATTACCTGGCCACTACGCTCTCCTGATCCCTTTTTTTCTCTCACTCTCTCTCTGGGAATATGTGAAAGGGCATTAATTATTCTAGTGAAAAGGTAACATGAACGATCTAAAGAATACAATCCTCAGATATTACAGAATACGTGGAGAGAGATTGAATTCAGCTTGGATATTCTCAGAATCACAAAAGGAGCTCAAGTGAGTTATGCTGAGTTACAATTACGTGTAAGTAATACTAATAAAAACTTCTTGAGTTTTCCTTTAAAATGCATGTTTTCTATTTTCCAAGTCTCTCACCGCATTAAAACTACACCCTTTTAAAAACCGTCAGCCTCGTATCTCCGAATTTCTTAACGTTAGAAACATGAAATTTGTAATTTGGACTTTTCATTTAAAATCTATATACACTAATAAAAATGAAAGTTACTATGTTTGTGACTTAATTACTCTTGAACCACCCAGCTGATTACGACCAAATTTTCAATTTAGAAAATAGATGAGGTTCGGGCCTGGGAGTGTTATTGTCATTTCACTTTGACGGTACAACATAGAGGAAGAGGAGGGAAAGATATATAAAAATAAATAAAACTTAATAACTCTAGAACCACGAGACTGATCTCGATCAAATTTGCCACATTGATGAATTTCGAGCCTGACATGGTTTATATCGTTTCACTTTGACGGTGCAACTTAGGGGAGGGAGGGGTGTTGACATATTTAAAAATGATCGAAAATGATGAATATTAGTGTCGAATCCATATTAGTGTGGGTCACTGACGAACAGTAACACTTCCGATGCCGTTTAAATTCAAATTTATCCATTTTTGTCCAAAATGAAACTATTCTCCCCGTGCGAAGAACGGGTATTCTGCTCGTTATTAAATATTAGTTTGAGTCTTTTTTCGATACTTGACTTAGCAGGGAAGAAAAAGGAATGAGCGTAGTTCACTATGATTCCCATATACGGAGTTTAAATTTCGTGCAAGGCTTTGAGTTCAGAGAAATTCCATATAAAAGATGCAAAAAAGAAAAAGCAAATTATTTCCTGTAGAAATTTGTGGAGACTTCTGTTAGTACAAACGAATTTATAATAATTTTACTATGTTAACATTCAAGCTACATCTATCATCTGTCCACTAAACATTTAACATTTAGTACAATACTATAAATCTCATTGAACTCGCATTTATAATTATCTTCACGAATAGAAACCTAGCTGCAATTTTAATATTGTAAGACTAAATACAAATATTTAGTTCATACATAAACGACGAAATTTCATTATACTAATAGTAAAACTTACAATACTCGTATACATGTAATGATTACAGGCGTACTGTAAAACTGGAGAAATTACTATTTATACGAGGAATGATCAGAAACTAAGCTTACAAGGCCAATATTTCTGGAGTTTCGTTTGTTATAGAGGAATGAGAAGTGTGCGGTTATTTTAACACGTGTAGTTGGCAACTGTGCAGAGTTTCAGCCACCTACGGCGCTGAATTGTAGGTAAACACAAATGGCGACTCGTTTGAAAAACTGGTCTAACGAAAAAGTCTATTCAATTATTCGATTTCTGTGGGCGAAACATGTAGCAGCGGCTGAAATTCACCGGCAGCTATATGGACAGACTGTAATGTTTCGCCACCATGTCTCAGAATGGTGTCGAAAGTTTGCGCCTGGTAGTGAAAAACCTCACCGACGAGTGGCCGACCCAGCACGTCATCAACAGATTTGAATACAGCTCTCGTGGAGGAGCTGATTCAGGACAACAGGAGGATCACGTTACGGCATGTGATGGTATTCTCACCTGTTCCCGCACTTGAAGGAGCATCTAGGAGGCCTTCGCTTCGCTCCAGACGAGGAAGTGAAACACTTCGTGTCAATATGGCTGAACCTAGAAGAACAGGATTTTTATCAGAAGGGAATCTTCAAACTCATCCCACGATGCTATAAGTGCCTTAACCGATTTAGAGACTACGTCGAAAAATAACCTAATGTATGTACTATTTGTTGGCTGTATTGATTGTATGAAATAACAGATACAGCTCACAGATGACGAGAAGAACCCTAAAACAGGGATAGCGGGGAAAGGTCAACGACACAATCAAGTCCATTTTCGGTTTTTGAGGTGTGGTCTATACTTAGATGTCGTCTGCTATTTCGGGTAGTTATCCGTGTGCTATTCCGTGGTGTCATTTGAAACCCCCGTGCGAAAAGTGGGCGATCCCATACCTACGTCACACTACTTCTGCTAGGGTTCTTCTCGTTATCTGTGAGCTGTACACGTTTCACTGGACGTTTCGTAACCTTACTTTCTGTTCACCCCTGAAGCAATAAACTGGAGATGAAATCGTATATTCAACAATAGACTGGCCTAGTCCTCTTGGAAATGTCTGGAAGAGACGAGGAGAAAGAAGAATGCAAAGGGATTACAGTGAACTGTACATCACATCACAAGTAGAAAATGTAACAGTTATTAATCTTTCTTTCTGCTTCTTGGAGCTAAAGGAAATTAAGCATTTTGCTGTAGTTAGACAATCGGGTGATTTTTAAAAGCATTTGAGATATAATTAAATGGGGGACAAGGAAAAGGACCTCAAAAACGAATGATATCCATCAAAATCTGGCAACCCTAGTCAAAGAACAATAAAAATTAATTCTCTAAAATAATAAAGTATACGATATATATATATATATATATATATAAAGTAATACTATAAATTAGTAAATTAATAAAGTTGGAACTAAAACACCTAAAGAACAAGCCTCGTATGCTTCTGATTCAGCTACTGCAATTTCGGTTTGCAGGATTTACAGTATAGCATATTTGTGCAATATTCATCCTATTTAATCAGTGTGGATTGAATTCACAATCTGTTGTTCGAAAATAAAATATTTTCCTGTTTCCAGAATTTGTTCTTTATTCGGCACGCGTTTTATACGAAAGACTTAGTATACAATACATTTAACAAAAATATTCAAATATCTGTATTGTTAGCAAAAATACAAAACAAGTACAATAGGTGTAGCAAATAATTTATTTTACTCTACATACTATTTATTACTACATACCTTTTTATTTTCACACTATTTTCTATATATTCAACCAGTGTTTCATCCAGATGTTTTTTGGGGGGCACTTCCCCACCCTCCCGGAGCTCTGAGAGTGCCTCCCGGGACGAGACCAATATTATAAGTATATAATATAATAATAAATAAAATAGTACCAGCAGTGCCCCCCCGGAATACTACGTGTGCTCTCCGGAACACTTTTTCTGAAAGAACGACTGTTTATATACAAGTAATCTATTTCAGTTGCTAAAAAATATTTTTAAGTTTTTAATACAATCATTTTAGTTCATTTAGGTTACACAAAGAAGTTGTGTAGAAGTATGTGCAATCTGATTGCAAGTTGAGCACCAAAGAAAGGAAGAAAAAACTGGTTTCAGAAATGCAAATTTTGTAGGAACGATTTTGCTAATTTTTACTTACCACTAAAATATCACTTGACGAGATTCAAGCGATATTCTAACTTTAAAAAATGTGAAAGGTGCGAATAAAATTAAACATACAATAATATCACATAGCTGACCTTATTTGCTTTAATTCAAAACACTATTGTAACAAATTTTACCTCCGTGAAGCTGGCCCTTCTCATAGGAGCACTAATGCTCTCTTCTAGTGCAATCGTTAGTGCTTCTTACAGCACCAAATCCCAACATTAGTGCTTCAATAGTTTGGACGCTATAGGCAAAAAGTTTCTAGAG
Source organism: Thermobia domestica (assembly GCF_964235325.1). Classification (NCBI taxonomy): domain Eukaryota; kingdom Metazoa; phylum Arthropoda; class Insecta; order Zygentoma; family Lepismatidae; genus Thermobia; species Thermobia domestica. Next base: position 265,608,866 of record NC_137458.1, on the reverse strand, counting down.
ACTAATGTGAATTAGCCCTCCCCCCTCAGAAAGCACCTACGATAAAACCTAGTGCAATTGACAGTGTACAGTAAGTGCTTCTAGAAAGCACTAATAGCTCGTTAGTGCTTCACTATTAGTATAGATATGGCCAATTATATGTCACAAAACTCATAAGACAGTTACATACATGGGAATTTTATCATTGGGTAAAATTCTCGCCAAGTTCAAAAGCACTAACGATCTCTTCTAGTGCAATCGTTAGTGCTTCGTAGAGCACCAACTCTCAACATTAATGCTTCAATAGTTTGGACGCCAAGACCAAAAAACGCCTCCAAAGTTTTTGGCTTCTAGTCCAAATTATTAAAGCACTAATGTTGGTAGTTGGTGCTCTAAGAAGCACTAACGATTACACTAGAAGAGGTCATTGGGGCTCCTATGGGGTCAACTTCAAGGAGATAAACGTAATGCAATCTGTAATAAACTGTATAAACATAATTCTATGCTTTGTAGACATATGGATGTGTTCAAAGTTCGTTGTTAAATTCCAAAGATTAACAGAAGTAGAAAGATTCTCGAAGACAAATATACTGTAGTATGGTGTAGAAATAGATAGATAAAAGCATTCATGAAGAAGGACAAAGCGGAACTTCTCAATAACATATAGTATTGCAAAATTTTCATACAGAAAATAAGGTAAAAACGTCCGTTGGTGAGTTGGCCATGACGATCGCATTGAAAACACGCGCGAAATTGTCCGTCTCCTTTAGGCTAACCAGCATAACCATGGGACGTAAAATTCAAAGATTTCATTTCATTTTAACGCGCGAAATTGAATAAGAGTTCTAATTTGGAATTGTTTGAGAAAGAGAAACTTAAGTATACCAAGACAAAAGGAGATAATACGTATAAAGAAGGATGCTCAGAAAGTAATAAGTCAAAACTGGTTTGGTTTCACATAAGATAGGATGCAATGTTGAGGTTCTGCTTCTGCCAAGTTAGATCTTGTGTTGCTTCACTGATTAAATAGAATCATTAGCGTCATACTATTATTTTTCTTTAAATTTTGAAATTTAGGGAGAATTCCTTCCATTTTTGTGTTATATCTTATACAAACGAGCATTTCACACACTGACAAAAAATCGTATGTGGCGTACGTAAAACGTAGGTTACATGTGTAAATCCTGTAGTTTTTGAACTTAACGTATAGCAAACCTATAACTGAAAAAGTATATTTTATACATAACTTCGGTATAAGTATTCCGAATAAACGTATTTTCCGTACGAACGAAAAAACTGTATATAGGTGGTCAGGATCTCTCACACAGATAGACGGACGTACCATATAGCTGACATTGTATCATTGTATCATTGACAACATTGTATCATAGTATAAGTATGTAGTATACGGAAGACGCAACGGTATCATGTAACATCTAAGGGCCGTGCTGATTTCTGTAGTAAACATAAGAATTCCGTATATTTGTATAATATACCGTTGTCCGGATAACGAATTTTTCTCAGTGCATAAAGAAAATACAATAATTATTTTCTTTCCATTCATGGCTAATTCGTTCTTGCAATATCATCAAGTAGGCCTAAAGAAGGAATATTCGCCTGTTTGTCCTCCTGGACAACATACTATATTTGATGCTTTATCCGATATAGGTGTGCATTTCCTCCAAATTAAGGTGTAACATATACTTAATACTAATTACGAAAAGAAAACAGGTGCACTCCATGAGTATGTAAAAAAAAAAAAAAAAAAAAAAAAAAAACTAATTTTGACTTGTAGAGCGATTTTGAAGATCTTAAGATGTCGAAACACTCAACAGTATAAAGTATTTATTTAGTAAAAAAAAAAATCCCGTTTCTCTTTTCGTTTGTTTGAGAAGATAAGAAGGGGATCAGATTTCGAAACAAATCACGGATTGGACAACAAATCAATTGCTTTCATGTAGGCCGACAACTTTGGTAGGCTGTCAGAGAAGAAGGATGGCTTGACGATAGCTTAAGCTCTTCTCGCTTCGTTCGTCACGTAAGAAGGATAAAACTAACAACAACAAACGAGGTGGAACGTAAATAAATAAATAATTGAAGCAAAAAAAAAAAAAAAAAATCCAACTCTGCTTGACCTTATGTTCTATATAGCTATTTAAGTACTATCAAAAAATGAGATGATGAGCTCCGTTGGTGATTAATGCCTTCTGACAATCTCCGTCTCACGTAGCTTATACAAACAGGCTTCTATAATACGACTGTAATGATGAACATAAGATACGAAGAGAGAAGAAAAAAATCAGTGAATAAGCTGATAATTAACTCGTCATAATCATGAACTGAAAACCATCACGATTATAAGTAAATTATACATTTAGTAAATATAAGCTCTATTTTTTGATAATACTAGTAGCTGCAGCGATAATTAAATTGATTAAGTGTGTGATGTTTTGGAAGCTACCGTAAATTTAAAGGTTGATGATACTTCTATTGTTATAATATATCATCATTATCATAAGAAGTTGTAGACTTGAAGCTTGATAATTGAAATACTTTGAGATCGGAATCGGGAGAGAAGTTTCTGAATTAGAGCCATAAAGTGGGGGCGAGGGGAGGCATCTGATCCATCTTCGTTTCGCTTATGATATTGTTCTCTTTGCAAACAAAACAGAACTTCAAGATATGATAGAAATTCAAGGAAATGAGGTTAATAGTGTGTATATAAAGGACAAAAATAATATTGAACAACTTCACAAGGAAAATCCAAGCTTGAAATTAAAATTAAAAGAAGTAAGTACCTATGTTTCTCTGGGGCAGATGATATCTATGGATGATAACTCCAGAACTTTCTGGTTGCATAACGGAATAGGATATATGGTTCGTAGACAGCAATAGTTTTAACTTACTAAAATTAATATATATATATATACAAATGCAGTTGACTTTCGTCTATCTAGCCAGGGGCTATCCGCCTCCATACTATCCAGTCTAGTTTAAAAAATTTTCGTAAAATAATAATAATAATAATAATAATAATAATAATAATAGCTTTAAATTGGTAAATTTTCCATTTTAAAATATTTTCAAAGTGTATATACGTAGTATTTCATGCTACGTATTTTTATTTATTAAAATCATCTAAACAAATTAGGGCTGTATTATATTTGAGGTTGTACTACGGTATTCAGGCCAATACGGTAAAAATATGCGGTTACTATTTGAAGAAATATTTCCCGTGCCTTTATTGTCTTAAAGTGAATTAAGGGGTAATTCACGTCCATTAACAAAGAGAATTTTGCAGAAAAGAAAGGAGAGAACCATTTAAAAATAATTCACACTGGTTTCGCGATACTTAAAAGCGGAGACTACTGACAATGGAAAGAAAGAAAGCCAATAGCACAGCGTAATTTAGAGCAGAGAAAGAATTTCGGCTGTTCCATGGTCATTTTTGTGTGCATCTAAAAACTTGCGTTCGTGATCCATTGGGTTTGGAGTTACCGTCAATTTTATAAAGTGTGAAACAAAATTAATTGCCTCCGTTTTCTCTTGTGACATGACTTCTTGGAACGTCTCAGGGCCTACCTTGAATTTAAATGAGCACCGAGTCCAATGTCGACAAGTAGAAGGATGGGATTCCATCCACACATACACAGTACATCCAGTCTGCAGGAAGCTTTCAGAAAGGAAATTCCTGAAACCGTAAAAGTATGGCCCGCAGCAAAACTGAAAAATAAAAAATCTTAAAACAAATGTGTAACGAACGACTTGCGAGAAAGAACACCCACAGAAAATTTTTAAAGAAAAAAACTGATCTCGCTGTTTCTACTAGTCATCCTTTAGATACAGGATGCTCATGTAAGTCGGTTGAATAATATACCTCTTTAGCTCTCGCATTTCATCATCGCGGGAAGGCGAAGAAAACTAGAGATATAATTCCATCTCTTGTTTCAACATCCGTCAGTAGCCGTGTTCCTACATGTACCATACGAACAATATATATATACATATATACATGCTATACGACCTTGTTTAAAATTCATACAACACGTAAAGCTTGTCAACTTTAATTCTTTTTAGGAAACAATAGAAACACAGGCTTTAGATGTGTGCCGGAAATGAATAATGTATCTTGACCTTTGACCATAAAGGTTTAAAGTTAAATTCAAAACAAAGTTTTAAAAAAAGAGAATAACAGAGACAGTAACAGCAATTGTTTTCAAAGAAAATGGTTAGAAGTGCGGCATATTATAATTTGCTGTCATGAATACAATTTCTGAAATCAAATAATTTTCATTATTTGTAGTTATGAATCATAGAAGTGCTTCATTAGCTTTCTATTGTAGTAATGTGGATAATCTTCTATTCCTTACCAAATTGTTTTGCAGATACTTTGTCGTTGCTGAAATATTTTATGAATCCCTTTCCTTGAAGGAGAAATATTTCGCGGATCCCTTTCCCGATGGGTAGAAAGAACCGTGCACCCCCTTCACGTCGGAAAATACGTATTTTACAAATACTCTTTTACCGAATCATGTTTCCCGAATCATTTTCTTGTTAAGGAAATGATTCACGAATATATTTTTTTTTTCGTTCAGGAAATGTTTCGCAAATCCCTATTTTGTCGGAGGCAGTTTTACGGATCTTGGGCTTGAAAAATACCATCCATAGTCATTCTATTGCAAAAAAATATCATCCAAAATTAAGGACAGTAGCTAAATATGCAATGAGATATATATATAGTTAGCGTAACGTTGCGGGAGACGCTGATTCGATTCCCGGTGGAAACCTATGTGGTTCGGATCTCACATTAAGCTGTAGTCTCACATCAAATGTAGCTTCTCTGCTGAAAGGGACGTTAAGGACGAAATTAACCAATTGCGTGCGAATGATAAGAAATGCGTATTCCGGCAGTACAACAGCACTTACTTCTAACATGGGTACTTGAAACACGAGTCGTATCATTATTCGGTTAAAATTACCTGCCTTTCAATTCAATTAACTGGGAATAATTTGAACGGTTACTGGTTATCTTAATTTTGAGTTACTTTTACGCTGAAAAAAATATCTTTCAGGCTAGCTGTGACTTATGCTTGCGAATCATTTTTTCCCCTAAAATTGCATGCAAAAATTAAAGATTTCATGTGTACACTTATATGGTTTATTTATGTGAGAATACGGTATTTAGCGGGTCCACTTTCAGTTGCAGAAATATTTTGATGACACTTGATAATATGGGATTAACCCTGCACCACTCGCGCGGTGTTAGGTATCAACAACCCTCGCGTGGGGTCACAGTGACCCCACTTTATATTAAACGTATTTTTTGTGTACGAAAAATGTTAATAGCATTTTTTTTTGTAAATATTGTACTCTTAATATGATTTAATAGTACGGTGGCCGAGTCAGAATTGCCAACTGTCTAGGAGAGCCAAACAAAAATATCCCTCTGGGGTCATATTTACCCCGCGCGAGGGTTGCAGGGTTAAAAGAACACATGCTTAATGATGATAGGCCTATATCTTACAACAAAGAAGATGCATGAAAGAATATGCCTGGGAATTCTCAAAATATTCTGCAATAAACAGAGATGTCTTGATTTTTGTTTGAACCTCAATCAAACTATGCTTGCCAACCTCAACAATATCATTCACCAATGGCTCAGTAGTAGAGCTCTTACTGCTGGTGCATGGGGTCCCTGGTTCGAACCCTGGTTCATTAAGTTTGTGGGGGACAATATCGTGTCCGTGGGTTTCCTCGGGCTACTCCCACTTTCTTTCATTATTTCATTCCACCAATTCTTCCATCGTCATTCACTTGCCTTAATCATCGTCTTCCTTAGCCTAAAAGGCCACAATCGTGGGACGTTAAACTCAAAGATTTCATTTCGTTAAGCGTTGAATTATAATATTCAAACTTTACTATGTTCACTAGGCTTCACCTGTTTATGAGCAGTGCAACTTAGACGCTTCTCTTGTAAATTTTAAAACTAATAGTTTTGTCTGTACATTTTATTGTGTACTTCGCGAAATGTATAGGCTACTTGTGATTTATGTCATTCTGACAAAGAAAGAGAAGGGTACAGTTTTCATTAAATTAAACAAATCTAATATTCTATTTAAAACAAGCATAATGTCAAAGGAATATCTTATTGATATATTACGCCATTAAAGCGTCTTTACTTTGCTTCATCTAAATATGGAATGAAGAGCCTAATAGAGCAAGCTACAACCTTTTATCGTACTGCAAATTCCAAACTTTAATGCATTTTTAATCTTATGTTAAACTTACAACATCTATCCGTGGTGGATGCACATGCCACTAGGTTGTATTCATAGGAGATAAAACTGTACGCTGGTAAATGAGAATCTGAAATTCACTTTAACATTTTCAACAAACACTTGCCGAGTAATTGCACTAGAAACTCAGTCTGTGATAATTGACTGTGTGATTAATTGTGGTGTCAAATGTGTAAGATGTAACGCAACCTAATTTTGATACATTTATTTATTTTTTCCTTTCTCTCAAGGTTCATTAACCCGAACACTGTTTTAAACCGTGCTTGTCCTTAATCGAGTTTAAGTGAATATACAATATATTTCTTATGTCCTTTTGGTCAAGTACTTCATGAATTTTAATAAGTGTTTCATCTTTGTTGCTTTTCTTATTTCATTTACTTTCAAGCTGACACGAGGGTAAAGAAGGTTTTGAAGTCGCTTAAGCGATTAAATAAATAAACCGCGGTCAAGATTTTAAGGAATCTACATCATCACATGTCGACAACTCTTATTTCTAAATCTTACTTCCTCTATCTATATACGGAGATATCTAGTATTCTGACTTTAATGCAGATGGTCCCATGTTCAATCCCTGGTGGAAGTATACTAAAATGATTCAGATCCCACTTTAAACTGTAGGTTTCCTTCTATATAGACTCACTGTAGTCAAAACACATAAATATAAATAAATCAATTAAACCTAATGTACACTCATGTCCAAAATTATTGTCGCGTATCTATAAATATGTTGTTGTAGGAATATAATTTCATAACGAATTCGCCCGGTATTTCTTATAATGTTAGTATGTGTATAATGAGCAAAGACAGGCATGTGGTAAATTTCATGTCAAATGAGCAGTAAATAAGAACAATACAACGAAAATAATACTTTCTGGTCCATTTAGCAACACTTTGTTTAACTCATTCTAATTTTCTTATTTATAATTATTTTCCTATGAAATTTATCACAAATATATATTTCCCGATTATACACATAGTAGCAGTATTAAAAGTACCCTGTAAAATTATTATATTGCTATATTCTTACAAGAAGACATTTATAGATATGGGACAATCATTTTGGACATGAGTGTACATATTATTTAACACATCTATACCGAATTTTAAAATAGTGACTACCAAACGGATGACATAGATGTAGATTCTGAAGCCTACACATGGGTTTCCAATGAATAAAAAATGTCAGCTTTCGTTAATGTCAGCTTCAGATATAAATGTATAATGAAGGGCTACACAGGGCCAAAATGCTAATGGGTTAACACCTCTAAATACGCCCTTGGAAAAGGAAGTTGTATGTTCAACTTAAGATTTTTAAGAAATTGCCAAAGAGAGTACTTACTTTTCTTCTACATCTGTAAACAAGATGATCAAACATTGAAAAATAGCAAAATTTTCGAAAACAATTTTAATAGTTTGTGTAAATATTGTAAAGTAAATCAATTTATCATTTTAAGTCTCCAATCTGGATTATCAATTTTCTGGCGAAAATTGAGAAAAAGAAGCTTATCAAATAAGCGAGTCTGCTCTTACAATTCTTTTGAAAACGCTTTAAGGATTTTGTTTAAATTTTAAAAGTAAATGTGTCATTTATGACCATGCAATATGATATCCATTTACTCAGAAGGGTATACAAAGAACAGTTTGAGAATGTATTTTGCTTGCTTGCATCTTCCCGAAAAAAAGATATGAAAATTGTATTTTATAGTTTATCATCAGTACCGGCATGTCACTAATGGCATTAACTAAAGAAATCCTACCACGAATCAACTCAGAATCATTGTTACTCATTTTCCTAAAATCTTATTTTATAATATCCTCGTATCTTGCTATGAAATGAAATGTCTACTCTTCTGTTCCACGGTTATCTCCTCTAGAACAAAGGAGACGGATGATTGATGAAAGCTAATGATTATCAGATAATTGATGAAATAATAATGCGAGAGAAAACAGGGGAACCTCGAAGAAAACAACCGACATGATGTTGTCTACCAGAAACTCATATGGCCTGGAATCGAACCAGAGACATCGGTGCATTTTACCACTGAGCCAACGTATCCCCTTTGTATCGTTCTGTTCTGAAATGAATGCTTAAAATATTAGACGAATAATGAAATAACATATTAGACGAGGATTATTGAGTCAAAAGCTTTCGATATGTCGAAGTAAACAAAGGGATAAATTAAGGGATATTTGATACTAATTAAGTGACGTGAGTGAATAACAGGTAAAGTTAGTTAAAATAACCTCTTGGTAAAATGCTATATTAGATAAGTATTAGATAGAGTTTTACAGAATTGTACAGTCTGTTTCACACGATGTTTTATTTATTTATTTATTTATTTTTGCAGAACATTGAGAATTGAAAGAAGTATGGATTTGAGCATTAATATTTGTGTATTTTCTTATTTATACGAGGCAGGATCACAAACTAAAGTTACAAGGCAGTTATTTCTGGAATTTTGTCTGTTATAGAGGAATGTGCGATAATTTTAGTACACGGAGTTGGCAACTGTGCAGAGTTTTAGCCACTCACCCTCTACCACGCTAAACACAAATTGCGACTCCTTTGTAAAACTGCTTTCGCGAAGAAGTCTGCTCAGTTATTTGATTTCTGCTGGGCGAAACATGTAACTGCGGCTGGTAGAAGTTTACGGAGAAACTATAATGTCTCGTCAGCATGCCGCAGAATAGTGTCGAAAGTTTGCGGCTTCTAGAGGAAACGTCACCGACGAGGAGCGCAGTGGCCGGCCCAGCACGGTATCAATAGATTTGAACACAGCTCGCGTGAGGGAACAGATTCAGAACAACAGGAAGATCACGTTATGGCATCTGATAGAAGAATTGGGAATGTCGTTCGGAAGCGTTCGTCACATTAGACCACGATATTCTGCAGTACAGGAAAGTTTCTTTGTGACAAAATGGCTGCACGCAAGGGCAGTTTTTCTTTAATTGTTACCAGAAGGGAATTTTCAAACTAACCCCATGATGCGAAAAGTGCCTCAATAGAATGGAGACTCTGTCGGAAAATAACCTAATGTATATACTATCTGTTGGCTGCGTTAGTTGTATAAAATAATATATATATATATATATATATATATATATATATATATATATATATATATATATATATATATATATATATATATATATATATACTTTTCACTGCAGACTTTGTAGCCTTAGTTTCAGATCACTCGTCCTATATTGTGACTATTTAATTGCAAGAAAAACTGTATTATTTCAAGTTAATTGTTTGTAAATGGGTAATGATAATATTAAACATGAACAATCTTTGTTATTTATTATTAATTCAAGAGCCGTAACTAAAGCTTCCAGTTTTTTTTATTTATTTTTTTAGGCTGAAAGAGAAGTACACACAAGGAAAATTTAGAGTATATTTACCAGTAGCGTAGCGTGGTATTCCGAAATGGGGATGCCAAAGTTAGTCACTTGTCTGATATAATACAATACAATGCAATGTTGTTGCGCATGTTGAATGTGTATTTTCCTTAACAAGTGAAAAGATTCACTATGCAGCAAATGTTGCTTCGATGACTCATGTTTCAGAGCTTTCTTCATGAAATTACCCAAATCAGAAATACCGTTTGAACACCACTCCGACTCTGCCCAAAACATAATGCAGACGAAACATAACATTTTATTCCCTACAGAACACCAAGAAAGCCAAGAAAACCTATCATCATACCACGAAGACTGAAATATTTGCGACTGATTGCTAGTTGTCGTTTTTATGGAAAGCTTTGGGGTAGGTCGTATCCCTTTCAGAGAGCAGCGCTGCTCGTAAGTCAACCGAGATATGGTAGTTGTTAACAAAAAAATAAATTAAATTTGTGTCTGGTACTGTTATCGTAGTCATCATTTGCTAAAAGTTAGTAAGGTACTATACCTTGTAGCAGCCGAACACTTTCCACAGCTTTGTCTCTTAGTTATAAATGTAATTTTCTTCATACTACAGTAAAAAAAATAAAACAAATATTCATTTCAAATCACAACGCAAAAAAATCATACCGCCAATTTTTCTTGACCACCAACGATCAATGTTGCTAATCAAAAGCATAAATCAAGTACAGAACGCAAGGGCATAGCCAGGGAGAGGTGAGCCAATAACTTATCACAAGAAAGGAGTGTAAAGCCATGTTCATTAAACAACTTGCAGAAGATTTTTATTTAGCACGGCATAATTTGCAACCATCCCATACGATTACACAACACAAATAGAAAATTAACAGGCTGAGTCTGCTCATTAAAGCTCTCAACCAGCCATTAAAGTTTAGGAGAGAGGCACAAATATGCTAGGGGGTCCAAGCGACACAATTCTGGATCTCTTTTATCAATAACTACTCTTAATAATTAGGAGGCCAAAACATTTAGGGGCCCAGGCTCCTGTAATTGCACGCCTGGTGGGGCATACAGTAGCAAATGCGTAGATTACGTTAGACGTCAATAAGCAATTGTCTCAGCTCCTTTTCTGTCACTAGCATTGTGACGAGAAAAACCGACTGCACTTTTGCATAAATATTGTTTTCAGTAAAATTCCCTTTATTTCTTTCTCGTGGGCAGCTTCTTTCTCCGCATACCATACTTCAATCTCGTTTTTTGTTGTTGTTGTTGTTGTTGTTTTTTTTTTTATTGTCACCCCTAGAAATTTGTCATCTTGAGTCCGGACCTCAGGTGTCCGTTCGTGAAAATGGGCCTGAGTGTTTATATCATTTGAAGATACAAATAGAAAGCACTTAAAGCAACTCTGGGGGCCTATTTCTGAGTATCTACTTCATTGTCAGATATCCAGATACGGAAGCGCACAAGTGAACTTTGTGAAGGGCAGAGGGTGGCCTACCGGATCGGTGACCGTGATTCTACAGAATGCATTATAGTTATGCTTGTGTATGTGAGTCCTCTCAAAGAATATCTGACTACATTCTGGGACATGATATGTATTTATGATGTAAATTATTAGTTTGCCTTTAATTACTATTGCAATTACGATGCATTTAGTTACGATTAAAGCATAACTATTTTTATACTATCACTTACATAAGCGACATGCTTCATAATGGCGTTGAACTAACTATTTATGTTTTGTTCTATTTCCTTGACGGCGGTCGTACGTTCTATAAAGAAACCATAGCTTAGTTCAAAATATATAGAGTTGGCAGTACTTGAACATACGCCAGCTTATATCTAAAGCAAATGTTGGGTTCCAAAGGGATGGCGGGGAGTAGTTGGGCATGCGCATTCGACAGAAAGCAGACGAAAACCCCGATGCTTGCAGTAGGCCTGGATGCCCGAGGAACATAGCATACAACAAGAGGAAAGACAGAAAATGTGCATCTGAGTGATGCGCATGCGTAGGTTCCGCTTGCCAAAGTAAAGCGAGAGAGCGCATCCACAAGATTGCAGTGGAAATAATTGTGATAATTATAAGCAAACAATTTATAAATATAATGAAATACGTACTTTTTTATTAACAGGGGATGCCGGGCATACAGGCGTTCCCTTACACTACGCCGCTGATATTTACTATATTCGCTTTTTGTTGAAATTATCGAAATTAATTAAATAATAGGTTAACACCACCAAAAGAAAGAGACAAAATGAGTGATTATTCCTATTAGTTGATATCAATGACTAATCAAAGCTGAATTTTTAAAATATCGCACAATGATCTTATGTTCTGGAGAAGAACCGTTACATTTGGAGTTTTGAACAATTCTTTTGAGAGACCGATCATGAAAATTCGTGACTGTCCTGGCTAAACCGAGACGTCTTGGGAATAGGGCTGTGCGATATGTCGATATATCGATATCGATATCAGCTTATATCGATAATCGATATCGCAAAAATATCGACGTCGATATCCAATATAATCGATATTCGATATCCGATATCGTTGATGTCGATACTTAATATTGATATCAATGTTGTTGATATCGGTATTCGATATCGATATTGGTATTGTCGATACTTGATATTGGTGTTTGACACTGCCTCGAAAAAATTGCTGCGGGTTTTGCTTTATACATATAACGCTTTTTGGCTCGCGATAGCAGCTGCATTTGCATTTCTTAACCGAATGAAACCAAACAGCACGATACTCGTATGAGGCAGAAAAACGCCCCGTTTCATGAGTCAAATTAATGTAGGGCTTGGGGACTATGCCCCTCTAACATTCCACGTTAATATTTAATTTTTGCTGTTGACTTCATTTCTTAACAGAATGAAACCAAATTTACAGAGGATTGGTATGGGTTAAAAATTTGGTTCCTTTTGAAGATACATCACACGGGATGTTTCTACGTCTACTTAATCCACCTAAATATTGTATATTTAACTTATATTATCGGCTGCACTTCTTTATCGAATCAAACCAAACTTTGTGCAAAAATTGTATTGGGCAGAAATGATGTTCCTTTCGAAGATAAAGCCAAAACTTGTACAGAGTCGGGTAGCTATGCACTCCAAAATATTTCTCATCATTAACATGGCTGCATTCCTTAACTGAGTCAACTTGATATTCTCACTACAATTAATGTTTGTGCTGTTTTGCCATTGCGAGTGAAGAATCAAATGCCAGTGCTAATATTTGCTTAAACCTAAACAGACAGGGAAACAAGAATTTACTCGTTTTTTGTACAAAGTAGTAATTTTCCGTTTATTTGTATGTGGTTACTAGATGTAAGTTGAGCCACATAACTCAGCCCACTAAAACAAACAAAAGCCTCCATTCTGTCATTTCACTACACAGACCTACATATTCTGTTTAGGTAGTATCAACACTTCCCTATTTCTTTGGATTTGCTTAAGTATTAGAATATGCATTATTAGGTTTGTCAAGAAGTATTGCAAACACCTTAACCCAGCAATGGATCATGTTGATAATTGTATGTATGCATTTCAAATGTAAATAACCCTCACCACTGCACTCGTGTGATCCCAGTTTTCATTCTTGATATCGCTTATACTTTATTCTGAGTGATCAGTAACCCTGTAGCTGTAAGAATTTCTAAGAACAAAGCTAAACACACTGAAACTTGCTTGTTCTTGGGTATAACAGGGTAAAATTTACTGTTATGTCTGGGTATAACAAACGGTTTAGCAAACTCGAAATATATTAACAACCGGTTCTAGCAAACCAGTGCGAACTGGCTGAATAGCACCACTGTCTGTAGATGGCACTGAAAGATATGCATCGATTTCCTGTTGCAGTAAGGCATCAAATGATTAGCACAAAAGAGAAACGGGGATTCCCCGATTTTGCTTTTGTTGATCGGGTACGTCATTCGTCTATATCTGAAATGAAATGAATTTTTTGAGTTTTACGTCCCAGGGTTATGCCGTTTAGGCTAAAGGAGACGGTGATAATGAGCAATGAATGAAATGGTGAAATGAAGAAAGTGGGAGGAGTACCCTGAGAAAACCTTCGCACATGCTGTTTGTCCACCACAAAGTTCACTTGACGCAAGCTGGGATCGAACCAGGAACCCCATGCACCAGAAGTGAACGCTCTACCACTAACAAGGAACCCTAGGTATGTATCAGAGCCCGATTTTCATGAAACTTTGTATATAGATAGAGTACCTTGGGAAACTCGCACAGCCAAATTTGTAGCTGCAGAGTCCAAGACGTTGGGGCACTAGGGCCCGAGAAAGATCAAAAGTGGAACCTCAGTACATTAAGGACATGGTGAGAAAATGCACGTTTTTCTTTAAAACTAATCATTGTAACGACACGAAATGAGCATACATGTATATGAGATGGTCGATATGATCTGTTGAAAGTTATAAAAAGAATATCCGCCATCTTGAAAGAGGCCATGTTGAAACTGATGCGATTGGTGCAAATGAGAAGAGGGTCACCCGATGCATTAATTTGAACGTAAATATCCACAAAAACCTGTTGGTGAAGTCTACTGTGGGATTATATTATTCCTGTGCTTCTGGTAGAGTGGTTTAGGTACAAGATAAGCAAAGTGTATCCTCTGACACTCGAGCAGATGGAGGGTATGGAGCGCTATAGGTGGACTGATATGACGTTCTGATTTCTGTTCGAATTAATTTAAGTCTAATAAAAAGTTACAAGTTAATGTCAACCATGATATAATTATGAAGATTTAACCCGTCATATCAGCACATCCCACCAATTACATGTTGACTCTGACACAAATGATGTAGTGCTAAAATTATATTTCGCTCGGTTTTCTAGTTCCACTGATCCCACTCACAGCGCTCCATAATCTGCATCTGCTCGAGTGTCATAAGATACACTTTGCTCATCTTGTACCTAAACCACTCTACCAGAAGCACAGGAATAATGTAATCTCACAACAGATTTCACCAACAGGTATTTGTGGCTATTTACGTTCAAATTAATGCATCGGGTGACCCTCTTCTCATTTGCACCAATCGCACCAGTTTCAACATGGCCTCTTTCAAGATGGCGGATATTCTTTTTATAACTTTTAACAGATCATATCGACCATCTTGTATCCATGTATGCTCATTTCGTGTCGTTAGAATGATTAGTTTTAAAGAAAAACGTACATTTTCTCACCATGTCCTTAATGTACTGAGGTTCCACTTTTGATCTTTCTCGGGCCCTAGTGCCCCAACGTCTTGGACTCTGCAGCTACAATTTTGGCTGTGCGAGTTTCCCGAGGTACTCTCTGTATATACAAAGTTTCATGAAAATCGGGCTATGATAGATACCTAGAGTTCCTTGTAAGACACCGTGACCCCCAATTTAAAAAGAAATGCAAAATGCTTCACGTAAATTACAAGACACTTGAATCGTTTTCTATTTTCACTCAAATATCCTCAAATGTTCTAAAAACTACTTAAAAATCGGCGCCTATACAATGTGTACTTCTGGATTCAGGGCACCAACATTGGTCTACAAAACAAGGTTAACTAAAATGTTGTTTAATAGAAACAAAATTTCAGGCGGTTTTTGACTACTTTTGTCAAACAAAGAAAGAAGGAAATCAATATAAAATATCCCTAAGTGGTAAGGTAGACGTCAACGTAACCTACAACTTTTTGGAATTAGGAAACTAACAGGGAAGCACGACATTTGTATTGTAGCGTAGTAAAATTCTTACATTAATTTTTATTCCTTGAAATTTAAAACAAAGATCGACAATATAAGTTTTTTTTTATTTATTAACTTTGCTTTAATGTTCAATTTAATGCCTTCAATGAATGTTCTAATTAGGTTTTACTCTTCGAGAGATATGATGCAAAGAATTTGAAATAAAATGAAACTACAGAGGAATAGAAACATGTGCTACATAAAAAAAACGATGATTTTTAAAATCACAAGCTAGTCTTGAAAGCTAGTAAGTCAGGCAAACAAAGCTTGGCGTCTAGTTCTTTACTTATCTCAATTGGAAAGTTATTAGCAATCCTTTCATCTGCAGTGAGCCTCCCTACAAAGTGTACCGAGATAAAAGCCAAATGAAATACTTACTTCTGTTGCAGTGGAGAGCTTATGCCGAGTCATTCGTTTGTTCGTTATCAAAGTTGTTGATCGTAATACGTGGCAGTTGTGAAGAGTTGATATACCCATAGTATAAATAACAAATGTCTTTCATTAATGAGTAAAGACGCAGGCTATCGGCCTGATTTCATCTCCTTCTTTCTTCTGTTGTTCAATCCACTTTTTGATCTCTTAATAAAACTACAACCTACCTTAATACTCCACCCATGTCACAGAACAAACACATAAATTTTATTGTATAAGAACCACACTTTGGATGAAAGGGTTGTTCACTAGGAAGTGGAAGAAAAGAAAAATGTATAGTTTATTTTTCTTTTCAAAAATTATGTACTAAGAGGATAAGAGCTGCTCTGCTCAAACTGTTAGCCCTCTCACATTGCCTCAGGAGATGTTAATTTCCGGATTTTATTTCAGGTGTAGGGGTGCGCACACAGGTGGGTGAATTACGGGTACGCATGCATTCAAAGTAACATTTAGAATAAATCAATTTAAAATATAATTCAAGAATTATCTATCTCATTAAGTGATTACGTATTATACTATAATGTTAAATTTCCGATAATGTAAACCGCATTAAGTAGGCATTATATTTATTACTGATTTATTTATTTATTTTTTATTTATTTTGTTTATTCATAGTTTGCATATAGTGAGAACGTTATGACAGAAAAAAAATATTATGTAAAAAATCTATTTTGCCTGCTGCTTACGCTTCAACACCACACTTGCTTCTCAAGGATTGCACTCAATGATTCTCAATGAATGCAATAAAATAATCACGCCAAGCAAGGAACGAAGCGCCTGCGCTTATAGCCCAGCCTTTTTCTTTAGTAACCTTGCAGTACATACAGTTTGAATATAGCACTAAATATTGTGACTCCAAGATTTAACATAAAACATTGTATTTGTTTGCAATAGGCACCAGTAAAATTTGAAAGTAAATAGATACAAAGTTTAATAATAAACTTTAAAGTAATCAAATTTTATATATTACTATTTTATTATTTTCTATTTCAAATAAAACAATCATTCCTAAAGTATCATTCAAAAACTATTTCAAGTAAAACAAAATTAAATTATTAATTTAAGATATTTATAGATATTCTAGATGTGACTCAAACATTATCTTGTTTCGTATTGTCGTGTCGGAAGCATACTGTGCATCACTGGTGGTTCACAGACTACTTTTTGAGAAACACGATTCTATATATTAAAAGTAATTTGAAAATTGTATATAGTACCATGATATTCTGCCTATCTTTCAACTACCAGGATAATTTTAAAATCAATAGATACGCTTTATAATAATAATAGTTGTTAGTTATAGTTTCTAACGTTCTTTTTTTTTTTTTTTTTTAATCTTTAGCAACCAGCACTCCCTTCTCTTTTTCAAACATATCACATTCATTGGCATGATAAGTTGAATAACATCACTTCACAATTAAACTTCTTTGAGCAAATCCCTAATGTTTTTCGACCTTTTAAACATCTAATACTATTTCTATCTGCTACGAAAAAATGAACATCATTCCAAGAGGGGTCGACTGAACTTCGAATTGGTGACTTGCGTTTTATATAAACAATCCGCTCCACTGAAGCTACTCGATATGGTGTCACAAACATCGAAGTGGAAACACTGACGTTACTTTGCTGGTTTGCTCATAACAACCACTTGCGGCTTGGCATGAGCAAATAGACTGATCTTTTCGCGGAAGATCAGAATTCTGAAGCGGTACTGTCTAGTATATAAAAATGAAACTAACTTTATGTGCCATTGAATCACAGAAAAACGACTGAACCGTTTGGAATGATTTTTAGAATATAGTTGAACAAGCTTTAACTGTTTTTTTTATCATGTTACTTTGATTAAAAAACGTACCCTAAGGGGAAAGAAGGGATCAAAATTTATGCCAAAATATTAGTATCTCATAATTAATTAATAGAGGAAGTTCGGGTATTATGGAATACCATTTTTGTTTCGCTTGTAACTCAGTTAAGAATTGCACATTGAAACCAAAAGGAAAACAAATATATGCCTTACATATTTGGCTTTATTTATGCGTATCTTGATAAAGAAGTTTCGGTACAGCTGTGGGCAAAACTTATAATTTGTAAAGAAACCACTTTGGAGGGTAATATGGAATAGTCGGGTAATATGGAATACCAAATTCTATATAGAAAAGACATGAGTTTTCTGTTGAACATACAATGAATACAATGACAATATATGAAAATTTAGCATGCCAAGCTATAACTGAATGTGATTACTTGCAAAAGTCATAAATATAAAAGTCTGCTTCAGGATCGGCACAGTCATTGTGTGCTTACATTAAACATGATGAACGCTGGACCCAAGCTCACCTCTTGTATCATCAGAAAATTTGCTGCAATAAAAAATACACTTAGCATTGTTGTAATCATATATGTATATTTACTTGCCCAATACCGACAGATATTTTGTAATCGGAATACCATACGGAATACGGAATACCATGCTTTTCTTGCGGGTATTCCATATTGCCCTCCATGCCAACTTGGAAACGAAAGAGCTATTAAACGCATTCGAAGGCGTATAGGATAATGGCGCTCATCAAACTGCCACTCTGTATATCCAACATCATAGTAAACAAAGAATTGTTGTTCACTTACATTTCAATAGGAAAATACATGTTGTAAAACACTTACTTGTAAAAGTATTCAGGAATAAGAAATCAGATTTTCAGGTCTACGAACACAACGAATGTCACAATCACAAGGAGACTGACTGTAGAGCATCATGGGAACGTGAGGTAGTAGTTTCTTTCCTCTCAGCTTAGAAGCAACTTATTACAGGTGAGATAATTAGGTATTCCATATTATCCTACTATTCCATAATACCCGAACTTCCTTTACTTTTCTGACCAGAGTGTATACTTATTTATTAAAAGCAAAATAGGGCGTAACAGTTTCAATTGCTTAATGTTATCTTCATCTCATAACATGGGATAGATTGTTAGAACGAATTGAAGAGGAAAATCACACATATATGAAATTATTAAGAGAAGCAATAGAAACAAAATTATGTGATAGAACATTGAATAGAGAGGAAAATTTAAAATTAACTGTGATATGGAATAATTTATTAAAATAATGATGACAAAAGAAAAAAGTAAAAATAATAATGATTAAGAAAACAGTTATATTATAAATTAAAATGGAACAGTAAATTGTAACAGTACTTGATTGTTTCATATTAAAATTTAAAATTATAAAATGTAACAATAGAATTTTATAACAGTAATACTTTAATGTTATTAAGATATCTCTTTCAGATAACGTCTGATGAAGATAACGTTAAGTTATTGAAACTATTACGATTTATTTGAATTTTAATAAACAAGTATATTGTAATATACCACGTGTTTGTGTTTACAAACACCCAAGATGTGCTTGTGTCTACAAACATTCTATACGTGCTAGTATTTATAAACAATAACCACGTGCAAATAAATTACTATGGAGTACTACAGTTGCAGACGACGAAGACAGCAGCCTCACCACCAGGCACATGACGACGACGGAACAGCAGCACCATCACCTCATCTGGAGAGCATATATAACCGAGAGGATTCCATGGACAGTTATTAGTCTCGGCTGGTCAATCCCTCCTTTATCTTGCTCTGAACTGTAGGAGATATCCAACCCAAAGCTTCTAGTTTGCTTCCCCCCGCTTAGCTTGCTTCGGAGTTCTGTCGGGATTCCCAATCTCAGTCAATTAGCTTGCTTGGAGTTCTGAGACTCTTAACCCTTTCTCTGCTTGCGTCGGAGCTCTGTCGGGATTCCCAATCTCAGTCACTTAGCTTGCTTGGAGCTCTGAGACTCTTAACCCTTTCTCTTCTTGCGTCGGAGCTCTGTCGGGATTCCCAATCTCAGTCACTTAGCTTGCTTGAAGCTCTGAGACTCTTAACCCTTTCTGTGCTTGCGTCGGAGCTCTGTTGGGATTCCCAATCTCAGTCACTTAGCTTGCTTGAAGCTCTGAGACTCTTAACCCTTTCTGTGCTTGCGTCGGAGCTCTGTCGGGATTCCCAATCTCAGTCACTTAGTTTGCTTGGAGCTCTGAGACTCTTAACCCTTTCTGTGCTTGCGTCGGAGCTCTGTCGGGATTCCCAATCTCAGTCACGTAGCTTGCTTGGAGTTCTGAGACTCTTAACCCTTTCTCTGCTTGCGTCGGAGCTCTGTCGGGATTCCCAATCTCAGTCACTTAGCTTGCTTGGAGCTCTGAGACTCTTAACCCTTTCTCTTCTTGCGTCGGAGCTCTGTCGGGATTCCCAATCTCAGTCACTTAGCTTGCTTGGAGTTCTGAGACTCTTAACCCTTTGTCTGCTTGCGTCGGAGCTCTGTTGGGATTCCCAATCTCAGTCACTTAGCTTGCTTGAAGCTCTGAGACTCTTAACCCTTTCTGTGCTTGCGTCGGAGCTCTGTCGGGATTCCCAATCTCAGTCACTTAGTTTGCTTGGAACTCTGAGACTCTTAACCCTTTCTGTGCTTGCGTCGGAGCTCTGTCGGGATTCCCAATCTCAGTCACGTAGCTTGCTTGGAGTTCTGAGACTCTTAACCCTTTCTGGGCTTGCGTCGGAGCTCTGTCGGATTCCCAACCACTTAGCTTCCTTGGAGCTCTGAGACTCTTAACCCCCTCTCTACTTGCGTCGGAGCATTGGAAATTCCTAATCTACTCCACCTAGCTTGCTCGGAGCTCTGTGGAGATCATGTCCTAGAGTGCTCGGGCCTTGGGTCACTTTTCTCTATCTTAAGAGAAATTACAACATTGTAGTATCTGTAAAATACTGTTTGTAGAGGATATTTTATAATAAAAACTAGCAGTGGGAGACGATTCCGGACTATAATTTACTCTATCAAGCTCTACCTACCCCTACACAGAGACAATTTTACAATACACTCTGGTCAGAAAAGTATTAAATACGTATTTATGTAGTAGTTCCCGAGTCGAGATGGATGAGTTATATATCTCACAATCCTGTCTGTTTAGGAAGATGAAACTTTGTACGTAAATTTTTCGCTACTAATAAGGGATACAATTTACAATATACGCTTCATCTGATCATCGATAAGTAGAGTAGGATAGGGTAGGGTGGGAATAAGTAAGGTCAAGCTAGCTTAGGGTTAGGGAAGTTTGGTTCGATTTTGTTAAAATGAATCTAGTGTAATTTCTTGTGATTTGCCTGAGAATACCAACTGTATTGTAAGGTTCGTCCGAAATAAGGGGACACGTGTTCCAGCGTTTTTGAAATTTTCTAATTTAAGGGGTTGAGAGAGGGAGACATTTTCAGTAATTTCATTCTTCCCATGGAAAGCGATATTGGCTGTTTTTATCTAATTGGATGACGAGGAAACAGTTGAACAGTTTGAAATTAAATTTTTACCTTCAATAGTACTATCTCGAGCTAAGATTTTCATGTAACTGTGATTAAAAGGTGTATCTTAAAAGGTTAGAAGGGGTTGAAAACGTATGTCAAAAATACTATATCTCAAGAGTCCGTCAAGTTAGGAAGATGAAACTCAGCACGTAACTTCTTGATTAAAAATCAAGGGACATATCCCGAAGTTCTGAAAATTTCCAGTTATAAAGGGTAGGAGAGGGATATTATGTATAATTTCATTCTTCACATTGAAACCAACCGTTATCCGTTGTTTGTGATCACGTAATAAGAAAACAGGTGAACGTTTGAAATGAATTTTGGAAACTATCTCAAACTGGTTTGCCTAACATACCACTTTTATTAAAGGGAGCATCGTAAAAGAGTTATTATATTATTAAGTATTCTGCCTTTAAGCAGGTCCTGGAAGAACTCTTTTTTTTTTTTTTTTTTTTTTTTAATTTTAGACTTGAACCTGGAAATGTTTCTTCCATGTTTCTTGATCTTCAGCTTCCTCTTTTAACTACCAATATTTTCTATTTTTCAAATCATCGATTAGTTGTGTTCTTCTTCTCCCTATTCTTCGCTTTCCTTCTATCTTTCCTTCTATAGTGGTACGAAGAAAATAATTTCTTCGCAAGATGAGTCCAATCAAATTGGGGCCTTCCGACGAAGGATGCTAGCTAGAAGCGTCCTCTTTCCTCCTATCCGTTTCAAAACATCTTCGTTTGTTGCTTTCTGTGTCAATTTTCTCTTCTCCATCTTCCTCCAATACAACATTTAGAAGCTCTCTAAATATTTCTTCTCTAACTCCCGTAATATACAAGTCTCTGACCGATACAGTCCAATGTTCCATATATAGCACATAACTAACTTATTTCTAAGTCCAATGCTGAGCATGCTAGTTCAGAGTGATTTTTGTTGTCGTTGTTGTTGTTGTTGTTGTTGAATGCTACTTTGGTTATGGCAATTATTGACCTGATATCTTTGGTGGAGTAAGTGTTTCTCGTCAAAACACTTCCCAGATATTTAAAATGATCGACCCCATAAAGTTCTCTTTGTTCTACTCTAACCCGTAAGGGTGTGTTTCTACGGGATATTCTCGTAAGAGGATGGGGGAGTCCAAAATTTATTCCTAAATAGGGTATTTGTATGCTTTTACTATTAAACTTTCACGGATATTCATATGCAAAAGGAGAGAGAGAGTTTTCCTTCGTGTGAAGAATGAGTGTTTTAGTCAGTATTTTCTAAAAATAAGAGGCCCATTTAACTTTTTTTCTTTTTGTAGAAGAGAAAACTAAATTGTCCTTGAAATTGCAAAATTAATTAAACTATAAAGGAAAAAGGATACCCTTCCGTATATAAACAAACTACATGGAGTAGCTTCTGTGTGATGAAAGTGAACACACATCACTAGACAGGTGCTGCTAAAAAGCAACAGTAAGCTTAAAAAAAAAAAAAAAAACGTAAACTAGCTAGCTTATCATGAAGAGCTATCTACTCATTCATAAGTGTTGCCAATTTGTCGGAAGCGTTCGTAAAGCACTTTATTTTTTCTCTCTCTTTATAGGTACTCCTAAACTTACCACATGACACCTGGTTGCTTCTCATGAGTTGAATGTCATGTGCTTAACCTACATGTATGTCTATTGGGTACACATGTGTTTGTGATGTCTAACTATAAGTGTGCGTGCCTGTGTGTGTGTATATATATGTGAAAATACTCTACGAAAGAAATATGTGTGATGGATACGAAAGAAAAAGATTTTTAAAATCTTGCTACTACTGTGGGATTACCTTGCGGCGGAAAGTTCGTATGTCTGTATGTATGTTCGTCCCACTTGTGTCAGGGCTGGATTTCGACACCCATCAAAGGAGAAAATAACCCAAAATATTCCTGCTGGGCAAACAACTTTGACATAAGGTCAACATGTTATGAGAAAAGAAATGTAGTGCGCTACAAGAATAAGATCTAATTTATGAAGCCCAATCAATCTAGTATATAATACTATGCCTTAAATCTTCGTTTTAAATGTGCAAAAATAAGTGTATACTAACGACGTTTACCGTTTGCTCGAACTACGATCTCACTGTTAAGATCAACATTCATTCATTCATTAAAGCAGTGGTTCCCAACCTGGAGGATATCCTCCTTGGGAGGGTGTGCAGATTGAGCAAGGGGGCGCAAGCTGTTGACAGGTATGAAGTCAGCCGTTCAGAAAAAACAAGGCGGTGCAAGCTACGAATGTCAATACATTCGTAATACTAAGAACCTTAAAGGTGCAAAGTTATAGTCGGAAAAATGGGAAGGAAGGATCTGAAAATTATTCAAAAAGATGATTAAAAAAGTGCTGATAAAATGCATTTATTGAGGTGCAAAACAGTAACATGAATATTCTTTATTCAGCAATAGAAAACATAATCTTACTTACAGGGACGAAGGTAAATTATTGCGTTTCAAGAAACTTGTATTTGATTGTGTACAATATTTCTATGTTCTCGAATGTCAGGTCCTATCGCTTGGAACTCAGAAGATTCTTGTATGCGGAGAAACTCCTTTGAACATCAATGTAAACTGGAGCATATCTTGTAAACATGTCCTTTACACTTGTCAGCTTCATCAATTGTTCCTCCTTCTCCATAGCTTCTTCTTTCATACTCTGAATCACATAAGCCAAATACTTGTAGCCATGCAGTATGAAAAGTTTCAACTCCAATTGGATTTGGAGCAATTGTTGAGCATGCTTGATAGCTTCTGCGTCCGTTGAATCTAGAGCACGACTGAACCTTTTGATTTTATCGAAGCTTTCGACAAAAAATTCCGCATCTTATTCAGGTACCCACCCGGTTATGACAGGGAATTATAGTGGGTGGAGTTCAGTGACGTCGTAATACTGAAATTCGCCGCTCAATTTTGGTAGCCTATTACTTTTCAATGATATAATTTCAAGCCTCGTGATCTATTGCCTAGGGCTGCTATTAAATATTATGATTTTATAGATCTTGTTACAAAATAAGACTTCAAATTCAAAGTAACTTCTCAAATAGAGTGAAAATAATATATTTGCATAAATAAAATGAAAAAAGAGAGGATAAAGACGATAAAGAATCAGAAGTGAAAGAAAAGGGAAAGGTGTAAATCTCACGAAAAAGGTGAAAAAGTATGACAAATTATGCTCATTTTGCTTCATTGCATGCACCGAAATACAAATATTGAATTCTGGGTACAAAAAACAGCTACGTTTGTGGAAAGATGCTGCACCTTAAAATCCGCTCTCTGGTAATTATAAATATTATAAATGTTGTAATAAAGAAGCGTTAAATCAAATACCCTACAAACACAAAGTAACTATTGAGTAAGTATTGTGGTTCCATTCAGAACAAAGGTGGTAAAAATAATTACTGCTCTAAAATGGTATACAGAAATTTTCCTGGAAACAAATATACATTTGGTAAGAATTATTATTACTATTAGTGATGATTTAAGAAGACGCAAGCCAAACATATTAATGCCTCAAAAAATTACCATCGAAATAATTTTTATATCAGGCATTAATTTGTTCAGCTTGGAACGACTTCAAAAAATTTTATAGACAAAAATATTAACTTATTTTCTGCTTGTTGTCTGTGTTTTATGGCTTTTATTATTTTCCGGCTTTTAGTGGCTTCTTCATATAGCCTGTATTTTTGGATCAAAAGATCTAATATATTTCAGGCAAAAAGTTTCTTGTAGTCCTTATATCTGGACAACTACATATAGTGTGGCCAAACTAAAACTATCACTTAACTCAGTATGATATGCTTATTCCGTAAAAAAAAAAAAAAAAAAAAAAAAAAAAAAAAACTAAAACTCGATTTGGAGGCCGTTCAAAAATTTTGTGACCCCTCATCCAAAAACAAATTATCGGCCAAGATCGCAAATCTCTTGATGCATTTTTTGGATTATTTCTAAAATTCTTTGGCAATATCACAATCTTTTGATACATTTTTCTGGACCATTCCAAAAATTCTTGTTAAAAAAGTTTTTTGAATATTATTGTTTCAAGTACCAAGTGAAATGCAAAAAGGATAGGGGAAACTTAAAACAAATATTCTTAATTCAATCTAAGTATAGATAAGTGGTCCTCAACCCTTTTTGACTGACGACACACTTTGCTGTACACGTACGACATCGCGACACATTTATTTAATTTATTAAAATTACATAAATTTCACGTCAGTGGAATACGCAGAATTTCATCAAGCGGGTATCAAGCATTGTTTCTCACTTTCTTTCAGGACATGCATGAGTTATGTATGTACACGAGCAAAAGTGCATTAATACTTCTAATTTTCGTATCTTGCAACGTTAGACAATCAACAATACTGATAAGGTTGGTTGGTTGAGAACTACACAAGGCGTTCTACAAGTGCTCTATTTTTGTTCAAAAGTGTCAGTGTAGCCAACAGCAAAAATAGAAAAATATCCATGCCTCTGCAAGGAATAAAAAAATCAGTTAGAAGACACCGTTTAGTACCTACAGAGCGATTGATATCATGAGAGAGTTACAGAAAAAAATTATTTAACCTTAGACATACTAAGGAAAAATCAATGTTAGTGAATCATTCATTTTATTTCACAGGTTACAGTATTTTGTAAAATCTCTGAATGTTTTACATTATTGGTTTCAACATTACCTTCACTTTTGTTAGTTATCAGTTTCAATATCTCTATTAACACTTTACGGGAAAAAATATCAGATCGGGATTATTTAAATCCCAACTTTGTTTCGCGAGAATATTTTTTTATCAGCAAAACCATCTTGGCTTTTATTTATCAAATACGTTATTATTATTTTTCATTTACACGTTAAACCTAACAATAATATTTTCTGGTGTTGTATTACTGGTTTCCAATGTGTTCGGAAAATGAAACAAAAAAGAAAAAGAAATACAATGGAGAAAGAAAGAGAAAAAATAAAGACAATCTAAGAAAGTGAAAACAAGGTGTGCAAGGTGTCAGTTCAATTTGCGAAAACTATTGCATCAGTAGAATACATGTCATATGTTTCAAATATGACAAATAGTCATATTATGTGTGCACATAACATGAGTTTGTGTAATTTAATTCCCAATCAATAATACAAGCATGGTTTTATTAGAAGCGTATACGATATCAAAAGAATACAAGTTCTCTCTTGCAATACGCCATATTAGAATAATAATAATAATAATAATAATAATAATAATAATAATAATAATAATAATAATAATAATAATAATAATAATATCGCTCTTTTGAAGCCAAATTGATTCAGGAAACATAAAATTCGTGTAATTTTCCAAATTAATATATGCCTTGTTTCGCAGTATTATGAAACAAGGAAAGTGAGGTATTCTATTTTTTGTGATGAAAAGTATTTTTATGAAATCTTCGTTAATATCTATTTTCATTTATAAAGTCAGACAATATTTAAGGAATAGTCTGAACGCTTTCCGGCGTGGGTGTTCTTTTCTGGTCAAATAATGTTTCTTTATTGACATAGGGATACAATCGAAGCTTCAGAATTATTCTAACAAGGGGAGCTATCCAATTCCTCGACGAGTATCATATTGAAATTTGCACTAATGAAAGGACATATTGAAAGATAGAAATATGCTTACTCCTACGATTAGCACGTCGTCGAACCGGAAGTAGAATGATTGTCTTCCCGTAGCCCCTGAAAGTTATATACTCTGGTCATACATGCCAGAAAGTGATACACTGGAACTTGGTTTTTCACAAGACAAATATTGCAAACTCAAGATGATAACAGTCGGTGATGATACGCGATCATATGTTTCAAACGAACATGTTTACCCGGTGGAGAAAAGGTACACGCTGAAACCACAACGCAAAAATGGCACTCTATGATTATTATTATTGTTATTAGTATGACTATTATTATTATTATTAGTAGTAGTAGTAGTAATAGTAGTATCATTAGCATTATTAATATAAGCAATATAATGAGTAAAAGTACTAATAATGAGGAGAAGAAGAAAACAAATGTATTGTTGGGCCCGTTCAGTAACGAAGGACTTTGGCCCATCTTGAGTGTCTTCTAGCACTGCTATAAAGGTTTTAGAACTCACAAACAACCATACCCCAGCCTGGATACGAAGTCGGGACCCTTAAGTCGCTGGTTCGATGCTTCAACCCACACGAACACGAGGTCGACTTATTATTATTATTATTATTGTTATTATTATTATTATGAGTAGTAGGAGTAGGAGTAATAAATGGTAGGAGTACTGTAATTCATTGCTGAGTACAGTAATTTGTACAGGCCATACTCTCCGTTCGAAATGAAAAAGTTCCTGGCTTTTGGACGCTACGAGGTTAATGATGGTAGGGCATATACTTGGTAGAATGTCAGTGACTGTTGCTGGAAGTAGTGTGATACGGAGCGTGAGCCTGTTCGAACGCTCATAACTAGTTCTGTGGAGGCCGAAGAATAGGTGTGGTGCGATTAGCGCTATGGCTTGAATCCTCATGCTGCGGTACAAATATTAGTGACAGAGGTTACGCAGAAATACACAATAGATGCGACGGCTCCAACGTACATTGACAACCGTATTGCACAGGAATATATTGTTAAATGTGGTCACTTTTGGTTCCAAAGATTAACAGGAAATACATGTTGACCATTTTTGGTCGAAGTGAGAACTCGGACGTTGGGTCAAACTATATATCTTCCTTCTCCTTATGGCTTGAGGACCCAGCATATGTCAATCCGGCTGCCCTGCGACCACTTCCGGTCTGAGATTTCCAACCGGAAGTGAGATTAACCTGCATATGTGCGTGCTCATAATGGCCTGACAACTACGAATAATTTATTTGGCAAGCTCTTCGAACTCTTTCTGCCGCTCACAAATCACTTCAGATTACATCCGCCAAAGTTGTAGATAGCTCATCGGTTCCGCTTATATTTGGCTGGAAACCCCAATGTCACCCACTAGCCTGTTATTGTTAATTTGATTATTATTATTATTCCTTTGTTGTGTTCTTGCCGACCTCATATTCGTGTTGGTTGAGGAGTCAAGCCAGCGATTCAAGGGTCCCGACTTCGAATCCCAGTTAGGGTATGGTTGATTGTGGATTTTAAAACCTTTATAGCAGTGCTAGAGGAACTCAAGACGGGCCAAAGTCCTTCGTTACTGAACGGGGCCCAACAATACATTTGTTGGTTTCTTCTTCTCATTTTATTGTTTTTACTCATTATATTGCTTATATTAATAATGCTAATGAAACTACTACTACTACTACTACTACTACTATTACTACTACTACTACTACTACTACTACTAATAATAATAATAATAATAATCATAGCCATTTTTGCGTTGTGGTTTCAGCGTGTCCATTTCCCCCACCTTGTAAACGTGTTCGTTTGGAACTTATGATCGCGTATCAATGACGCGACATCCATTGGACATCGATTCGTTTCAATGACGTACTAGAGATTCTAATCACTACAGACTGTTATCATCTTGAGTTTGCAATATTTGTCTTGTGCGAAAACAAGTTCCAGTGTATCACTTTCTGGCATGTATGACCAGAGTACATAACTTTCAGGGGCTATGGGAAAACAATCATTCTACTTCCGGTTCGACGACGTGCTAATCGTAGGAGTAAGCATATTTCCATCTTTCAATATGTCCTTTCATTAGTGCAAATTTCAACATGATACTCGTCGAGGAGTTGGATAGATTCCCTTGTAAGTGTGACTAAAATAATTGTAGCGAAGCTCTCCTTTATTATTTTCAGACGTTCAGTTATCCGAATACTTTTCCGAGATGCCTGAACCATTCTCAAGGAAATTTGGCATGGAGATCCAAGATCGCATGCTGAATGTTGTAAGGGGTCGTATGTTCCGATCGGACATACATTGAGGAATAATCACCGAAAATGTTGCGCTCGCGAAGTGTCGTAAGGCGTCGCATGTCCAGATCGGACATACTATTGAGGAATAATCATCGAAAACGTGATGCACATAACTATATTGGAAAAACAGCTAGCGCTAGAATCCTCCTTGTAAACAATTTGAAATAGAATTTTCAGCATTTGAAATATGACGAGTCTTTTTCTGGTTGTTCTAAAAAAAAAAAAAAAAAAAAAAAACTGTTCCTTGTGCGAGTGAAGCTCGTCTTTAATCAACTTACGAGTTCAGCTGACCAAATTCTCTTCCGAAATGCCTGAACCGTTCTTAACCAAATTTAACATAGTAATTTGAGAGAGCGCGCTGAATGTCGTTAGGGACTGCGCGGCCCGATTGGACATACCATTGAGAAATAATCACCGAAAAACTGGTATAATCAATAAAGGTCGATCGGTTCGCTCTAAATTTGCAATTATTACATTCCTAGTACTTAATAGTTTTATAAAATAGTATAAAAATGTTAGTCAAATTTGTAGCGGATGTTGGCCCGTGTTCGATTCTTAGTAGAACAAATCTCCGGTGTTGACCTGCATAGTGGAAAAAATAGGGAAATACGTGAATAAATAAGTAGGATCCGAAGTCCGGAATTATGGGTATTTAGTTTATATAAGAAATAATATCAAATTTCTGATTTAGTAAGATTGCAATCAAGTTAAATATATAATATGAATGAAACAGTATGAACGCCCACGCCCGTATGTGTGAAAGTGTTGTAGGATATATTACGCTTTTCACCCTTTGAACATTAAAGTCCTTATGTCAGTCGTCGAAAGTTCTAGGGTAACAACTAAGATCTCTAGCAATGTGAGATAATTTTTCATCGATTGCAGACATGTGCGTTTCTGAGAGGCTATCAAACCTAAAGAGGTTATACTTTAGACATGTTATTCACGTCAAGAGCTGAGTCAACCACAAGCAGCAAGATCTTCTATTAAAAGTGAGGGGAGGAAATATTGTTTATGTGTTAAGGATCAAAGGAACATTTTTGTTTCTCTTGTATTTTAAATATAAGCAAACTTTAGTACGTAATACATGTAGTTTTCCTTTATTCTGTAAAATACGTAACAGCATTATTCACATAATCTTTCCACTAGCAAGCGACGATGACTCACTGCTGAAAAACAAATTACCAATTACACCTCGAAATGGGTTTGTCTGTAATGTTCTGAAGACACTCTGCTCTCAACAGAAAAACCTGAGAGACAATACGAGCTGCACTTCATAACGTATACCTCTCTCTGTGTCTTGTTCTTTGTGTGTGTTTGTGCGTGCGCGCGCGTTTAAAATAGACATAGGTTTTTACAATCGCGTAAAAAAAATGACATCATTCGACATGTTCAAACAATAAATTATATTCTCCAGATTTTAATACAATATTAGTAAACTATCTTTACTACAGAATATCTATCTATCTATCTATCCTGAAACTCTCCTTGTAGTATGCGCCACTGATAATAGTGTAAAACTATTAGTTTCTAAGAGTAGTGACTCTATGTAGTATTGAGCATTGTTACTGTCACTGGAGGCGCTGACTGTTACAGTTTGTCTCAAAACTTGATTCTGACTAATTGGCTCATTAAATTCCAAAATTTCACGAACACTTTATGAGATTGCGCGTCACATCAGTGTGTCGCGACACAACGGTTGAGAACCACTGGCATAGGTTACACGTGCATAGTAGGAAACGAAAACGGAAGGGGCTTGAACCTCAATTATACAGGTATCCCCACTATACAGGCATTTATGTTGCTGATCATATGTATAAATTTATGGGGGGAAACAAGGTTGGAGAAATATTTCTACCAATGCAATTTACCCTGTATACTTGAATTTCGCAGCATTTAGCATTCATCATCGCATAGAACTAATACATAACAGCGTTGCATATCTTCACGACAACGTCAGGCAACACCCTATGTAGACACTGATGTTATTATACAATTATTTATCATATAGATAATCTCGAGCCCTGATAATTCGAAGCTCATTGCTAACACGATCGCTGTTCTACAATGTAAAAGATGTCTTAAAAGTAAAACTTGCACATGCAGCTGGTGAAGGCTGTCAGACGAAAATGCATTTATGCATTTACACCTGTAGCCCACCTTATGCACTCCGGGCTACCACAAAATCACACTAACAACGATCAATCATCAGGCAGCTGTATTTGTCATGTTATGTTCATGTCAAGTATGTCAGTTTCATTTGATGTTCCTGCTGTTAAAATAATAATAATAATAATAAAATAAATAAATGAAAAATAAATCAAAACGAAATAAAATCTCCGGGAGTTCTTCAAAGTACACGCTATATTACAAATCTGAGTATTATTATTGTTATTGTTGATTGCTTTGGTTTGCCTATAGTTGAGTACGTCTTTTTGAGCATTGACATACGAGACGTGGTTGCACGTGTGAGACAAATAACATGTTCCCCGCCGGGGTTCGTACTAGGTTCTATAGCAACGAAGGGAACATTAAAAAGAATACACAATAGAGTAAACATCACACATGAGCCTCAATATTATCTTATCTTTTTCAGCACTCTTTTATCGCTAATAGGCTATAAAGATGACTGTAGAAATAGCTTGACACGTTTGGAGGTTAGTGATCCTTTCAGCACCGAGGCTATGCATGGATCATGGGATCCGAACCACATGAGCTTCCACCGGAAATCGAACCTGGATCTCCCGAGTGCATTGACTATACAAGCACGAGGAAGCTTCCTTTGTCATAGTGTGGTATAATGACAATGAGGGAGACAGTCAGAACCCAAACCCCAAATTACTATAGTATTTTAACATTCTAAGGAGCAATAGATCAAAAATTCATTAGATATTAATAACTTTGCTAAATTCTAAAACAAAAATTGCCACTACGTGGCTCTGAACCTAAAAATTTTAGACATTTATTTTTAGAGTATCATATTTTGCGACTATTTGTATGAGTACATAATTTATGTTTTATTACTTTACGTTAATATTTATTTTTCGAAATTACCTTACCTTGCTTTTTCTTTTTATCTAGTTTTCTTTCACTGTTGTTCCAAAGATAACACTTTAAACAAGTGTTTAATCAGTAGTCAATTCAGTGAACTACAAGGTAGGTCAAAAATAAGTTGACAATCCAGACCCAGAAAATACTATTGTGTTGAGAGTTCATGTTACCCACAAATGAGTACTACAAGTGAAAACTCGAAACAATGACTATGACAAAGAAATAAACAGAATAAGAGGAAACAACATTAAATAAGCGTATTGGATTCCTGAATGAATGAATCACCATTTTGAACAACATATACTGTATATTTATGGGAATGTTGGCCTTTTGTAGCTCTTCTATAACATGCAAAACAAAGAGATTTTGCATGTTATAGAAGGGCAAACCCTCCTAGAATTTTAAGTTTTGTTCCAAATAATTATTCTAATTAAACTTTAGTTAGGCCTGATCTTGTACCTAGGAGTGTTTAAATGAAATCAAGAATTACAAGAAGACGAATACAGACATTGAATGGGCGAAGTAAAAGGGGGAAGAGAAGGGTGAGCATTACTAAGGAAAGGTGTTACGAACAGAATAAATGGCAGGACTGCCAAGATGATGTGGCTCTCCGATGTCTTCTCTTCAAACGTTCGGTCGACGTGTCTCTCGCGGGGCTCTGGAAGAACAGACGGCTAGTAGGTGCTGATAATGTTATCTCGATGTCACCCAAATACGATATGTACTTCAAGGTCTAGTTACAGCTCGGGGCGACGGGAAAGGCTGAGTTCGGTAGGATTGCTAATATAAACTCAGGTCTTCTTCGCATCAACATTCGCTTTGTGACTCCAGTGGTTATGCATCTTCTCTTTAAAATTAGATACATCTAGCAGGTTTTCGAGTCTTTGTGAAATGTGATAACCCTCTTCAAACACATTCTTCGCATTCTTTAATACAAATCGACTTCGAGTCCTTGTGTCTAGTAGTTTCCAATAATTGATGAAACATAAGTTTGTTGATTATTGATTTGTGTTCACAAAAGAATAATGATAAGACTTCGTATATGAGTTGAGTGCGGTAGAAAAGGGATGCATCTAGTTTATTGGCTTCTCATTACATCTGTTAGGAAAATGAATTTACAGTACAACATAGTTCAAGCATCCTCAAATATTTGCACAATACAGTGCTGTGGACAATTAAACCCCTTTAAGCCTTATAGGCTTAACAACGTCGCTATCGGCAGGATGGACCAAAATTCAGATGACAATCTAATACAGGAAAGACAGTTGGATTGGGTCTTCATTGCCCATAGATAATGTTTGGAGTGTGAAGAGACCTCAAAAGCACAAATGATTACCACGCTCACCATGTTGGAGTCCCCATCTTGAATATCAGTTTATTATTTTTAAAGAGGTAGGTCGCCATGCAATACACGTTTTATATGCAGTTCTTTTGCTGAAGTGCAACGCTGCTGACTGTTTTGTCGTATCACTAACAGTTTACTAATTATAGCCTGTTTTACTTTTGCAGGTGTCAACGACTGTACAATCTTGCTGACGATCAGAAAACGTGTGGAGATCTTGATGTGTGGAGATCTTAGCTTCTATGTGGTTGCAGAGATCGGATGCTACATTCCGAAAGGGAGCGAGGTCAAACTCATCAGTAGGTCCCGGGAGACGGGGTCTGTGGCCGATAAACATCGCATTAGTCATCAGAAGACGTCTACAGCTGATGCAACCACTGCCAATGTTCTTGTATCCTTCAGCAAAACTACCCAAAGTAGAACAAGACGCTTTTTCCAGTAACATAGAGGATTTGGACGTCCATATAGATCATACTTTCCGTTAACAAATAGCACGCATACAAAATGCAGATGTACTAACGTCTGACAGAGAACGACCCTGGCGGTTGGATGCAGTTTGTCGAATGGGCGACGGAGGAACTGACGACCAACCCGAATCTCCCCTTGAACGTGGTGTTCTCCGATGATGCTTATTTTTAAGTAAACGGAGAAGTAAACAAACAAAATCACAACTACGAGAATTACAACAACTCTCGATAGATTAATACATTAGGATTGATTGGTGGCTACAAGGTTATCACAGGTCTGTTGTGATATTTTTGGATTGAGGATCATTGGCTCATTTTTCATGATGGCCATCAAATACATGTGAGTACTGGATAAGGAAATAGATTCTACCGGAAGACAGCTCATACCCATACTTCCAACAGAATGAAGCCTCTTCGTATTACGGACGTAGTGTGTGGCACTACCTGGATCAACAGTTGATTTGGAGGTAGATCGGGTGTTGGAAAGCGGTGGGGCGTCCACCACGCTCCTGATCTCTCCAAATAGGCGAACAATATTCCATTACACTATAAATCGGTTTTGTAATAAATAGCTAACGGTTTCCACATTTGAAGGACTGTAAATCTCTTTCTAACATTCGCATAGATGTTTTCTTTAATAACAGCAATATATTCGCTGAATGTACGGTTGTTGTTAGTAATTTATATGCTAAAAGTTCTGGAGACTAACATTCAGAAATTGTTCTCATATCGTCTAGTTTCACTTCATTACATTGGTTAAGTGAACAAAATATACGTATGTTTGCTAAGTTTAAAAAAAGTTTCGTTTCTCATAACAAACTACAGTCGACTTCCAAAATATGATTATCTGATATCGAAAACCAAAGTAGTAAATCTATCCCTTTCGGTTTCTCAGAAGAAGGATAAGGTCGGAGATGGAAGTTGTTCTTAGGACAGGCTGAACCTTATCAAAAACAGTTCCTTACAATCTCTTTTTGAAAGTTTGTTGCTTCTTATATTACAATTTTTGCTCTATGGGGATCTATCCTAAAACCGGAAATGGTAGTACATTTCATACCATTTCCGGTTTTATTAGAGAGTTGAAGGTGGAAATAGAACCTATTCTGTTAAAGCTGAAACAATTTCAAAAACCTTCTCGTTATCTCTTAACCGTTTTTGCTGTGGTGCGTTTCGATAGCTAGGCAGAACATCGTCGTTTTATAAGATATCCCATGCTTACACATAGCGTAATTCAGAAGTCTAAAATGACAAGTTCGTAGGTAGTTTCTCTACACATGTGTACAATGCATCAATTTTAAAAATTAATCTCTAATCAGACAAACAAGCTAATAACAATGCTGCTTAGGCGATAACACGAGAAAAAAGAGTACCCAGCAAATTTGGTAAGAGACTAATCAGATTTCCATGCATGCTGCACTGGAGGAATGCTATCTCTAACATATGCAATTTTTGAGATCTCCTTTGAGATGACGTTTCTGCGGCGAAGCATAGCAATAAGCGTATTGGTTCCTGGCAAAATGAGGCAACCTATAAAATCATTTGGTTTCTGTTCGAATATCAACAATTCCGACGCCAAAGAAGAAGAAAAAGAACTGTCGTTAGTAAGATTATACTGTAGAATATGGTGTGTTAAGATTCTGAATATTTAAAATATTAAGTGCCTAGTATACAGGTGAGTCAAAAATTAGGTTACATATGAGTTTTTCCTTTTCTCGTTTCAGATCAGTGTGTACAGTTGAGTGAATGAAAGAAGGTGCTGACGCAAAGTTGATTCCGCAGCAGCAATTGTGGATAGATAGAGGACATGGTGGGCCAATGGTAGAGCTCTCCTCTTTGGTGCTAAGGATCCTTGGTTCGATCCCCGATCCTATGGATTTGCCGTGGATAACATCGTATATATGTATCCCGTGAGTTACTTAGGAATTCTCCCATTTCCCTCTACTCTCTCACTTCACAAATTGTTCCACTATCATTTCCTTTCCTTTTGCCTACAGGACATAATCCTGGGACGGAAAACTGAAACATTTAGTTACACTTTCATTTTTATAGACATGTAGATCAGGAACTTAACTTCAGACACCAAGTCTTTACCATACAAGATCCATATATTGCAACATCTCAGTGAAGATTGCCTTGATTCTCGCCTAAAATTATTGGAAATATGTTGCTGAAGTGAAGATCAGAATGCTTGAAAGATACATGGATTATTCTCTGGTTGATGATGTAATAAATAGGAAACGGAAAAATCTAAAGAAAACCCACGGACACAATGCTGTCCACCCACGCTTGCAATTAATCCGTTGAAATATTCATTCACGATTTACTTTAAAAAATTCGTAAATTTTAAATTTTATCAGTTAAATTCTACAGAAGTTAAATTTTAATTGATAATTCTATAAAAAAAATTAAATGATTAAAAATTAATCGTTATTTCTTTTTTCAAAAAAAAAAAAAAGTAGAATGGAAGAATGGATAGTGTGTAAGAATTATTTTGAAGCTTATTTCAAAAACTTCACGGGTAGTTCCACTACTTTGAATTGGATTAATGTAGTCCCCTTTTCTCCAAAGCGGTCCCAACTTGCCTTGAAAAAAAATAAAATGCACAATTTTCATTGATATTTCTTTTCAATTTTATGATAATTTTATTAATTTTCAGTTCTGCTTGAAAACGATAATTTTTTGTAATAACCGATTCATTTTCCTGTGAACATACTTTTTTATCCATTCAGTTTTAAATAGGATTGCAAAGTAGAAAATGGATCCAGTTGGTTAAGGACAGAACTCAATGGAGAGCTTTTGTGAACCGGTATTGAATCTCCGGGTTCCATAAGCCATAGACTTAGAATTAAGTTTTAATTAATTTTTACAACCCAAGATAATTCTTATTTAAAATCGTCAAAATTGCAATTGTTAATTTTTGTTTTAATTGAGTACTTTTGAAAGCAATTTTAATTTATATTTATATTATTACAAATATATTATTCAAACTAATGATAAATACATTTTTCAACATTAGTTATAGCATATTTGTTCCAAAATAAACATCGGACAGCTTGATAACAATATCTTTCGGGTCTTTAACGATTTTGAGCAACAAAGTAAAATCTGTAGATAATGTTGCTACCACTCCCAAATTTACCGGTATTAGCCATGACTTCCAAGAATTTATATTTATCCAAACTGAATTCAAAACATTCTTTATGAACATAGTCAAAGTGGTTGTCAGCCTCCTAGGATGTCTCTACTTCCGTCTTATTGTGTGTTATAGAAGAAAAAATTTAATTGTAACCGTTATACGTTTTCTAACATTAGTTTTCAATTTAAAGAATCATTTTTTCCTTAAGTTTTAATTTTCACTCGTAAAATTTTTCATTAATTTCCATTTGTACCCCCTCCCGGTCTTACTGAGAGATGCCATCTGAAAGAATACTTTAAACCGTTGGGCTGAAAAATCAAGATACTTTTTCAAGCGATCAGTTACACGCATGAAACATAAGATAAACGTGGCTATATTTTGCCTAAGGTTAAAGTCGTACTGCCTGGTTTGGCAGTAGTTCGTAAAGCACGCTATCTCATTTCCTGATCATAATTATTAGCTACAGTTGTAATTTTGAAGATAATGAAGAGAGAACCTTTGAAATATATATTAAAACATCCATAGCG
The DNA here is from genome assembly GCF_964235325.1 of Thermobia domestica. Taxonomy (NCBI): domain Eukaryota; kingdom Metazoa; phylum Arthropoda; class Insecta; order Zygentoma; family Lepismatidae; genus Thermobia; species Thermobia domestica. Next base: position 265,571,229 of record NC_137458.1, on the reverse strand, counting down.
ATTTTTCCCCAGAAAGAAACAGTAAAATTGACTAATTCAAAAATTTTAGCCAACGAAGACATAACAGGAAATCTTTCACACAAGAAACACTATATTCATGTCTTTAAATTATAGGTTTCTGTTGTTTTAAATTGTTCTAGAGCGATAACACGCAAAAGACCAAAATAATCCAGTCTTTTTTTTAGTAGTTTTGTCTTACTTAACAACATTTTTTTCTTTTGTTAATTGGAGCATTTCTTCTACTAGGTGGGGCAATGATACATGGCATTTTGTTTATACGTACAAAGTTGCTCCTTTGTCCAAAAACTTTTCCATTTCCTAAGGCACTCAAAGTATCCAGTCCATCAACAAAATGACGTTTCAAAATGTGTTCCCTTCTTCAAGTATTTGATATACGCTGGATGTATTTTTTTCTTTCAAATATTTATCTTGTTTTGTTATAGGGTGTTAGAATATATTAACAGGATTGATTTAGGAGTTTATATATATATATATATATATATATATATATATATATATATATATATATATATATATATATATATATATATATATATATATATATATATATATATATATATATATATATATATATATATATATATATATATATATATATATATATATATATATATATAAAGGTATATATATGTATATATGTATGTATAAAGGTATATTTGTATAGCCTTGTTAACAATAACAACATAAACAAAATTCGTGGGAAAAGATACAGAAAAGATTTCCAACTATTCTCTCTAAATAAGTGTTCGGTCCTTATGTCCTTATACGGACTCTTATTTGGACAGTGACAGATGAGGTAATTAATACCGCACGAATAAATAACAAGGAAACCAAATACATACAATGACAGTCTTCTTCAGATGGTTGACATAGTCTTTCATGATACATTTATCGCAGCACCAAGACCTTTGAAAACAGTATAACAGCATGGGGAATGTTTGTTCTCTTTATCTTTGACATGCTGTACAATTCTGTTATAAATAATAGCCTTCGGGACACAACGAAACCTAAGCTTCCTAATGAATTATATTGTATTACTCAGCATGATCTGGAAATGACATTATATACATGTATTTGTCTTCCACTTCTAGATTTCAATGTTATAATAATCAACAAATAAATGTCACGTGTATACCACGTGAAGGAGAAGCTGTGGTATTTTCTCAATTAATATTAAAACCGGAATTGCCAGTAAAATTCTACCACTTTCGGTTTGCGTAGAGATATTAGAGTGGAGAAGGGATATTTAATAAATTGCAGATAATCCATTTTCAATATCTATTACCATATTGTTCCTTCTAAAGTTGTTGGGTTTTTCGTAATTATTTCAATGGTGTATCAAATGACATATCTTCTCACTTATTTAAACTTTTTAAGTGACTCCTGTGAGACAAATTGAACGCTCCATTCAATTCGTCCTATGATATTTCTCTATTTCACTTTTTGTTTCGTCTTTTTATCTTTAGGTGTTTGCAGTGGTGCTATTCAGTTGGTTCGCTAGAACCAGTTGTTTAAATATTTCGAGTTCGTAGAACCGTTTCTTATACCCAGATATAACAGTAAATTATACCCAGTTATACCCAGGAACAATAAAGTTTAGTTTAGCTACCTTTGTTTTCAGAAATTCTTACAGCTACAGGGTTAAACGTATGATCTCTCAGAACAAGGTATAAGCGTTTATTTCTTAATCTCAAATGCTCAGATATCAAGAACGAAAACTGGGATCACATGTGTTGAGTTTAACGTCCCTTTCAGCAGCGAGGCTATATGAGACGTGGACCTACTGATTAACGTGGAATCCGAACTACACGAGCTCCCTTAGGGAATCGAACCCGGGTCTCCCACTCCATCTGAAGAAACCTGTCACTGTATGTATTTGGTTTCCTTGTTATTTATTCGTGCACTATTAATTACCTCATACGCTAACCGCTTAGCTGGGATCACATGAGTGTAGTGGTGAGGGTTATTTATATTTGAAACGCATACATACCGTTATCAACAATTGAAGACTCGCTCTAGAAAATAATGTAAGTGATAAAAACAATAGTTACTGTAACAGCAGAGACAAAAGATAGTAAATTGTGCTCAAGCCTCACAAAAAAGAAAATACTATTTCTTAGAAATACAACCTAGCAAATAACGAAGCATGATCTAACTAAGGCATACACGTATTAAAAAATTAAAATAAGTGAACAACTGCAAGGTGGCACTTACTTTGTTTTCTACAGCGAGTCTTCAATTATTGATCCATTGCTGCATTAAGGTCTTTCCAATACTTTTGGACAACCATCTATCTTAGATAATTCGCTTCCAAGGTATTCGCAGTACTACCTAATTTCGTCTTCAAGAGGATTCTCTCTCTCTCTCTCTCTCTCTCTCTCTCTATATATATATATATATATATATATATATATATATATATATATATATATATATATATATATAGAGAGAGAGAGAGAGAGAGAGAGAGAGAGAGAGAGAGAGAGAAAGACAGATAGATATATAACCGGTTGTTAAAATACTAGAATAACACCACTGACTGTGCAAGAACTCACATTTCAATCCTGCTTAATTTGATAACGGTACCCCCCGAATGAAAGAAAGTGCCTGAAAACGTTGTTTGGTGCCCTCCAAATTTAAACGTGAAAATTAGTGGTGACGTGAGACTGTCAATAAATGCTTGTGACATACGTACGTTATCATACATGTGCTTAACTTCGTTTACTGGTATAGCTCTAAGGATACTTAAGGAAAGCTTCACAAGTTATTAAACTTATCTACTAAGTTAACCTAACTAAATGAGTTTATCTTGTTGTCGTATAGAAATAATTCTGGAAATAGAAATGGTATTTTTCTTGAAATGTAAAGAACATGAAATTAATGTATACAAGACTGGAGAAAAAAATAACTAAAATGCCGATTCTTTATACCAAATGAAAAAAGAAAAGATGACAAATGGTAAGGAAAGTGTGAAGATAAGTCTTTGAAACGCCCTAGCTTGAAAAATTGTCGGACTAGCTCAAAAGAGTAAGCTACCTATATGTGTTCCATAATTCGTAGAGTAAATAAATCTCAATGCTTCCAAACTTGGATATTTACATTAAACTTGCGGGTTTTTCGACACGTTTGAATTAGGTACTATAGTTTTCAAACTGGGGTTTTCAGAAGCTGATATTTTGGAACCTTCGAAAGTTTACAACTCTGAAATGAAGCGTTTATTTTATGTTCATGTTTTTGATTCATGTTTATGAAAACCTTTCCCTCTCACTTTATACAAAGGATCAATTCCTGAAATTTGCAGATATTATTATTTCACAACCCGAGTAGACAAAAAAATGTATCTTTGCATGTTGTCAGCTAATCTCTTGTTGCAGGAAGAAGAAAGATAGACTACATTTTCTTCATATAAGAGACAACCTACTTAGCATTTTTTTCTTTTAAGAAAAGCAAAACAAAATTACATCTTTATACGAAACCAATGACTCGCCAAAATTTAATTAGACAGACACAATTCTACCTTCAGAATTGAAATACAGAAGCCTATTAATGCGATTTTTAAAAAAGAAAAAGTAATAATAAAATTATAAATAACATAAAACCAATAAACTAATTAATAAAAAAAACAAATGAGGTAGGTGCAGGTAAATACTCCATGTTAAGGTGGTTGTATTTTTTATGTCCTTAATTTTCATGAAACACAAAGAACAAGAGATGTGTGTTGCAGAGTAGCTCTTTCCGTGTGTAGAAAAAATGTGGTAATGATGCGACTCACTTCTATTTTGTATCCAAGATAAAAGGAAAAGTGTTACAAAGTGGCGTATTTACCAATACGTGCAAGTAATTACACCAAGTCTAGGATACTACTAGAAACCTATAATAAATCTTGAAACTGCTTATATAGTGTGCATCTTGAAACTGCTTACATAGTCTGTATTATACGAACTCAAATATTACTACACAACGTGGCTGAAGCAAAAAAAAATTGAATATCCAAAGTACAAGATGAAGATAAAAAGATGAAATCTAAAAACGATAATCTCCAAAGTTGAAATGAAGTTCCAAACTGAAAAGTTTTAGTCCATAAGAAGATAAACAAACAGTGTCACTGTACTGTGACTTAAAAAACTACACCGATATTACATGGAACATATGGGACAAATGAAAACATCTTTGTCTTCTGCAGTCAGTCCTGCACAAGCCCTGAAGTATTTCGCTGCACCATGCTTGGTATTGATTTAATAGCCATGGAATCACAAATACTGACTTTATACTTACAAAGCGAAGTGTTTGTAGCAAAGTGTTTCTAAGGTGTACATTGCTGTAAACAATCGGCAATGTTCTGAGTTATCACGGTACTAATAACGGATTCGTCCTTCCATGGAATCTTCCCGAAGCACACAACGCTGCACGGCGTGGCGGTCTCAGTGCTTTTTCCCGGAGTATTAGTCAAATCGGACTTGTCCAGGATCGTGACACATATTGAAAGGCGCATTTTAGCAGATTTCGTCGGAAACGTCCTGGCACTGAACACTTGGCGTATTTAGCTGCACTGGCGTATATACCCGCAGTTACCTTAAGTAGTTAATAAAATGTGAATCTATCTGAAAAAAGAATATTCACTTTTCATATTACGTTTCTTGTGTTTATATTTCAAAATTCGTGATGCAGAATATAAATAAAGGGTATTCACAAGGGACATAAGTTATGAGACAATTGTGTCATTGATATTTTAGTGTGGCAAAAACGGAAGATTTAACTTTAAAAATTATAGCCATAGTTTGCAATTAAAAATTGTATGAAAACTTCAATAGTATACAGTTTATGTAAGAAATTATGCCCTATTAGGCTAAGGGAGACGATTGTTAAGGCAAGTGAATGATGATGGAAGAAGTAATGGATGAAAATGTGGGACAAAATGGGAATGCCCAGTGAAAACTCATGAACACGATGTTATTCACCACAAATTTACTTGTCCGGAGATCGAACCAGGGATTCCCGCACAAGAGACAAGCGCTCTACCATTGAAACACCGTGCTCCCTACAGATTATGTAAGAACATTACTTTTATCAAAGCTACCATGAAAGAGAGGGGAGTTGTTAAGATCAGGATCACATAGAAAATTAAAAAATGTTGGTTTTGTGGCCACTTATATTCTGAAGAACTTCGTCATGAACCTTCGGAGGAATAAGCATCATTGATTGATGTAAACTTGATTTATACATTGTCACTATTAATCGTTATTATTAATACTGTTATGATCTGAAATTAGATCACTTTATGTAAAAGTTTACGAAAAAATATTACAGCATAGACAGATGTTGTGTATCTTGTATTGGCACATATGGTTCCAGAAGGTCTCTTTACGCTAATATCTAACCAATTGGGTGGTCTTTGCGAAAGACATTTGGTAACCTCAATACAATCAGACTATGTTTTCCTGCATACATGCAGCATCTTGACATCGTTTCGGGTTGTTACTTGTTACAGTGGTGTTTCTAGCAAAACGGATTGAATGGGTGTTAAATGGGAAAGATCGTTTATCATTGTCAGCGAGAAACCTCTTGCCTGTCAAGACACAAGATGGCTTCTGGACAGTCGACACAAGCCGATCTACCGCCTTCAAGACCTATTTCTTGAACTCCATAGAGATTAGGTGCCAACCTTTTTCCACTCAGTGTTTGCATCTGAAGAGAAGTTTATTTTTGCTACAAAAATAAACTGACTAAGGGAATTTTGTTACTTGTTGATTTGTTCATAGGCACAAGCGGATCAAGAAGGGAGTGAATCACTTTCTAGACGATGAATATAGGTTCCAAATACGGAGTTTTACATCAAACAATATGATAGTATAATGTTATATAAAGAATAATATAAATTTTCAACCAATAATATGATGATATGTTGCGTTTATGTTAGTAGCTTTTAAATACGACATATTATAATAATCAATTTGTAATGTGGTGCAGTGATGTGTATGACGCGCAATGCAACAAGTGGATGAAGAAAACTACGTGAACAGTTCTGATCTACTTTTTCGTTTCTGTTTATGTCCGGGTATAATTCTGAGCAATTGATAAGAAAAAGAATAGTATGCAAACCGGAATTGTAGAAATTAAAGAGAACACCGTTCTCCCATTGCGATCAGTTAACACGTCAGTTTTATATCATTTGCAGGAAACATCACAACAACGTCAACTTTTATATCATTTGCAGGAAACTCCACTAAAATAGCATTAGTTCAGAAGTGAACCGCAAAACAAATTATGCTCAGAAGAAAATAGGTAGCATTTGGTAGAAAGCAGTTGGCCTCCACCATCCTCCCCGTGGATTCGCCACTGCTCATAGAGAAGAAATGTTCAAACTCGGGAGCCTGGCTCTTAGAATCACGTTGAGCTCGAGTACTGAGGGCAGAATAGTGTTAGTGTGAGCTCTATAAGTTGATAGTGAGCTCGATCCCCAATATGATTAGTCAGACAACTACAAACGAGTGGAAGCCCTATTGAGAATAGCGAATTTAATCTATTGTTAGCCTGATTGAAACCTCATTAACCTGAACCTGAGCCTGCTCAACCCAATTAAGCCCCAATTGCAAAATGGATATCATTATCATAGACGGGTTTTGTTTAATGATCAAGGGGTTCAGATTCAATTCTAATATATATATATATATATATATATATATATATATATATATATATATATATATACAGTAGAGCGTCGATTATCCGAACGTCGGTCAACCGAACGACCGCTTAACCGAACTGTGTACTCGCTCGCACCTGTTACTCTCCCACCCTACCGTCCATCATCCCCCTCACTCCCAAACCAAGTTTCCCACAGTAGTCGCCGCACTGAGCCACCGCTGGCGGAACATTGCTTCTAATGGGGCCTTCATAAGGCACTGCTGACCGGCCAAGCCGCCAGTCGCTGTGTTTCAACAATCAGCACACTTCTGTCGGTTTGGCACTGGCTGTAGAAGTAGCGGCAGTATCAAAGCTGTTCACAGCAACAGCTGCGCCAGCTTAGAGTTGAGGCGTGCCGTTCCGCGCATGGCAAATAAACATGTACAGTTCGATTATCCGAACAAACCAGTTTTCCGAACACCCATGTCCCCCAATTACTTCGGATAATCGACGCTCTACTGTATATATATGGTGTAACATAAATGCATGGCCAAAAGTGATAACTTGCACTAACACAGATAATGAAACTAATCAACGTTTGCGGTTATCGGGTTGTCAGTTTTGCCAACCTAGTACAAAGTATTATGTTTTTAAATAACACTAGACGTTCACACGTTAGCATGTGATTGCTGACATGAAAAAGTTAATAAACATGGTGCAGATTCCGCTTCGTTTTCGAAAGACAAAGCTTCCAAGTGTGAAGTAAATTCATGGCGCACAATAGGAAACAATGGTTCATAGATCTCAACTCTTACATGAAAGTATTATTGCGTCGTTAAAAATGAATGCACATGAGGATAACTTACGTATGAAGCCACACAGTAATTAAATGTTAAGTGCCATAAAGTAATGTTGTTGGGTAACATTGTTGCTCACTTTGTGTGGAAGTCTACTGCTATTTGAAAACAACACTTTGTATCGACACTGACAACTCAATAACATCAAAAATTGATTAGTTTCATTCTCTACGTTAGTGTAAATGTATTTGCACAGGCATAATTCCACTTTATTGTATTATTCCTGTAATAATGAACATTTCCATTCAATTTTCCATTGGGAACCATTGGAGGGACTCGAAATTTGAACACCTTGTATCTCGGAAACGAAGCGACATCCGACCCATGTTTATAGGAACATTTTTACTCATTTGAATGTCCGCAATCACCTGACTACTTTTCTACTTTTGGCCATGCATTTATGTTACACCCTATATATATATATACTTTGTACTAGATAAACACAATGTTTTACGTTCTAATAATAATTGTAGCATACAGCCAAACAACGGAACAAGCGCCGTCCAAGAAAAATAGCAATACAGGCAATTTGAAAGACTTCAGGTCAGCCTTCACCCACCTTGGACGGACTGTGCACATGTCCTGTTGTTTCATTTAACTTCGCGAAAACAGAAAGGTTCCAGGAATTGTTGAAATACAATAATAATAATATTAATAAAAAAAAACAACCTAAATTTCGATGTTCTACTCAAAATCTAGTATTCGTCAAGTTAGCGCCTCTGCAGTTGTTCAATAGTCAATAGCTTCATTTTCTTTACATCTTCTTTAGCCAATTACTGTGTAAAAGAAATTTGACTTCTTCATGTTAAATAAAGAGTTCAGAGTACTTTTATATCGAGGTATATAACTAATACTAATACTTAAACTATGCAAATGAGTGTCTTCAATTACTCTGTTTTTCTATATGTGGACTCTCTAATCCTAGTTCTTCACCTATTTCATCACTTCTGCTTCCTAATTTCCAACTCCTATTGTCTTTTTCAAAATAACTGACCATTATCGTTCGTATTCTACTGGCTTGTTACTCCTCCTACTTACGTTATACAGTATGAATGAATTAGAACTTCCCTTGGATTTGAACACTCAGCAAGATAACATCGTTAGTTCAAAATTTGGTTGATATCAGTTGAGTTGTTTAGAAGAAGAAGACGCAAATTCAAAATGCACTTTTTGTGAAGAATAGAATTACGCTACGACAAATGTAACCTTCTCTATTGGAAAAGAATTAGTCCTTCATCGGTTTTCAAAGCGAATCGTCATTAAAATTATTTTGTAAAAGTTTCACTAAGTTGAATCCCCAAATTTGATAGCTCATAATTTGGGAACCAAAAGCCTTTACACCGTAATATTTCACGCACTTATATGGCAGATCAAGACCTATCACCATGCCAAATTTGATCTCCAGATTGGGTGTGTTTGATTGTACTCGAACTACATATAATTTACTTTTTGCAGAGAAAAAATCAATGAACGATAAAGAAAAAGAATTTATAGAAAAACTCCATTTAATCTTACAAATTGTCCTAAGCAAATTTGCCGGCGCAAGTGGCATGGTTCTGCAACCCAACTCTTGAAGGCCAGCTTGTGTGGGGAAATGATTTGTATTGTGAGGGTGAATATTGCATGATGCTCTTGGCTGTGAATCCGTAAACTGTAACAGATTCAAACCTGGTCGTGGTTCGAAGCTTACCTTAATAGCAGATTTCCTCCTTCATATCCTCGGTGTTGTATAAGATCGTAAAATAAAAAAAAAACACACTTTTGAACAGATCTAAAAGATTATTAATGAAAAGAAATGTCTAAAAAATCCCTTTATTAGATCTAATTTCCCTCGCGAGGGAAATTTTGAGATCTTTAGATATTGTTAACGTACTTTTTTTTTGTGCTTTGACTCGCGGAGTCCTAAAGGTAGCGGATTTCTTGCGTTCACACTACACACACAAAAAAAGAATTCTCTCTCTCTCTCTAACCTGTGAAGATTACATGCTTCCACAGATAAGATCTCCTGAAGTGTACATCCGTCACTGTGGTATTCTTTGTTAGGATTTGATTTGTGGAGGTAGGCAAGTTATTTGACTCCTGAGAGTGCGAATCAAGGCTATTATTCTTATTGGTCACAGATATTGTCGGTGATATACGAGAAGAAATGCGGAAAGCGATACTTCCCATTTATTTGGTCTGATTCGCATACAAGTTCTTAAACATCAGATCTTCTTATCGGCATTCATTCCGAAGCTAACCATTCTTGTAATATGCAAATTGTTGGAAGGTAAATGACTGCGATACAAATTATTTCACGATATAAAAGAATGGAACCGGTCAATTCTTGATGGTTGCGCGATATTTAATAGAGATTCATTATCCTTTTATCAACAAAAGATACAACAAGCTCTTGACACAAAGTAAAATTGAGGGTTTCACTAATCAAAGCCGACCAAAGACGCTCCAGTGGTCACAGCCTAGCAAAGCTTCAGATCTTTCAACCAACTGTACAAGAGGTCCTTTCTATATAAATACACTAACAAGTTTTAGAGTTGCACTAGCATATTTTCATGATATATTTGTATAGAGAGAATTTATTCTCTGTAGAAAATCGCTAACAACTTTATTAATTATACTGGTGACTTTTAGTGAAAAAAACTGTGATTCCTGCAGAATGGTAAAAATTAGAAGTAATCAAACTTCACATAAGCACAAACCTTGTTCAGAAGTTTTTGCAATGGTATGGGAACAACTCGGCTGAATAACAGTGATACCAAGGATCTTATAAAATAGAGGATCTGCCGTTACAACGAAATCTTGAAGCCATACGTCACAGTTTCACCACCCGCCCAATAAGATCGCAATGTTTTGAGCCAACAATCATGGCGGAAACGAAAGTAGCCAATCAGACGATGTCAGATACGAGAGTAGCCAATCAGACGTGCCGATGCTCGGTTGTTTTTTTCTTTTTTTTTGGCTTCATCGATTTAATAGGATGAAGATACATATGGGCAGATCCTCTATTTATAACATCCTTGAGTGATACAGTAGTCAGAAAATGAATGAAACTCTCTCTTTTAAGGAACTTTCTTAACTTCTATAATACATTAATTCTTAAAGTAACTCTCAATACAGAGCCACAAGATACTGTATTTATGGTTACCTTTCAATGAAATCAATTACACGAGTATTATTAACATATATTTGGTGCTTTGGTCAGAAACACAGAAGGCGAAAGTGTGAGAACGTTTATTTTCTCTATAACAATGCATCTAGGAAATTTATTCTTATTCATCAGCAATCAATAAAACTTACGAACTGACAACGGGGAAGCAAGTATAAGTAGCATGGTACAATGGCAGAAAAGAATGAGGAATAACGGTCAGGTAGAGTTTACGGAAATTGATTAAGAAGAAAATTTGTATAATGTATCTAAGGTTTTTGTGGAGAGAAACGAAAAAAAAAATGATACAAAAATGTTCTCAGAACTTTAGGCTACACTGATAAAAAATAAAAAGTTAAAAGATGATTTCCTGGATTGACATCAACAGAAATTGAATCTGCGGACTTTAAATAGCAATCTTCAACAATTCGGATACTGAATCCATATCAAAAAATGTTTTTCGCATTCTATGACTGCTTTATTTTATGGGAAATAATATTAGAACCGGAAGCAATAATAGAACCGGATACATAATAAAGCAAGTATGTATCACAACCAAATTCTATGCTAATCCAATTCATTATTCATAATTTACACACTAAGCTACACTTTCTTAAGTCTTCATTACACAAACAACACTTCACACACAAATAATTATTAAATTTATTAAATACACATGTTTTAAATAAATATTTTTATTATCATTTTAATAAGTCTCTAATTGGCCCTCAATTAATGCAACCAATAATAAAATATCCGCAAATTACCTCTCACATAAATGCAAATAAATACAAAATTGCTTAATACAAATTAAATCAATCTAAAAAAACTCAAAGTGCTCTACTTAATTAAATTCTACTAAATTTAAATCAAAAACAACCCAAGTTGGCAATAGATTTCTACAGTGAACGGTTGCAATAGAGAAAGTCGAAGATAAGAGCTTATTCTTGTGGAACTGAATCCATATCAGCAACTTACCTCTCGTTTTACACTATGGTGATCAGTGTTGAAACAGAAAATATATTTCCACTGCTTTCGGTCTAAATAAAGTTATAAAGGTTTAGCTAAAACTATTCTTGGGACATTGAATTCAAATCAGAAAGTTATTACTCGCTATATTTACTGATTTTGCTCTAAGATGATTATTGAAATCAGAAATAGTTGTATATTTCTAGAATTTTCGGTTGCAATAAAGAAATGAATTCGATGGTGAACCCTATTCACACGGTATTAAGTCCATATTAGAAAATGCTGAATAGATTCCAGAAAAAACTCTTTTCGCTATCTATTACCGTTTATGTTCTATGTAGATTAACTTTGAAACTGGAAATGGTTTATTTCGTGTACTTCCTATTTGAATAGAAAGTTAATGGAGAAGATAGAACCTATTCTCGGAACGCACAATTAATACCGAATTCATACTTTTCGATATTAATTACCATTTTTCCTCTGATACCTGTCGACAGAGAGGTGAATGGACATCTGTTCAACGATATATAGGACTTGGCGATACTTATGCATTATACTTCCAGCTCATCTGTTGTATTTATAATCATTAGAGATGAAATTTACATTCTCTGCAGTAACCATGAACACGCTGCGATTATCCGTGAGTTCTCGCCATGGACTGTCACAAATCGTAAGAGAAGGCCAGCTCAGGACGTCACGTAGTCTCAATTATTGAGTAATTCTTAGTCTTTCATACACCAAGATACAACTATCGGCACTTGAAATCTACTACAGTAAATCTTATGCTCCCCGTGTGAAGAACAGGCATTTCAGCTAGTTTTTTTTATGTTACGTCTTTAAATCAAGGGAAAACGTTATCAGTTACTGTTCCAATCCAGCATTGAACTTTCTCGTGATCACACGTTCTAAATTTAAAGGTGGAGCATTTTCGATTGATCATTTTGAAAATAATCCCTATCCTCGACACTAGAGATAATACATCTCCAAAATTTTATTTTGCCTTTTACGTTACACTTGTCCATTTACTTGCATGCCATTACCGCACTTTGTGCGTATTTAGTACAGTTATTTGCAAAACATTATATCTGACAAATTATCACCTTAGTTACGAATCAATTCATTGCACAAGACGAGGAACACTTTGCATGAAACGGTCATGGATATTTGGGGTTATGTTCGCAATCTTCTTACTATTTTGTTCCTTCAGCTCTTTCACACTTCCCACTTTGACTACAAATACTTTATCCTTCAAGTATCTCCAAAGGAGAAAATCTGGGGCGCTCAAATCGGGGAAAAAGGCCGGGCACTGAATGTCACCGAAACGCTAATTAATATGACCTTGAAAACACACACTGCGTCATGATTATTGATATATGTCCGTTATCATTATTGTCCGTCCACACAGTGTAGCCAACTGTCTATTTATAAAAATACCTTTAAAATATTCATAAGCGAAATCTAACGTTTCACAAATAATTGTTGAGTTGAGTTGATTTTAGTTTAGCGTCCCTCTCAGCAACGAGGCTATATGAGACGTGGACCTACTGATTAACGTGGAATCCGAACCACATGAGCTCCCGCCGGGAATTCACAAATAATTGTATTGAGTGCTCACAAAATGCAGTAGCAAAGTGTACATGGCATGCATATGAATGGACAATTACTACATATAAAATAAAACATTTGGAGTAGTATTGTCTCTAGAGCTGAATACGCTTATATTATTTTCAAAATGGATAATCGAAAATGCTCCACCCTGTATATACTGAACGTTTAACTTGTAATCACGAGAAAAATTTCAACGCTGGATTGGAACAGTAACTTACTGATATTTTCCTTGATTTGAAAGCGTAAAATTATTAAAGAAACTAGTCAAAATGCCGGTTATTCGCATGGGGGAGATAAGGCTTATAGAAAATGACTAAAAGTAAAGAAATAAGTGAAGTAAATAAAAAACCGAGTTATAACTTTAGCCTATCCTATTATGTAGACAAGCATATGAAATATACATTGTTGGTCGCATAGGGACAAGACGTTCTTAGAAACAGACAGAAACATGCATTTTTTATACCCTCACCCCATCCGTCCTCGAGCCGAAAATCGGAAACTAAAACGGCTTTGTATGGTGACGAAAACTTTAGGAAGAAGAAAGGAAAATTTTGCGAATCATTGAATACAGAGTTACGAAATAGATTGTGGCGTTTTAGTAAATCTTTATAATTAGCTTATATTCATTTAGTTAACGTTTCTAACAGGTTTGTGTAATATATTTTCCATGTAATTCTTGTTCTGAATAGCAATTAGTAAATATTTTCGCGAAAATTTGATCAAGATTAAACCCCAACTTTAGTGGACAATAACACGGGAGACAAAGAAATCTATATATACAAAAAATATATTACTTACGTACTAAGCACGTTAAGTTATTTTTCTATGCCAAGTCTCATCAGGTTCGGACGATTACATATGATATATGCTGTCTTTTTGATCTTATTTATTTGTCATATTAGGAATTGTCATATTAGAATGCGAATAATATTATGATGGAAGATAAAAGAGGGAAATGAATAAAAGCACAATATATTTGATGGCCAATTTTGAAGGTAATTCTTACTTCATAAACAGGGGTGCCCACAAAGGAGGGCTGTGACGCAAACTGCGTCATTGAAATATTTGGGGGGGTTAAAAATCTATATAAATATGTTTGAGGGGGTGTAAAAATTAATCGAAAAGATTTTTTTCATGGAAGAACACCTACCGATAGACAATTGGGGGGTGCGTCATGGACATAAGGGGGATGGGCACATCTGTCATAAAAATTTATTTATGCATATTTCTTGGCATTATCTAAATATATTTCTTTAAGTCCGTCAAGTATGAAGAGTAACGTTTTCCGGCGAGTATACTACCTGGGGAAGGGAAAAAGGAATGGATAAGGATCCTGCAACTGTAATCTCTGAGTTGTAGTGCAGATTTTCTATATTGCGTTGGAGCCAAGTCAGTGTCTATCGTGTATACGTATTTCTTACCTTTGTACGTATGTTCCGTACAGATTTTCTAGATGCTGGTAGGTACTCAATTTTATCTCCCGTATTCTGCCAGAGATTTTTAAATCTACATTGCACGCAAGAATGGGGCTGTGTAGTGTCCGTACACAACAGATAATCTTTATCAATTTTCCGTATCCTGCACGTACCGACGAAGGATACACATGATTTCCGTCTATTTACGCCTGTATAGATTGGTCTTGGCTAAGCAACAAACCTGTATGTAGCCTGGTGCAGAAAATCTTGTGCATGATACAGAATCCTTCTAAATTTTACATCTTTGGATTTGTAGAATAAAAATAAGCTTTTTTCCTCTCTCAGTGTAGGAATTAATAAGGAACAAATAATTTCGGATACTTACAGATCGATGTCATCATCCATGCTGCTATACTTTGGAACCTGTTAATTAAACAAAGTATATAGTTAATATGAGCATGCCTTAAATGTTAAAAGAATCAACAAGAGTTAATACAAAAATATCATGGAAATTCTCATACCTCTTTCTCCTGAAAGTAAGTATCCGAAGGTTGCTATCTTTATAGTATACATTTGTTTCTATTATTTGCGCTTTTATGTGATAAAATCTATTTAACTCCTTCGGGACTATAAAAATTGTGGCCAAGGAGAAAATATTATTTGGCTATACATACGGAGACTAAAGTTGACATGCAGATTCCAAAGATCGCCATCGCAAGTTGATAATTTCAAAGGTTACTTAATTATGGTCTGGGACAAATATGTCCCAATGGTTAGTAAATGATTACTTTTTTTTAAAAAAAAAGTAGGAATAAACAGTAATAAACCTATGAAATTCTTTTTTAAAATATTCTTATTCCTCTGCATAGGGTTAGCAACTCTAATGATTATGTATGCCAATAGTAATGTTTCCAATATACTTCATGAATTCATAAGTAACTGGTGAAAATTATAGAAAACCAGATACTCTTTACAAAACTATATTGTAGAGCAATTTACATTAATTTATATTCTGGGGCCGCGGTGGCTCAATGGTAAAGCGTTCACCTCTGGTGCCTGGGGTCCCGGCTTCGATCCCAGTCCCCACCAAATGAACTTTGTGGTGGATAAACACCGTGTGCGTGAGTTTTCTCGGGGTTCTCCCGTTTATTCACACTTTCTTCATTCCACGTTTATGTCGGCTAGACTAAAGGAGACGGTGATGATGAGCAATGAATGAAATGGTGGAATGAATAAAGTAGAAGGAAACGAGAGAATCCCGAGAAAACCCACGCACACGGTGTTTGTCCACCACAAAGTTTACTTGGCGGGAGCAGGGTTTGAACGTGGGACCTCATGCACCAGAGGTGAACGCTCTACCACTGAGTCACTGCGGCCCCGAATGTTGTAGGAGGGTTCCTTTAGCAGGATTAACGATGATATCAGAACACACTGTAATCCCGAAGCGAAAACATTCAGCGGAAATAATCGATGAAAGTTGTTTCTGACAGTGAGTCAAACACAGTATACCTGTCCATAGGCGCGGAAGTGAGCGACAAAATCTATGTTACCATTTTTGACAGCTGAGGTGAGAAGTGTTTTCAAATTCGAGACGAGACGAGACGAGAAACATGTCACTTTTCGTTTTGTTTGCGAAACAAGAGAGAAATATGAAAATTCTCGTCTAGCCTCGATTCTCGAAAAATCTTTTATTTTTTTTTTTAATTAAAAATTGCTCTGTAGACTAGGTGTAACAAGAAAATGACAGTTTTTGAACGCCTTGTCATCTGCAACCAGAAAAAATTCCGTGTTGACTAGGATTGTATAAGCACCAGGCGTTCGATAATTATTTCTAAATAATTATTTTTATTAATTTCACTGTAAAATAACAAACTAGAGTGAAAATTATGTAAACATATTGTATTGCATCGATCTTATGTATCAGTTTCAGAACTCTAGTTAATATATGCAATTGTGTGGAATTTATCTTTCGAGATTTGACTCTATCTAGGAGCTCATTTGTGGCTAAGCGGTTAGCATACGCACCTTTGGTGTGGGAGACCCGGGTTCGATTCCCGGTGGAATCTCATGTGATTCGGATTCCACGTTAATCAGTAGGTTCCGTCTGATAAAACCTCGGTGTTGAAATGGACGTTAAACTCAAAATCAACTCATCAAGATTTTGCTCTAATAACGAGAAAATTAACCTAAAATAAAATCATTGAAAAAACTTAGAAATTCCCTGTAAATGAGGACGGCTGGGCAACCTTAGAGAAACTTCTGCAAGTGACTAGCAGATAAAGCAAGGAAGACAAAAGCCGATAATGAGTTCTTGATGGCTTTGTTTATTCATATACTTTGCCAAAAGTTATTTTTGAATACGTATGATAGCAAGCGTGAAGAGTTCTTAGTGAATCACCAATCAGCACCACCTGATGAACTATAGTGAGGAACTCTGTGTAAGAACTCCACCTGACTTCCAGCCCAGCTTAGACTCTAGTTCTCCATGATAACATCTGATTTATTACCGGACGGCGACCAAGACTCCAACAGCCATTTCTCTTCTTTTGCTATCTTCGTTGTCAGAGAACAGTAGGCAACCACAAGCAGCGACTACAACCAAAAAGCTTTATTACCAAATATGGAAAAACCAGTGGATAAGGAGTTAATAATCAATTCCTAGAAATCAACTAAACTTGTTTATTTTTTTAAAATTCTTGAATATTAAATTTATACGAGGCTACATTGCTTAAATTTGTTTCTGTATTGTGTATAAGTTGTTATGCTTTCATTGTGTCTGGATTCGGAAATTTACTGAATTAAAATCTACACCAATGATGTTGACACATTGATTCAATGTTATGTATGAAATATGAAACCAAGTGAGTAAATGCGACGTCAATAGCTGTTTGAAGAACTAATATTAACACTACGCAAAGTAATGAAAAACGGCTTAGGGTTACGAAGTGTGTTCGCGAGGAAGAATTGAATAAAACAGCTGAGTCTAACAGTACACCATTGAAGAAATGCTAGAAAAACGAAAGAGTAAAGAATAATATTAGGTAAATAAAAACAGGAGAAAGGCCATTTGGGTCATTATTTGAGAATAAATAGTTTTCGTGGGACGTAATACAGGACATGCTCAACATGAATGTAGAATTACCAATACAATTACAGAAGAAAGTACTCGTAAGTATGGAAAGATACATTACTTTTAAAAAAGTTTCATTAAAATAAATCGATGCAATTATTCACTCTCAGCTTCTCAGTTGAAGTACCATTGGTATTCTCTCTAGTTTGATCCCTAGACAAGTACAAGTTGGCCTGAAAAAGATTTTACACTTTTTCGGACTGAGTGCCCCCACCGGGAATCGAACCCAAGACCGGTTGCATCAATAAATATTTATACATGCAATTCATTCCTTAATCATCTGCCTCCCTTATCCTTCTGGACACACCCGTGGGATGTTCAAGATTGCATTTCATTTCAAGTATTTGGGTGTAAACTTTAAAAAGTTTAAAGTTTAACATAGTAGGTAGTTTTGAAATTCGGTGAAAACAAGAGTGGCGAAAGACTTGAAAACGATGACGTAAATCTACTGCAAGCAAGAGATAATGATGAATTTTATTTCTAACCCATATCGATACATCTTTTATCAGCGTTGATACTAGGATTTCTTTTCTTAGGAATGCTATTTCTCTGAGGTGTGAAGTGAAAGCAACTTGTACAAAATGTGTCTGAGACTGTCTATTGGCTTCACTCTTGGAATCGAATGTTTGTTCAGAAGCTTTTTATAAATTATCTATTGCGTACCTTTCCGTTTCCGTATAGGTTGTACTGTATGGTGTCTGTAAGTAAAATAAGGATTTCTCACTGACCTTTTCCTTTTAGGGAAATTTAATTTTGTCACGATACTAGAGGTTATGATTTTTCTTTCCTTTCAGGAAATCCAAACCTCAGGAACAGTCATCTTGGCTGAGGTTTTTCGAAAGTTATTTTTCCTTAGTTTTACCAAACGAATGTTGGTATGACATCTTTAAAATATTGGCACTTCTTCTTCATTTCCCACGTTGGTCTTGTATTTTCAGTTAATTTGGGCTTGCAGACAGTATCTGAAAGTTGGATTTAAAAAAATAATAAATAAACGCAAATATTTTTCGTTTCACATTGTGAAATTACGGTAGTCTTCCAGGGTGCAAACTATGCCAATGCAATTCTGAAACCAAAAGTAATAGAGCTATTCAGTGCAACAGAAGAATAAGGCCAAAGATAGAACGCTGAATGCATATCAGAAACAGCTTTTTGCTGTCTCTTACAACTATTACTATACAGGAAACAATGAAGGTGGAAGTTGTATTAGCGTTCACTGCTTCTGATTTCAGTAAGATATCAACTGAGACAAAAGTTAATTTTAGGTTGCTGCATATATATCAAAAAGTCATTTCTCTATATCTCCCACCGTTCTTGCTGTGTGAATATCAATATTGGAGTTGGAAGGGGCAGTAGATTTTTGCCATCTCCGACTGGAATAGAGAAGTAAAGTCCCTGATGACATCCTTTCTTGAGATGCTGAATCCATATAAAAGAACTGTTTGTTTTTATGTACCTATTACTGTCTTTTTCTCTATGACAATCAGTGTTCGTACGAGCAGAAATTGTAGATTTGGATTAGGTCCAGTGTGAATAGAACAATAAAACATTCTTAGGACAGTGATTCTACGTATATCAAAGACCCACTTCTCGATGTCTTACAGTTTTCGTCTATGGAAACTGGAAATTGTGATGAATTTGTACTACTTCCAATCTTAGTAGCTTAACAATAATGGGGACAGAATATGTTCTTTGGACGCTGAATCAATTGCAAAAAATCATTTTCCGGTGTCTATAACTGTTTTTGCTCTACTGTGATCAGCATTAAAACTGGAAATGGTCTATTTCTAGAACTCCCAATTTGAATAAAGGATTAAGGATAGATGGATGAATGGATTAGGGTAGTGTCCCATTCAACATGGAAGCTATATGAGATATGGGCTAACTCAACATGGAAACTGAACTTTATGAGTTCCACCGAGAAGAATAAAATTAAGGTAGGAGATAGATCCTATTCGTTGGACACTGAATCAATTCCAAGAAAATGTTTTTTGCTATCTCCCGCCATTGTTACCCTGATACAGGTCAACGGACAGAAGGACACAGCCGTACTATAGCATAGGATTTCCCATACGAGCTCCCTCATGACTATAAGGTTAGTGTAGGCGCCTTCGATATGGGAGACCCAGATTTGAATATCGGTGAGGGTTTATGTAGTTTTAATTTCACGTTAACAAATAGTTCTACGTCTCATATAGATTCCGTGCTGCAAGAGATGTTAAACTTTAAATCAACCAAACCAAGACTCCCTATACTTACACTTCGGAAGTTTAAAAAGGGTCTTTAACGTCCTAAAGTACAGTTTGTAACGGATTATAAATTCTATTGAATGATAATGAAGTAAATTAACGAAATAAGTAAGTGCAAGAAGATTCCCGAATACAAAGATAATACATCTAAGATGTTATCTATCACGCGCTTGCATGACCTGACTCAAAACCATTAGCCTTCATAGTATGGCATGATGTTTCACAAATTTAGCCCTTACAAACGTGCTCCTAGAATGTACCACTTGACGTTAAAGATTTATTTCTATAAGTTAATTTTAACATATTACTTTGCAACACTGCCAAACCCTCAGCAGAGACACCTAGTATTAAAACAAAGAACTAAACAGTTCATGCCTGTTTCATTAACTCCATTCTGCCATTGTTAATGAATGAATCTTTTTATCTTCACGCACAATCTGAGTGAAACGAAAACATGAGTAAGCTTGTCAAATAACTTTCTTCTTGTAAAGATATATATATATTTTCTTCTCTAACAGAAGGAATTACAAATTCTAATTAGCTTATGTTCAAAACAGGAAAGCATTATATATTTATTTTTCACTTAATAAATAAGCAGTCTTTCTCATTATAATTTAAAAGGCAGTTCTGTTTAAGATTATAATAATCATTTTCGTATTGTGAATATTAGTTATTTTTATTTAATTAATTCAGAGATGTCAGCATTTGCCAGGATACAATGAAATACGAAATATGGATGGGTGTTAAGTACTCTTGTACACACGTCGATATTTATCATAAAACAAGATGGGTAGTGGCGTGTTACTCAAAAGTTAAAAACGTGAACGGAAAATGTAATTCTTTTGATGGAAATAATACACTTCGTTCCTCACTACGAACATTTATAATTCATATTATATGAATCAAGTAGAGATTATATAGAACGTTTCTTCCTTCTTACCAAGAAACTACTTGCCAAGAGAAAACCTAACTTTCAAAAGTCTTGTAATTTTCATTTGAACTTTCTAACAAAAAAAAAAAAAGTTGTATTTATGTCAGTCAAGATAGTGTATTAATACAATGTCTTTAATATAACCCCTTTAGCGATGTCATAAACATGTCTTAAACATGTCTTTAATCATTTTAAATGAAAATCCTAAATATCAATTTGCACGTCTCTAACCTTAAGTAATTTCGAGATATGTCAATCTTATTTTAACAATTGCAGAACCCAACTCTTTCTTTTTTACTTTCGACTTTTTCTTCCCTTCTAGGGGAAATATCTAAAAACGCAGCAACATGTCTTTAATTATTTTACATGGGTTGAATAGAAAGTAACTGCAACAGTTTCATAATTTGTACAGTCCGCAGCAAAAAACCTGCAACATGAGCATGTAAGTTCATTGTGAAACTACGCCTAATAGCGCAAGGAATCAACATAAAATCTAAGTGGTACGAATCACGCTATGATAAACCTCGGCGTCTTCCCCTGCACACTTACATTGGAGCAAAAGACTTCGCCGTTTCACAATAAACTTACATGCTCATGTTGCAGTTTTTTTTTTTTTTTTTTTTTTTTACTGCGGACTGTACCTGGTTTTATGCAAAGACCATCTGTTCCGATTCTTCAATGTAATCGCCTCCCATCTCTATCACCTTCTACCATACGTGTGGAAGGCATCATACGCCATCAGCGCGTCCATCTTTGTCAATGCGCCGCAGGGACTGCCATATAGCATGGATGATGGTTTCTCTTGTGTTGTAGTGCTTCCCGCGAAGTAGTTTTTTTTTTCATTTTAGCGAAAAGGTCGTAATCGCACGGACTCATATCTGGTAAATAGGGCAGATGTTACAATATATTCCACTGCCACCGATGCAGGAGCTCCATTATGGTGTTGCCCATGTAACAGCGTGCATTGTCATGAATAATAAT
This sequence comes from Thermobia domestica, assembly GCF_964235325.1. Classification (NCBI taxonomy): domain Eukaryota; kingdom Metazoa; phylum Arthropoda; class Insecta; order Zygentoma; family Lepismatidae; genus Thermobia; species Thermobia domestica. Next base: position 265,549,299 of record NC_137458.1, on the reverse strand, counting down.
GGAATTCCGCGTCCAAACGCACAGTTACTTTCTGCAGAGTTCTCCGTTGAACCTAGATGATTTTTTAATTTTTCTCTACACTCACATTTCCAAAACCAGCCTTTTCCTTTCACTCTTGTCCTTGCTTCACCTTGCTTCTGTCCCACAAAGCACAATGATTGATTCTAAATTTCACATTGTTGAAGTGTAGAAGTTAAGTGTCTGTGGAATATCTTCTATGGAATACCAAATGGAAGGACATGAAGAAAAAACTCGTTGATGCAGTTTTGTTTTAAATTGCTGTTTATGAAAATTTCAACACCCAGAAAGACCTATGCTAAAACCATGAAATTTATTCCAGAGATTTGGTACATGACAAAAAACAAATGATTAGAACTACAAAACTGCAAATCAACCGTGACCTTGAAAAATTAGTATCGTGTGATTACAGCATGTACTAAGATCAACGCCTCTGCATGTCCTAGCAACAATCAAGAAGTTGCTGGATATTTTCCTGCAGGATATTCTGACACACGTTTTGTACGCAAGTCCGCAAGGCATCTACATTTGTCCGGACCGTGACGAAGAAATTTGCCCTCAATCATATTTCAGACATACTTGATGGGCTACATATCAGGCAACGGGATTGGCCAGGGAAGTATTGATACCTGGCTTTCTGCGAAGGAAGCTTGCGCATTCCTCGCTACACGTGGCTTGGTGTTGTCCTGCTGAAATATGCGTCTGGAGTTGCCTGTAGATAGAACATCACCTCGGGCTCTAAAACCTCACCAATATACCAGTTACTGTTCAGATTGGAATAGATATTGATGAGTTGTGATCGCATGTTGTAACCAATGGTGTCCCATACCATCACGCTGTGACGCTCAACAATGCAAGCTGGCAGATCGGATTCACCGCAGTACCGTTGTACACGTATGCAGCCATCACTGTAAAACAGGTTGAAACGGTACTTGTCTTGTGGTACAAAAGACCACATTTTGCCATTCAGCACGCTAGTGATGGTGCTCGGTGCCCAAATCAATCTGAAGCTTTTTGTTTTATGGTGAAGGGGAGCCGTCGTAACGGTATGGGAACCACAACGTCGAAAAGTCGACGCAGACATGGCAATACCCGTGACAGTGCTCCAGGGTTGAGCCAATGCTGTGTACGTCGATATCCAGCCAATACTGTGTTACGGCTATTCGGACAAGTTGCCTGTGCTCTGGTCACATTGTGTGGTCCAGTTCCTGCTCGTAGCTTTGTACCACCCTCTTCTGTTCACTGCTTCCACCTACACATCACTGTCGTCGCAGCATGGGCTGTATGAGTAGCAATTTTCCAGTACGACAAAACAGCTTTCAACCGATCATTCTGCCCCATTCGAACTCGCTCAACTGCGTATATTACGCCCCTTGACGTCTACGAGGCTTACTGGCACTTGTCTATGTGTTTCCACTTTGATTGACGACTACCCACTGCCTCTCTGCGACTTGTACTGACCTTTATTATTCCCCATGAGAGTTACGTGCGTTTCATAAGAAAGAAAACTTTTTTGTTGTTGGTGGTGTTTGGCACTATATATACAAAAACAGCCAATAGTGTTAGTTAAAGGACTCCTTATTATTTTGGGGCCGCGGTGGGTCAATGGTAAAGCGCTCACCTCTGGTGCATAGGGTTCGTGGGTGTATCCTAGCTAGCGCCAACTGAACTTTGTGGTTAGGGATGCTCACGAGACAAGATTTGTGGCTGTCTCGTCTCGAAAATGTGCTGTAAAAGTGATGTCTCGACTCGAAAAATGTATATTTCTCTATTGGAAGAGCAGTGTCTCGACTCGAATTTTGTCAGGAAAATCCTATCTCGACTCGCCTCGTGCGCATCCCTATTTGTGGTGGACAAACGCCCTGCGCGTGCGTTTCCTCGGGGTAATCCCGTCCCCTCCCACTTTCTTCATTCCACCATTTTCACTCATTTCTCATCATCGTCGTCTCTTATAGCCTAGTCAGTATAACTATCGCACGTAAAACTTAGATTTCATTTCGTTTTTTCTCATTATGTCAGGCTGTGAATTTAACGACTATCATTGTGACGTTTTACTCCAAAATGCAAAGAAGTTGAAGTACCAGCAGGCTTGTGTCAAAATTTAACACAAGCAAGGTAACTCAGAGCCTTTCTATTAAGTTGACAGTCAGTTTTACTGTGTAGTAAATAAATAAATAATTTCATTTTAAAAAAATTGATAAATATATTTCTTATTCTTAAATAGGGTTGAGACAATCTAATAATGTTTTTTAAGGACTTCTTTGATAGAATTAACCACTTTGTTATATGTTAAAAACGGCTATACATTAATAGTCAGGTTTCGTAGCAAAACACATCAGACACGATACCAGTATAACCATAAAGTAACATCGCAGCAGCTCTTGCAATATAAACTTCGATAAAAATCTCTCAGCATTTTACAATACCGGAAGAAAGCCATTCTGTTTAGGAGAGTAACCAGATCAATTCAGCTGGCATAACCCACGAATGTGTCAGCAGTGAAAGTGGAGCAAATGTAAGCAAAAAAAAAAAAAAAAAAAAATCTGGATAGATTATCTAATCGAATAAAGTCGTAACTTCTTTTCCTTTTTTCCTTTTTATACAGACTTGTATGTGTATGTGTGTGATAGGAAGGTGCAATCTCTCGTGTAGGATAGGATAATAAATAAGAAATATACAGCACCGTACGTATGTAGAAAAGCAGCAGGACGTGTGCCAAAGGGCGGGTCTTCTTGACAACAATCAATCGATGATCGATGGCTGTATTCAGTGCTAATCTAGAGCTGTACTATTGTTCCACAAAACGGCTTTCTCTCTCTCGTCTCAATTGCCGAAAAAAGCAGGCGTTGCCTCGTGTATTGTGTCATTTTGTAATATCGCAAAACACTTTTCAGAAAAAAAAAGTTTAGTGTACAAATACATGGTGAAGGGACAAAGACAGCAAGGGCTCCCTGCCTGTCATCTTCTGACGTGATTTTCCACTTCTTTATTCTCTCCTGCTTCTAGCCCTTACAAAAGACAGCAGAAAGGTGAAGGAGACGTCCGTGACTTTTATGAAGGTTTTATTTCGTAACTCATCTGTCAAACTTAATTGTATTATGCAAAAAGAATTCAGATTCTCTTGAATTTCGCAGAGATCAAACGGTCAATATTTCATGTCACGGTCAATATACATAATTTGGATATAAAATAATGTAGACACTTGAGTCATGGGCGCCGAAGTAGGGGAGATTAGGATAAACTTGTTGCTCTAACTTTTTGTCTGTTATATACTTGTAGCCTCTTACAAGAATTAGTTAAGGTTAAGAATATTATCCATTGTTCAATGCAAAACATATCTTAGGCTCCCCTACACTTATATTATAAGACTGGCGCCCTTGACTGCAATCGTGAAGACCAGTAATAACCACAAGTTGTGCCCTACGCAGTAAAAAATGGTAATGTTAATTCAACACAATGGCTCTGTATCACCTGAGTCCTGTTAAATTTTGACACCCGCTACTAAAACTACATCACATTTTTGAAGTAGTGTTAAAATGGTAGTTATTATATCAAGTAGCTGACACGATGAGAAGTCATTTTAGTAACATACTGTTGTTGTTCATTTATATAGTTGTCAAACTGCTTAAAAAAAAAAAAAAAAACCTCCTTGAACATAACTCTGATGAGAGATAATAAAGTATGTCATAAATGTATTTATAATTGGTTATGAGGGACAAAATATCATAAGTGACGAAGAGAAACATAGAAAAATGTGAACAACAGATAGCAGCACTTCTACTCATGTAAATGTCAGAAAATTCATATTACACAAAAACTATTTCATTGAAAGACTACAGGAAACATAAAATGTTCTTCGTTACTTGATATGTCAAATATTTCGTGTAAATCTTTGCTTATAGCAAAAAATGCAATCAACGTAGCTACTAGGAAAGAAGTAAACTTGTGATTGAGAAAGCGAGGTCGAAACTGTTGGATAAATAAGTGACACATGATTGGTTGGGCAACATACTCTTTAAATAACGTTAAAATAACGTATTTTTTAAACTTTATTTTTCAAAATAACAATTCCCAACCAAGTCTGCAATAAGCCTATGTAAGGCCTGCGCGGAAAATTTTATTGTTTCGATATCTTAGTCACCAACAACAGATGAGTGTATATGGCTCTGACATCATTAGAATTTCCGAGGTGCAAATATACAATATATCACTCTTATTAACACTCGCAATATCCTTTATCATTCATTATTTTCCAGAAGCTATTCAGTAACTAGATAGATAGATATAGATATATATATATAAACGATTCTTGTTGTGGTATCGGTAAAGAATAGCAGAGTGAATTTTGTTGAATGAATTTTATAGATGATTGAGATTATATATAATTATATTGTCAAAATTGTTTCTTTTAGTTCATTTGCAATGTATTTCCTTGCACTTTCCCTCCATTATTTCAGTTTGTCTCTCACAAAGTTAAAAAAGATAGGCTCTATCATAAACTTGGTAAAAATGTTAGATTTTCCTGAAACAAAAGTTCTAGTCTCCCTGAGAATTGCTGCTGCTGAAGGGACTGAAATCAGCCAGGCAGAGTGTGAATTATTTATCTTCTTCTTCTTAATGTTTAAAGTATCTTTCCCAGGAAAAAATATAGAAATTATCAGATTTTCATTAAACATAAGTGAAAAGTAAAGTCGTATATTCAAAAAAGAAAATGTTTGTTCAATTTTGAAGACTGAAAATACTAAAGATAATTGCAATGGAAGAGAGAGAGAGAAATGTGGCATTGAAACTGTACATACAGAAAAACACAATTACATTTTTGGCGAAGGGGAACCAACGTAAGTTCCAGTACAATTGAAAATTAGTCTGTTTGATACTGAAGAGTGAACCTATAATTATACGGAATGGCCAGGCGAAACATTAGTCACGAATTGCTTTGGGATACTTTAAAAAAAGAAAGAAAGGGTAAGCATTCTAAATCGCACAGCCCCGTCTGTTTCTTTCCCTTGATAAACGAAAAGTGCAAAATCTGTTGCTCACGTTCCTTAAGTTGTACCTGTCATGAAAAACAGACCGAAAATCGTTAAAGAGAGATTTTACGAGGCGGAAGGATGTCACGATATCAATGCTTTATTCAATTACACACGATAATTAGTCCTACAAAATTTTTAATTGAATTTCTTGAACAAAATGAATGTTCAATGGTTATTTTTTTTTTTTTTTCACGAAATCTCAAACTAGTGCGACCTTGAGAACGATCTCTGTTTGACGTATAAAATAATAATTAGTCTGTGAATAAAGAATGTTCGCTGTCACATCACGAATTCTAAGGTTTACATTTTCTCATTTGCTAGTTCCTAATTGAAAATAAAAATTCAACAAACCCCGAGAAAGTTTTGCTTATCTTATTGTATTCTGAAACGAAAAGTGAAAAGTGGTTGCTATGTTATTGCTAACCATATCACATTACATATGACAATGCTTAAAACTGTGTTAAAATGAATTTTTTAAGTTAATCAGAGAGAGAGACTTGGTACTGGGGAGTATAAGACTAATACTGTACAGCGACTAGCAAAAATGTGTACTTTCCTTCCAATATTTGTTCTTTCTTCAGCAGCATTAGAATGAACAGATAAGATCTGATATATTTACTTTAAAACAGAGAAAATGTAAACCTCTTTAACATACAAACAAACGTTCAGATAGCGACGGAAAAATTCTTTGATTGCGTTTACCGTGTCAAAGTAAGTGCTCATGCAGATTTTGGCACTTGGTTTGGCAGTTATATGCACTTAACAATTTCACAATGTAATTCGAATGTAGATACAAACTACAGATAATTTTAAAAAAACAGTTAGATAGACTTTCTTGTAGTATTTCTATGATTGGAGACAACATACAAAGTAATAAAGGAAAATTTCCTTGTAATAAATTATATATATAGGCCTATTGGAACGAGAGATTTACTCTTTTTTTTCTTTCTTCATATTAGGAGGTTGATCAGTTGAGTCGATAACAGTCTAAATGTCACATTTTGGTATTGTTGATACCAAAAATTTCACTTCCAACCATCAATGTTTCCCCTACTCTACTCAGGCAATTTCCACTAAATTAGGGAATGTATTTTGAAATTCTCTATTTCCCCCCCCCCCCCAGCTGCTATTGCAGTTACATGCATGAAGCTTACGGATACCTTTGCGATGTAATAATTCACGTTCTAATTATTGTAATTACACTAGTGAGAGTGTCATGAGGGGCATGCTAGAGGGCACAGTGTCGGGAAAGAGAGGGAATTGGCAAAGGAGGCTACAGTTGATGGACGGTATCAAAGCAGGAAAATCTTACGTGAAGATGAAGAGGTTAGTTGAAGACCGTGGAGTATGGAAACTTCTTAGTTGTCAATAATACTAAAATACCTATATGATGATGATGATGATGATGAGTGATAGAGCCGCCAAGTTAGAACCCACGGGGATTTTCCCGTAAATTATTAAAATATTATTCTATTACTTTATTTCTGCATTTTGTAACCAAGCAAGCATACCCTATAGCACAAGAAAGCCCACCTAATTGCAAAGCAAACGAGGTATAGGTCGTATCTATTGAAACGTGAAATGCATTTTTCTCCCAAACCAAACTGCTTCTCGCTATCTATTACAGTTTTTACTCTATAGTGATCGATGTTAAAACCGGAAGTAATTGGTTTTGCCACTTCTGGTTTGAATAGAGGGTTAAAAGATTGTTTTAATGGCGACTTAAGTATTTCTAGAAGTCTAAGTTGATTTACAAACTTATCGTTAATTCTTATCATTTTTGCTCTATATACACCAATATTGAAACAGGATGTTGTAGTGACTTTGTATCACTTCCGGTTTTAATAGAGAGTTATGGATGGAGACGAAATGTATTATTCAGACACTTAATTATTTGCAGAAAACAGCTTATTACTATTTATTGCCATTCTTGCTCTATAGTGATCAATTTTAACATCTGAAATGACTGACTTCTACAGCATCCGGTTTACATATCACCCCCATGGACAAACTCAATTCCTAACTTCTGACTCTCTACACTCTGGCTAAAATTGATGGTGATCCATCACGTAGGTTCTTGTTTCCCGGAGGGACGGACACACACACAGACAGATTAAATATATAATGGAGTTTGGTAAATCAAACTCTAGAAAACTTAAGTTACGGGCCGATTCAATCAGATCATGTTTTTGTATCAATAGAAATAATATGACCTTGTGGTCACATTGTGTATACTAAAATCTTCTCTCGGGTGTTTTGATGATGGTTTCTTCTACTGAAACGTGTCACTTCTTTCAGTTAGTAAATATAAATTGAAAAACGGATATAGGAAGAAGATAATTATCAATAGACGACACTAGTTCATTAACACATTCTTTGTATGGTAGATGAGTCGTTTTTTTTTCTTTCTTTCTTCAATTAGAACACCTGACAGTCCAAGGACAAAATATAGTTGCTGTATCCATACGTGTACGTGTGTGTGTATACGTGTGCGTGTGTGATCCAGTTGTCATATACATGCGAAGGCAAATTCTTTGCATTCCATTCAAGGTACTTACGAAAAATTCACAAGGTTACATCTGTTTTAGAGTCAAATATGCGAAGAAAACGAAGAGAACTACAATGGAAATAAATTTGCTACAAAGTGATCACTCTTTGTTATTTATTGTGTGATCTAAGAATGAAAGAGAACTTGAAAATTTATTAGATTTTATTGTTACGTACAATTGTCAAAGAAAATTAATTAAAAATAAAGTTTTTTCTCTCCTTTAATGTTCCATTCAAGATACAACAGAAAAAATGTAGAGGATATTTACTAATTAAGGAAGTTCTTTACATTCATTGATAAATTGTAAAAGTGAATTCCAAACATAATCTGCATATTCTTTAACAACGGCAATTGGGCCTATTTAAATAGATTTACAAGTTTATCTAAGTCCCTCTTTTATAAATCAGTAAATACTAACAAATCATTAGACATTACAGTAGTTTACTTTTATATTGGTGGACCAAGGTCATCTTTAGTAACACGCCTTTTTTTTTCTTTTGATATTTATACGCCACTATTCTACATCCTGGTTGTTATCCAGTGGTTTCCAACCGGTGTATCGGCCAGACTCAGGGAGTGTGACGCGCAATTGTAGAATTTAAAAATCATGAAGCATATAAGACTAATGAGATAAAATCAGTTTTGAGACTGTATGACAATCAATGCCTCCAGCAGCATTACAATGTTGAACTAAGTACATAGCGTCAGTATTTTATAGAAATGAAAAATGAAATGGAATGAAGTTTTCAAGTTTTAAGTCCCACGCAGGCTAGGCTAAAGGAGACGGTGATGATAAGAAATGAATGAAATGGTGGAATGAATAAAGCGGGAGGAAACGGGAGAACCAAGAGAAAACTCACGCACACGATATTTGTCCACCACAAAATTCACTTAGTGCGAGCTGGGTTCGAACCAGGGACCCTATGCACCAAAGGTGAACGCTTTACCACTGCAATCTATATATATAAAAGAGAACGTACAAAATCCTTTGTCCGCTCATCACGCTAATACGGCTGAACCAATTTCTTTCATTTTTGGGGGGTTATTAGGATTTGGACCCTAGATGGTTTTTATCATATCACTTTAATTTTTAATTACCAGTGTCTTGAGATAATTGACCATTCAAGTGTCCATAACGTACAAATCCTTTGTTATTAGTTCATCATAGGTAAAAATAAACGTATTTATATGCAACCCGCATGACCGTGTCACTCGGCGGGTTAACATAAATGACAGGCGATATACAGCGGAAAATAGCTTGAATCTTCTGTTTAAAATTTTTTAATTGATTTGCTTATTTTTACAGACACTTTTACAATATGCCAGCACCGGGATGACCGCAGCGAAGCGGGGCGGGTTAACATAAATGACAGGCGATATAATGTTAAGATTTACTGCAATCTTCTATGGTTTTTATCATATCACTTGAAAGCGAAAAAGTAAAAATTATCTAAGTAACAAAGTTTATTGCGTTCCGGGGTGACCGCAGCGAAGCGGGGTGAACGCTGCTAGTATTTTATAGAAACTTATAGGACTTACACTATTATAATTCACATTATTATTAATACAAGTAAAACAAGCGTGTCTTGATATCGTATGTGTTCAATAAAGTGTGTCTTAAATAAAAAAAATAAAATAAAAAATAAATTGGAAATCAATGTCGTAATCTACCAATTATACAGGGAGTGCATAAAGTCATGCAGAAAAGTAAAACTCTATAACTTGGAAACTACGTAATGTATTAACAAATACTTTTTGGTATACTTACAAAAGGGTTCAAAGTTTTGTTTCAGCTAGTTAAGATTCATCGCCAAACCTCCAATTATGCACCATTCAGGTCCAAACACTCTTGCAGTCTTTTTGGGAAATCAAATTGCGTGTTGGCGGTGCTCGTTTGGAATGTTCAAAATCGATTTCTGTTTACAGTTGAAGCCACATTTCATGTGTCGGGAAAAGTGAACAGGCACAACTGCCGAATTTGGTGTGGATGGGTGGAAAATCCACGTGAATTCGAGGAGTACAAGCGGGGTAGTCCTATGTGTGGTGCTGTTTCAATGGACCACATTATCGGCCATTTTTTCTTCGAGGAAGAGACGGTAAATGGTAACAATTATGTGAATATGCTACAGACATTCTTTTTGCCAGAACTTATTAGGTTAGGCATCCTTAATGAGGTCCAAATGCAACAGGATGGGGCACCGCCGCACTATGCCCTTCAAGTTCGACAGTTTCTTAACGAAGAATTTAAGGAGAGATGGATTAGCCGAAGAGGACCCACACCATGGCCTGCAAGATCACCAGATTTGTCGCCTTGTGATTACTGGCTCTGGGGACACGTGAAGAGCAAGGTGTATTGCAGAAGCCAGCTAATCTGCACGATCTCAAGAGCAAAATAACTGATGTGATTTTGAACATTCCAGACAAGCACCGCCAACACGCAATTCTTGGTTTCCCAAAAAGACTGCAAGAGTGTTTGGACGTGAATGGTGCATAATTGGAGGTTTGGCGATGAGCCTTAACTAGCTAAAACAAAACTTTGAGCCTTTCTGTAAGTACACTAAAAAGTAGTTGTTAATACATTAGGTAGTTTCCAAGTTATAGAGTTTTACTTTCCTGCAGGACTTTATGGACACTCTGTACAGCACTGTAGCTTTGTCTTGCAACGTGGCAGTCCAAGCAATATCCAACTTGATGTTTGGACTTAGTTTAAAGTAGGGAGGGCAATCAAAAGCTGCATAACTTACACTAAATTACAAATTGCTGAGCAAAGCAACGTTTGTTATAAAATAAATGTGTGACAATTTCACCAACTAACTGAACATATGAAGTGTGCGATGAAGCCAATATATTCAGTTAATTGGCGAAACTGTCACACATTTATTTTATAACAAACATTGCTTTACTCAGCAATTTGTAATTTAGTGTAAGTCATTGAATACAGCAAAGCTAGTATGAATCAGTTAGCAAAAACTGCATTATGGAATGCCATGTTTATGTCTTTTAAACGCTAGTTTTTAGAGAAATAAACTACTAGTGGAGTAGCACAGCAAACAATCAAATTTGACTACCTTGTGTCTACGGTGGACTTTCAGACTATACGAGTCGATTTTTTCTTTTCTTATCCTTTTTCTTTCTTTTTTTTTTTTAAGATTAATGTCCACGAATATGCCTGTTTTCGAGAAAATTGCAGTTTTTTTATTTTTACTCTTACTTTTAGTGATAGAAAGATAATAATAATAATAATAATAATAATAATAATAATAATAATAATAATAATAATAATAATAATAATAATAATAATAATAATAATAAAACTAGAGGATCAGATAAAAAAACCTTACGTTTAAAATTTGGTTGAGATATGTTGAACGGTATGGCCTCTAGATGAGTGTAAATCATAACGAATGGACGAGGAGATGAACAGATGTCGAAAAATAAATTTCCAGCATGTAAGGGTCATGAAGCGTGTAAATAGGTTGAAATTTCGAATTCAATGTTTTTCACAATCATTAAACTTTCTTCTCTCCTTTCGTTGCCCGGAAGTAAATACTGTACGTAAGTTAATAATAATAATAATAATAATAATAATAATAATAATAATAATAATAATAATAATAATAATAATAATAATAATAATAATAATAACGTATCATTTAGAAACATAAACAAATTCGTACAAAAACCCGAAATACTGATTTTCATTCTGGGAGATTCCTAGTTACCCAAGAAGAATTTGAAATACCAGTTGGTAGGGAAGTTGAAATGTAGACAATTTGTAGCAATACTAATATTCATTCAGATGGAAAGCCATAGTACCCGAACAAAGTACCATTTTCATAATCTTTCGTGAATTAGCCTTACTACAGACTAATCCTTTGCAGACTTAATGCTTCCTATCTCAATAAAATTTCTCGAAAGCATTGCTGTTCATGTCATTCAGTTCTCTCCATATAGTTATTTACGTACGTTTAGTGGTTTATGTTACTTATTCTTAGGGGTAACGGGACTATTTGGCCACCCTGTAGGTTTGCTTACGAGACAAGATTGATTAATTGAATTGGAATTTATCGTCCCTTTCAACAACAAGGCTATATGAGAGTTGAACCTACAATTTAACGTGAGATCCCAACCACAAGAGCTCCCGCCGGGAGCCCGGATCCTCCGTATCAAAGCTACGCTAACTATATAACCACGAAAGGGAGCCTCATCCTGCGAGACAAGAGTTGAGCGAGGCCATCTCATCTCGAAAAAGTAGCGTGAAAGTGATTTCTCATCCCGGAAAGTATACCTGTTTTTATGGGGACAGTTTTATCTCGCTTCGTGTCTCGTCTCAGTTCATGACTATTCGTAAGTCTTACACTAACAAATTATTATTATTATTATTATTATTATTATTATTATTATTATTATTATTATTATTATTATTATTATTATTATTATTATTATTATTATTATTTTACAAAAAATTCTTCAAAAAGGAGATAATACTTGTCAGTAGTGCTAAATAAATCAATAAATAAAATAGCCTTTAAAGTGCAATGTAAACTTAATGTATTGTCAGTTGACTATTGATTAACTTCGAGGCTGTGTAATTTTAGTCTCTTTATAAGGGCGTGTCATTACTAATTTAAATTAAACGATCATTGTTCTTATCATTGTTATATCCGTTGTTCCACTTTCAACATGCGTGTGACACTTCAATCTTATCTCCTTCTAGAGGATGTACTTCATTATCATCCATCATGTTGTCAAATAAAAGTCAAATAAGTCATATATTATAGCAAGTTTTAATAGAAAAAATCGGATTACTTCTTTGAAAAAGGAAACTTTAAAGCTACTGTAGTATAGCCATTATTGAGGTAAATGTGGATTTTTTTTTTCAATTTATGTTAAGCCTCTTGTTGGGACCAAAAAAGTGGTTGACATTAACACCACCTAATCGTCTTCCGGTAGATCATCACACACCCATATTTGGTTCGGTCAATGAATGACTGGGTGGGCACTAACAGCTGTAGGTGTCCTTTATAGACTAATCCAGAATCTAGTCCTGTTTGCTTACCTTTTAAAATACATGTTCCATAATCATACGCATACTATTTAAACTTTGCATTCAAACCTTGTACTAAGTAACTTAATAATATGACATCAAGTGAGGTTCGGGGGACACGGTGAATCAGTGGTAGAATGCTCACCTCTAGTGCAAGATGTCCCTCCAGGGGGCCGAGCCCCCTAAAATTTTCACGGTAGGCTTACAAATGAACAGTAATATTGTTGGATCGCCCCCCCAAACTTCAGCCGCCCACCCTACATTTTTGGGCTGGCTACCGGCCTGTGTCCCTCGTATTGTAATTTCACCAATAATTTCATAATCATTCAATTTCATCTCTCTTTTAACCTGAAGGGAATGACGAGGGACGTAAAAGTAGCAATTTCATTTCATTTCATCAAGTAGAGAGTCAGTAGAAAGTCAATAGGTATTAGAACTATTTTAGTGGGGGAGCCCCCTAAATCTCTTAATGTAATGAAGTGAAATTAAACATTAATAAATCCGCTTAATTTTCAGTGGATTATCGATTGGAAAGCTAAACGCTGTTTTGAGGATGATGACATAATTCAAGGTCATCTCTATCTCAAAAGGATCAGAAATTGATTTTAAAAACATCAGAAGTTGGAGTCGGGAATACTTTGCCCTCATGGTGAAAGTAAGAGTTTTTGAGCACCACCCTCGAAATACAATCAATCACATAAAAACTATGTTCAACCCAAAGCAGATCAAAGATTAAATTTGGATAAAGTTTAGCGTGTGGATTTGCGATCAATTCTCTACCGATAATGTAGGAACTTTTGAATACTACCTAATAATGAAAATCCAATTGACAGAGATTTGAAGTATTTTTCTTTCTCCTTTTATTTGGCCACAATGTATAAGGAGGCATTTAAAAGAGAATTGGGACACCTAATTTCTTAACGAGCTACCGAGAACAGCTCATTGGGTCACCGAGAACAGGATATGTTTCCCAATGGACAAATTCCCCCATGGACAAAATCCTAACAGAGAAATCTCATGGGGAAAATCCTAATGAACAAATTTCCCATGTACAAAATCTTAATGGATAAATGCCTCAAAAGTGAAAATGGACAAATTTCCAATTATTATTTTGGACAAATCACCCGATGGACGCTTCGTTCAATGGAGATATCCCCCAATCGTGAAAATGGGCAAATTCTCCAATGGACAAACAGTCCAAATCCGAAAGTGGACAAATCCTCTAAGCGTGAAAATTGACAGATTTCACAATGGATATATCTTCCAGTGGCTAAAACCACCAATGGGCAAACGTCCAAACGTAAAAATCCCCGAACTATTATTTTGAACAACTCTCTCAATGGTCAAATCATCCAATGGACGAAATTCTCAAAGTCCTCGAAAGGACAAATGTCCCAATATTCATATCTCCAATGGTCAAAATCCTCATTGAATAAATGTCCCAAATGTGAAACCGGACAAATCTCCCAACTATAATTTTCGACAGATCACTCAAAGGACGAAATTTTTCAACGGACAAATTTCCCATGTATTATTTTGAACAAATCCCCAATGGAAAAATCACCCAATGAAAAAGTCCCCTAGTGGACAAAACGTGTTCATTGAGAGTTTTGTTCGTTGGGGGATTTGTCCAAAAAAGATAGTTGGAAAATTTGTCCATGTACACATTTGAGGTATTTGTCCATTTTTTTGTCCGAAATGGAAGTTAGGGAAATCTATTTATTTTCAGGATTGGGGGATTTTTTTCATTGGAGGAAGTTTCCTAGACCCGTCACCGACCACTAGTGAATAATTGCAGTGATCTGTTATTCGAATTATGAAAGAAGGAGTAAAAATGAAAAAAAGTTTCAGGATGGCTCTTCTAGTGAATCTGACCATCACCGTTTGAGAGTACTGTATCTGAGGTATGGTTCGATAGTAAAAGTTTAATATGTGGGAGCTTTTTGTTTGTGATTGGTTGGTTTAGTGCTCCTTTGAGCACCGAGGCATATGAGACGCGGATCTACAGTCTAAGGTGGAATGGAAACCATTGTAATTTTTTCAAGGCTCTCCCACCGGGTATCAAATCCAGGATTCCGTGGAAGAAAGACGCGAGCGCTAGTAGAGCTCCCTTTTGAGTATGTGGATAGCGGAAGCGTCTTTGGATCTGGTCTTTGGATTTGATTCCCGATGGGAGCTTGTGTGGTTGGAATTCCAGGTTAACCATTAGGTCCATGTGAGGACACTAAACCAACCAAAAAGTCTTAACACTAAACCAAACCAAATCAAACCAAAAAATTCTCTTTTTCTACACAAATTTCTACACTGGTATTGTTAAGCAAGGTAATGAAAGACATATACTGTTAAGCAAGAAGTATATATTAATTATTACATTTGGGGGGGGGGCACGGTGACTCAGTGATAGAGCACTTATCTGTGGTGCGTGGGGTCCCTGGTTCAATACCCGGCCAAGTAAGTTTTGTGGTGGACAACATCGTGTTTACGAGTCTTCTCGGGGTACTCTCATTTCTTCCCATTTTCTCATTCCGCCAATTATTTCATAATCATTCACTTCTTTTAATCATCATCTTCCTTAGCCTAAAGGGCATAATCGTGGGACGTTAAACGGAAAAATTTTAATTAATTGTGTTATGTTCTATTTCCTTTACGGGATTAAAAATAAAAACACTAATACATTCTTCACACACACTTCAAAAAATATACTATTACAACAACGTTTAGTACTTCATTCTTAAACTGTTTGGTTAACTAAAACTCGTTTATATATTTACCCTCTCTGTCCACAAATGTATGTGTGTGTCCGTATGCACGGAGACACAATATTTCAAGAACTACTTGTTCGATCACAATCAATTTTGACCAGGATGTAGGGGTTCAAAGTTGGGAACTGAGTTCGCTTATGAAAGGGGATATTCAAACCGAAACTGGCTTGAACCACTTCTATTTTAATATTGATCGCAATAGAATAAGAACGATAATAGATAGCAATAAGTGGCTTTCTGCAATCGATCTGCAACCAAGAATACATTTCATCTGCATTCTAACACTTTACTAAAACCGGAAGTGATAGAAATCCACTACAACTTCCGGTTAAATATTGATCCACGTACCTAGGAACATGGAGCAAAAATAGTAAGAGATATCGCGAAATGGTGCCTTTTTTAAAAAATCGATATAGTGATTTAATAACTTTTTCTCTTAACCTACTATTCAAATCGGAGTGGCGGAAATCAATCACTTCCAGCTTTAAAAGATAACAGATAACGATAAATGTTTCTCTGTAATCAATTAAGAATACAGCCATTATTTCATCTCCATAGTAATCTCTCTACTGAAACCGAAAGTGCTACCAATCTATGCAATATTAATCTGTCAATATTAATCTATTCTCTATAGTTCTGGTTTCAATATTAATCTAAAATATCATGCCATGCAAACCAAACATTTTCACCTGTTGTACACGTGACAATACTACTACATTTGGCAGTTTTAAAAAATAAAGTTTAGTCGCGTTCTACACAACACTCCCTCTCTCCTTATGAAAAATAATACAAACTCAGCTAATACCAGCAGTTCAACTCTTTTTTCTTTCATTCTTCGTCCGTTATTTGCATCAAAGCTCCAAGGGATTGTACTGAGTCAAAACAGCTAAGTAGAGGAACTCGTCTTAATTATTATGAAAATAGACTGACGGTTGTCAAGTGGCTGCAACCACTTGTTTACAGTACGAAAGGATAGAAGCCAGTAGTAGAGGCGTGCTTTCCTATTTTACGGAATAGAAGCTTCTTGTCATGTATGTATATCCACAGTTATTAGGTCTGGTTGCAGCGCTCATGCAACTATGAAGATAAACCTTTCTCTTTCTTTTCGTTTCTAGAGAGAAATCCTTGAAAGTCACATCAATATTATCTTGCATTGAGCATCAAAAAAGCTACTTTCCACAAACACTATTATAATACTTAAAATGTATATTTAAGATGTAAAAATACGTGGCTATAAGAGCTGCTTTCGATTATTACATACTTCCATTGTGGTCGATGGACAGAACAGGATCACAACTACGGGGGGAAGGAAGTGCACGTGCCCCCGGCGCCTGGTTAGAGGGGCCTCTAAAATGACAATATATACAAATTAGGGGCACCGGGGGACACAAACCTTACTTTAAAGCCTGGATACAAGTATTTGCAAGAATCAACTTGGAATTATTTTTCTTTCAGAAATGAAATGAAATGAAATTACTATTTTAACATCCTACGATTATGCACTGAGACTAAGACTTAGGCTATTTGAGAAAGCTTTTTTTGATGCGTTATCCCCTGTAGCGAACGCGGGCAAGGTGGCTATTCAGTAATTTTACTTTCACCAGAGTTGTAAATCATACTGTGAGCCAGTTAGGGTTTCTGGGTCTTTTTGCCAGGTCCAGGTGTGTAATAGCAGAGTTGCAATACTCTGCACAAACCATCTTCCAAGCAGCTGTTTCTTGCTACAACCCCCTTGTCTGGCAATACGTATTTCCTTTTATCCCTTTCTTTTGAATCTTTTAAACAGCAGGCGGTCTATTGTTCCGAAGCGCACCAAATACGCTCGAGCTGACGTTTTCTCCGCGTTTTTATTGCTTTCGATTTCGTGATTAGCCATCCACATTTAAATACATGGTCAGCGTATTCCAAGCGTACGCATGAGCAATAAATACGCTTTGTGATCGCCTCAAAGGGCCGGGTACTAAGGGAAACGGTGACTACAATTTCATTGTGGGAGAAAATCAGTACAGACGTTTATTTTCCTTTTTTAAAAAAAGACATGTTCAGGAAGAGGACGTATGGTAGCCGTGCGTCCGTATCTCATATAGGTACGGTACTGAAAGGTACGATAACTCCAAATAAATGAAAAGTCTTGTTCAATAATCTTGTATAATTTTATCTGAATTCTATACATTTTAGTTCTTTGAAGCACCTGGACAACATTAGAGACAAGCATTGACCTCATGGACAATTAACTGTATTGTAGCAGTTCCACGGAAGAAATAGCCATTCTCTGAAACCACACGCTTTGATACATTGAAAGAATATTAATTTTTTTTACACAAAAGATATTACCTCAGCATTTTGGACAAAGACAGAATAAACAATGAGGAATTAGGGAGAGAAAACTCAAAGCACGTTTTGCTTTGTACGAGTTCATGACAAGATCTGTTTCCGGAAGTAGATACATGTTTGGTTCCTTTATCGTGTTGAAAAAAAAAAGTATATTCCAGAAAAGAAAGTTTTGTTTACATATTCCTCTACGGACGTTCGGTTCAACTTGTCCATTTAAAGATTCTATTAAATCTCTTAGTATCTTCACATCATTGGCTAAAGAGACGGGATAACCTTGTAACATGTTATTTTAGATGTCTAAAAAAATTCTATGCATAGTGTTTCTCATGAGATGAGATTTCCTCGTTTCCTTTTGAATCTTTTCTAGTCAAAATTTGTAAATCTATGTACAAATTCATGTTCTGAATCTCTAAATTTCATCTAGAAGTTATAAGAATTCTTCCGCGCCACAAGAACTCCACAAAATACAATGCAATAATAACATTTAAGCTATATTTATTATTGAAATGTATCGTGCAATGATATGCTTGTCTTTAAACTTTAATAAATGCTTATCATTGTGTTCTTACAATCACTTTATCAATTTATAGTTTTTTTAAATTATAAATCACGTAACACTAAAACAGTGTTTGAGGTTTAAAATTGAATAAACTAGCATTGCCGACGAACCTCGAGAAACTTCACGTCTCGTTTCGACAACGTCATGTTTCTCATCTCCTCTCAACTTTGAGTATGAAATCTCTGTGTCGACCCTTATCTTGTTTTTGAGACGAGAGGAGAAATTTCTTGTCTCGTTTCGACAACGTCATTTTTCTCATCTCCTCTCAACTTTGAGTATGAAATCTCTGTGTCGACCCTTATCTTGTTTTTGAGACGAGAGGAGAAATTTCTTGTCTCGTTTCGACAACGTCATTTTTCTCATCTCCTCTCAACTTTGAGTATGAAATCTCTGTGTCGACCCTTATCTTGTTTTTGAGACGGGAGGAGAAATTTCTTGTCTCGTTTCGACAACGTCATTTTTCTCATCTCCTCTCGAGTTTGAGAATGAAATCTCTGTCTCGACTCTTATCTTGTTTTTGAGACGAGACGAGAAATTTCTTGTTTGGGCAAAACTTGTTATACATAAGTATAGGAAGTCTTATAGAAGAGCAATATCTTATAGAACAAAACGGGTAGATATAAGAACAAAAACGGTCAAAATCTAGCGGGAAATAATTTTAGAATTTGGATTCATTGGCCCAAGAATAAATTTCCATAGATGGGCCAGTAACGCTCCAATCGCTAGCCATAATTTGTAGGTTGTCAACAACAAGTTATTTGAGTCGATAACTTGAGGACAATTAATTCTTTGGTCAGTAATATCTTTCTTTCTCATAGACATGTCTATACCAAGAGTCAACTCCACCAGGGGAGGAAAGGTTCGCCACATTCTCAGACGGGCAGCATGCATGAGCGATTGGATTCGGCATTGTACGTGGTATCTCAGCCTAATTTGAGATATCCAGGGCGGGGATAGTACCCCCTCTACAAATTCCAAAAGTTTTCATAAGAGGGTTCGACTCTAACGGGTTGTAGTCATACCAGGCGATTTCTTACCTTGAAAGAGGGATGTGAGTTTCCAATAAACGCTCCGGTGCCAACATATAAGATACCGGTAGAATTTCACTCGCGAGGTGAGTTCCTTCTACCAGTCCGGTATAAGTGGAAAATAGACTATGGTCCATCATGCTTAAGAGCGACACCCCTTATCTTTTTTTAAGATTTAGGGTATTGCATGTGCAACTTTGAAAGGATCACATGCGTCGTACATACTCATCCCAATATGGGAACACAGATACTACATTGTCTTTAGAATAGGTTCCATCCAGGGCCGGATTTAGGGGAGGCACCCCCCTTCGTTGTAAATATACACTACCTAAAGTGAGAAGCTAGCAGTGAGTTTTGAAAAATCAATAGTTTTAGTCAATTTTCTGAAGGCTGAAGGACCGAGAGCAGACACTTACCATTTCCAGGGCACTTCCTCATTCACACTACAGATGCCTAAAGGCATTTAAAAAAACTTAAATTTAATTCAAATGTACTGGCAGTTATTTGGTGCACTTCCCTCAGAAAATCCTGGATCCGGTCCTGGTTCCATCTCTTCTATTAACCCTCTATTCAAACCGGAAGTTATAGAAATGAACCATTTCCGGATTCTAGGATGATCACCATAAAAAGAAACATCAAGTTATTTTAAAATAAATTCGGCGTCCTAGTAATAGCTTCTAGTAGGGGAACAAAATTGATAAAGTTGTACAGAAAATGGATCCGTGGGAAATTCATTGCCAAAAGCAGCAACAGTAATTTTCTGTAAGTCCTTGCATTTAAGACTGCGAAAAGTATTGTTGCCAACATAACAAGTAGGTGTGTTGGTCGCCATATTGGTTCAAAAATGGTGGATCCAAAATTCATATAATACTTAAAATTCAATTGAAATATTGGCATGTGTGGATAGAAAATTAAAGATTGAAACATCCACAATGCATTAAACAGTAAGAAATATATAATATAGAATCTTTGAGGCCAATGAAGGTGAAAGTGTAATACCGAAGCGTTATGTTATAATTTATTTCATTTTTTAGCGAAGATGATTCTCCAGTCACTAAAGTTGGGTCTCCAATTTTACAGCCATAATAAAGTTCATAAGCTTTTCTTATTAATGGTGTCATATGCTACTTTTGTGAAGAAAATGTTACTTTTCCACACACGTAGCAAAAATTATCCGTTCTCTCGGATTTTCGTATATTCAAACACTCAAAATGTCATTTAGAGCAACTCAGAACTGTTCAAAAATATGCTTGTGAAACTGTCTTTTTGTATACAGCACTATAAGAAAATCACATCAACAACTCTGATAACTGCAACAGAGTTGTTGTTTCGAACAATAGCAGAATACAATTGTGATAAGGAATAGAAATAAAGCGTTTGTATAGTTCCTCCAGTGTTACCAGATCAGGGACATTTTTACCCCAGATAAAGTGAATATATTCACTATTATAACGTTATTTATATTCGATTTTTTGCTTTTATATTCGTAATCAGCACCACAAAATCAATAAGAATTAGGTGATTTTGTTCAATTTACATTTTCATTGTTGAACAGTGTTATCAAAGTGAAATGATATAAATCCACCGCGACTAAAATGCTATGTTCAAAAATACATTTCAGATGATTCAACTGTTTCGTCGTAAGATAAGTGACATACAACCTTGATTCTATTTATACTCCTACCAGGCAAATGATTGCTTTATCTCTATCTGTTTGTCCTGGAGTAGGCTATAAGGAAAAGAAAAATCAAGGAGAGCAACCAGAGCCTAGGGGTGAATGGTAGTTATCAGGTAATGGCGTATGTTGATGATGAAAATACAATAGGGGATGACAGGGGAACAAAAGAAAGCAATGCAGAGGTCTTATTACATGATTGCAAGGACATGGGTTTGGAAGTAAATGCAGAGTAAACTAAATACACGAAAGTTTGCCGGAATTGTAATGCTGGAAGTTATGAATGCATCAAAATATCAAATAATATTTTCGACAAAGTAGATACATTCAAATATGCAGGGTCAATATTAACAGACTAAAACCATATCCACGAAGAAATTAAATGTCGACCGAAAGCAGGAAATTCATTATTTAGTTCAAAATCTTTTGTCGTCGCCAATTCTGTCCAGGAGTTTGAAACTTGTTGTGCTGTTTGGCTGTAAAACATGGTCGTTTACTCTGGGGGAAGAACGGACTGAAAGTGTTTGAGTATAAAATCCTGAAACGAATATTCGGATCCAAGAGGAGCGGGAATGAAGAATGGCGGAAACTTCATAACGAGGAACTGCATAATTTATACCGTTTACCAAAGATGGTTAGGGTCATCAAGTCTTGGAGGCTCAGGTGTGTAGGTCATATAGTGGAAGAAAGTAGGAAAGCTTTCAGTTTTAACTGGAAATCCAATTAGGGATGCGCACACGACGAGTCGAGACAGGATTTTCCTGACATATATTTTTCGAGTCGAGACATCACTTTTACAGCACATTTTCGAGTCGAGACAGCCATAAATCTTGTCTCGTGAGCATCTCTAAATCCAATCAGTAAACGACTATAAGGAAGACCTAGACGCACATGGGAGGACAAAGAAATACAGAGAAGAAAGAGAGAGATAAATACAAAGTAGAAACTGGATTCAGTTGGCTAAGGATAGAAGTCAGTGGAGAGCTTCTGTGCAGGGGCGTAATAAGGGCCCCGCAGACTCCGGATTTCGGGGGGAGGGCTCAGGCTATCAAAGAGCCCCTAAATCGTGAAGTGTGACATAGAAAAGGGCCCGAATCCACACTGTCTGCGGGGATGCCCCCAAACCTTTAGTTACGCCACTGCTTTTGTGAATGCGACATTAAACCTCCAGGTTACATAGACCATAGAGTTGGTTAGCTATGAGATAATTTCGTTTTAAGTCAGGAAAAGCTCACTAAGAGTTGAACTCCAAATTCTCCACCGTGCTTGCATACGACTTGTCTTTCAACAATGATATAAACTCAGCTTCCTGCTCAACTTAAGATAGCTTAAGCTGATCTTTTTAACTCTTGCGTAGACAAGAGAACAAAACATTCTGATGGCTGGGAAATTTGAATAATGAAAGAGACACGTGTTACTGTTGTAATGATTTAAAGACTTGCTCAGGCTGCAATTACGGCTGTCAATTTATGAATGCTAATACCAACTTCTGCATAATTTCTTTCAAGGGATAACAATACATCAGCAGAAGAAGAAATTATGATGAACAACAAAACAAGTTCTTGTATTGTCTTTAAATACGCGAAATATGAGAAAATACTACTTTTTTCTTTATTATTGTCCTTGGGATGTTCGGCGACAGGAAACTCAGAATCTTGATAGACGTGCTTCGTCAGTCAGAGCATCTTCCTAGCAGAACAGTTCAGCGTCCTCTTATTTTCAACTTTTTTTTAAAAAATATTTTTTTTACAAACAAATCTTTACTTCAAACATTTGTTCTGTTCTTTTAATACGATGTTGCCAAAGTTGGTTTGTTTGCAATTGAGGGGGCGAGGTAGCCGCCTTTCTGTAGGCGTGTGTATGTAGCATCATTGCCCATCAGTTGTTGGGAAGATTTTGTTTGAAGTTAATTCACCTGGACGGTATTGCTGATAGGTATCTGAACATGGTGTCTAGTCGTGTCTACATCTATCAGGTAAGACAATTCATTTGTCTAATGATTCTGTTTAACGTGATGTCATGTAATTTCGTATTTATATTTAACATGCTTCTCTGATTTAGCTAATTGTTGCATATAGGAAGTACTATGAAGAAATTACAAAAATGCATTTCCTCGTCATTAATACGAGGTGTGTACTTAATGTAATAACGTTATTTACCGTAGATTTCGTAATTATAAATGCGCTTCTAAATTATACAAATAAAAAAAGGAAAACGAAAGAATAAATAAAGGAGCCAAATTAACTACGCGTCATCTGTCATTCAACAGTTTAACTTGTTTCCACCAAGGATCTATATATTACAATGTTAGGTTTACATCTTTGTGGTCAAGAAAAGTTTATATGTTTGTGGCCAACTCGTTTGACAATGATATCTTGGAAACCACTTCCTTTAGAAAGATGCCATTTTTTCTGATCGATTGCAAATTTTGTGTAGATTGTTCAGTTCTAATTGAATATTAAAAAATGACCGTTATTTCTGTATTACATTTTTTAGGATTACGCTGGAAGTATTAAAATTTTAAGAAGTAAAACATCCTTCGAGTTATACATTCCAACACCACACATTTGTATCAGGGGTGGATGCAGGGGAGGCGATCGGGGAGATCGTCCCCTACCCCAAAAGAGGAAACTTTCTTATTTGATATATAAATAAAATCCATCCTAGAGTTTGGAGCTCTTAAAAGTAGCTCTAAGTATCAGTATTGCAACCCACCGCCCCCCAGAAGTCCGTCCTGGATCCTCCCCTGATTTGTATACGGGGTTACTATATCTCTCCGGCGTTTCTTTCATGGCCAAATTATAATGAAAAACGAAGGATAACCATTCCTCCAATCTAAGATGAATCTTTATTGCTTGGAGTGTTTTGCTCAATGAATACCATATATCACTGACATTATAATTACTTGTGTACAGTGGCGGATCCAAGCGGGGTCATAACTCCCCTTGACGTTCAGGTATACACTGGATAAAATGGGCTTCAATTCTGCTTTACACTGAATAAAGCGGCAAATCATGATTTAGTGCTTCCCTTGATCATATCCTGGATCCGCCAATGCTTGTGTGTGTAATGTGTAATGTATTTGCTTATCACATACTGCATGCAAAAAGGAAGGAAACACTGATCATATGTGAATTAGAAATAGGCAGGTAGCCAGCCCAAAAGTGTAGGGGGGCGCGGCTGAATTTAGGGGCGGCCCGATCCAACAATATTATAGTTCATCACCATATTATAGTTCATTTGCAAGCCTACCATGAAAATTTTAGGGGGCAGCAAAAATTTAGGGGGGACCACGGACCTGATTATAAACTCTAACCGGAAGTAGGCTAAAATCTTGCAAACGGTGCGAGATATTGAAAAAAAATAATCGAAAGAAACTCCCCCTTATGATATACCCCTTGCCGATTTTTATCAACACGTCTTTCACTTGTGTTTGTAAATGCACTGAGAAAAATCCATTCTCTATTGTTTCAGAATATTGTTTCATAAATTTTATAGTTCTAAGCTAATTGCAAGAAACAAAATGATGATTACGGTGCATGCATATGATTTTAAAATAAAACATTAATGTAATCCTTAAGCCTAGTTATTAAATAAGTGATTTAGTGTTGTTTCACTTTTCATTCATAAATGGTTACACAAATCTGAAAAAGGTATGTCTCTAAGTAAGAATCAAAACTTATAGTTTTTTTTTTTTTTAAAAAAAAGAAAAAACATCATCAATAAGTAACAGCTTATCCTGGAGAAAATTGCGTTTTCATTAAAGCGTTACAAATCTAGTAGATCGTTAATGAAAATTATTTTTTATTTTATTATTAGTTATTCCTTTCTTTTTTGAAACTAGGCCAGATAGGCTTGAGGTGGACAGTCGAGAATCTATTGTGTATAGTCCTCTACTTAACAGTATATATAGGGGGACTGTCAAAAAGTTCAAGGAATTTTGTTGTAGAGCCTTCTATCTTAGGTGTGCCCTCGGAAAGTATGCGAACTATACTTTGGCCCCACCCCCGCCGCCCTATAACGGAGGAAACTCTCCCTTAACTTACGGAAAAGAAGTGAATGACCTCAGCTGTGTTGTCAATTTGTCATCCAGTCGTTTGGCCTTGACGAGTGAAGATCGTAGGCTACTTAGAATGGCTAACAAGACAGAGCACAGCGAAGTTCTAAAGTAATTCATTGTAGCAACGCTTCCGCATCTAACAATTGAAAGATCTCGGCCGCAGCAACTTGTTCCTCCTCTTTCGAGGGAGGTACAGGAACACATACATCGACAGCAGCGCCAGAAGGGGTACAGTTCAAATAGAAGGGGTACAGTTCAAATTGAAAGGCTCTAGCTCTTTACTACCACAATATAAGTATGCATTTACTTAATCGCTTTTTAAAGAAGATAGTTTCGGAACACACACTTGCCCCACTTCTGAAAAAAACCTACAATATTCCTCTTTTGGTACCTTCTGAGCTTCAGCCGTCTCGTTGGTTTTAATTTCTTTTACGGTGGCGAAGCGGGTACCTTTAAGGAACATTTTTAGCTTTAGAAAGAGCC
The DNA here is from genome assembly GCF_964235325.1 of Thermobia domestica. Classification (NCBI taxonomy): domain Eukaryota; kingdom Metazoa; phylum Arthropoda; class Insecta; order Zygentoma; family Lepismatidae; genus Thermobia; species Thermobia domestica. The sequence goes on along the minus strand of NC_137458.1, from coordinate 265,523,752 downwards.
AAAAATCTAATCAATGATGCTAATTTTTTTTCTAAGGCTATCAAAATCTCTGAAACAAATTCCCCCAATTTGCACATGAACATAATGTTTGTACGTTGCTCGAACTGCAACATTGCGCGAACTGATCATCACACACTCCGTTTAGCTACAAGACTCGTACACTGCTCGTTATGACCTGATCACGCTTGTCAACTTCATAATTAGGCAACCTAAGGAATGCACTGTAGCAGTGATACCAACCTGAAACAATATGAAATCCCATGTCGAGAGGCAAAATATCCCATTTTACGTCTGAATTTCCCACGTAATACTAATTAAAAGTATGTTATAATATTAGAAATTAAATTTCTCTGTTAGTCACTTTTTGCAATACCTAAATGAATAAGCCGTAAATTTCGATCTTCTCGAAAAATCCCATATATGCTGCTTATTATCCCTTTCCGAGAAAATAAGGTCAAAAACTCCCACGATATGGGATTTTTCCCACAGGTTGGCATCACTGCAATGTAGAAGACTCATTGTGATTGGAGCACAATATTCCGAAAACTTTTTGACTGCTCCTCGTATTTTCCTATATAGTATATAAATAAATAAATAAACGATTTATTGAAGAAGAGTACCGGTATAAGCTATTAACTATATAAGATTGATCAGAATAAAAGCTATCGACAAATGACATTTTGGGTCTAGGTCAAAACCCCCACAGCCAAAACCCCCACACTCAAGAAATGTCAAAACGCCCACACGATCGGTCATAACCCCCACACAAATGGACAAATTCCCCAAACGCACGAACGGTCAAAACCCCCACAGCCAAAACCCCCACACTCAAGAAATGTCAAAACGCCCACACGATCGGTCATAACCCCCACACAAATGGACAAATCCCCCAAACGCACGAACGGTCAAAATCCCCACAGCCAAAACCCCCACACTCAAGAAATGTCAAAACGCCCACACGATCGGTCAAAACCCCCACACAAATGGACAAAACTCCCACACATAGCAACGGTCACAATCTCCACATAAATGGACAAAACCCCCACACAAATGGACAAAACCCCCACACAATCGGACAAATCCCCCACACTCTGAAAATACCGTGATTGCACGTCTTTGTTGCGGCTCTTTACGACGCCCACCTTAGTGTTTCTGTCATTACAAAACAGTGCAAGAAGAATAGTTGCAACATCGGTTTAAGTGGAATAAAAAATGTTATTAAAAAGTACAAGGGCAAGACATACAACCAAGATCAATTCAGAGTGTGGGAGATTTGACCGATTGTGTGGGAGTTTTGTCCATTTGTGTGGGGGTTTTGTCCATTTATGTGGGGATTGTGACCGTTGCTATGTGTGGGAGTTTTGTCCATTTGTGTGGGGGTTTTGACCGATCGTGTGGGCGTTTTGACATTTCTTGAGTGTGGGGGTTTTGGCTGTGGGGGTTTTGACCGTTCGTGCGTTTGGGGGATTTGTCCATTTGTGTGGGGGTTATGACCGATCGTGTGGGCGTTTTGACATTTCTTGAGTGTGGGGGTTTTGGCTGTGGGGGTTTTGACCGTTCGTGCGTTTGGGGGATTTGTCCATTTGTGTGGGGGTTATGACCGATCGTGTGGGCGTTTTGACATTTCTTGAGTGTGGGGGTTTTGGCTGTGGGGGTTTTGACCGGTTCCCGACATTTTCTAATGTCATAGAAAATGTATTTTTGTCCAAAAATTAAGCATGATCATTTATACTGAAGCACATGATTCTGTCCAGCTCAATAAATGATTTATCGATTAGTTTATGACTCATCTTTGAACAATTTTTCGTTCCTTTAAACGCTAATTATATTTTTGTAGAATTTCTTGGTGAAACGTTAGAGCTATCCTATCTTCTAGTGTACTTGTTGCTTTTATCTGATGGTGCCCGTTTTGATGTTAAACAATATTGCTTATAAGGTCAGTCCACAGAAACTAACATCACGATCAACTTTATTAACCAACTTTCTAGCTACTATATTACGAAATTGTAGCAGCAGCCAGCAGCATCCTTATAATATTAAGCATATAACAGACAACTTAACTTTCGTCTAACAGAGCACAACAAGTGAGTTGAATGGGGCAGCAGTTACACTAGAGACTGGCTTTGTCTGAGGCGAAAACGAGTTTCAAGTCTCTTCCTGACATCTACAATTACGCTCTTTCATCTCAAGTTCTTTTGTTATAACTTCTGAAGAAGGAAATACGTTACCATAACAATGCATACTGTGGTTCTACTGTTGCCTTTTTAATACATACAAGCAAGGATTGAATGAATGTCAGTAACTGATTTGCCTACACTTTTACAGCCATGTGATTGATGAATAAAAGAAACCCTCCCGATATGTGAAGAGAAAACAAATAAACGCTTTCGTAAGAGCTGACACAATGAAATGTTGGTTGTAACCTCCTCTTTACATACACTATAGGGAGCTCGAAAAGCAGATAGAATTTATCAGGAAAATCAAACATATGTTCTGGCGCTTTTGACCCCTCCGGAGGATACGAAATAAAGGCAAAACCTTTTTTAACAATAATACGATAGCGAAAAAGCTGTCTCTGAGGCGAGGTGTGGTATGTTTACGTATACATATTGTTTCCTGGCTAGCAGGCCTTCCAACAGAATAACAACATGTAAACATAATAATGTTATACTTATCAAGACTTCCCGTGACATGTTTTTAGCCTTTGGAACAAATAAGAAAACGCCCTCTTTTCGAATTTGCAAATCATCCCTTCATATATTAAATCATTTTCTTTTATACATAACCCAAGGCAGGAGTAAGGCAATAAGTATACTAAAAGAAAAGATCTAAATTTTAAATAAATGTAGTATATTTTCTTCCAATCTGTAAATACCAATAGCTCAAATCTCATTTTTTTTTTCGGGAAAACCATTACGGTATATTGAAAGCAGTGCTGTAGTCCTAAAATTTTAATAGGGTATACGCTGTTTTGTTATCATCTATGATTGTCGTAAGAGACTTGAACACATTTTAATGAACAATTTAAAACGTATATATTAATTAATTCAACTAAAATATAAAGAATTACTGTGGAGAAGAGACAAATTCACTCCGAGAAGGAACGGAAAGAATCGAGCCGGATTTTTACATGACTCATATATTTGGCCTGTTAAGAATATAAGAGAAAAAAAAAGTGATATAGTCACTTTGTCATTGGAGTCATGACCCGCTTAAATACTAAATAAATAAATATGAACCAAACAAAAGAATAAAGTACTATACGCTTTGAAGCAGAAAGTACACTTTTATGACTAAGATTATGCAGAGGGTATATGGCGTGTATAACCATGTACAGCCCTGATTGAAAGTCTAGTACATCCTGATCCACAGAAGTAAGTTTTGAGAATGCAACAAAATATTTCTCTACTTAAACAGAGAAAAGAAAGGTATGTGGCGTATTTAAAAACGTAGATAGGTTACATACGTAAATCCTTTATTTTATGGACTGAACTTATGACTATAGGAAACATACTGCAGTAAACATACAGTTGAAAACATATGTTTTACACGTACTTTCCTTATGCATGTTCCAAATAAATGTACTTTCCATACGAAAGAAAGAACTCTGTGTAGGCGGTCAGGATCTCACATACAGATGGACGTATATAACAAATAGCTGACGTAAGTAACATATAAGGAAAACTGTTAGATGTCAGATATCCTGCAGCAGCATGATGTAACACCTAAGCGGGAAAAGGGCAATACATACATAGCGTATGTATAACTTATGTTCCGTACAGATTACTGCAGTAAACTTATGGATTCCCAATATTTGTACAACATACTGCTGTCCGGATAATGGATTTTTCTCAGTGTATCCTTTTGATAAATCTTGGCTTTCGCCCATCGTTTGATTTTTTTTTAAAATTTTATACGGATTTCCTATTGTATGCAATCTATACAACTCATCAAATCGGACCGCATATAGAAAGACTTTGACGTTTCAGTATGGATGTGGAATATTTTCTTGCATAGATCTTTGGGTCCCGAGTTATAAGGGACGAAATTTGGTGTTTGATCTTAGTCAAATTTTCGAAGAAAGAAAGAAAAAGAATACTAATGGTTAGGTAAATACATGAATCAACATTGTCAGTCGTTAATTTGAATTTAAATGTTAAGTAAAAGCAATATGTAGTTATAATGAATAAAATCAATGTAAGACAATTTTATTTTAACAATGGAGAAATGGATTTTATTGCTCTATTTATACTTAATTTCATAAGTCACTCAGACAAAATTCTGCAGAAGCACGTACATCACATTCAGCATTGACAACATTTTCCTTCTATAATATCCAGCAACTATGTCTCTGTTGAAGGATTCCATGGTTATATAAAGGTTAATTCACACATAGCGAGCCTTATGCAGAGTCGTTTTGACGCATGATTAGTGTCATACTAAAGAGTTCGACTAACATATGTTTCCTGTAGTAGTCAGGCCAATAGTATGACGCAAATCATACGTCAAAACGATTCTGCATAAGGCCCAGTTTGCCGTGCCCATGCCATTTCCCTGTCATGCTCCGTCTATTCCACGGCCACGACCGTTCATACTTACCATCCCGTGCCGCTACCGCTTTTTACACCATTTCCCTTGGTCAACTTCGTGTCGCTTCGTGTGCCGCGGAAAAAACCGAAGGATTGGGGCCGACGTACCATGACCGGGCTAATTTCTCTTCAAGGCAGCATGTCGGATCATAGCATTGCATGGCACAGGCAAGTGTATATCATGTTTCAATGTTTATATCTGAAAAGAATCTTTATGAACTACAGCACGGACAGGACACGGCATGGACACGAAACTTTAAGTGAGTTAACGCTTTACATTCTTCTCCATTTCTTTTTACGAACGAAATCCCGGCTCCATCTTTCATGAAATTTCCAAACACATGGATATAGATCAAGGTTGTATGCTTGATGGGCCAGGATCTCTCTGCTGTGTAGAGCGTAGTGTTACAGTGAAAGAGGAAAATGACCTGCGTTAGATCACACCTCTAGATTTTGATCTTTTACCTAAATAACACAAGAGCGAAATTAACAATTCACTCTACGAATTCAGTTAGTATATATGAACAACGATCAAAGAACATCAAACATTTACCGCTCTCAGACGAATTTTGTTTGGTTGCTTTTTTTGTGTCTACTTCTTGGTTAAATGTTTAGTATTCTCACATTTGATACCATACTACACGTTTGTGTTTTTTAAATTAATATTTAATGTATGTTGCTTGGTTTCACAATAAACAGTGAGTCCACACTTCAGCTAATCCTTATAATAATAAAAGTGCGCTGAATTCCAAAACAACTAACCGAACAAACTGAAGGAAATAAAGAATTTCAAAAAATAGTAAGCAATAGAAATTCCACTTCCACCGTGATCCCATTAAGGGGCCAATCCATGCAAAGTGATCGAGAAAAAAAATGCCGCTCGACCTTTAAAAAAAACTATTTTTTTCATGCATGTTTATCCTATATCAGGGTACTTCAAAACCACAATTAATTATATTTTACAACATCTCATGGTGACGCAGCGACTGCAGCCATTTTGCGTTTTTTCGATTTTAGCCCTTTATGTTGTTTTGAATGTCAGCATGTATTTGTCATACCAAATTGAAAATTGATGGACGTCTCCAATTCGTGCAGAGCTAAAACTTTGATCTCTTAACATTTTTGCCTAAAACCAGTTGAAAATGGTGAAATCAGGGTCTACAGTAATAACATTTTTGGACATTGAAGACATGTTTGGGAAGGAGAAGCAACTGACATAGAGGTCTGAATTTGTATGTGCATGTAGCCCGGGATCATAAGTTATTACACAAAAATTTACAGATCTGTAGTTGCTCCTAAAGGTCTGAAAAAAAAATAATCGTAAAGTTAGGAAATTCTGACAATTTGGCATGTTTCACTGTTCTATATCTCCAATGGGCCTGAATAAAAAAAATCTGAAATTTTGAGAATAGTTAGTCTTTAGTATACCATAACACACAACAAAGCGAGTTTTGTGTTTTTGAGCAGAAGGGGGTCAAAGTATTAAGTAATGACGTCATACTCTAGGAGGTGTTTTGTTCACAAATTTAAATGGAAATTTGTTGTTGTGAAGTAAAATAAAGGAGGATGAATGGTTAGTCCAGTCAAGGCTCTCAAGCTTGTTTCTTTCCTCTAGATGTAACACTGTCACACTCACAGCAGCACTGGTGAAGAATGCCGCTATCAGCAGTTGGCGAGGAAAGTCAAAATGCACACTTGACAAAATATATATATATATATATATATATATATATATATATATATATATATATATATATATATATATATATATATATATATATATATATATATATATATATATATATATATATATATATCCGTAAGTACTCCTTGCTCTTGCTGCTTGCTATATTAATGATATTCAATCATGTTTATTCTTGTTTAAACTGTTAACTCATGCAGGAGACTGTTGTCCTTTCGTTTGATCTACATTCCTAAGTCAGTGAACACTAACTCGCTGCAAACACTGTGTGTTATGGTAGACCCCCTACACTAAAGGACTAAGTATTCTCAAAATTTCAGATTTTTTATCCAGGCCCATTGGAGATATAGGACAGTGGAACATACCAAATTGTCAGAATTTCCCAACTTTACGATTTTTTTCAGGCCTTTGGGAGCAGCTACAGATCTGTAAATTTTTGTGTACTAACTTATGATCCGGCCTACATGCATACACAAATTCAGACCTCTACATCAGATGCTTTCCCTTCCCAAACTGCCTTCAATGTCCAAAAATGTTGCTATTGTAGATTCTGATTTCACCCCTTTCAAGTGGTTTTAGGCAAAAATGTTAAGAGATCAAAGTTTTAGCTCTGCACGAATTGGAGACGTTTAGCAATTTTCAATTTGGTAGGGCAAATGCATGCTAAGATATTCAAAACAACGTAAACGCCTAAAATCGAAAAAAAGAAAAACGAAAAATGGCGGCAGCCGTTGCGTCATCGTGGGATGTTGTAAAAATAATTAATTGTGGTTTTGAAGTACGCTGATATAGGATAAACATTCATGAAAAAATCAGCTTTTTTGGAGATGGTCGCGGGGCACATGCTTGATCGCTTAGAATGGATTGACTCTAAGATTATTTCCAGTGAGTGTTATTCAATACATATGCCATGTATTCCTATCATTTGGATGAAATGTCTATACGATATACTGACATCAGCTTATAAACATTACTTATCTTTATGTTTTATGCATAAATAAGTGCTACTCACATGTTTCTAAAAAAATGATTAGTGATACTACGGGCCGTTAATTAGTTGTCACAGTTTGTGTACTTGATTTTCAATTTTTTAGATATAAATTTGTCCCTTTTCAGCACAGGGACAATATGAGATTTGATTTTCAAATCAAACCCAAAACATTTACAGTGACATAAATATTTTGTCAATTTTCCCACGAATGTAGCAATATACTATTAATTATTAAATTGGTATAGGCCTAATTGTGAGCAATATATGGTGGCTCAATGGTAGAGTGCTTACCTCTGGTGCGTGGGATCCATGGTTGGATCCCCGGTCAAATAGGTTTCTGATAGACAACATTGTGTCCGTGGGTACTTCCGTTTTTCTCACATTTTCATTCCACCAATTTTTCCATCATTCATTTGCCTTCATCATCAACATTCAACTATCTGTCTCCCTTTGGCTAACAGGGCATAATCGTGGAATGTTAAAATGAAAGAAAGAATTTTGTGAGTAATACACACACACACACACACACTCACACACACACACACACACACACACACACACACACACACACACTTAACCAGTGTAACGTTGTTTCTCAAGGGCATTCTTGTGTCTGATGAGGATGCTGCTAAAAAATCGAAACGTTATAATGTATGTTGTTTTTCTTAAGGGTCTATGTGTGTGTATCTTGTTCGAGTTCGGTCAATTTAATATAATATTAATTAGAAGTTGACCACAAGAATGTTCATTAATGAGTAATGTTTCATGTACTAATGTTCTTGCTTGCTCATCTACGAATATCGTAATGTGGATGGACATTCATGGCGTATGCATATCATTTTCTAAATAGTTATCCAATGGTTACTCAATACTCATTAATAAACATAAAACTAATCCAATTGCTCTGTGAGTGAGTAAGAATAATCATGAACAATTGTGGAAAACAAACAAACAGTTTTGTGCTTAATATAACTTATATAATTGGTCACCAACCAAGTTCGCACGAAATGTACAATTATGATTTAAAAAATGGGCCACTTACCGCTCTTTAAAAGGCTTGTACATGTTGTGGATAGTTAGAAGAGAACTATAAAAATAGCTCAAGTCAGGTGGGCAAAAATTATACCAAGTATTGTAAACGAACCTTGTCTAAGTTGTGAAATTGCTTATAGCTTGGCTTATGTTCTGTTATAAACCACACGAAGATATTTATAATAGAGCACAGTTCTAGTATAAAGTTGGTTTGTTTAGCCGACTATATTGTGACATTAATAATTGAATAATACAATATTAGTTATAATTACGGGTGAAGATTATGCAATTTTCTTCGAGTATATGTTTAACAGATTATGCGCATAAGGGAATATAAATGTCACCATTAATAAAAGACAAACAACCATAGACACATGGGCCTTATGCACAGTCGTTCTGACGCGTGTTTAGTGCAATACTAAAGCGTTCGACTAACATAAGTTGCCTGCAGTAGTCAGGCCTTTAGTATGATGCTAATCATACGTCAAAACGACACTGCATAAGGCTCCATCTGTCTAGATAAATAACTAACACTTTCTGATCAAAATAATACACTTATTTATTAGAACTAACATAATGTGTTACAGTTTCAATGACTTAACGTCGTCTTCACTGTTAAATTGTTAGTTCTAATAGTGTAACTGTAACTGTTCTAATAGTGTTACAGTATGTAATACATTATTTTAGTCAAGTTTTATCAAGCTAGATTCAAATTTGATTGATTTATTTCCCATTATAAGTACGAATAAGTCAGTTGAAAAAATACAAGTAATTACTAGGGGAAGGCATTGTACCTGTGAACGCTTTTAGAGTCTTCGAAATTTTGGTGCTAATATTCAACACTTTTTCCCCAATTTTTGTCGTACATTTGAAGTGTCATCAAACGTGTTACATAATTACAATAGCTTTTATAAGATAAAATAAGAACAAATCCGTTTTGTTCACAGGTACATTATGGTCGTGTACCATTGAATAGACCCTCTTGTACCTTTGAACAGTGATAATTACAATGTTTCTGCGGCAATAATATAAAAAGAAGCCACAAATATTAACAGTTATAAATTGCAATAAAAGGTTTAGCTATAAAAAGCTCCCCAGAATTAAAATTTTATCAATTAAATTAAAAATTGAAGAGAAGTTCTAACAAAAACTTGTGAACAATAAAGTTGAGCATATACAACTTTTAACATTATGTTATATAATAAGCGAATATATAGAAACTACTTAAAATTATAATTAATAACTTTATATCCTAACCTAACCTATATCAAATATATCAATTGTTTTAATTACTTACATTGTGTAGCTTTAAACAGTATTAGTCTATTTATCGTTCAAAGGTACACGATGCATTAATGTTTATAGGTACAAGAGGGTCACCATTACGAAAAAAGTTCTCTACTAGCTTAAATATTGAACAGAATTTAAAACTAAAAATATTACTGTATTCACCAATGATTCTACCCCAAGTTTGGACAAATAAATATCACAAGTTGCGAAAACCGAAGAGCACAAAACTCAAAAGGTAACTACAAAAAATCTTCGTTTTGGGAGTGAAAAAATTAAAAGGAACATTACTCGACACAACACTCAGTAAACAGCAGCCAAACGCGTTTGTAGTGCTTTTTTTTTTCATTTAATTTTTCAAATGAATTTTAATCACTGCACCTAGATAGCTCTGAATTCGAGAAAAGCACAGGTGTTCAAAGGTACATTGTTTCAAAGATACAACACCTTCCCCTATTTTTAAACAAGAAATTAAATCTTTAGTCCGGGAACTATCGGTTCGAGTCTCTTTGAAGAGTATGGGTGTTTTTAACTATCTTCAACGGTTTCTATGTCTGTGTCCTCCAATACGGTAGAAAGTAACCACTAAGAAACTAATCATTGTGTAAGAAAGAGTTAGTAGTAAGAAGAGTATCATTATTTTTTCTTAATGTGGTAGAACGCTCATCTTTGTTCCGAGGGGTTCACGATAGGTTTGTGGTGGACATTAATATGTTCTTGGGTTTTCTCGAGGTTCTCTAGTTTCCTCCCGCATTATCATATCACCATTTTTCATAATCATAAACTTTCGTTGATCACTGGTCTCCTTTAGCGTACAGAGCATAAACTTAGAACGTAAAAATACTTTACATTTTTCATGATATTTTTTTTTTAAGTTTAAGTCACAAGCATTGAGCTAAAAGAGACTAATGATGAATTATGTGATTATGAAAGCAAATGTAGGGAGAAGTTAAACCCCAAAAAAACCCAGGGATAAAGATGTGTCCTGGAATCGAACCAAAGTCTCTTCAAACAAAAAGTAAACTTTACCTTCAGAAAATTCCAGGAAACACCATATATAACTATATACCAAGTAGGAAAACTAATAACAATATATGTGAGTGTCCGAAGAATTGGTTAGGGCAATAACTGCTGCCTAAGGCATCTTAAGATTTGATGCACTGACCGAAAGCAATAACATCCTTCGCAAGCACCGCCTGTATCTGTGCTGGTGGCAATCTCCCTACGTACAACAACCTACGAAAGTCATCAAGTGATTGTTTTATGTGATGTTGAAGAGCTATAAGGCTTGGTGCTCCTCTGCTTCTAACACCACTTTACGTGGTCCAGACATCATCATCTTCATCCCGCGACTTGAAATCGCCAACGCACTCAGCCAACGGTACTTGACGCCCTTGCACGAGCTCATCAGATGGATGGGAGAAGAAGTTGCCGTTCTAAATAGGGGGATAAACATCCGCATAAAAAGAGTTCAGTGGACTAGACACAGTTCCTTCCTTCTCTCTGTGTGTGTACAAACGGTAGCCGATGCTCGCCTATACAAAAGCCCGCCTTCGTACGTAACTGCCCATAGGTTTCTGTTCTTGTCAAATTGTATTGAACTCAGATCATGATTGTCAATAAATCACGTGCAATCTAAGAAACTAACAAGCTTCCTTTTTTTCCTAGCGCTGGAAACAAGCCAAATGTTAACCATTTTTTCATTGAAAAACTTGTAATTGCAGTTGGCTGCCTTCAAATTGATTGAATGGGAGTTGTTTACTGCGCGGATGATCGTTTTTCTTTGAAATGTGGGTGCTGTCGATGAAGTCAAGGATAAACATGTGTCGAAATGTAATTTGCAAGCTCTCGTAGGATCTGTGATCATTGACCCTTATATTGTTCATATCAAGTTACCTCCGCCTTTTGTTAATTTTCTTTGTCGGCTTTTGATTTGGAGATGTATTATCAAACTAGGTAGGAGACTCATTCTTTGAGGGATACTATACACAAACACTTCGTTTTCACGTTTCCATACACGATGGCTGCTTAAATAGTAATTATTGCGAAAATTTGACTAACTATAAAAAACAAACATTTAAGATTATTCCAATACCAATCATTTGACTGATTTTAGCAGTGACTGATGTAGCTCGAGGCCGGGGGCCTAGAACCCCCAGTTTTTTTTCAGTGACAAAAATAATTGAAGCTATTTTTTATATATTTTTTCAACATTTATAATAAGTATTTTCCTGTTATTCTTTATAGGAAAATTTATGAAACATTAGATGTAATTTCAGTTGCAGTTTTTATGTTATGCAATGTGTAAAACAATACTTCAGATCCACAATGTCAACGTCCAATGTAGCCATATTATCAATCGAGAGAGAGTTGAGTTGGAAACTTCTGCAGGACCTATGAAAAATTGTAAACTCATGATATAACTATAATGGCCTGGGTTCTGGCTACTCCCAAGTTTTTAGCTTCTAGATACGCCATTGGATTCAAACTGCTTGATGTAAGATAAAACGTAGTTGTGCAAAGTTCAAACTCTTAACTCTGATGATCCTTAACTCGAATAATAAAAGCTATGTACAGGAAAGTATGAATTATATTATTGATTGTCCGTGTCAAACATACGTAAGGGTGCATATCAATATATAATAAACAGGAAACGTTACAAAAGTGAAATATCAGTATGTTTGCATCATTGGACATCACATATATAACAAGGAATGTGCATCATTGTCGATGACAAGCTGCCAGCAATGTCCGGAAGCACACTGACACCTTGAAAGAGGCGAAAGCGCAACCTCATAATCCCTGAGCCCTTCCTGCTGGTCTAGTGGCTATCTCGCACGTCTTTGATGCAAGGGATCCTGGGTTCGAATGATGGTGGTAGAGTCTAAAATTTCAATGCATTATAATGGTTCGGATTCTACTTTAAACTGAAGATTCATGTCTCATATGGTTTCGGTGCTAAAAAGGGATGCTGAACTCCAACCAAGCCATAATCACTGACACATTGCACATCAGTTTTCAGCACATCATAGTTAGCGTTCTAAGTGACAGAATGCTTCTGGAAAGCTGGTAGCATGTTATTGATAGTTGTGGACGCTTCTTATGAACACCTTGATATTTCAGTTTTGTATCATTTTTTCCTTATTATATATATTGTAACAAATGGTAACCCATGTTTGACTCAGACAACTTAATAGATCACAGCAATTAGTTTCTTTTATTTTTGGTGAAACTTTCACTAAGTCCAAGTCAACTTTTTGAAGAACCATGACTAGGGAAACAAAGGTCGGCAAGCAAAATATTTCATATGCATACTAAGCTAGTCAAAATTTAATCCCTACCAAGTTTGATCAGTAACGGACGAGTCTGTAGACTGCGTAAGATATATACGAGTACTATATTTTGCGATTTTTGTTTTACACAAATGAATTACGAAAATGCTTCGTAGAGGCACTTGAAAGGAAAGACAACATTCCAATAAAAGATGTTATTAAATCGTATATCAACATCATCATTTAAAAATTCTTAAAATTTGCACGTCAAAAGAAAATATACAAAACTAGGTTTTGACTAGCTGGGGTCTTCATCTCCAGGCCCCCAAAGTTTGATCAGCCTACGGCCTTGCACTTTTTATATCCTGAATATGTCTCTAATCTTAAAGGATTTCGACATAAGGTCATCTTATTATAACATCTGGAGCCCCCACCCTTTTTCTTCCCTTCTAAGGGAAACATCAAAATATGCTTAAACACGTCGTTAATTATTTTAAATTAAAAACATAAACATCGATTTTCATGCCTGCAATCTTAAGTTATTTCGAGATATGAACATCTTATTTTAACAATTGCAACCCCGATTCTTTTTTCTTCCTACCTCTTTCTTCCCTTGTAGGGGAAATGCATATTTAAAAAAAACATTAAAAGGGAAACAAATTATTTTAAATGAGAAACCAAAATACCTAAGAGAATCCGAGATATGAACATCTTATTATAATACTTGTAATTCCCATCTTTTTCCTTCTTATTCTAACCTTCTCTAACGGAAATAAATTCTTAGCTATGGACATTTTAAGATAGTATTGTCACCCGTCTTTCCCTCCCCCCTTTCCCGTCAAATTAAAAAAAAATCCTTCCTTAGTGAGACCTTACAACACAAATCCTATGCCCTGTCTGAATTTTAAGCTTCTAGCTTAAGCGGTTTGACCTGGGCATTGATCAATCAGTCAGTCGGTCAGGACTTCTTTTTTATGTACAAATTATATTATATAATGAGACAAAACTTCCATATTCTCTTCAGAAATCGTTTTTCTTTTAGTTTAGGAGGTTTTTCGCACTTCGAACTTAACTATGCTGTAGAACACAACTAAGTGCCTTCGTGTCACAAAAGAAAGGGTCATTGTGTTGAGAAGGGGGTGAATTGCAGGAACTGTCTATCAAATGCAAAATAAGGCAATAGTTTTATCATGCTGTTATACTTATGAACTGATACAGTATGAATAATGGCTGGAGGTAGAAGATCAGCAGAAAACGCATAATTTATAAACGGGAACTCTAAGGAACCATTTCTCCCTAATTTGTATCCATTTAAAAGGAAGCTAATGTATTGCTAGTAAATTAGAGATCACTAAGGAACTCCACATACTAGCAAATCGAAAGTAGGGAAACGTTGATGGATCTAAAAGAAAATTGGGAAGCAATAAAATCCCTTCTAAAATAAAAATAAGAAATTGGAAAAAGCAAGCATCCCAAAAGAGGGCCCTTTTTCCTTGTGCTCTTTCGTGATTACACCCCTCATTCCCCAAGTTGATATAATCATTTAACTCGAAGTGGCAACATAGTGGTGAAATGGAATATAGTGACTCACTCACCTCAAGAAGCTTACAGTCCTTCGACGTAGTCTCCGCCAGCCTATTGAACCCTTCGCCACATGTCTGGTAATCGTTCAATTCCTGTCAAAGCCCTACTATGTGAGAGGGTGCTAACAGTATGCCCTAAGTCACTTAAAGTGCTGGGAATGTCTCTAAAGATCAAAATCGCAGGTGCTCACACCCGGGGAGTATGGCGCTCTAGTACCGCCCAACCCCATCGTCGTAATAGAGTCTGTACTGGATTGACTGCATGGCATCTGGCATTGTCGTGTAGGAGAATTGCCCAGACTCCCGGAGCTGTGGACGTTTGCGCCATAATGCTGGTCGCAAATGGTGACTGAAGTATGAAGCATAGTATGCAGCATTGACGGTAATGCCCGGTGGAACTTGATGTGACAGGATAATGCCTTAGTGGTCGTATGACATTATCATCATTACCTTCACGTTTGCTGGCTCTTGCCTAAGCTTTTTCAGTCGTGGAGATTTTGGGTGGCACCATTCACTCGACTGACTTTTCAATTCAGGTTCGTAGAATCTTCCCCACGTTTCGTCACTTGCAATAATCCGGTGCAAGAAGTCATCACCTTCCTCAATGTAACGTTGAAGGTGTAGGCGCGCACATTCCCACCTATATCACTTTTGAACCGGCTCATTTCTTTAAAAGAGAAGAAGACTCCTTCATTTTTACTGCTCCATTATCGTGGAAGTTTCTGTCCTTCTCGACTTGATAATGACTTCTCGCTTCGCTGATAGAGGGATTGATTTATAGTCATTATGTCAGGAATTCAAGTGTTTTATCAGAAGCATTTGGCTTGTTGGTTGAAGCTTAACGTCCCTTTTCAACACCAAGGATAATATGAGATGTGGACCTACAGTTTAAAGTGGAATTTGAGCCATCATAATGCATTTAATGCTCTTCCATCGGGAATTAAATAGGAGACTACGTGGACCAAGACGCACAAGCTAGCCACTAGACCAACGGGGAGGGTAGAAGTAACATTGCAGTTGTT
This sequence comes from Thermobia domestica, assembly GCF_964235325.1. Taxonomy (NCBI): domain Eukaryota; kingdom Metazoa; phylum Arthropoda; class Insecta; order Zygentoma; family Lepismatidae; genus Thermobia; species Thermobia domestica. The sequence goes on along the minus strand of NC_137458.1, from coordinate 265,508,274 downwards.
GTGGTACTCTGGTGCACTCTGGTATTTTGTCTTAACTTTTCGTGAAAGTTCCAGGTGTTTTTTAATTCTGCTGCAGTTATTGTTTATGTTCATAGCACTCGTGCGGAGTGTTCACAGACCCCCAAACAGGTAACTTTTGTGTTGCTAGCCACAAGTCCTGATGAAAAAAAAATATTTTAAAAATGTCTCAAAACGAGTTTTAAAAAATCTAATTGCAGCAAATACTTTTGAAACATGTCTAAAGTTATGCTATATTGCCTTAATTGTTTTTAAAAAATATATTTTTATTGTAAAAACTAATATCAATTTGGGGGTCTATTGGACACCCGCGCGAGTACTGGTGTTACAAAAAAGGGGCGCGAGTATTTACGGGTTAAAAAAAATCGTGTTAAACTGTACTTAGAAAAATAAACACACTGCTGAACAAGACTGCACTTATTTAATATAAAAACACAGTCTTGTTCAGCAGTGTGTTTATTTTTCTGATTTCATTCGCAAGACGTTGACTATGTTTGTGTGTCAAACTGTACTTAAATTGTTTAATTCATTACAAATAGTTACGTTTTTACCTAGCTCAGGTAAATCGTATTTCATAATAACAGCATTTACAAAACAGGTATGACTGTAATGTGAAGTCAAATTATCTCCCCCCAAAATTATCTCCTTTCTCCATCTTAGTATTCTGGCTATGGGCCTGTCCTCAGTACGAAAGAAAAAAAAAAGAAACAAGTAGCTACAATAGGTATTAGCAAGAGTTTTTTTTTAAAGACAATTTTTGATATGATCTTACAAAAGTCTTGAGATACGAGTACAATACGAATAAAAAAGTCCATCCTCATTAAAATCTTTGTTAAACTGACAAGCTACTTGTTTGTGCAGATATATCAGCAGCAACGATTATTTTTTTTTTTTCATTTCGTTCAGTGCTGAAAGCTGGACTTGCTAAGTTATATGTATATCAAAAAAGTAAATGTTAAAAAATCGCTCTGTTTTTTCAAGCTTAGTCAGAAGGCGAGATCATTAGTAGATCTTTGCTGATTTTTGCACAGGAAATAGCACAAAGTTAGATTTCAAATGAGACAATAAAATATATAGATAATGAATTATATATATATAAAAGTATAAGCTCATCATTCTGAACCGGATGTTAGTCGTTACGAGACCTGATGTCGACACAAACCAATCTTAATTATTTGAAGAGATCAAGCAAGAAAACGAAACGGGCGCTACAGAAAAGCCTCACGAAAGAGGATTATGACAAAGAAATAGAATGATTTCTTTGGAGAATAATTAACAAAGAGGTATTAACTTGCCGACAAAAGGTGCCCGCACAAGATTGGAACAAGATAGTAATGAACGAAAAATTTATACGGTGAAAAAATATACATCGCCAGTAAATGAACAAACAAAGACAAGATTTTCTTTTTTTAAAATCTTTAGCAATGCATTTATTTGTTGTACACATTCCATGTACCATTAACTTCTTGAAGGAGCAATTACTATTAACAACTATGAGTGCTTATTTACTAGGAGGAGGATAACCTATCTCATAATTCAATGCAAAATTATGGGGTTTAAAACATTTTTGTGCGTACTGGTATCAAGAGTTTAGAAGCAACAGGGTTCGCAATCAGATCTTTTCAATAGAGTAAACCAATTAGAATACTCCAAATAGACTAAATAAACCAAAGTGTTGTGAATGTATTGGTCAGATACGTAACTATAGACATCTTATTAAGACAATTTATTTAAAATGAAAATAAAAATAATGTCGGAAAAACGTCTTCTGTGGTAAGTATTCTTTTGATAGTTTGAATCAGACTAAAGTCTCGACATGTTTCGAAGTCCTCGTAAATAAATGCACGAGCATGAAATGATAATTTTCTTAAGACATATATAGACTGTACATAGACCAAAAGAAGCCAGTATGCCGTACTATTGCTTACTTCCTGTAAAAATGTATTATATATGGACTGTACAAATACAAATTGTATTTCCTTCTTAATGTAAATACTTTTCGCTTACAGTGTTCAGTCTAACATTGCATAACACCAGTAATATTATTCATAATATTTATGGGAAGTTAAATTATTCATAATTTAACGAAAACTGGCCCAAATAGATGCTCATTTAACGTATTGAACTGCAAATACCTAGTCGACATCAATTAACATCATCTCCAGTGGATATATACATATACATATCTATCGATCGATCGATCGATTTATATCTATATCTGTGATCACGAGAAAATTTCAACGCTGGATTGGAACGGTAACTGATTACGATTTAAATGGTGAATGTCCAATGCGTGTTCATTGGAAGTCCTTGTGTTATGAAGGTTTTAGGATGCGTCTCATGGTGGAAGATTCTCTGAATTTATATAATAGGCATACTGTATAAGGAAATAGAAATAGAAATTTAAATGAATGCCGGAATGTCCCAAAATTATGCCGGTTAGACTAAAGGAGACGGTGATGATGAGTAATGAATGAAAATGATGGAATGAAGAAAGTGGTAGGAAACGGGAGAACCCCGAGGAACCCTATGTACACGGTGTTTGTCCACCACAAAGTTTACTTGGCGGGGGCTGGGTTCGAACCGGGACCCCAAGCACCAGAGGTGAATGCTCTCCCACTGAGCTACCGCGGCCCTATATAAGGAAATAGAATGGAAGAACACTTGAATATCTATATCATACCTATATACAGTATATCATATCTATATCTACAATCTAAGATGTATGAATCGAGAAACTATAAACAATTTTCAGTTATGAAGGAATTTTGTCCCTATGAAATGAGAGGATGTAACAAAATATATCAAATTTCTGATCATACTAAAACCTCATTATGCCATCCATTGGAATGTACTATTAACATGGTCACCATGATCGTTCTACGCAAGCTAATCTTAAAGATGTAGCCAACAACTTTTTGTTAAGGAACACTCATTTTCGCAAGAGGGTGCAAATTTATTCTCTCAATGTTGATGCGTACGCCTTTAAAAGTCGCCTTTTCTAGAAGTCAAATTCTACCTACCCAGAGACGTCCTGTAGATTTAGTTGAGATATTTAAGGGTTAATGAGTAGATAGAAATTCTATATTCAGCATGAGTCGAACATAGTTTGCGCCAACTTTGACGTTTTCATACCAATGTTAGTGACAGTCCGCCATGAATGCCCTTCTAGACGTTAAGAATATACTGTCAGTCATATAAATGTACCGCAAACTGATAGTTCAATACCTCTAAAAATTTTAAACCTCAAGAATGATTTAGAAATATTAATAGTAAATTTGGTACTTCTCCTGAAATTCTGTTTCTCCTATAGCGCGGGGCTCCAGACTTCCCCAAGTGCCCCTTTCACGGAACAGCCCTTCCCATACCCATATCCCAAGATAAGCTACTGGATATCATTATTATTACTTAGGAAATATGGTCTGAATTAATATTTTCATTGGCTCAAATCCGTTGTTGAAGGTTAAACTTGGAAGAATAATGGACCTTGATGAAGATATAAATCAAATAAATATCTAAAGAATATTAAAGGGCTAAGGTCTAGTGGAGTAATAGGAATTGACATTCAACGATTAAATACCAGGATATAACCGATGTGCTCATTAAACAAACAATATACAAGGTCAATGCTTCTGGCCTCTTTTGTACACCAGTTGCAAATAAAATAAATAAAAGGAAACATTGAACCATACTCAGAAAGGTTATAATATTCGTGTACACTTAATTTCAATCGTTAAAAAGGAGTGAAACAGATATTCAATTAACACCTTTGAAATTAAGGGACCGCCCATGTAACCTTCTTGTGATTTACTGCTTGGCTTATCGTTTGCTATGCATGCCTCTCGCTACCTCCCACATGGACAAAATAACTCATAAACCTCTCGCTCCCTCCTTGTCTCTGTATTTGAATACTATGAACTCTGTTCACACAGATGCGGATGCAGTGGATCCCTATTAACTGAAGCGTCAAGGTAGGGAGACATGAATCTTAGCCATTTACTACCAGGTGAGAAATTGTTACTATTATTGTTAACGGACAATAATACAAGGACATTGAATCAGTCTTCCTTAGGCAATAGCTACCTTCGAACCACTATTTTTCATTCTAAGCAGAAATTCGTCGTCACTTTTTTCTTTTTTTAAATTTTTAGCTTTTATCAGTTCAATGGAAGATTCCTTTTGTAGATACAGCATCAAAACTTATTTTTGTAGATTGATAAAAATAGCTAATCATGTTACTTCAGGATCTTAGCATAAGAATACCAGATGCTTTTTTGGTTTCCTTTGAGTTCGGAAACAAATTTCATTGTTCGCTAACAATACAACTTCAGCGTTGAACGAGGACATATGAACGGGAGAATGTTGAGGATCAAAACTAACAGAAATTCTTAAAGTATGTGTAGATTTTCATTTTTAAAGTGTCTCTAATAACAGATTCGAATTACTTTTCCGTTAATAATCCTCTTTTTTTCAGAAGTAGAATTCTATGAACTGGAAAGTTTGCATACGGGGCAAAGGTTGAGGCTGCCTCGTCTTGAAAATAGTTTCGTCTCTCAAAATGTAGACCCCCCTATCTGTTTCTTTTGGAATAGTTTTGTCTCCACTCATGTGTATCAAGGTAACCTATGAGACAAGAGTTATGGCTGTCTCATGTCAAAAAAAGAATCACGAAAGTAACGTCTGGTCACGAAAATTTTGTGTTGTCTCTTATGCAACCCTAAAAGCCATCACTAGCGCATCCAGAAGGGAGAAGAAAATCGCCCCTGGGACGTTTGTATATATCGATGAATGAAGAGTCGATATATACAAACCAATATAAATCAATTAATCAGTTAGCCCAAACGTCCCAGATTTGGTAAGATTTTCAGTAAGGAGTGTTGAAAATTATATTGTTCTCTTCTTCTTCTTTTTAATCATGGTGAAAAAATTCGAGTCTTAAGTTTTAGATTTCACACCCCACCTCTTTTCTATAACATAAGAATAAAATATAAATGTTTAGTTCGATCCTATTTGAATCGTCTCTCTTTCCTTCCTACAGCTGTTCGTGAAAGAATATTATTTTATACTCACTCTTTGAAGGCGTATTGTGACCGAGCTAAGGAACTAGGACTACAAATATTTACATTTCACACATTTTAGTAAGAATTTACTAGGCTTGTGCCACGCAGACTGGGTCGACTAAATAACGATCGTATTTGTTTTCCCTAATGAAGTAATTATGGAAGTGCGTATGACACTATAGAATATTAACAAGGGCTGTATTACATCCATAAATTGTTCCTCTTTCTTCGATTACTTCTCAAAATTTACTGTTGTTTTGTTACCTGTAATAGTGCATATCTCTCATTTACATGTTTATTTATCATAACTTGGAAAATAATGAAAATTTGACGTATGGAGAAGACCTAATACTCTGTGAGTTACTAAAAAAAAGTTACTCATATTATCCCATATATTGCAAGCCAATAATAACCAAATGTGTAACGATATGGAAAACATATTGTTCGTAAGTGGTGTAAAATACCTCTGATCTGAAGAAAGCCTGGTTGGATTCCAGGTCATGTGGACATTCCGTAGACCATAGATGGCCATTTTTCATTGGGCTCGCTCGCGCTCGCGCTCACTTCTCTCAACTGAGCTCGCACTCACTCGCGCTCGCGCTCACCCGTCTCAGCTGGGCTCGCGCTCACTCGCGCTCGCGCTCACTTCTCCTAACTGGGCTCGCACTCACTCGGGCTCGCGCTCATCTCTCTGGACTGGGCTCGCGCTCACTCGCGCTCGCGCTCACTTCTCCTAACTGGGCTCGCACTCACTCGGGCTCGCGCTCATCTCTCTGGACTGGGCTCGCACTCACTCGGGCTCGCGCTCACTTGCGCTCGCGATCACTTCTCCCAACTGGGCTCGCGATCACTTCTCCCAACTGGGCTCGCGCTCATTCGCACTCGCGCTCATTTCTCTTAATTAGGCTCGCGCTCACTCGCGCTCGCGATCACTTCCCTCAACTGGGCTCGCGCTCACTCGGGCTCGCACTTACTTCTCTCGATTGGGTTCGCGCTTACTGGGGCTCGCGCTCACTAATCTCAAGTGGGCTCGCGCTCACTCGGGCTCGCGCTCAATTATTGAGCCCGAGCCCGGTTGAGCGTGAGTGCCGAGCTCACGAGCGTCGGGCTCGCGAGTTTGGACACCTATGATACAGACACGGACAATGACACGGAGAACCAGTCGTATTAACAAATGCTGAAACAAATCTTCAATTATGCGCTTATTCACCTAAAAATCACCTTCACTAACATGTCTGCTCACTAGGAGCGAATCCCCAGCGTGTACGTTAACATATACTTACGAGAGAATACCTATAACGAAGAATGATGTACTCAGATTTTGAGTACAGTTTCAAAAGTTCATTTCCGTAAGCTGTAAAGGCAGTAATTGCTATGCTATCACAAATTGCTATCACAAATTAATTGCAACTTTTGAGTTGCATACACACAAACTACTAGGGAATGAAGAGCATGTACTAACAAAGAATACACTGGAAAATGAAATAACATGTTATAACAAAAATTAAAATAAGATGATAATCGATACAAATGTAGAGGATGAATATGGCATGTCCGAACTTCGCCAAGTATGGTGGAAGAAGCTATTTGTTTACTTCTTCTTGACCAACCGCTAAGAACATTTATAAATCCATATGTGGCTTTGTTATACGCAATTAGTACATTCAAATTCACGAACGATGACGAACTGAAGGGTACGAAGGTACAGTTGCAAGTAACAACCATAGTCATAATAATATAGTTCAACTAAACAACGTTGAAAATAGTGGACAATCAGGTTTAAGTAGAAATGACCAAAACTGAATAGTTTTGCATCGATCATTCCGAAGAAATTTGGAGTTATACTGAGCATAGTTTGGGGGAGAAGCGAGCATCCCCGGTGGATATACTTCAGCTGACTTCTTTGGGGGGGAAGAAAATGTGATTGAGGGGGAAATTCCCCTCATCTCTCCCGGTAATTTGCACCCTACATATATATAGATATATATATAGATAGATAGATAGATAATTGGCTTGGGGCAATATAGTGCTAAGCCGCATTTGTAAAAACAAATTCTACGCGTTGCTGTTGACAAATTTGCAAAAATTGAGATTAGATGGCAGTAAATATCGTAAATGGTGTTCTTGCCTTCATTAATTTGTATTGTAGTGCAGCGATAAATTTCGTTGCACAATACGTATAAATGTGGCTTAAAGTTATATTACTCCAAGCCCTTCATATATATATATATATATATATATATATATATGCAAGTTAGTTGGAAACCTGGGGCCCGTAAAATAGTGTTTCTAATCGAGTCCCACGTCTTGTAATTCCATTAGGTTATCTTTTCTCTCTCACTTGAAGAAAGAAAACTAATTTTTTAACGGTGACTTCCCTCCGGAGCAGCCTCTACTTTTAATTATGTGTTTGCTGTTTGAAGGCATATTGTCCTGTTACAATACAGTAAATATGAACATTTCTTAATTTAAGTCAAATTTAAGAGTATTAAAACTGAATTTTTGAAATTGTGCGTTGATTATAGCCTGTAATATGTTAAAACAAAACACCTATCAAAGAAAATTACAAGTTAATGAAAGGTCAAGCAAGATATTTGTGAATATGAAACTTACATCATAATATCACTTTGAGTCAAGAAGTTATATATGATAAGCATAATGATAATGATAATGATAAGCATAATGTGGTTCTAGTTTTCGATTCATCTTTACATTTCTTTAAGTATATAAATGCCAGTTTTTAAATCGCATAACATAACGGAAAAAATAGTAGCTACATTATATAAAATGAGGTAATTTTACGAACTGCGTTAAAACAGGAAATACAATTATGTTAAAATATTGAGGTAGTTTGGAATCTCTTGCCTGTCAGATGTCAATTAACAGATTAATAATTTCCTTCTATAACAAGCAAGACTTTATTTTACATGAATTAAAGACCAAAATATAAATTCAGATTACGCTCTTTCGCAGGAGACCAATCCGACAAGCTTGGAGCCTTATATAAATGACAGCGTTTTGGTACTAATGAAAAATACAACTTACGGTATAAATGTTAATTTTCGACCCATGTTGTGTAGATGCTGGTCGATAACTCGACGAGATGCTGGTTGGTTGCTCAGATGATCCTTGGTCCTCTCCCTTACCTTTTTATATTGTATAAATTTCCTCAGTCAGACTCTGAGGTTCTCCATAACAGCCTTGTTTGTTCACTTAATTACTTTTTACGCTACGTGACTGCCGGAGAACCTCATTAGTCCACGATAAGTGTGACTGTTTATCCAAAATTCTTTTGTAACCTAATTTAAGTACACATACAATTTTTACATATAATTACTAGAAAACAGTGCTAGTTATTTCACTAAACTTTTTTGATATATTCCTTTTTGCAATATGTTGAGCTAACTTTTTTTTTCTCAACTCATGTCATAGTTCCATTACAGTCCCCCACTGATGAGGAACTGTTCCTGAACATCACCGTAGTGTGTGTCACTCCTTTTTTTTCCTCAACTCATGCCATAGTTTCATTACACAACTGTGAGTTGAAAAAAAAAAAAAAAACAGAAGTGACACACACTACGGTGATGTTCAGGAACAGTTCCTCATCAGTGGGGGACTGTATTGAAACTATGACATGAGTTGAAAAAAAAAAGTTAGCTCAACATATTGCAAAAAGGAATATATCAAAAAAGTTTAGTGAAATAACTAGCATTGTTTTCTAGTAATTATATGTAAAAAATGTATGTGTACTTAAATTAGGTTACAAAAGAATTTTGGATAAACAGTCACACTTATCGTGGACTAATGAGGTTCTCCGGCAGTCACGTAGCGTAAAAAGTAATTAAGTGAACAAACAAGGCTGTTATGGAGAACCTCAGGGTCTGACTGAGGAAATTTATACAATATAAAAAGGTAAGGGAGAGGACCAAGGATCATCTGAGCAACCAACCAGCATCTCGTCGAGTAATCGACCAGCATCTACACAACATGGGTCGAAAATTAACATTTATACCGTAAGTTGTATTTTTCATTAGTACCAAAACGCTGTCATTTATATAAGGCTCCAAGCTTGTCGAATTGGTCTCCTGCGAAAGAGCATAAATTGAATTTGTATTTGGTCTTTAATTCATGTAAAATAAAGTCTTGCTTGTTGTAGAAAAAAATTATTAACCTGTTAATTGACATCTGACAGGCAAGAGATCCCTAACTACCTTACTATTTAAACAATTATGTCAATTGACGAAGCTATCGTAAAATTTAAAATGTTTTGCGTTTTTTTTTTTTTTTTTTTTTTTTTTTTTAGCAATTAGTATATGATACCTCATTTGTCCGGAAGACGAGAATACATACCACTTAATCACATTAAATCAATATGAATATAAATGCCTGGTAACCCTTAGCTGTTTCGTTAGGTATGTGCTAAACTTCACTGTAATATGATCTGATAAATCCGTATGAAAATATTGTGACAAACAACACCAAAATCGAGTAGTGGCAAACTGAATGCTATCGTTTCAGAGTAGATTTCGAAAAAAAAAAAATAAATAAATAAATAAAAAATAAAATAAAAAGACTTTAAAGGAAGGAAGTGTGTATGTATGTATGTATGTATGTATATACAGGGTATCCAATATACAATGCAACGCGGAGTTTGGGATAGTAGAACTTTTGAACCTGAAGTGATACACGAATAATGGTTATACCAAAATGAAGCCTTGTTCATGTATATACTTTTAAACTAGGAAGCATAGATTGAAGTACACTAGGAACCACACAGTGTTGCTACATGTAACCGAAGGTGTAAATCAATTTTTTTTGCAAAATATGTTAATTGAATCATAACTTATACGTATGGATGTTCTGTCATTAATTTTCAGTTTGTTTAGTTGGAGTAGCTTGGAAAGTATGGAGCAGAAAAAAGAATTTTTCATTTCCACCGATAACTAATCGGATGAGGCCCCTGTAAGGGGTTACTAGGGAAATCGTATTTTTCATAAATTAACACACTGAATTGGCAACTGCTGATGTTTCAATGCATCAAAAGGTGTGTTAAGGATCTGTCTACGTTATTCAATTCCTGAAAACAATGAAAAACAAACTTTGAAATTATCATGATAAAACGTTTACTTACATGCACCCGGTAACACTGCTACTATCAGAAATGAGTTACCAGCTCTACAGCGGATGCTGGGAGTGTCCTCTGTTTTGATTCAAACACTGGTTCACACGTTTCACCAGGTTGGCAACAACTTTACGAAGATTAGAAGTGTTAATGTTCTCAATGGCACCGCGAATGTTCGTTTCCAGGTCTTGAATAGTTCGAGATTTGTTCTTGTATGCCTCTTGCTTTAAATAGCCCCATAGAAATGAATAGCAGTGTTGCCGGATGCATATAAGTAAAAACAAATTTCATTATAATTTCAAAGTTTGTTTTTCATTGTTTCCAGGAATTGCATAATGTAATTAGATCCTTAACACACCTTTTGATGCACTGAAACATCAGTAAAGTTGCCAATTCAGAGTGTTAATTTATGAAAACTACGATTTCCCTAGTTACCCCTTACAGAGGCCTCATCCGATTAGTTATCGGTGGAAATGAAAAATTCTTTTTTCTGCTCCATACTTTCCAAGCTACTCCAACTAAACAAACTGAAAATTAACGAAGAACATCCAAACATATGAGTTATGTGTCAATTTACATGTTTTGCAAAAAAAAAAAAAAAAAAAAACACCTTTGGTTACATCTGGCAACACTGTGTGGTTTCTAGTGTACTTCAATCGTTGCTTCCTAGTTTAAAAATATATGCATGAACAAAGCTTCATTTTGGTATAACCATTATTCGTGTATTACTTCAGGTTCATAAGTTCTATCCCAAACTCCGGGTTGCATTGTATATTGGACACCCTGTATATTTCTCCTTCTGGTCTATTTAAGTGTCCCTTGTTTTCAAATTTTCTAAAATATAAATATAATATTGCTTCAGTTTTTTAAAAAATAAATATTAAAATTACATAGTGCAGTAATTAAATTTCGCGTAAAATACATTTAAAGATCTCAAGAAGAATTCAGTAAAATTAACTTGCTAAAACTGTCGTTTTTTTTTTTTTTTTGTTTTTTTAAAGAATAAATAAAATGTTTGGTAATATAAATAAATAAGCTAAGAAAAAATTATGTTACATGTATTTAACACTATTAAGAGCTACTCTTGTTTGTTGAGATTTAAAGAACCTACAATTAAAATAATACATATATCGCTCGACTTTTCTATGAACGTAAGCTTCACATTAGTTGCTATATATAAATTTCTTACCTTGTAGGGTCAAGAAGTTTCCTTACTCTATGATCTATTAGAAAAAGAAAATGGCCATGGAATTTGCAAAACAAAAACAAATGCCAGCCTCAAACACCATTGATAATAAGTATGAAAAAATGGGATTTCCATTCCCAAAGATGTTTCGACAATGAGATCACAGGTCAGATGTCAAACATTCGTCGAGTGGATAAATATAATACACTTCAGATAGTACAGAATGCACTTTTCCTTCATTTTCGTTTGCATAGCGGTTAAAATCTTGCAGGTCGTTATAATCTGGACTTGGAATACATTTCTTATATTTTATTCCTGAAGCAAACACCTGTTTAATGTCGGTCTGCAACATAAGCTCAGCTATACACTACCGTATGTTTACGCGCGTAAACTAACGATGTGAGTTTATGCGCGTCATGCAGTTCATGCATTGTGCATGAATTTACGCATATAAGCTGAGGAAAGCAGTTGCAGAATGGATCGATCGAAAGCAAAGTTTTAAGGGTGGGTACTACCAATGTTATATTGTTGAGAAAAAGAATAAAGAAAAGACGCTAAAGAAATAGGTATGTTTGGACAAGGAATAGGATTTTAATATTAGACAAGGAAGGATAATCCAACTTTCACAGATTATATCCAATTTTTATTTAGATTGTGATGGCTCAGTAGTAGAAGGTTCATCTCTGGTGCGTGAGGTATCTGGTTCGATCGCAGCTCGTATCAAATGGGCAGGGGTGTAGCCAGCAGGTTTGTGTAGGGGGGTCCGTCGTTTTTGAGGGGGGGGGGCAGCTACAATGTACAAAGCCAAAAAAAATGTGTTGCTGCTAGTGTTTTTGAGGCCTGAAAGAAAGGAAAATTTTGGTTTCCTTCTGGAAAACTAAAAACACTATTTTAGCTTCTTCTTCTTCTTCTTCTTCTTCTTCTTCTTATTATTATTATTATTATTATTATTATTATTATTATTATTATTATTATTATTATTATTATTATTATTATTATTATCCATAAATTATATTCAAGATAGTTTTTATTATGCTTAATCAAGAACTACTGTCCGGGACCAAACGCTATACTTTTGTGCATAACTATAAAGGTAACCAAGAAAGTTCTGTCCCTTTTCGTGGATGTCTGTGTTCAATTGGACCTCACACCGTGTGTTGAATGCGAGTGGAGATAAGGCGAAGGTCAATTGTTGGTGTGTATATCCAACCATACTACCTGGTTGTGGCAATTCAAATACACCGTAAAGACAGAGGGAACGGCTTGGGTACAAAACCTCGCGGCCAGAACCTCGCGGCCCAAAACCTCGCGGGACAAAATCTCGCCGGGCCAAAACCCCGCCTGGACAAAACCTCGCCGCCCAAAACCTCGCCTGGCCAAAACCTCGCCACTCAAAACCTCGCGGGCCAAAATCTCGCCGGGCCAAAACCTCGCCTTGCCATAACCTCGCGTCCCAAAATATCGCCATACCCAAAATATCGCCTAACCAAAACCTGGTTGTAATGATCGCGCGACACAGAATCTCGCCTGGTCTAAATTAAGCGAGACGTAGTGTCGCCTGGGAAGAAATGTTGTCAGGATAAAACCTCTTCACGACGATTTCTTCAATGTAGAATGTTCTATCGCCAGATTTACAAAACTTATTAAGTTTTGAAACTTGACATTTTGTATAAATCTTCTTGCTCCACAAGGGCACTAGCTCCGGATAAGACAATATTTTGCGAAATGCATGCCCTGAGGAGGAATGGAATGGAATGCCTTGAATGAATTTTGCCGTTCTCCAGATCTAAAAAAACTACTAAGCATAGAACCTTTACGTTTTGGTACAAATCTTCTCCTTGTACCATAAGAAGGTATGTTGCAAAATGCTCCTCGTAAGGGAGTGTTGAAGTTTGGATAATTCTTGAACGTTGGCTTGATCTCAGGACCCACGAGGTTTTGGCGGCGAGGTTTTGTCCACGCGATGTTTTGGGTGGCCCCGTGTCGTTTTCCTGTTTCACTTTTTATTATGTTTATTTATCTCCAACCGTTTTCTGTTGGACTTCGCTTATCAAAATATTTCTAAAACTGGTTTACTGGTCCCAAAATCTAAAATTCAGAGTGGGGGTGGGGCGACTGCCCTCCTGCCCCACTGGCACCTCTGTCTAGCGGCTGCAATATGAAGCTATTCCACGCCCTTTCATATGGTTTTAGTTACATTTACTTCGGACTCTTGACTGCGAAGACATTAGGTTTTTAAATAAAATTAATTTGCTGAGCAAAATTGAACTTTATTAAAAATGAACTTGGATTCATTGTCCTCTGAACGTCCTAAATATTACTTTACTTCAATAAATTATTGACTTAAAAAACAACCAATTACATAGGCTTGCAGAAAATATTCTAAAGTTAGCACAACATGAAGTGTCCTTCAAACATTACTTTTGAAGCAATGGTTTTAAATGCAGGTACTATCAATGTTGTGTTGTTGAGAAAAAGAATAAAGAAATAGACATATTTGGACAAAGAAGTGGCTAATATTTAACAAGGCAAGAAAGAATAATCCATCTCTCACTGATTATATCAAAACTTTATTTAGATCGCGGTGAGTCAGTAGTAGAGGGATCATCTCTTGCGAGTGGAGTCTCTGGTTCGATCCCAGCTTGTGCAAAATGGGTTTTGTGGTTGACAAACACCGCGTGCGTGAGTTTTCTCGGATTGTCCCGTTTCCTCCTATTATTTTTACATTCCTCCTCTTTAGTGATGAGCGCAAGAGTCTTTGTCTTGCAGTTTTTACAAGAGTCTTCACCAAGACCAAAACCAGGAATCCCGATGCAAGACCAAGACCAAGACCAAGATCAAGTGTGCCAGTGCAAGACCAAGACCAAGACTCGGTGTGCAAGACCAAGACCACCTGGGTCTTGGTCTTAGTCTTGAATTTGCTCATCACTACACCTCTTCGTTCATGTCATCGTCGCCCTCTTCTGTACCCTACACAGTAGCCTATAAGCGTGGAACGTAAAATTCGAAGATTTAATTTTCTTTTATTTAGAACATACAATGTAACAAGACTAATTAACATATGTAATTTTTATACTTGCGAAAGTCTTCTATTCTGTACTTTCCTCCTGGAGATGTATTTTGGCGAATAATCTTCGCAAGAAATACTCAAAGTTTACATAGAAAAAATAAAACTGGGAGTAGTCGGCTTCAGCCTTGAATCAGGGGTTACTTTCCACCGGTCCAAAATATAGCTTAGAGAGGAAATTATTACTACTGGCACCTCCTACTTTCTAATTTTAGGTAAATATCCTATAAAGGTAGATGCTGGAATTAATTTCTTGTCGGAAAATAAATTGCGAACAATGGCGGATCCGCTTCATTCGCTTCACTCAGTAAGGCTTAGCTTTTTCTTTCTTTCTTTTCTTTTTTTCTTTCTTTTTTTTCTTTTTTTTTAATCTTTGGACGTTTTGGGGGGCTTGAAGCTTACACACATAGGACTTACTAACATTATTTTTTTAAAAAAAGAAATCCTGAAATTTGGCTAGGCTTCAGCCTGAAATCCCCAAACCCCGTAAACCTTCCAATGATTAAAGTTGGATGATATTCTTGGGCACAAAGAGCTACCAAGGGAAATCAGTTCACGAGGATTTTTTTTTTTTTCGTTCCTGAGTTGACATTTTTGTTGGATATATGCTAAAAAATCAGAATGTGGTTCCTGTGCCGGTCCAGAAAATACACAATTTTCTTTACAAATATCGATAAATCATACTGAGTACTGATACCAGTACCATGATTCTAATATCAATATTTGTAGATTTCATACAGTTTTGTGTAGGAAGTGAAATGTATAAATACTGAAGGGAAAACATTGCACAGAAACATTATGTTCCTATGTTCAACATATTTTTTGTATGTGGTGCAAAGTATCCTGACCTATGATGTTACTTTACACCAAAGTTTATATTATAGTAATCACGGTCATCGTGAATGTTTACAAATGCACTTGCACGAATGTTTTCCTTATATATCTAGCTATTATATGTTTAAAATATAATGTTCTAAATCATTACGTTTATAAGTTACATGCGATTTTCTTTAAAATTCATTACATCTGCTGCAAAGTAACCCCGTCTTACAGTACTGGATGATCTTTGTCTTAAACAATATCACCTACTCACGAAGCTGTATACATTTCTTGGAAAAGCAATCAGAACGAACATAATGTTTCTGTGCATTCACTTTACGGTACCCAAAGAAAACCTTTTATCTGCAGTTATAACGCCTACAGGTAATCTATTATTGAAATCTAGGCCCTGATCTAGGACGGGCTCCTGGGAGGGAGGGGCAGTGAAAGATTTCTGCGATGGTCTGCCAGTGGGGAGCGGCGAATGACCCTTCGTCCCGTGCTGCAGAGATTTCTTTGAATTTAGTGCAGGTGTCTTCTGTGGTGCGTATTGTATTCAAATTTTAAAAAGTGGATCAAAGAATTTTCCACATAAGAAATATATACCATATAGGCCTATTACAAAGAGTATTATTGCTGGAATTTTAAACGAAATTTACTAAACTAATTTCGTGCAAATTACTAACTCAATCCTTTATATAAATTTTATATCTCTCTTTATTGTTAATAATTATAAGAAACAATATGTTGAAAGTTACTGTTGAAAATAACACTTTTTGAACCTCGTCACCGTTATCACTCTTACAATTTTCTCTACGAGACGAGAATTTTTTCGAGTCTGGTGAGCAACACTAGTTCATCCAAGTCTTAGATTTCAAACATCATTTCAGTGCTAAATGATCCGTATATAAAACCTATAAATTATAAAAGTAATTATACGATCACAATGAATAGCATATAGGAACGCCTAAGATATTCAAATCATTACACAATATACTCCAATAAGAAATATGGTTTAAATATTGTTAAATTACATCCTTCTTAGACTTCTCTCCTGAAGCAGAAGGATTCTGAGAACTATTAGATAAGGGAATACATTTTGTACTTAAATTTACAAAATGAGACGAGAAGTGAATCCTCGAGAATCCAGACAAGAAAGAAGTTTTCGAGAATTTATACAAGACGAGACAAGACTTAGGGTTCAGGAGAAGTGGTGTAATCACCAGTGAGAACTGGCAAGTCATCTAATTTAGATTCCAAATTAATATAGAGGTTTCCCTTTCATAAACCTCGTTAAACTTAATCAGTCAACTAAGCTTTATTAAGCTGAACGAATGTAACTTATGCGTCCACATGTAAACGTTTATTTACAGATATTTCTCTCGAAGATGGTTTGAATTATGTTGTCCAAATTTAGCGCTATCATAATGATCGTGTATCTGGTTTCAAAATTAACTAGATAAAAGGCCCATTTAAGGGCTGTATGTCAACTTGACATCGAACAACTTGCACTAAATTTACTTAAAGCTGGCCATTTTTCACTTCCATTCTTGGCAATTTGCCGAACAGGTAATTTTGTCACCGAAAATTTTGTCACAGTAATTTCGTCAGTGGTAATTTTTTCACCAAAATATTAGCATATAGGTAATTTCGTCACCGGAAAATTTTACACAGTAATTTTGTCATCGGTAAATTTATCACCACAGCATTAGCATATAGGAAACTTTGTCACGAAATTTTTTCCCCTTTGTTGAACTAGGTATAAACAAAGTAAACGACCAAAACAGCTTATTTATCTTAATCAAACTTGGAAAATAATTTAGTTGGTGTTATATTGTCATTTTGAATTTATTCCTACATGCATATTAATATATGTATCTGTATACGAAAAACAACGTATCAGTCTCGGTCTTGTTTCGATCAATATTTGCAGCTCCTTCCTGACAAAGCGGTTAGCGTACGTACCTTTGGCATGGTAGACCCGGGTTCGTTTCCTTGCAGGTTATGTGCTTCGGATCCCACGTTAAGCTATAGTTCGCATCTGATGTGGCCCCGCTGATATAGTCGCAAGAGCCTGAGCAACAGGAAATTTGTTTGAGATATCCTCGGT
This sequence comes from Thermobia domestica, assembly GCF_964235325.1. Classification (NCBI taxonomy): domain Eukaryota; kingdom Metazoa; phylum Arthropoda; class Insecta; order Zygentoma; family Lepismatidae; genus Thermobia; species Thermobia domestica. Next base: position 265,490,892 of record NC_137458.1, on the reverse strand, counting down.
ACCGAAAACCAACATTAAACCCCAATAAATAAAGTCCAACACTTTGCATTACATTATACTTGAATAGCCAGAGCACATGTCTTTGAAGCATGGGGTTCCAGGTTTGAATCTTGGTGGGAGACCATTAAAAAGTTTCAACTCATAACGGTAGCTTACATTCCATCTTAAACCGTAGGTCGACATCTCGTACAGCTTTGATGTTGAAAGGGACGCTAGATTCCAAGCCAACCAACTATGCAATTTATATTTTGATATTTTAACAAATACTCTGGTTTAATCTGATAGTTTTCCTTTTCCCATGATCTTGCCTTATACTGAAACTCTAATCTCTACCAATCGCTGCTCTGTTGAGTGAGCTGTCGGCTCGACTCGATAGTGAATGAGCTGTAAGCCGACCCGCTCGAGCCGTTCAGAACCCTAAACCCGAGCCGAGCAGTTTTGAACTTGTTTGGCCGGCGCTCTCTAACTTGTAACGATTTTTGGTTCGAGCCCAAATACTTGCTCCTCCAGAAATCAGACCCAGAACCACGTGAATAATGCCTTCCCTCCTAGACTTCACGACTACCGAAGTCAACAGTCAACTCGCTTTTAGTATTTAGATACAAATCGCCTATCTTTCATGTATATACACGGTGTTGTAATAATAATAATAATAATAATAATAATAATAATAATAATAATAATAATAATAATAATAATAATAATAATAATAATAATAATAATAATAATTTGTAGTAGCAGTAAGTATCATTAATAATAATTATATTGTCAATGTAGGATATCTGAAGAAAGTATTTGAAACTACACACAACATTGGGCTCGATTTGGCTCGACTCGACTCAAATTCGAGTCGAGTTTAGAGCCGAGTTGGAGGAAATTTTTCGATCCGAGTTTTCGAGTCGAGCTCAAATATGTCTGTTTCGAGCCGAGTTGAGTTTCAATGAAAACTCGCTCGAACTCGCTCGTGCCCATTCTTAACTGTCTCTCGTTCACGGTTTTGTTTAGGACTCTCAAGTAAGGCTCGATCGATATGTTGTATCTCGGTCTAGTTTCGATTTACTAAAGTCTGTCTCGTCTCGAAATTTAAAGAGGAGAAACATGATACTTAGAGTAATCTCGGTCTCGGCATCACCATTAGAATATGTTACGTATGTTCAAGTTTAATTCTAGAACGCTTGGAGCAATTTCAACGAAGTTTGATACACATATGACATACAATCACAATAATATTGTAGGGCAAGATATCTCCGGTCTCCCTAGCGGTGGATAGAAGGGTGACGTATAAATAATCGAGAACGACCTACATTCATGTCGAATACACATTTTTAAAGAGTCGCTATACTTTGTTGAGAGTCCAGATGACATTTAAGCTCAAGTTTAGTCTAATAGAACAATAGATCTCCGTAGAACCTTATGCTAACTGTTAGAAATGAATAGAACTATTGAACCTACTAGAAATTTTGAAAACAAATAAATTGCACGTCAAATATACATTTCAAATATTTTGAATAAACTTTTATTCTTCCGTGTATACAGTTCAAAGACTAAACCATATTCGATTACCGATTAAAGAAAGAAAAAAAAAAAACGAAAAAAAAAATCATAATTTAACATCAAACCATTAAGGTCTTTCGGCTGAAGGAGGTGAATGATTAATGAAAGTGAATGATGATGAAAAATTAAACTTTGTGCTCTCCTACTCTGAATCAAACCTGGAACCACGTACAACAAAGGAAATACGCGCTAGTCACTACACTACCAGAGAAAATTGCTTATTGCACTCTTTCGAGTACAAAGGCTATATGACACGGTGACCTTCAATTTAAGGTAGAACCATAAGCACCGCAATACGATCAAATTTCAAGGCTCTCCTCATCAGGACTCCAACCCAGGACACGGTGTAAGGAAGGCGCAAGTGCATGATTGTAAATATTTTGCCGTAATTTAAATGTGTTATACGAAGTATTCATATAGTTTTTGGCCAAGAAGAAGAAAAGAAAAGTTGTAAGCTGTTGTAGTTTTATTCATTGCTTATAGCATTGTTTCAAATTCTTTAGAAATAAATAAATAATAATAAAAATAAAAAACTTCCACTGAAATCTAGTTTCATACTATCCTTCGATATGGACAACAAACCCATGTGCAAAAATCCTGCTGCTCTGTAACAATAGATAGCAATTTCCAAGAATTGCCTCACTTCCCTCTATGCTCTGTACCTTCAACCATAAAATACAAGCATCATATGATCTCTGCATCTTTCGGAATGATGGGAGAATTTTGAAAACGCTACGTCTCATTCAGAGCTTACGAAGCAGAGATGGGTATTTTTGCTAACTCTCACTCACACTCACCTACCAAAATCTTCCTTTTCAATGCTGCACATGGAATGCGTTTCTTATGTTCTTGTCTCTGAAGCAAATGAGTCCACGTAAGCGCGAAGCGAGTGCGGGCTCGCGATCACACTCACTTCTCTCAACTGTGATCGCGCTCACTTGGGCTCGCGATCACACTCACTTCTCTCAACTCTGATCGCGCTCACTTGGGCTCGCGATCACACTCACTTCTCTCAACTGTGATCGCGCTCACTTGGGCTCGCGCTCAGTAATCTTAACTGCACTCGCGCTCGGTCGCACTCGCGCTCACTAATCGTAACTGGGCTCGCGCTCACTCGCGCTCGCGCTCAGTTTTCCCAACAGAGCTCGCGCTCACTTGGGCTCGCGCTCACTTTTTTCAACTGGGCTCGCGCTCACTCGGGCTCACGCTCACTAATCTCAAGTGGGCTCGCGCTCACTCGGGCTCGCGCTCACTTTTTTCAACTGGGCTCGCGCTCACTCGGGCTCGCGCTCACTAATCTCAAGTGGGCTCGCGCTCACTAATCTCAAGTGGGCTCGCGCTCACTCGGGCTCGCGCTCACTTCTTTCAACTGGGCTCGCGCTCACTTGGGCTCGCGCTCACTTTTTTCAACTGGGCTCGCGCTCACTCGGGCTCACGCTCACTAATCTCAAGTGGGCTCGCGCTCACTCGAGCTCGCACTCACTTTTTTCAACTGGGCTCGCGCTCGCTTGGGCTCGCGCTCAATTATTGAGCGCGAGCCCGGTTGAGTGCGAGTGCCGAGCTCACGAGCGCCGGGCTCGCGAGTTTGGACACCTATGCCGTAGACACAGTGAGGCTATTTTTGGGATTTTCCAATTTCCTGCGACTCTCTGTATTCTAGCAAACTGCGTCCCCTATTTCACTTTCATTTAATTACCTGTCACTTTTAGCCTAACGAGATAATGTCTGGACGCTTAAATAAATATCTCATTTCATTTACTTTCTCTCCAAATTCGTACTACATTGTTTGGATTAATTACAACTCTAACTTGGAAACGCACTACATTCAACCAATCATCGTTCAATTACAATTTGCATTTCATGTGGAGTGCGATTAATTTAAAAATAATAATGACTCATACTAAAATAATGATAGATACTAATTCTTATTTATTTAAATACCAACAATATTCCTAGTATTACACCTCATTTTAATTTAATAATGACTAAATGGCAACAATTTTTGCAAGGAATTATTGTAACTTTTATTGGAACTGCTTGCAGTGCCAACCTGAATCAGGCTAAAAATTTTTCTTCAACGAAAGGATTTGGGAAAATAATAATAATATACAATTCATTACAACTTAATATATCAATGTTAATTATTATGACAGCAATTTATAATTAAATTACAAAAGCAGCATAGTCGAACTTACAGGAACGTAAATCAACGTTTGAATTTGGAGGTAAGTCAAGCAAACAGAATGAAACACCACAGATTTTAATCTACAGTTGCGTTTCTCCTATGTTGTGTGATTTATTAAATCAAATATATTTATTTTAATGACAGGTTCACAGGATCTAGACCTATAAGTGAAGTTCAATTTAAGACTAGTTTCTAGCATAAAGTATGCCAATTAACTATAAATAAGCCTAAACACACTTAGTTGCTCGTTATTCATCTGTAGAATCGCGGGAAGCAGTGTTTCAGTGGCAGAGCACACACCCCTGTATTTAAAGTTCCTAGTTGGATCCCAACACGTGCCAAGTGGGCTTAGTGGTGGACAATACCATATGCATGAGCTTTCTCGTGGTTCTGTCGTTTCCTCCCACTTTCTTCACTCCACTATTCCATTCGTTATTATTATCACAGTCTCCTTTAGTCTCGGTGCATAAAACGTGATACGTAAAACTAGAAATTTCATTTCCTTCTACAGAACCAACCTCATCATCATCTACCTACTAACTTGCTTCGAACTTTCTTTAAAATATTGATCAAGTTTACCCAGAGGAGTAGCAATTACATATATTTTCTATTTATCTTTCACACTTTCGAATCAAATTAATAACTTGTACTTACTCCTACTACGATAATTATCGTATGTTATAAATACCTGAGCCCCAACTTCCCAACTACATTTTATCTTTCAACAAGGTCAAAAACCTCAAAGATAAAAATAAAGTGTTAGAATGGCCTTTTTAAGAGATTAAATATAACCTGTATTACAAAACAATAAAAGTAGAATGAATAGTGTTAGAAACCTCTGGAAGGAAATTACTCGCAATATTTCTGTAGTATAAATTATGATAATAGGTTTTTCCTTAAGCTTGTTTTGCACGTTTGTGAACTGTGAACTATTACTTTTACTTTCCAGTCTATTTCAGTAATATATATTTACTGTAATTTGAGAAGCCATATTTCATTATTTGAGTTGTTCTTGAAATATTAATTTTCAATATTGACAGCATAAACGAGCTTCTAAGATTTGTAGGTTTGTATTTAGGCTACACACGGCAGGATGTTTCGAAACATGTCACGCCAAGAAATTTGTAAACTTTGTAAGATCCAAATCTAATCGACAGTCTGCTAATGAACAAAGACAGAAGGAAATTTGTTTCTTTGCTAATTAAGTGAGATGGCTGATCTGAGCAATTTTTAAAGCTGTCATCCTTTTAAAGAGAAATAGATTTATATCCTCAAAATCACTCTTACAAAACGACATGACACGCTGATGGGATAGCTCCGTTATTTTCTGTGGATTCAAGCTATTGATTTATTGATTGTAGCAGTGAGGCTATATAGGGTGAGTTGATCAAAGTGGGATCTGGGCCAGTGTGGTACTTTCCTTACTCCTTCACTCGAAATCATACCTGGAACCTCGTGCACTAAAGTCACAGCTTCTAGCCACTAGGTCATCGAGGAAGGCTATCACATTTATTTACGACAACTAGCTAGAAATTTTAATCTATCTATCTATTTATTTATTTATTGCATACACACATATATATTGCGAGATGTTTTTTTTAACAACCTAAACATAACCGATTCTCTACAATACTCCTGACAGTAAAGTTTTAGACCTTTGATATGAATTAAAACCTAAAACTTTAGGCGTAAATAAAGAATTTAGGATTTAGATTTCTGGGCTTTCGGCATCTATGGCCATTCAGCCCGTCATGTATGAGGGATGACGTCCCTCGGCGAACACGCTATCCGGGGAAAGGGAAGGAAGAAAGGATTGAAAAAGGAAGGAAGCGGCCTACGACCTATAACTTAGGTACCATCCCGGCATTTGCCTGGGGTGAATGAGGAAAACCCAAGAAAACCTCACTCAGGATGGCTGGCCTGAAAAAGTTTTTACACTGTTTCGACCGAGTGCCCTCTCCGGGAATCGAATCCGGGACCGCTCGCTCCGAAGGCGAGAGCGTTAGCTACAACGTTATTCGGGGACACGCGTAAATGAAAGATACAAGCCTCAATGTGAGATTAGTTTAATGATTCGGATTGTTATTAGATGGCTGCTGTGAAGTCTGTGAAGTGGTTAAGTCTGTGAAGTGTTTATGTAGTGTGATATGCATGACAGTTGAGAGATCTCGATTAAGCACATACTTGCTTATTTCCAGTTGATGTTAATGTTCTATAACCTGATCACTTAGAGTGCAATCTCAGCACAAGTACTTGGTCTTAGTAGAATTCTACAGAGATGGCTGTTGTTTGATATAAGCTGTTCGGAGTTTGAAGTGAAGTTATAATTTCAGTCTCAGAGCGACATAGAGACAATGTATGATTTAGAAATCCGCCTACACATCATACCATCCGCAAAAGTATCTTAAGGTTTTATACTATTACTTTTGTTGAGGTTGTGCCGGTGCCCATGGTTGAGGTTGTGCCACGCGCTTCGAATGACTGACCCAGAAATCCGGGTTCTTATGTAAATCGGAATTTGATTGAGACAGTGAAATCTGTAATGTAATAGAATCCAGACACATACAGTGAGAGGGAAAAGCTAATTTTTAGTTTAGTAATTTCGATTTAGCAGGATTCTGTACAATACACAATATTCTCCCTACCAGGCTACGTATAGGTTTGTTTGTTAGGCAGGACCAATCTGTACAGTCGCAAATAGGCGGAAATAATGTGTCCTCCGTCGGTACGTGATCGATAAGAAAATCATGGTGATGTATCTTGATAAACATTATTTGGTTGTGCAAGGAAACTACACAGTCCCATTCTTATGTAAGATCTAGATTTTCCTTCTGGCAGGAAGTAAACATACGAGAAAAAGAATTGAGTACTCAGCAGCATCTGGGAAACATGTAAAGAACATACATACAAAAGATAAGGAGTACGTGTGCGCTACCTAGGCTGACCTGTCTCCAACGCAGTATAGGAAATATGACACATCACAGACTGCAGTCCTCCTGTCATGGCAGGAGCAGTACCAGGAAAGCCGCTTGTAGCCGAATATGCGGAGATAATCTAAATGCTCTCGATTTCTCTCTCCGTGTAGCGGACTGATCTTTCAACCCCTTTCCTTAAATTTTTGTCGTGTTTTTCTAAATTTCTCCTAATTTTATAAAACTTTAGCAGTAAAAGGATATTATTGTTATTTGGTTGAAATTTTCCATCCTTTAAGTTCCACAGTTATATAAAACACAGTTTTGCTATTGAATATGCAGGAATCGGATCTGGGTCCCAGAGATTTAACCATAACTGCATTATGTTTTCATTAGTCATGAATTTTGTTGATGTGGTAGAGGAAGAAGAATTAAAATAAAAAATCAATGTTGTGTGTATAATGGAATACATAGTGCTGCAATTTGAAATTAAGTTTGATAATTTTTCTCAACATGAGGCGCAGCTGTACAAGTGAACAGTGATGCAAACAAAAAAGTTCAGTCTGTATTTCGTGAGTAACTGATACCAAGGAATTGATCTTGATCCTATCATTGGTAGTCAAATTTTCCATTGAGGATTGAATATGGGACCAGATGCATAGAAAGGACGCACGTTGACCCCTAGTCACATTGACGTAACTAGGGGCGGGCAAACGAGTCTTGTGTCCCGGGCGCCAGATTGGGAGGGCGCAAAATTGAGTAAATACTTAGGGAAGCGTTTTGGTTTGGTTGGTCAGGGGGCGCTAAGGCGAGTTTTTGGGCGACAACTTGCGTATTTACGTCAGTGCCTAGTCATGATGAAGTACTCGAGAATTTCGACGGAGAAATTCTGACATTCAGTATCCCCGACGGTATAGCTTCGTGACTCCTAATACTGGTCCATGGACAAGAATATGTCCTAATAATATGTTAATTCATAGACAGAAAAAACAGTAGACGTTAAAAAGGTTGAAGCATAGCTTCCATTCTGGGCCCGGAAGAAAGGCCTAGGGGCAGTGCAGAGCTAAAGTTCCTTACGTATGTACAGATGATGTCAACACTGTGCTCCGACCGCCTTTACTCCCCTTCCAACTTTTCCCAACTATCCATTTGGAAGAGGCCCGTAAAACCCCTGAACCACATTGTACAGACGATAGAACTTAAAGTAAATCTTGTCCCAACCGGGAATTGAACACAGGTTGTTGGATTAGTAGGACCTAACCAACTACGTAACCACGATTCTCAATAAAAACCAGTTGAGAATGCTCCAAGAGCATTGCCAGAACGAAAATAAAAAGAATTGTTTTTCTTATTAACTTCTACAGGCTTTATACCAATTGTTCTGTATACTTTATTATTATACTCATTAAACAATTCTTGTAATATACAATACCTATCCATTTATAATTTCCTTGAGTACTAAAGTTTTTCAACATGTTCTACATGTTTCAAGAGTTCTACGATATGTTGTTTTACGAAGACACAGCTCAAAATGGAGGGCTCAAAACTGAAAAATTCGCATATCATCTCTCTATGACTTACGGTTCCCGAGATGTGGCTCTTTAAATCTTCCGAAGTCCGAACATTTTTGGCCAATATCTGGGAAACTGTGGCCAGTTGGCAAGCAGCCACCATTACTATTTGGAACCAAAATTTTCACAATCCTCTTAGGTATTGATCAATACCAATATTATCTCTTTATCACTTACGATTACCAAGATATGGGTCCTTAAATCTCCCGAAATCGGAACTTTTTTGGCCAATATCTCGGAAACGGTGAGAGTGACACGAAAAATTTCGTCATTTGTTTGAGATAGTTTTTCATGCTCTATCAAATGGAGGGCTCAAAATTAAAAAAAAAAATGCAAATAACAGACACACATACATACACCGATATGGAGAGTTTAGTAAGGAACTTTCTAAGTTCGTTGAAAATAGTTTGTCTCTGATAAACACAACAAATTTTCATTAATTTTTTTTCTCAAAAAAGAATTATTATTATGAAGAGGCCCTCCTGGCTGGTTTAGTGGTTAGTCTGTGTTTTTCTGAATCACATGATCCCGACTTCGATTCCCGGTTGGAGCAAAAAATTCACAATCCGGCATTTTCATCCGTTTCCTTTAACCTGAAGGGCATAATGCCGGGACGTGAAACTAAAATTTCAATTCATGTCATTTACTATAAGGAGTTTATTTATTAACAATTTATTTCCAAGCCGTATGACGGCTCTGAAACAGACCTCCTAAATACTATATTAACGATGCTAATATTCATAATTTTGCTACCCGTAATGCGTGTTATGAACATGTTTATTAGAAAGCCCTAGTTGGCTGAAAGCTATTTTGCGTAAGTGCGTCAGGAGGCAAAACATTTATGCGGCAATTAAAAAACATTAAGTGTGTACGTGTGTGTGTGTTCCTTTTAATAAATATCCCACATGTTTTGTGCCTATCTCGTATAAGCATCAGCAGCGCCTTGGCCAACTTGACAAAATTTCTGCACGGTCAGGATTCAAGTCATTAATCTTCCGAGAGAAAGTAAAGACATTTACTGTCTGTAATAATTTGCAAATAATAACATTTCAGATCAGTTTTTTCTTGGTTGTAAAAAAAAAAGCACTCTGACACACAATAGTCAGGACTAATTATAAGCACTTATCTAATAGATTTTGTGCATAACTTTTGTATTCATATTGACAGCGACTAATTTAAAATTTGTACGAGCTTATTTAACTTCAGTAAATAATAATAAAAAGTTATACTAATAACAAGTCAGCGAAATTTTTTGTAGTTGGTAATTTTTCTTTTCTTTAGTTATATTTTTTTATATGACTTTTCCCTAACACTGATGGTCATTGGTCTCAATTCTCTCTTATTTCAACATCACGTTATGAAAGCCTTAATTGCTTATTAGTTCACACATATCTGAATTTTACAAAATCAGTTCTCATTTACTCCTCATCTCAGCTTACTTGTCAAAAATCAGTTATTTCTCATTTTACCAAATCTTATGATGGTCAGTGCTTTACTTAGTGTTACTTTATGACAGACTTAAGAGAAAAAGAACACTTTTTGAGTCAACAAATACTCTTTCTGGTGTAGGAAAAACAGTGAGGGATCTAGAAGCTAAGAACTAGGAGGGGGGAGAAAGCCAGAACCCAGACTGTGATAATTGAGTTTACTATAAACTTTCAAAAATATATAAACAATAGCTTGAATTATTTTTTCACTTAAAAATTGGAGAGGCCTAGGCCAACCAAACCCACGCCTAGATCCGCCACTGAGGAGAAAATATAATTTATACAACTAAACCTTTACAGTACTGGTTACAGAAATATTGTTTGTTTCTATCATACAGCATGATCGTCGTTTGTTTTCTGTACGGATAGGAATGGAGCATTTCACGACAAAACGGCGTGTTGTTACAGTAAAAATGTATTACAAATATGATGAACGTTGTGCACAGACTGTTCGCAAATTCAGATGACAATCATGTGCTATTCGGAGCTTCATGGCTACTAACCACAAAGACAACAGATGAAAATCGTGTAGCGTTCAGTACTGCCAACTTGCTCAAACAGAAATGGCGGATATTTCAAAAATTTCATTCTTTATGGGACACCATTTATTTCTATGGAAATTGAATATTGCAGCACTAATAACATTAACAACTATTTACATGCATTCATACGTAGTACAAATGTACGAGAGCCTTTCGGAAAATAACCTCCGATTACCTAAAAAAAAAAAAAAAAGAAACAGCCAAGTAAATAAGAAGAGTTTATTATATACATCTGAAAACTATTTCTTTGCTTTATTTTTCAACATAATTTCTATAAACATTCAAGCACTTATCATATCTCTGCACTAGCTTAGAAATTCCATCAGCACAAAAATCTCCAGCCTGTGCATTGAGTAGCGTTGCGCACGAGACAAAATTTGAGGCTGTCTCGACTCGAAAATGTACAGTAAAAGTGATGTCTCGACTCGAAAAATGTATATTTTTTCTATTAGAAGAGCTGTGTCTCGACTCGAATGTTGTCAGGAAAATTCTGTCTCCTCTCGTCTCGTGCGCATCATCATTAGCATTGAGCCACAGTATTTCGTACATCATATAACACAGTCCTGGAAATTTGTGAAAATTCATTGGAAAGCTCCGATATTGTGAAACATCGATTTTCACGAACTTTTTCATCAATTTTCTGAAGGAGTTCATCAGTAATCACTGATGGCCTACCACTCCTCTCTTCGTCATGAATGTTTTGTTCGTTCACTTTTAAATGAACGAACCCATTCACTAACAGCTCCTTCACTCATCACACTTTCGGCACAAAGCTCCGGATGAATAGTTGTTGCCGAATATTGTTTAGCCGTAAGAAAACGTATAACAGGTCGTACTTCGCACTTGGCGTGGTTTTCTATTGCAGCACATATTTTGAAGCGCTACAAAAGTGGAACTAGTGATCAGAGAACTTTCACTCTATCACGGTTGGATACAGACTGATTTTTTCAAAGATGGTAGCGCTGCCCCCCCCCCCAACTTCACGCACAGTGAATAATCAGAGGTTACTCTCTGAATGCATCTCGTATATTACAAATCTTGAAGGGAAAGCAATACTCTCTCCACCGAAAGAGAATATTTATCTATTTTCCTAAATACCCTCCAGACCATTTTTTTAACGAAACAAAAAACATGTGTCAATTGCGGCTCGTGAGAGAAGACACATCAATACAATTTTCTTTTTTATTTTTTATCACTGTAAGGTAAGGGGAAACAGTCCGCTCAGATTCGGAAAACTGTATTAAATAATTAATATATTAGATAAATTAATTTTCCTAATTTTGTAGTCATAAAATTTAAATTTGCACTGCTGGACTCCCCTCAAGAGCCGTTACTGGCTTCGGTAACTAAGGAAGTCAGATAACCTCACCCTCACTACACCTCACAGTGAACTCCTGTCTAATCACCATACCTTATGAATATTTTCCCTCACTGAACTCATTTCATATCAATCACAATGAGGAAAAACATGGGACTAGAAATCACTTCATAAAGTTAAACAACTATGCTACTCAATGTTAGTCATAAGGCGACATATCTGTCGTAAGGCGACATACTGAACACATTTTACTGTTTTATTTAAAATGATTTTAATGGATATTTTGCTGATTTCTTCTATAAATTACTGTATTCACGTATGTAGAAGCCACATCTAATTTTTGCTTACAATTCCATTAAAAAAAAAATGTAAGTCACAATTAGCTCAAAACGTATTTTTATCCCTTAGCTGTGTGAAAACAGTCGCAAATGAAAATGAAATTAGTTAAAACGAGCATTTTAGTTAATTCTTTTGCTTGGTGACCTAGCTTAAAAGAATCTTTAACCGTGCTGATTATTTCCACTTAATTGATGGTAGGCCTAATACTAACCCAACAACAATGATAATCCATGCAGCAAGTAAAGTGATATTTATAGATGTACATACTTCTTATTATTGTCCTGTATAACGTGTATTCTTATACGATTTATTTACGTATTTTTTTTAAACAGGGCTTATACCCGCAAGAGTTCAAAGAACAGAGCCGACAATAACTTTTACTAAGGACAATAAATTTTCAGGGCCGGCAAAAAATGTGATCTTACATGATGATCTATGAACTCGCAAGCTGAACTGAACTCAAACCCCGCTCGTTGTTCGGAGCCCGAGTTCAAACTAGCCGCATAATTACCAGAGAAGTAGGACAACGAAGTCGACGCAAAGGGAGGAGAAAGAGGTTTTGTGGAAAGAGAGGTCTGAATGCTTTGACCATGAGTCTCAATCACAAGGTTCGAGAGGTCATTATGAGAACTTGCTGAGTGAACACGCCAGTAGAAGGTTTCATTGCATTGTTCACACAGTACTGTACTTCGGCTCGGCTGTCCTTCCTTTGATCAATGTACGGCCGGCTTGTCCTTAATAACCTCAGTGTTGCACAAGAATGCAAAACACAAAAGCTTAAAACTCACGCAAATTATAATATTTACCGGTAGTACTTTATTCTGGTTGTCAAGTTGCCAACGAAATATTGGCATTAACATCTTATTTTTCTGACTATTATATAGAGCAGCGTTTCCCAACCTTTTTCAACTTGCGGCACACTACGGGTGTTACTTGGAATCTCGCGGCACACTTATAGATATTACTTGGATTCTCGCGGCACACTTATAGATATTATTATTTGTAAATATAAAACACAGGGGTATTTTTTCTGTGATTATTGATCTCCTTCTCAGAGAGGTTTTTCTTCGAGGTAAATCATTATGCTTATTTTTCATTCTATTTTAAAAATAGAAAACAAATAGGTTTTTAAAAATACGCTTTCTTTTTAAAAACTGTATCCAACCTTTTACTAAGAAGGAAGATCACTAAATAACGAACGAACAAACAAATCTCTTATATTTTTAAAACACAAATGTAGATAATTTGTCGAAAGGATTGAATTATATTTTAAATTTTCAAGTTACGAAATAATCTGCAACAATAAAGAAGCAATAATGGTCATAACAATGATAACAAATACATTTTTCAACATTAAAAATGTACAGAACAGTAACCCTGTATGAAACTTAAAATTGTAGATTCATAGTAGAGGTTCATAGTCATGGAAATACAAATATACATTTTTCCCTACGTTTAGCAATTTGATTGCTATAAAATTAATAATTTTGCTTCTATTCCTCGCGGCACACCAGCGGCCCATTCACGGCACACCAGTGTGCCGCGGCACACCGGTTGGGAAACGCTGATATAGAGGATTAGCTTAAATACCCATTCTTCGCATGGGGCTGTATTTAGAAATCAACGCCTGTGGGATTGTCACCATTCATCTCAGAGACCGCGAAAACTATTTATTTGACACTTATAGCGGTCACTTTGGAGTATTTTTACATGTCTCGGTATCCACCTCTCCCCTGGTGACCCCCGGCCCGTAGCCGAATGGAATGCATTTGAAAGTTAATGGATCGGAATTTCACCATTGATCTCAGTAACAGTGAAAACTATGAATTCGACGCTAATACCGGTCGTTTTCTACTATTTTTCGTCACGATAAACGCCCCCCCCAGAGACCCACCTGGTTCGAAATTTGAGAAAAACTCTCCGTCTTGGTCATGGGAGTGGGCTAAGGTACCCGTGACCCAAGTTTGGTAACTCTCGGTCCACTCGTCTGGTCCTCAGGCCGCCCACAGACAGACAGACAGACAAACAAACTCTTTATTTTATTTATATTAGATAAATGGACCCTTCCATTCAGTATTTACGGAAAGAAAATGTAATTACGTTAGTCAAATTTGACCATGTACGTATTATATTCCCTGGGACAAAAGTAACCACAAAAATTTCATTCATATTTTCTAATATCTAATATAACGAAGTGTTTTCAAGGACATTCGTAGAAAAAGAAAAGATGCTAGTGTAAATGACCAAGTGACTTGACCCTGTGATGTAACACTTATTCACATAACACTGAAAAGTTTACAAAAAAAAAAAAAAAAAAAAAAAAAAAAAGCCAAAGAAGGTTCTTTTTACAGTAGCAAGAAGCCATAAAATTATTACACATTTAAACATATAAACACGCAAATGCTTCTGTTTTCAGGGGAAAGGGATTCAATACGTAAGCGGTCTTTCAACTTCTATACTTGAGAAGGTCATAGTGTTTTTCCGTCATATATATAACCTTTTAAAAATACTCATACATTCAAAGTAATTTTTATGAAAACTTTATTTAAAAATTATTTTCACAGAGATAGTCATAAGCTATATAAAAGTGAACATTACGAAGAACAGAGAGAGAGAAGGACCACCCTCTAGATCCGAATTTTTGAAAAATTAAAAAAACATTTTAAAATCTTTCTATAAGTAATTTTGTTTATTTTAATGAAAACAAAAATAACTTTTTTAACGATTATTGATTGTTTTAAAAGTAATTATTACTGTATTCCACAGGATCATTAACAGATGTCTTACGTTACTCAATCTTCATTGATACCCGGCGGGAGTTCATGTGGTTCGGATTCCACGTTAATCAGCAGGTCGACGTCTCATATAGCCTCGCTGCTGAAACGGACGCTAAACTCAACCTCAATTCAATCTTCATTGAAGTGTGATCTGTAGAACATTAGCGTTTAATATATTTCGTCTCTTTTGCACATCTCATCTCTGTAAACACTTATTACGGTTTTTATTTATAATTCCCGTAACTCTTCTATTAACTCTTCGTTTATATCTATTTATAATACAAAATCATCTCAGTCTGTGAGCAACACTAATTTCTAATATTTAACAATCGTTGCTTCACTACATTCTCTGCCTTCCTACCTGCCTGCCTTTGTAGATAGTGATCAAACTGAACACGAACGTACTCTGCTATTTATTTTCATATTGAGACAAGGGCATATAAAATGTAAATAAGGTTGTCGTAATTACTAATATAAAATCCACAAGTGCTTATTGTATGTCAAGCACAATATAATTTATTAATTGAGCAATATGACCACAATACATAAACTTACAGAGTTGTTAGCATTTACCTTTAGGATAGTGCAATGTTTAACCAGCTTTCCGCCAACCCATATGAAGCATACTAGCCCCGTGTAGCGTAGTCGCTAACGCTCTCGCCTTCGGTGCGAGCGGTTCCGGGTTCCATTCCCGGTGGGGTCACTCAGTCGAAAAAGTGTAAAATCGCTTTCTCAGGCCAGCCACCCTGAATGAGGTTTTCCTGGGTTTTCCTCATTCACACCAGGCAAATGCCAGGGTGGTACCTAAATTATAGGTCCCAGGCCGCTTCCATCCCTCTCCCCGGATTGTGCGCTCGCCGAGAGGCGTCATCCCTCAAATCGTGAAGGGGGCTAAATGGCCTTAGATGCCGACAGCCCAGAAATCTAAATCCTATCCTAACATGTTATAAACATACTCATATTTACATTTGAATATTAATATTTGTAGTAACCGCAAATTAGTTGGTCAAACTTTTAATACTAGAAAGTTAAACGTTAGACATTTACAACTTTTTAAGTAATAACGATTTTAACCTATAGCATACAGCAATTGAGCCGAAGGCCTCTGTGTGGGGGGAAGGGGAAACAACTTGTAACAAATACACAGAGAAAAATCCGTTCTCCGGACAGCGGTATATTGTACAAATATACGGTACCCTCTTGCTTACTATAGAAATCAGTACGGAGCATAAGTTATCCGCATGTTACATAGGTGGATCACTGCCCGTAGATGTTACATCATGCCGTTGCAGGATGTCTGACATCTAACAGTTTTCCGTATATCACATGCATATACTTATGTTACCTTCGTCAGCTATATGTTATATACGTCCATTTGTATGTGAGATCCTGACCGCCTACATTGTTTCATACGGAAAGTACGTATAGATGGAACACTTATACAGAAAGTATTATAAAACATGCGTTTTCAGTTATACGTCTGTTGTACGTTAAGTCCAAAAGCTACAGGAATTAAGCATGTAACATATCTTTTTAAGTACGCCACCTACAATTTTTTTTCTCAGTGTACAACAATTTTTGTCCTCTTCCTCATCTTAGGTTTGTTTACTTCTCTTAACTACCAAATCTCACAGTTTTTATATCCTAATACGAAAAACTACTATGCCGACAAATCGTCGACAGCGTCACAAACTGTCGTATCTCAGTTTTCTAAACTTTTCAGGAGAGCGATTTTTAGGTTTTCACACAACTTTGAACAGCCATAACTCAAAATCTATTTTACCGAAAGGAGAGAAAATTTACCAAGTTATAACTTAAATCATAAGAAATCAGTGTAGAAAGTTTTATGGAATTTGCTTGTAAAAGCTTGTGGAAAATTTGGCGGGAAAAAGATACGACAGTTTGTGACGATGGTAATCCTCTCTTGTATGAAAGATACGACGCATAATTTTTATACTGAAAACTACATTAATACATGAACAATCGGACTATATTGCACTTTTATTGAAAAACTTCGTGTTTATTACAGAAAATAATTTAACAAATGCTTCCTGAGATTCTTGAGGGTAAAACGAAATTCCTGAGAACACACAAGAAACACAATATTAAGAGCATACTAACCATAACATAAAATAATGCTATCAAGTTGTCATTGCCAGAATATAAAATCTTGCAAAGTAATTTGCAAATTGCATGCTTTGATATTTCACTTAAGAAGGATGGCTAATGTAGTAAGTTTCTGTAAAATTGAACATGTTCAGGGTTTCGAATGATTGGAGTTGGGCCCGGACACAATGATAACGAGTCCTCGTAGGGAGTCCCGGGTTCGATTCCCGGCGGGAGCTCATGTGGTTCGTATTCCACGTTAATCAGTAGGTCCACGTCTCATATAGCCTCGCTACTGAAAGGGACGTTAAAATCAATCAATGAATCAATCAAAACGAGTCCTCGTACTTCTCTGGAGCGATAATTTTTGACAAGTCTGCAAAGTAGGAACTTCTATCTGGTGGATTCAATCTGCGTTCTTTTCTGGGAAATAGTTATGTAAGTGTCCTCAAAATGACTTGTCTTATACTGAATGCAGTTTGGATAGTCTTTGTTTATTTCACTTCGCGCATTTCCGTTCAATTGATTGGATCTCCATTTTCGTCACCTCTAACTGACAGAATACAAAGACATTGGGACAGAGATCTAGTCTCATACATCGCTTCTGTCAACACAATGAACGTTATATTGGTTCTTTTTCCTTGCCAGTTTAACAATCGGTTCAAGTTGCGAGGGTACAAAATTACTGCCACAGTGCTTAACAGATGTGCTTATAGCACTGTGGACTGAATCTCCCTCATTTTTCCATGTCTAGATTCAAAGAATCGGAGAGAAATTTATCTGATGTTCTTACGTGTTTGCACCGCATACCCCATCATAGCAACCAACATGAACTCCTACTACATCCATCCTGTATTTCTCTAACTCATTCGTTCCGGATTTTAACGCGCCTCCCTATAAAAAATTCTAATATCCCATTTTCTAAATCTCAAGTCCATTTTCTTTTGTTGATGTCGTGCCAAGTTATCAGTCTTGGTCCGAGGCTTCTGTGATTGTTTCCGAAAAAGTGTATTTTTTTCTATTACAGGATGAGTTTGTTAGGCTCACCCAATCCCCCAAGCTGGAGGGCCACTCCTTGTCTGCCCGCGACTACTTATTCAGTATCTTCGCAGCTAACTTCTATATCTAAAGGCCTTCTCCTCGATCCGCAACCTGGGGCCGCGGTGGCTCAGTGGTAGAGCGTTCACCTCTGGTTCATGGGGTCGCGGGTTCCAACCATGCTCCCGCCAAATGAACTTTGTGGTGGACAAACACCGTGTGCGTGGGTTTCCTCGGGGTTCTCCCGTTTCCTCCCACTTTCTTCATTCCATCATTTCATTTATTTCTCATCACCGTCTCCTTTAGCCTAACCGGCATAACCGTGGGACATAAAACTCAAAAATGTCATGTCATGTCGATCCGCAACCTAAGGACGCCCCATACCGTGTAAATATATATGTATACAGCCCCGCATTGATCAAGTATAACATTGTAGCTTATAAGTTTATTTGCTTCGGCTGTTCCGAGCTTAAGATATAAGTAAAAATACATTAGGAACAAATGATAAAGAAACTAAATCTACCTGATGGATAACAATAAGAAATGATATAAAAGGCAATGAGTTTATCAGTACGGGATTGCTTACCTACTTTTGGGCCACTTTGTATATATAAACAAATTGCTTTGAATATAGGCGTATCTGTCTAGTTGCGAAATATCTGTTGCTCACAAACTGTCGTAACTCAAGATACGACTGTTTGTGAAAATGGTTTATATGCTTCATCTTAAGATACGACGCAGTGACGTCATCACCACCGTCAAAACAACGCACATTACAGATGTGTCGTTTTGGGAAATTGTAGAAGTCAGTGTATGCAACTACATAGTAAAATATCTCAATTTTCGATTTTTTTGAGATACGACACTTTGTGACGCTGTCGACGAAATTTTTGCACAAAAATTTAAGTACTTTCCGTATTCCGTAATACATTTCAGCTGCTATTACAAGCTAACTCAACCTAACGTCCCAATAGTTACATGGACTTAATACA
The DNA here is from genome assembly GCF_964235325.1 of Thermobia domestica. Lineage (NCBI taxonomy): Eukaryota > Metazoa > Arthropoda > Insecta > Zygentoma > Lepismatidae > Thermobia > Thermobia domestica. The sequence goes on along the minus strand of NC_137458.1, from coordinate 265,472,071 downwards.
AATAAATATGGAGGATATAACATCTATATATTAGCCCCAAGTTCGTTATATTATAATTTCTTGAACTAATTAAACCGTAGTTTAGTCACTAAATGTTCAATAATAACACACAAGATAAAATATATTTAAACTGATGTATTTTCGGAAGATTTTTTATATTTACCATTTTTATTTTTCACAAAATTAATTCTTTATAATTGAAAATACATACACTATTAATGGATTCTTTACGTATTCTAACAGAATTTTCTCCGAAAAAAATGTTTATACATATGTCTGGCCACAAAACTTAAATGTACAGGTCTGGCCATAAAGAAAAGTGATATACGATACAGACTATTGTGCGTATCAACATAGGGTCTATACATATTTATAAGGGTTTTCGTTATAAGGAAGAGCAACAAAGATCGATACACACTTTTATAGTGAGATTTGCGTGATGAAAAAAGGAAATGAAATGGAACAACGAAAATACTCATTTACAAACAAAACTATGGTTTGTTCTTTGTGAGGTAAGCAACACTGAACGATTAAGGCATCCATACGTAAACGAACCTCACGCCCAGAAGTCGATTTTTTAAAACTTTTTTTTAAGGTGGTGCGGAAAGTTGTAAAGAAAGAAAAATGAACTTAAAAAAAATATTAGAACTTTTTTTGTTTTTTTGGAACAAGCAAGAAATCTTAGCATTGTCTTTGCCGAGGGCTATATACATCATTTAAATATAAAAAAAAAAAATAATAATAAAGTGAGCAAGATAGAAGGAATGAATGCTGCTACGCAATGCGATGGTGCTCACTCATTCATCACCAACATCCAGAGTAACGTGAAGCAATTAAGCGTGACCCCGAGAACGACCAATTAAAAGGAACGCTCTGAATATTTACCAAGGTAAAACGTCCATCATTAAGAAATAGCAGTTAGCTACTCACAGAAGAGACGGAGAGAGAGGGAGAGAGAGAAATAAAGAAACACTGGATGCTTCCTCGGCACAAAACAATTTCTATATCACTTGCTTTTCATTTTGTTGTTTTTTGTTTTCTTTTTGTTTTAGTTTTTTTGCTTGCATTTCTCAAAATGACAAGTACGAATTGATTACTGAACTTTTTTCTTTTAATTTGCAGGTTCGGGTTTCAATTGTGTAAACAAACCAGCTGTTTTAACCCTTAAGTAAGTGCATTTGTTAAGCTACACAAGACGACAATAAAATAAGCAGTGATGCTAATCAGGTTACGCCCATGAAAATATTTGGGGGAAGATAAATTTTCATTAAAAATGATACAATGAAACTGAAGAATTGTAATTTTTTTGGGGGGGGGGAACTAGCTATTGTGGGGAGAAGATTGGCAAATTTAGGAATGAGAGGTTACGCCTAACCCTTTGAGGCAAAAATAAAAATTCGAACGTATTATTAGCTTTTAACGATAAAAATGCAGGGTGGGCCAAAAGTCATGCAGGGGTTATAACTGTGAATCATTTTTTTAAAAATGTATCAATAGTTTTCATTGATATATCACAGACTTAAATACCAAGGATGGGAGATTGTTTATACTTACATGTAGAGTATAATCTCAGGTAGGTGTTCGCCATTATGTGCATCACAGATACGGGCCGTGTGTAGCACATGATTCATGATAGGAGTCAACACTTCTGATCCTAGTGCCCGTATTTCTGCACGAATATTGTCCTTGAGCTGCAATATTGTTCGTGGTTTGTTTACAACCCGAAAGAAAATAATAAAGCAGAGTGAGGTCAGGCGAACGGTAGGACTAGTTTATGTCAGTGTTTCTCGAGATGATGTGATCTCCAAAATTGGTCCTCAGAATTGAGACCCTTGCCATATGCTGTGGCCCCATCTTCTTGAAACCACATCTCATGCATGTTCTGCACTGCAGGACGCGCTTAAAGCAACAGTTATTGAGAATCCAATTCAGTAACGGTTAATAATGATCCCTATCGGCCCTTATCTGTGAGGCCCATAATTTCGAACAGCTACCTAAGATTATATTCCAATTCCACACATAAGCATAAACAATCTCACATCCTTGGTCTTTAAGTTTGTGAAATATCAATGGAAACTAATTATAAATAAAAAAATATCCAGTTATAAACCCTTGGCGACTTTTGATCATCCTGTACATGTCAAAGGATGAGACCTACACCAAATGATAGATCTCGTTGAGCTGAACAAAATGATAAGAATGAATGCAAATTCAAATGCGCAGCGTTCGTGGCATTTTTTTTCTAAACAATGATTGATGTTAGATGATAACAACACCACCTGTTAAGGAGAAAATGATACTAAATATACCAATAACTGATACTAAAGTACACCCTGAACAAGCTCTTCCTTGCGACACTATTATGACTACAGTCACAGTATGATTAATGAAATTTAACTCAAAATTTTGATTAACTCTAAAACTCGGGTAATTTTGTTTAATCAACATAAAACGCTATTCGAAAATGAAAATAAAATGAAATCTTTCAGTTTAACCTCCCACCAGGTACGTAGCCAAGGGGGGGGGGTCCAGGGGGTTCGGACTTCCCCTTCAAGACAAGAAATGAAAAAATTAAGGAGAAATGAAACAAAATGAAATGAAAAAAAAAAAGGTTCAGCATTAAAAAAGACTACAGGAAGCTTTTGGTTACTCTTTCTTATGAGGAGATTTGTATTACTTGCAGTACGTGGTGGGCGAGATATCCTGGAAGAGTCAGGGAATTTGAAATTTCTAGAAAAGTTACAGAATTTTCAGAATTTCTGCTACTAGTCAGGGAGATTTCAAGCTTCCGAATGCATAGTGCCGTTGAGTAACAGCGTGGACATCTTTTTTTTATCATAATTTTTAGTCATCGCATCCTTGCAGTATCAAACATGTTATTTCAAAAACAATTTTCTACTGCTCCTTTAACCTGTCATTTCGAACCGACAGTAGTTGACGGAATAATAAAAACAAAAATTTATGTGGAAAGAAAGTTCTGTTAACATCTGATTCGACAGAGAAAGGAACGCAGATGTAAAATATTTTACAAGACATTATTGAGTATGTACTTTTTATAATAGTGAATATGTACTTTTTATAATAATAGTTGAGGTCATAATGAAAGGAAAATTGTTATATTTGAATGAACAGAGAAAGAACGTAAATATTGTAAAATCTTTTTCAATGAGTTTCTTTTTAGTATTTTACTCAAGATTTCTTCATAGTTTGTTATTAAAATACTTGCCAAGATATCCTAATTTTATTGTCCTAACAAACCAATATATGTTGATAGTAAAGTAGTTTAGATTGATCAAGCTCCTGACCTTCAGAATTTCATGTCACGCCCCCCCCCCCCCCGTTACGAAATTCTGGCTAAACGAACAAAGTTCCAGTAAAATAGTTTAGAGTGATAGAGCCCCTGGTATGATGACCACAGTATTTCATGTCACGGACCCCCCCCTTCACGAAATCCTGGCTACTGCCTGATCCCACGATTATGATCTTTAGGCATGGTCGCCCGAAGGGGAGAGCAGGGTGGGGCCCGAGCTCCCCGTTGCTCAAAGCATTGGTTTGAGCCCCCTAGAAAATTTTCTTCCGGGATATAGGGGATATAGGAAACGATTGATTAAGGTAAGTAAAGATTAAAATATGAAGAATTCGTGGAGTGAGAGTGTTGAAGGGAAAGGGAGTACTCCAAAAAACAAACAAACAAACAAACACGATGCTTACTTGGAATCGAACCTGGGATCCCACACATAAGAGGTAAGCGCTCTACCATTATGCAACCATGCTCCCCAGACACTGTTAAAAGATGTGATATATATCAATCAATGTATGACATCGAATTAACATAAATAATGAGATTCTTAAGAACACGTTCACAAGCCTATTTCTAGAAAAAAATAAAGGAAAATGATTTTTTTTCATGGCGCTAAATGCTTTTAGTTTTTCATGACACAAACACCAAACCTGATCTTCATTCTGCCATTTCATACATTAGCTTCATCGTGATCTCCCTTAGCCTTGGTGACGTCAAACAACAGCAATTTTTTTCATGTTTTCGTTATTAATAATAATAATTGATAATTTTATTCTACTTGAACATATTGTTTAATTATGTACTGACACAGAAAAAATACATGTAAGACAATAGACAGTCAACAACAACATTGTGCTTGTTCTTATTTGTTTTGAAAATGTTATTGCTGATAAAGCTTTGAAACTTGAACAGATTATGATGGTTCAGAACACACTTTAAACAGTAGTTTCACGTCGGATACAGCCTCTGTTCTGAAAAACGGACGCTAAATTCCCACCAAATAATCAAATCTTTTCGCATCAGTTTTTCTCTCGAAACTTTGTTGTCCAAAACTATCACACTTTGTTTTTCTCTGGAAGTTAGTGACCAATTTTCATATCCATACAATATGACGACTAAAATTGTGGTTTTTAGGAATTTTTAAAAAATAAGCTTTCACTTTCTTTAGTGCCGCATCGTGGGAGGCAAGCGGGGCGACGGCTTCGGGCAACGAAGTAAAGGGGCGCGGAATTCGGAAGGAAATGCATGTACACATATAAAATGGAAGGAAAAAGTAATAAAAAGTGCTCAAAATCAAGGAAAAACAGAGTTCATTTTTGAATTTTTTTTTACGCTTTGCGCCAACCATAGTGGTGCTTCGCGGCTGATATGTCTACTTCACTTATATATACGGGGGCGCGATCTTATACTCTCGCCCTGGGCTCTGATTTTCCAATGCACGGCACTGATTTTCTTCGATATTTATTGTACATTAGAAACGAAGTTACTGTAATTTTCTCTAGATAATAATGTCTATAGACATTTGCTACTTTTCTTCAAGAAAATAGAAATAATAGGTAAATTGGGTGCGTTGCCTGAAGCGCACTACTTTGGCTTTGCAGCAAACACAGGCATTTTAAAACCTCATTAATTAACACTTGTCCGTTATCTGGCAAATTTTTAAATGCAACCTAAAGTTGCTTATGTTTTTTTTTATGTATGTATGAATAATAATAATAATGAAAAATATAAAAATATAAAATAACTTATTAATGATGATCATGGCAAATACGCTTAACACTTTTTCCAATGTCAAAGAAAGTAAAATATCCAAATGAGAATCGTGGCAGTTAATGGGTTAATATGATAAAAGATCTGAAGACAAGTAGAATTAAAAATAAAAGAAAGATAACTTACGAAAGCATTCAGTTAAAACTACGTAACTATGAAAAAAGATTAAGAAGGTACGCAGAATAAAAAACGCAGTAAGATAATTATATACGAACTTAAGATTACCACTGAAAAACCCAAGTCCAGATTTAAGGGGAAAACGAGGATAATATGCTTTCTGTTGCGAACACCATGACAAGACGGTGATGCCAATCGTAATAAGGGATGAAACATCCTTATTTCCTGTGGCGACGTACGTCAGTAAGTGAGAGCACCAATTACACTTGTGAAAACAGTAAGCACCGCTCTCACTTACTGATGTACACTCATGTCCAAAATTATTGTCGCATACTATAACCGTCTTCTTGTAAGAATATAATTTGATAATGACTTTGCAGGGTACTTTTAATACTGATACTATGCGTATAATCGGGAAATGAATAGTTGTGGTAAATTTCATAGGAAAAGAATTATAAATACGAAAATTAGAATAACTAAAATAAAATGTTGCAAAATGGACAATAAAGTTTTATTTTCGTTTTATTGTTCTTATTTACTGCTCTTTTGACATGAAATTTTCCACATACATGTCTTTGCCGATTATACACATACTAACATTATAAGAAACACCGGATGAATTAGTTATCAAATTATATTCCTACAACAACATATTTATAGACATGCGACAATAATTTTGGACATGAGTGTACGTCGCTACAGGAAATAAGTTTGTTTCACCCAGTATTACGATTGACACCACCGTCTTGTCATGGTGTTTCGAACAGAAAGCATGTAATTTATTACTTAATAATTAAATCACCGAATTTTACTATAACCAGAAGAATCATGCCATAAGTTATTTAGAAGTATATTACAGAATAGAACTTTGCTATCGAAATAGAGCAAGCTTTTTTTGTGCAGCTCGCAAGGCTTTCACGATTTGTGATTTTTTAGCAAATTTGCTCTAGTTTTTAGTAATAATATTTTCAAATTTGTTTATTAATTTTTATTTATTTATTACATGTACTCAACAACAAAATTGGCAATGTACACAGAGAAAATAAAACGTATATTTCGTACTTAAAACGTAGGTTACATGCGTAAATCCTGTACTTTTTGGACTCAACGAACGACTATACGAAACATCCTACAGTAAACGTACAGTGTGTCTATAAAAGAACTCCGGGGTTTTGAGGCAAAATATTTTAATTAAGTAAACAAGTACATACATGTGTTATACATTATTGGAAAGCTTACATTTTCACGTTTGTTTTAACAATTTAATAAAGTTCAATATGAGCCCCGTGAGTGGCACGGCACACATCGTAACGGTACTCTATCTCTTGCCATGTCCTGACCAGCATGTCTGGGGGGACGGTTGCCACGCAATTGACTATTCGTTCGGTGAGATGGCGAACATTACGAATTTTCTTCGCATACGTCGTCTCAAGGTCAACGCTTCGCAGCGCTGCCACCTGTTGATAAAAACATTTCCAATTAGTATGACTAAAACTTTTTGAGCTAGTCGTTTCAGAGAAATTAACTAAAATTTGCTCTATTTTATCGTTAATAAGATATGAATTTTTAAAACCCCGGAGGTCTTTTATAAACACTCCGTATAATGGAAACGTATGTTTTATAGTTCTTTCCGTATAAGTATCCTATGTATACGTACTTTCCGTATGTATATAGGCGGTCAGAAGCTCACATACAGATGAACGTATACAGCATATAGCTGACGTATGTAACATACGTACACGTATGTAATATACAGAAGACTGTTAGATGTCAGACATCCTGCAACGGTATGATGCAACATCTAAGCGGGAAAAAGGCAGTACGTATGTAGCATATGGATAACGCATGATTCGTACAGATTTCCGTAATAAACTTACGAATTCCATATATTTGTACAATACCGGATAACGGAATTTTCTCAGTGTAACTACAGACGGAATATACGCTTTAAGGATCAGATTAATATGATGAAAACATAGATAAATCAGATGTAAGTGAACTTCCGACTTTCATACTCACAACACAGCATTTTATTTTTAAGTAAAAAGGAACTGTTAAATGTGTGTCCTCTTAATAGTTCCATCAAGAAATAGGGTATTTATGAATCAATTTAAAATTATGCTGATAAATTTCTAAGTTTTGAGAAATGTTAATCAACTGTAGCAAATCAACTCCAGCGATGGTATAAGAGAAGTCTGAGTTAATAGATCTTTTGAAGAGATAATTATATAAATTGCCCTACATTTTACTCTTTGTGGCAAACCATTGAAGTAGACAAAAATCCTCAAAAATACCGTCGAATTATCAACATGATAAGAGACGGCAATAGATCTCTTTTTACATAGTCAGTTTCTTGAATTTTTACAAGACGTGAGTCATTACCTCTCAACATATGGGTCTGGTTGTCACTTACTCTTATGTCACTTGTCCATACGAGCAGATGTAAAATTTAGTTGTGAGGGACCCAACATATTGGTTTGCCCAGAGGTCCATAATACTGTTAAGAAGACTTATAATACTTCGATATATCTAATGTCAAATACTTCTTCAAAATCTAATGTCAAAATTTAATGAAACTTAGGAAAAGATGTTGAAATATTATTTTCGATGTATAATAAGAAGACATGGAGTACTTCGTTATAATAACGTTAAGTGGTAAAGTGCAAGAAATCATCTTCAGAGATTTTTTGACTGACAGTGAGAAAAGAAATATCTGATTATCTTAACCAGTTTGTTGCATCAAACACTACATGTTTAGAAGAGCTGTTTTGGAATGGTGATTTTCTTACATATTTGGCATTAATAAGATTTATCATAGGACATTTAAATGAGGTGAACATAAAATTAGAGACGTCAACTACTTCTTATATTATGGAACGTATCAATGGATTCCGGAACAAGCTGAAGCTTTTCCATTCTGACTTAGGAGAAAATAATATTTTAACATCTTTTCCTAAGTTTCATTAAATTTTGACATTAGATTTTGAAGAAGTATTTGATTTTTCTGACTTCTGTACAGTCATTGAGAGTATCATAAATGAATTTAATTCAAGATTCTTAGATTTTGACAAAGTTAAAAAAAAAAAGATATTGCGTTTTAATAATACTTCATTTTAACCTGTTCTTCTTTTAATGTTGCAGTCCTGAGCAACCGAGTCAAACGTGACGGGAACATATAGCCTCAATGCTGAGGTCCCCATTGACCCCCCTACTCAAACAAACAAACAAAATTGAAAAACAAAGTACTAACATATAGATCGAATTGTGAGCCTTTCAGACAAGAACAAAGAAAGTCGCAGGTTAACGAACATTTTCCTTGTGATTAGGTCGAGAAAGTGCCAATTACTTATTTGTATGAAAGAGATTGTCCACCATGAAAATAATTAAGAAGAGTAGAATCATTTTAGATTTTATCAAAGAAGGCAAAATTGTCCACCGACATAGAAGTTTCATGATTTTTATTTGTATATTAGTATACAGTTTATTAGAAAGCGCGTGTTTCTTAAACTCAGGGATAGGAACAATTGCTCTCCTCTCCCTAAATGACGCCTCTGGTTAAGAATCGATTAAGAAGCCGTATGGAGATTCTTCTCTTTTTAAATCTTTTGCAGCTCGCAACAACAGAAATGAGTGTGAATATCCTAGCAATTGTAACTATTGCTGGTCGCTCTCGTGTTCCTATGTTGAGTGGTGCCCTTCCGCCTCAAGTATTTGGGCAAAATGCAACAACATTTACCATTCGCTCCATCCAAAACGTGTAGTTGAAGAAACCGAAGTTCTATGTGACAAAACCAAGATAACTGGGTTTGTAGACTAAATTTTAATCAATTTCATTTTTTAACGTTCTTAAAACCAACATTATAGGATAATAAACGTTCGGTTGACTATTTTCAATGAAAAATTACGTTACGGCAGAAAGCCTGGGTGAAACCGGCGTCCTAAAACCCATTTGTGGGTTCCCGCTGGGTAAGTCATTTTTCAAATACGACTTTTCTCATAATTTTCATTGTTATTAGTTTTCTTTTTCAACTGCGGTCCTCAACATTAATCACGGCTAGAGCCCTCGAATTCATTATAATTGCCCTGCACTGGAATAGAACTACTCTAAACAACTATGTTTACTTTAAATTTTGTGTATACCTTTATTGCATGTCACAAATATAAACAAAACAACATTCAAAATCAACAATAAAGATCGAAACAATTACATTAAAAAATAGGTTATAGTTTGTTGTAAGTTTAGTGGTACTTAGAATGTTATACAACCAACAATTCACTTTTGCATCACTGGCTGCCTGCTTGTAAGTTCTCAAACAGAAACAATGGATAGTTTGGTAAAATGAAATGAATTGAAATATTTCAGCTTAACGACCCATTAGGCTAAGGGAGATGGATGATTAAGGTAAGTAAATGATTATTGAAAAATTGGTGGAATGAGAAGTGGGAGTAAACAGGAGTACCCTGAGGAAACCCACATACACGGTGTTATCCACCGCAAACTTACTTGAGCGGGAATTGAGCCATGGACTCACGAACCAGATGTAACCGCTCTACCACTGAGCCGCCGTGCATAGATTGTTTGATATCAATTATTTTAATTTAACGAAGCTTTGCACCCTTTGTAAACAATGCAGACTGAGTGCAGAAATGTTGCCAACTAATTAAACAAAAAATGTTATATGTAATTTTGTGCTAAGAAATGAACAAACTGAATGGGGAAAAACAATGAGATTATAAATGAAATGGCATGGGCTTGTGATGCGAGAATCAGGAACCATTTTCTCTCGTTTGTAGTGGCGTACGCACTGCTCTCCTGAATCTTTGAACTACTATGTAAACGCAGACACGCACCAAGAGGAAGAAGGGCAGAACATTAAATTCCTTCTAGCAGTGTAAATTACAACTAAAACTTACTATCCCCATTCTTAAAGTTTCCTCTAGCTCAGAATCTATCTAAAATGTTAGGACTCAGAGCCACTATTACATGGTGACTTAGTGACCCTACTAGCAGATCTATGATTGGACGAATGGATTAAAGTTTATCGTCCCCTTCAACAACAAGGCTCTATGAGATGTGGACCTACAGCCTAACGAGCGATTCGAACTACATGAACTCCTTGCGGAAATCGAACGCGAGTCTCCCGCCGGAGTCTTGCGAGTACGCGAATCATATAGCTCGGAGTTAATTATCGGACCTAGAAACATGTGCAGTTGTACTCACCACTTCTATTCAAAATTGAGCTCTTGAGGGCAGTGGTGGCTCAGTAGTAGAGCGTTCACCTCTCGCGCATGAGGTCCGTGGTTCGATTTCAGTTCGCGCCAAGTGAACATTGTGGTGGACAAACACCGTATGCGTAGGTTTCCTCGGGATTCTTCAGTTACCTCCCACTTTCTTCATTCCACCATTTCATTCATTTTTTCATCATCGTCTCCTTTAGCCTAGCCGGCATATGCGTGGGACGTAAAAATCAAAAGATTTTATTTCATTTCATTTCAAAATTGAGCTCCTTGTACGTTTCCATTACAGGCGAGCGAGTGTTTGGAACAAGCAATTGTTCATTCTTCAAGAACTTGAAAACTACTGAGTTTACTTATTTATTGAATAGAGAATTTATTATTTTAATTTCTTTGTTATATGTAATAAAATACCTATAAAATATGTTTGAATCCTCGCGACTTATCCTTTCGTTTGATATCTAACAGAAAAGTTACGCCTTAAACAAATATGTCATGAGAGTATGAAGATTCTATCGACGCTGCAGCCAGAGAGAGAGGGAGGGAGAGAGAGAGAGAGAGAAAGAGAAAGAAATAAGACTCAAAAGTTACGAACCTTCCTATCCAATATTATAAAATTCTTAAATGTTGAAGATTCCTTTGTACATGTTTTTATTTCTAGCACCGAATATTCGGTTTTTGCGTCTCTTAAATGGTCATTTATTCTTATCACATTTTAAAAAGGCGATTATAACTGAAAAAATTAACCTCATATTACTTCGTAATGAATCAGTAAAACAGGTTTTATCCTCTTTAACTTCTATTTCCCCTCACTCTCTCTCTTTCTTTCCATTTTTTAAATTGTCTATTTCCTCATCTATTATGAAAGGTCAAACAATGATCTGAAATACTATAAGGAACTTAATATCTTCAATAAGAACAGCGAATACACTTGATTTCTCTTTTTCTTAGCCAATTTTTATGAAATGACAACTGATTGACAACGATTTTTTGTGAAAAACTGATAAATAACTATGAGTTAGCAACACTGAAAATGAGACTATTAACAGTTGATTCTTCCATAAGCAAATAGTACCCAACAAATGCAATATATTATAGTAATTAATGTATTGTTAAGGCATAGTAAGAACTTTTAGGATCCAACTCTGAGTGTGTATCTATATGGGATCGAAATCTTGAACCAAAATCGTATTTGTAAAAGAAAACTGTTACAACAAATGACAAAACACGCGAAGTGCGCGCCACAATTTAAAGATATCGCCCAAGGAAGCCAGCAGGTTACCTGCTGCTCCGAGACATTCTGTTGAACATAAACAAGGCAAACCCATAAGTGCAGAAAAAAAGCAAATAGTTTATCAAACGTTATCAACGTTGTTCAATTCACTTGAAGAAAATTATGACCTGAAGTAGCTAATTTTAATGTTCTCATAGAATAGTATATACATGTTATTTATTTATTTACTTTGCAGTACCGTAGCTACTATTTATATGTTCGCATGCTATACAATGTAAGAAAGCACATCAATACAGTAAATTGAACTTAAGGGGGAAAAGTACCATCTGTTTTCATGGATATGCGTAATGATTTACAGTAGCGTAGCGTGGTATTCCGAAATGGGGATGCTAAAGTTAGTCACTTGTCTGATATAATATAATACAATGCAATGCATGTTCAATGTGTATTTTCCTTAACAAGTGAAAAGATTCACTATGCAGCAAATGTTTCGACGACTCATGTTTTAGAGCTTTCTTCATGAAATTACCCAAATCAGAAATACCGTTTGAACACCACTCCGACTCCTTTGCCCCAAACATAATGCAGACGAAACATAACATTTTATGCCCTACAGAACACCCAGAAAGCCAAGAAAACCTATCATCATACCCAGTGTTGGGTAAGTTACTTGTAAAAATGTAACGCGTTACAAGTTACTTTACTTTCTCTTAAAATGTAACGCGTTAGTAACGCGTTACTTGCCCCCAAAAAGTAACTGTTACTTTACTTCGAAAGTAACGCGTTACTAACGCGTTACTTTTAGGTCCGAAACTTTAAAGTTGTGAAAAAAAATATGACTTCAATTTTCCGTACTACTATTAGTCTACTACCGCTATTATTATTATTATTATTATTATTATTATTATTGCACGTTCTGAATCGCTTTATGTAAATGCAAGGACAAATTTTTACTTGATATATGAACATTTTCATATAATGTAACATTGATAAAATGCCATACTGCGTTACTCGTCGGGATGGACACGAGCGAGTTTTCTTTGACACTCGATTCGACTAGAAACAGACATCTTTGAGTCAAATTGGGGTCGACTCGAGCCAAATCCGGTATGTAGTTTCGAGTATATTCTTTAAGTATATTACATAGACAGTATAATTATTATCAATGACACTACTACTACTATAACTTATATTTTATTATTATTATTATTATTATTATTATTATTATTATTATTATTATTATTATTATTATTATTATTATTATTATTATAACACTATATAAAAAGAAAGATAGGCGTTTTGTATTTGAATACTAAAAATCTAGTTGATTGCCAACCTCGGTAGTCGTGAAGTCTAGGAGTCAAGGACATTGTTCAGGAGCTTCTGAATTTGGGTTGATGGTCTAGGTTGAGTATTCGGGCTCGAGCCAAACTGTTAAAAGTTATAGGGCACTGGCCAAATATCTTCAAAACTGCTCGGCCCGGGTTTAGAATTGTCAACGACTCGAGCAGCTCAGCTCACAGCCCAATCACTATCGACCCGAACCGAGAAGTGAGCCGAGCCAACAGCTCACCCAACCGACTCGGCTACAGTCCTCGGCTCAGTTGAGTCGAACCGAGCATATGGCTCATCCCTACCAAGCCAGCTCGAGCCGATGGTTCACCCCAAGTGAGCCTGCTCGAGCCATCTTCTCAGTTGAGCCGAGCCGAGCTGAGCTTGTTATAAAAAATCTCTTGTGGTCTCGCTATCGAGACGAGACGAGATGCGAGCCGTGTCCCCTCTCGTGAGCAACACTAAAAGTATTCCATATTACTGTTTAGCTTACATTTCTCATGGCTTTCGTTTTCCAGTGTAATCAGGCCATTATTTCAAGACGACTTAAAACGAAAACATTTATCAAACTCGATTGGACTCGAAACTCGACGCGAAAAACTGAATCGAATCGGAACTTGACTCGAGGATATTAGCTTTGACTTGACTCGAAACGCGACTTGAATTCGAGTCGAGTCGAGTTTTAGCTTGACTCGTGCTCATCCCTATACGTTAGAAAAAATGGTTGCTTATTATTATTCTGTTAAACTAATTATATAATAATAACAATGTTGTTATGTAAAATTAAAAATAAAGAATGTAGAGAAACATTACGCTACTCTATAATCAACGGGACCCTAGGATAAGCAAACTGATCTGAAAGAACTCCAATATAACATACCATCAGCAAACTATTTTCTAATAATAAAGTAGGCCTGCTCATCAGAACACAGTTTATTCATATTAACATCTTACTGTAAATCGTTAATTATGGCACCCTAGTTGTTGATAAATATTTTCCGCCGGAGCACTTCAGACACTTTACTTTTAAATTCTGTCCACCATCATCCTCAGCTTTTAAGAAGTATCTTTCAAATGTTCGAACGGTAAAATATTTTCGTTCTTCATCTTTATAAAACCAACACCAATTAAAGTAAAATAGACTACCGGTATCATTGCACTCTTAGTTAACTCACTGAATGTATTGATTTGGAGCTGTCAAAATCTACGACAAAATCTTCCAGGTGCTTGCAATCAGTACACGTGATTTCCCTAAGGCTGTCCTCATCTTCAAAAAACAGGAAGTGGCACTACGAACTTATCTGTTTCTCTGTGTGTCTGTGACTGTCGGTCACTGACATACGTAGTTCATGCTCGATTGTTTCATTCTTAGAAATTCACTTACAGGAAAGAAACATTTGTTTCCGAAAAAATATATACATATATTGTAGTTACTCATCCGAAATGTAACGCGAAAAAAGTAACGCAAACTAGGTACGTTACTTAAAAATTTGTAACGCGTTACCGTTACAGTTACTTTGGAAAAAATGTAACGCGTTACTAGGAAACGTTACTTAAAAAGTAACGCGTTACAAGTAACGCGTTACTTGCGTTACGTTACTTCCCAACACTGATCATACCACGAAGACTGAAATATTTGCGACTGATTGCTAGTTGTCGTTTTTATGGAAAGCTTTGGGGTAGGTCGTATCCCTTTCAGAGAGCAGCGCTGCTCGTAAGTCAACCGAGATATGGTAGTTGTTAACAAAAAAATAAATTAAATTTGTGTCTGGTACTGTTATCGTAATCATCATTTGCTTAAAGTTAGTAAGGTGCTATACCTTGTAGCAGCCGAACACACACAGCTTTCCACAGCTTTGTCTCTTAGTTATAAATGTAATTTTCTTCATGCTACAGTAAAAAAATAAAACAAATATTCATTTCAAATCACAACGCAAAAAAAATTTATACCGACAATTTTTCTTGACCACCAACGATCAATGTTGCTAATCAAAAGCATAAATCTAGTACAGAACGCAAGGGCATAGCCAGGGAGAGGTGAGCCAATAATTTATCACAAGAAAGGAGTGTAAAGCCATGTTCATTAAACAACTTGCAGAAGCTTTATATTTAGCACGGCATAATTTGCAACCATCCCATACGATTACACAACACAAATAGAAGATTAACAGGATGAGTCTGCTCATTAAGGCCCGCAACCAGCCATTAAAGTTTAGGAGAGAGGCACAAATATGCTAGGGGGTCCAATCGTCACAATTCTGATCTCTTTTATCAATAACTACTCTTAATAATTAGGAGGCCAAAACATTTAGGGGCCCAGGCTCCCGTAATTGCACGCCTGGTGGGGCATACAGTAGCAAATGCGTAGATTACGTTAGACGCCAATAAGCAATTGTCTCAGCTCCTTTTCTGCCACTTGCATTGTGACGAGAAAAACCGGCTCCACTTTTGTATAAATATTGTTTTCAGTATAATTCCCTTTATTTATTTCTCGTGGGCAGCTTCTTTCTCCGCATACCATACTTCAATCTCGTTTTTTTTTTTTTTTTTTTTTTTTTAAATGTCATCCCTAGAAATTTGTCATCTTGGGTCTGGACCTCAGGTGCCCGTTCGTGAATATGGGCCTGAGTGTTTGTATCATTTGAAGATACAAATAGAAAGCACTTAAAGCAACTCTGGGGGCCTATTTCTGTGTATCTACTTCATTGTCAGATATCCAGATACGGAAGAGCACAAGTAAACTTTGTGAAAGCCAGAGGGTGGCCTACCGGATCGCTGAATGTGATTCTACAGAATGCATTATAGTTATGCTTGTGTATGTCAGTCCTCTCAAAGAATATCTGGCTACATTCTGGGATATGATATGTATTTATGATGTAGATTATTAGTTTGCCTTTAATTACTATTACAATTAAAATGCATTTAATTACGATTAAAGCATAACTATTTTTATACTATCACTTACATAAGCGACATGCTTCATAATGGCGTTGAACTAACTTTTTATGTTTTGTTCTATTTCCTTGACAGCGGTCGTACGTTCTACACAGAAACCATAGCTTAGTTCAAAATATATAGAGTTGGCAGTACTTGAGCATACGCCAGCTTATATCTAAAGCAAATGTTGGGTTGCAAAGGGATGGCAGGGAGTAGTTGGGCATGCGCATTCGACAGAAAGCAGACGAAAACCCCGATGCTTGCAGTACGCCTGGATGCCCGAGGAACATAGCATACAAGAGGAAAGACAGAAAATGTGCATCTGAGTGATGCGCATGCGTAGGTTCCGCTTGCCAAAGTAAAGCGAGAGAGCGCATCCACAAGATTGCAGTGGAAATAATTGTGATAATTATAAGCAAACAATTTATAAATATAATGAAATACGTACTTTTTTCTTATTAACAGGGGATGCCGGGCATACAGGCATTCCCTTACGCTACGCCGCTGATGATTTAGGTAATAGAAGAAGAAGATATAATCTCCCATGATGATAAATATGCTTGCAGTTACATACTAGCTCTTTATCGTTCAGTTGATAATTTGACAATGCATTGTAGTTTCATCTCAATTTTCAATTACAATTTGGAGAAAAATAACAATGTTAGTTGCTCTTAAAGGAGGGGGGGGGGATTCTATAGTACTGGATATTTTGCCCTATATTAAGACGATGGTGTGAGAGTGAGACGAGTAATGCACATTACAGTGGCAGAAATACATGCACGTGCTGCAGCAGAAATATTGCGGGAAACAGACGAAACAATTTCCTGTTCACCAATCAGCAAATAGTCGTGCGCGCAGTGATACAACATCGAGTTACACGGTTTGTTTTTGAAGGGTGCAAAGGACTGTGAAAAACGCTTTAGTATATATCAGCTTAAATTGAAAATTAAGCCTAAATCTTCAGTTTTACACCCAACGGTTATGCTGTGTAAGCTAAAAGACACCATGATGATGAGAATGAATGAAATGGTGGAATGAAGAAACTGGGAAGAAAAGGAGAACCGCGAGATAACTCACAGACACATGTTGTACACATAAACTCAGATGGCTTGAATCAAACTAAGGACCCCTCCTCGCACAGGAAGTGACTCCTCTACTACTAAGCCAACTGAACTCTCCTTCACCGGGGCTTCGAAAAAAAGTTTTTCCAACACTATATGTAAGACATTCTTGTATTGTGTCCATATATTGCGAAGCCCCAATATCTCACAACCCCTGATCGTTGGTGTAGTGGCCACGTGTTGGCTTCTCGTGTACGAGCTCTCGTATTCAATTTCCAGTAGTGGTACATAATATCACTTTAAACTGTAGTTCTAGTCCCATTGTTTGTGCTTTGAAGAATAGGCACCTTATACGCAACAAGACTACATGAGACGTGGATCTACAGTTATTGGATGAATCTAAACCACTGTAATCCTATCAAATTGTTTCAATGCTCTGTCATCGGCAATCGAATCCAGGACCACTAGATCGGCGGGGAAAACTAAGTAATATATTGTTGCTCACGAAGTATATAAATACAAGTCAATCGTTGGATTACTCCATAATCACGAGTGACCATGTCTTTTAGTCAAATGACACTCCACCTTTTAGTCACACGATTTAGCTAAGTTTGATTTTAGTATAAAGGCAATATCCATTTTTAGTGATGGACCAAATTGAAAAGATTCGTGACTTATCACCACGTACACGAAACGTGACAACCTCTACCCACTTTCCTATGTTCCTTCCAACAGCTTATTTTGTTATTGTTGATGCTATTTTGCCCTGACGAAATATCTTCGCATTTACCTTCGCAGAGGAGGTGTAAGAAGCTCGTGCTGCAATGCCTGCAAATTTACAACAGTGAATGATTACCTTGACGAAGTAAACACGGACATAAAATCGCCTCATTCATATTACGTTTGATGGTAGAACGTGATAGCAAACAAAAATTCACAGAGAAACGAGACTTATATTGATGTAATATTAATGCTAGTTAGGAATGGGTTGGTTATGACCATTTAAAAACATTCATGCATGCACACACACACACACACACACACACACACACACACACACACACACACACACACACACACACACACACACACACACACGTATATTAAATTTATTTATGTTACTTGATATCCCCTATAGCATTGGAATAACAAATGAACGCTAAAATGGTCCATATTTTAAACAAATTATGGAAGATAGTGCACGTCAAAACATTCTATTTACAATTTTATTTTTATGGGTGCCTTAATACTGTATTCTTCTCCACCTTCTTACTAGGTGCGGAAATTCAGATTACCATCTGTTTTCATTTTTATGACATATGTAAATAAAATTATACATCATTTAATGTTACTTTCATAAATAAATGTTGTGATATGTTAATGGATTGAATAACTAAACAAAACCCTAACAAAAAATAATCTTTTAGTGCAGAGTTTCTGAGGATCATTTTCAGCAGTCAAATGTTCCTTCAAACTAATCCTACTCTTGACTGCATCCATTAAGTAGTTTTTGAGATTTTTTTGTCTCCTGGGCAGATGGATACACGGACAGGCAGATTAAATATATAAAGGAATTTTGGTAAACCAAACTCCTAAAGAATCAATCGTACAGTAAATTTATATATCGTAGTCCTTAGATAAACTAATCTGATCATCAAAATTCGCAATAGGCATGACGTGGTTAATATATCTTTTATTTCCTTGTCGAGGCTTTTGGTTTCTGAGTTGTAGGCGATCAAAGCTGGAGTTTAGAGATACTCAAACTTTCACATACACACATTCTAATTTCTATTATTAAACCCGAAATAAACTTGTTAATAAGTAATTTGAGCTATAAGTTAATAGTTAATTTGAGTTAATTGATGAGAAAATTAGAAAGCTATGTCATAATGTAATGTACAGGATAAGTCAAAATGATGGACCGAATTTCAGAAATTTATTCTATGAATTCTAATAATGTTATTGTGAAACACGTCTAAGAAAAGTAAAGTGTAAAAGTTTTCTTCAATCATATCACAAATGTTCTATGTGAACACCATGCGCAACACGGCACACATCAAGCTGATGTTTTATTTCCTGTGGCAAGTTCTTTAGTCAACGCCATTTTCCTTAAGAGACCTTATCACTGCGAAATTAAAACACTGTTAATTTTACATCAATTACGTGATATCTTCAAGTAGATAAAAGAAAATCAAAATGTGGAACAAGACCGCAATAGACAATATTATTTTGCATGTGGTATCGTTATCCTGAGTCACCTAGTAGCTTTCCGTTAACAGCCATTTAAAAACGCGAAAATAAAAGTCCATTTTTTAAATGGTTGGAAATCGAATGCAGATCAGTTAGTCGTGATAGCAGTATCTCATGTAAAATAATATTGTCTAGAGCGATCTCGTTCCACATTTCGATTATCTTTTATCTATTTGAAGATATCACATAATTACTGTAAAATTAGCGGTATTTTAATTTCGCCGTGATAGGGCCTCTTAAATGCTTGCTGCTGACTGTTAGCATTAGAAAGTGGAAACACTGCGTGGAAACTAAATATTAAAAGTTGACCTTTCGAAGCTCATGTCTCACAATAACCTATGTTTACTAGATTTCACAGAATACATTTCTGAAATCGAGTCCATTATTTTATCTCACCCTGTATTAATAATAACGATTTTCGAAAATCAATGTAGGTCGATGTTTTTCCGAAATAGAAATATTCACAGTCAGTATCATGTCTTCTTATGTGTCGGATGTAAATGGTTAGAATTGCAAAGAGCGATTTCATTTTTGTCTTTGACCTATAATTTATAAATTAAATTACCTAATGTAACAAGAGGTAATTTGTCTACAATCTGTACACTCTTTATCTCGTAAAATATCAAATTTCACTTTCGTACTAGTTTCTATTACTTAACTAACTTCAATTGTTGTAGCTAACTTCAATTGCTAGCAACATGATTCGGAAATTCTGAAGAAATTACTTCCTGAAAAACTTTAGAAAATCAATCTGATTGTTTGGCGTTCCTTCAGACTTGGTCACGCTGCCAATTCTTTTTTCATGATCCTGAATTTACACTAGTTTCTTTTAGGCTAAAGAAAATAAACAGAGGACGTATGTTGAAGATTAAAAAAAAGATACTAATTACCTCTTACAAAGTTTGACAAAAGGCATTTCAAATTAGTGTTCTAAACCCGGAGATAGACGTTGTTTATTTATTGTGATTCTGGTCTTTTCCTATTCCAGTTTGGGCCCTGTAATTATATAGACATTTAGTGTTTTTGGACTCTGGAGTGCTTTAAAAAACAAAGTTCAGTCTGAGACTAGGATTGGCTGTAAGAGATGTTATATTTGAGCTATTAATCAAGATGTTGTGTAATACTTTCATTAAGGTTTCACAAGTCTGTGAATGCTTCTTACACTTAGTACTAGGATTTTAAGGTGGAAACTTTTTTTTTTTTTTTTTTTAATCTCAAAAGCGAATATGCATTCAGTGCAGGAAATTAAGTACACTTCTGGGTCATTTTTGACATATTTCATGTTTCAGTTCATCTTTTGACACTGCATAATTTATACCGTTTACCAAACATTGTTAGGGTTATCAAGTTTAGGAGGTTCAGGGGGGCAGTTCATGTAGCCAGAATGGAAGAAAGTAGGAATTCTTCCAAAGTTTTCCTACAATATTAAGATGGATCTCACAGAAATTGGAATTCAAAGTAGAACCTGGATCCAGTTGGCTAAGGACAGGAGTCAATGGGGAGCTTTTGTTAACGCGGCATTGAACCTCCGGGTTCCATAGGCCATAGAGTTAGTTAGAGTTAGTTAAATCACATTTAAATACATTTCAAGAAGTCAGTAAAATAAAATCAATAACCTTCGTGTTCGTTTCAAAAAAAAAAAAAAAAAATCTCATACAAATCAATAATTGTAAAACGAGGATGGCATAGATATTAACTATTACCCACATTACTATCAACAATGGTATATAAGGTTGCATTTAGATTTCATTAGGAACAATATGATTGCCTAACTGTGATATAGGTCAAGATTATTATATATATATATATATATATATATATATATATATATATATATATATATATATATATATATATATATATATATATATATATATATATATGTTAATAAAGAATTGACAGAACTTTCTTGAGTTCTGCGAAGAAAAATAAAAGAAGCTGAAAAACTTAAATCTTCTAAGGAATATACAGTAGCTGACAATGAAGACAACAAAACAGTTTATGATACTGCTTTGGAATTAACTTTGATGCCACTAGAAACGTCGTTTCGTTTACAAAAGTACTTGTTAACATCGGTTTCTAATGGAATGTTGGAAACTTCATATTTCATCACTTTGTCAAAGAATTTTCTTCTTAAGCAAGACGTACGTGCTTTCGGTGAGGAATCTCTCGAAATAACCTGTTTAGTTTGAGAAATCACGTACAAATACCACGAACGAAAAGGTACCACATGTCATAGTCTCACTTCTAATTATGCTGGACGAACTTGTAAGCTGACAGCCAAAGGACTAGGACACAGTTCAAGATTAAGCGCCAAAAAACTGACTACTACCGCAGAATAAGTTACTTTTATTAACAAAAATATCACCTAAGGGATATAGTTTGATTTTTTTTTTTACTGAAAACTTATGTGTTCTACACGCAATAATACGCTATGTGTAAGTTATTGATCATTTTTTTTGTATGATACAGCTGGGTATAAAGTTACTATGAAAATGTAACCTAATCAAGTTTCAAAGTGCTATTTGCCTAATTTGGAACGTACTAGCGGTTAACATAATATATGCTTTTCTTATCGCCTCAGGACAAAATAGATCAATTTGAGTACTATCTTTTGTGTTTAGAAAGAATGCCATTATCTGTGTAAACACAATCTAAGCTGGTCTATGCATTGAAAAGATATACTCTCTCGACTGGTAAATGAACCAAATTATTGATTACTTAATTTGTATTTACGTCCATTGACAGTAGCACTGCTACATGTCTAACAAAACAAATTAGTGCTAATCTGTCACTGGGAATCGAACCCAGAATCTAGTGCAGTATCTGTATGGGCATTAGTCATTTTCTTTACTTCGCCCCTCAGAGCATTTGTCTCAATAATGATCTAATTAATCTTATTCACTTCTTCTTATTCACTTTTATACTTCTTATTTACTTCTGTACTTATTCACTTCTCTATTTCTTCTTATTCACTTCTGTAATTCTCATTCACTTCTATAGTTCTTCGTATTCACTTTTGTCTTTCTTATTTACTCCTGTACTTATTCACTTCTCTACTTCTTTTTATTCACTTCTGTACTTCTTATTCGCTTCTATACTTCTCATTCATTTCTGTACTTATTCACTTCTGTAGTCCTTGTTATTCACTTCTGTAATTCTTTTTATTCACTTCTGTACTTAATAAAATACGGCAAGGACACGAACATAGGTACTTTAAGAACAGTAAACAAAAAATCGAAGATGCTCTTGAGGGGTACTCTCCTTGCTATCCTCAGCCTGAGAGTAACAAAGTTATTGAAATAATAACTAGAATTACTTTCAATAGAAATAGGAGGATAGTTGGTATACTTTTCTTTAAAAAATTGGAAAGTACGTAAGTACATTTCGCATTTTCCTTACTTTTGATAATAACTCCGAGCTAATACCAACACTAATCTTCAGAGAATATAGTATTCAACAACGTAGGAAGTACTTTCAAAATAAATTAGTAAAAAGCTTTGGATATTTATGTTGCCGAAACAAGGTCATGAATATCCTTCAGAAGTAAATACATCAATTCTTCGCTAATTTATTTAAAATATTAGTAGCCCTACTATCTATTTTTAGTTATTATATTAGTTATTATATAAACTAGAGAACTCAAAAAATAAAAAATGTCGTATAGTGTTATCGAATCAGGATGACTTAATAAAAGCTATGAAAAAAATGTATCTTAAACTTTTCGGTAAATTTTTAAAACGAAAAATTCAAGAAATGACCAAACTGTTGCATATTAGACATATTATGTTGCATATTAGAGTTGACTTATTTACCGGTATCCATGAGCTGCAGACCCTTGTTGAAATGAGCCTCTAAAGCAGTGGTTCCAACCCTGGAGAACACATCCCCCTGCGGTATGTGAGAAACTGGAAAGTGGACTGCAAGCCACTGACAGAAATAAAGTACATTTGTAATGACAAAAATATTACGAATGTTATAACAAAGAGGGTTAAAATAAATATCGTAGAAACACAGATTGAGAACTGAGGTGTGATTAGGAACAAAGGTGGTAAAAAAAAAATGCTGTACTTATGGTATATGGAAGCCATGTTGGAAATAAAGAAATAAATATAAATTGGTGAGAATATGGTTATTACTATTATTATTGAAGATTTAAGAATTCAATGTTGGATCTAAAATCGCAGAAGGAGTGTGAGAATAAGCAAGTATGGTTTAAGAGCTAGAAGGAGGAGGTGTGAAGTGCGAAGGGGGGCACCAGGTAAACGAATCCAGTAAAACTTAATACTAGTAGCTGTTGCGTTAGTAGGGATGACCAAACGAAAGATTATAAAGTCAAATTAGTCAATAAATAACATTTTAGGGTGACAATAGATTGTTTGGTTGATTTGGAGGTTAGCGTCCCTTTTCAGTACCAGGGGCATACCAAACCTTTTTCGGCACTTAGGGTGTACCAGACCCTTTTCAGCACCAAAGGTATACCAGATTCTTTACGGCACTTAGGATATACCAGACCTTTCATCACCGAGCGATACCATACCCTATTCAGTACTAAGAGTATATGGAGCTACAACT
Source organism: Thermobia domestica (assembly GCF_964235325.1). Lineage (NCBI taxonomy): Eukaryota > Metazoa > Arthropoda > Insecta > Zygentoma > Lepismatidae > Thermobia > Thermobia domestica. Next base: position 265,448,259 of record NC_137458.1, on the reverse strand, counting down.
TAACGTAAGAATCGAACCACAGCAGCTTGTATTTTAAGTCGAGCACTGTCTTCCGCGCCGATGGCATATACGCAACTGATACAGCAGCGAAGTTCTATGGGCGGAGGGTTGAAACTTTTTAAACCAGTTAGCAACAAAAGACATTCGATAGAAACTACGCAAAAATTAAGTCTGATTCAAGAAAAACCTGGACACCTCCCTCTTTTGTAAAAACCCTGCCCTGTTGTATAAAATTAGAATTAAATTAGACAAATGAACATCTTCTCCAGTTCAGTAGAATCTGTATTTAGAGTCCAAGTGCTATAATTTCTTACGTACGATTGAAAGAATATGGTCTAAAGCAAGGTGGGTGGCCAAGAATTTTTGAAGGAGAGTGTATGAAGAAAACGTGATTTGATCAAGGTCGTACTGGGCAAGAGGGCATTGGAGGCCAGAAAAATTAGATAAATTTATATATATATATTGAAAGATATTAACAGAAGAAGACAACAGATATCTTACTATTGCTAAACTGTCTAAGTCTTGTACGAAACTACTATTTATGTAATTAAGAAGAGTAAGTAAATAGCAAAATTTCTTTTGTACGAGACTAATTCCAAAAGTAAATTCCCTAAAGCGCTGGGGATGCAGAAAAACTGTTCGCCCGGCTGTTGGCAACACTGTTGTGTTTGTTGTTTCCCCCCACTCCCAAACAATCCTGCTCGCACCAAGCTGGAACGCTCAGTCTTATAGTGACGGACACTATCGAATATTTTTTCCTATCGAATGAATATTCGACAGTGGTGAATATCGATAGTTTCATTCGATAGTCGGATAGTTTTTATATATATTTTTTTCAGTGGTAGTGTCCTTCCATGCTTCCATGTTGACAATACACTTATTCGATAGCCTGGCTGTTCATCATCATCCATTGATTCAAGTCATTCTATTCACGTCATCCCTTGATTCTACCATTTCTGTGATAATGGCAATATGCAAAATACACTTCAAGTAAGATATTTTATTGAATCACCTCATTATACAAATGAAGTATTCATCCTCCAGTTAACCAAACATGTATAATACAAAGATATTAGTGGAAATGAAACTAAAAAAGTACCCGTTGAGAAGGCAAAGATTACTTGAAGATTGTTTACTCTGTGAAGAGTCCCTGTACTTTAACTAGAGTTCAAATCCATTCGATGGTCTATTAAAATAGTAATAATATTGTTTTCCATTCGATATTATATTAGTAGAATATTCAACAAATTTTAACCATAGACGGCTCGTGCGGGAAATCACACTAGTAAAAATAAAGTTTATTGCTTGAAACTATGGGAATAAAGATATATAAGCTAATATATTAACTATTGCACACAATTAGTACATTAAGAAAGGGTTCTTTTAGTTTGAAGCGAAAATAACTTTAATATTTATCAATGTGACTTCTGTCACGAAGCGCCTCTGAAATTATTATGATGCTATTAAGAACACTAAATTGGAAATAAAAATCTTCTAAGCAAGTTAGCTTGGATTTGTCACTAACAAATTTCAGACTTCTCTACTATTTGGGGAGGGGAGAGGAGGAAGAACAGATGATAAACTTGGGAGATTATGCCGAAACATTTGGAACGGAGAATGAACACCGCTATACAGTATAATTCTTAGATGCTTTTCAGCAGATCCTTGACCCTTTAATAACAAGTCAGCAACACCGCTGAAACAATGTAACTATCGATAAGAGCAGTTCCCAATACCAGCAGTTCCCAATCATGAAGTTTAGAACCTTGCCCTTTCCTTGTCAAAAGTAGGCCTTCGATCATAACTTTGCATGAGGTAAGAATGGATTAAAATCATTTTTTTAAAATTTCTTTATTTCTTCAAGTGTATGTATCATACTTAAAGCAGATATAATCTGACCTACATGCATTTATTTTCTGCAATTTCATACACAAGAGTCCATGAAAAATGCCATTTCTTATGTCAGTTCTAACGAACTCACATTTTATTGCACTGCAACTATTCAGGAATTATTTACCTTCAAGTAATTTTGTTGCTTTTTATTACTTGTCTTGCTAGATTGACCGGAAGCTGTTATATACGTATATTTCATTCTATTATATATAAATACTTTAATTTTTTTGTATATAGCTTCTTCTCTCTGTGTATGAAGACATGCACATTTTCTGTGAACTAATTTCCTGAGTATAATGCATTGCTAGTTTGCTTGTATCTTGTGCATCATCAAATTTTGATTAACCTTTCTTTTTGAGAATTTATTTATTAATTTAGTTATATCGATGAATTGGGATGAGAACTAGTTTTTATATAAGTTTGTTCGCTTCCTCTTCTATTACCTATGTAAAAATAATATAGCTAGCAAAGGTACATAAGCACGTACACCTTTACATAATTTCAGGAACCAATGGAATAATTTCAATACAAGGAAAGGTACAGAACATCAGTTCTTCTCAAATTCAGCAATTAATTTGCTTAACAAACTGCAAAACATTTATTTATTTAACAAACTTCTATATATTTCTTATCCATTTAACAAACTTCGTGATATCTATTTATATATTTAACGAACTTCTTGATATTTATTTATTTAATTAACTTAAAGATCTATATTTACTTAAGTAACAAACTTTTAGGTATTATTTATTTATTGAGCTTTTACGTATTCATTTAACAATCTTTTAGACAGTTAATTATTTATGTATTTATTTATTAATTTATTAAACAAACTAAAATATTTGTTTATTTATCGAACTTCCAGATAAGTATTTACGAGGGGCGCTCAATAAGTAATCTACCTAGACAGGAAGGAATGCAGATAGGCTCAACTGGTCATCACTGTTTTTCTATGTAGTCCCCATGATATCTATGCATTGTTGACACTTCGTGACAGCAAAGAGAAAAAGTAGTCTTTGTCAGGGCTTGAAAACCACTGGGAAACAGTCTGTTGAACTTAATTGTCCGACGAAAAACGTTGTCCCCGCAGGTGAGTCAGAATTTGTCCTAGTTCTCCTCAAAGAAATCCAACAAGTCTTGGGACAGAGGTTCTCCAATTTCTGCAAATCCATTGTTCGCGGCGTCACACACTGTGCTCACAGTCACTGCATTACGCTGACTGACCTCAAATTGCGCAGTGGGGTTCCCACAGTGGCCTTGGTGTCATTATGCTCCGCCCTTCCCTTCCTGTTTAGGTAGATAACTTATTGGACGCTCCTCGTATTTAATAAGTCTCCAGATAAAATTACATTTAAATCCAACCACTTGTTTATTTCTTTATTTAACATAGACCCAGATATTAATTGAACTAATTTTCCTATTTTTAAAATTATCTATTAAACAAACTTTCAAATATTTATTTATTTTATTTATTTATTTATTTGACGACCTTCCATATATTAATTTATTTTAATCATTATTTCGTGACGGAGGTAGTGCTGTAGATATGATCATATCTCATCACATATATGTACACTCATGTCCAAAATGATTGTCGCATATCTATAACTGTCTTCTTGTAAGAATATAATTTGATAATGGTTTTATAGGGTACTTTTAATACTGATACTATGTGTATAATCGCGAAATGTATATTTGTGGTAAATTTCATAAGAAAAGAATTATAAACACGAAAATTAGAATGAGTAATACAAAATGTTGCTAAATGAACAAGAAAGTTTTATTTTCATTTTATTGTTCTTATTTACAGCTCTTGAAATTTGCCACATGCATGTCTTTGCCGATTATATACATACTAACATTATAAGAAATATCGGGCGAATTCGTTATCAAATTATATTCCTACAACTACATATTTATAGACATGAGACAATAATTTTAGACATGAGTGTACATAGATGGTGACAGTGGAATTTTATACCAACAATTTCGCTATCTTTTCGACATATGTAACATGATATGTGATGTCCACAAATAAATATTTGTGATTTCTTTTGGTATACGTAAACTTTGAAAGTTTTTATATTCTTAAATAGATTCCCTGTGGTGAAAGCACAAAGTTGTTTCATTAATTTGTAATTATTTCATAAGTATTGCAGGAATAGATTTACAATCATGAGGTCTATATACAGCGTTATTTCTTTTTAATGACACGTGTCATTTTACTCTTATTTCCGTATACATTTTTTTCTTTTCAAGAGCAAATGACGTTAAGTTAAAATAAATTATAGTTCGGCAGATTATTAGATAGTTGACTTACACGTTCCAATATATATCACTTACAATGTGCAATAACCATATTTTATAAAGTAATTTAAAATTTAAAGTATTCAAGGTGACTTAAATAGAGCAAAAAAAAAAAAAAAAAAGCTTCAAGGAACCAAGAAGAATGACTTTTATAACCTATTTGTATTTTTTCTTTTTTAAAAAAAACGTATTCTTAATTTTGCAATGCAATCTTTGTTCTACTGTAATTAAATGGTACAGTCCGACTGCATTTGACGGTAGTTTTTTTTTCGTTTTTCCGCTTTAGTGCAAAAAAGTAATAAACGTAATTGCGGAGACAGGTCGCTGGCTTTAATGACATGAGCTGCCTTCACAAAAATAAATTAAAACTTGCTGAATGTTGAATCATGAATCATGAATCATGTTTTTAAAAAGTTTTAAGGTAGTGTTATTGAAAGTAATGTCAAACACTGCTTTTAAAGCTTAAAAGAGGTCTAATTTTCTTTCAAGAAGAAGTTTGGTGCGGCTAACTTTGATTATTTTTCAGTTTGTAATTTATGTTCCAAGCATGATTTTCTTAGCTCTCTTTCTTAGTAATTAATTTTTATCCTTCTTTGCCTATTATCTTTAGTAACGCTTCTGCTTTTCGATGAAAAGTTTGAGAAGAAGCGAACGTACCAAGAGACATACTTAAAAGACAGTAAATCAAATTAACTGACTAAATTTGTTCTTAAAGAAGACAATGTTTTCTGGAATTTAATGTATTCCTCCCACCTTCCCTGAAGGTGATCGTTTGCTGATTAGTTTCCCCACGAGATAAAGAGACGAGAAATCACCTTGTCTCGAAATTTTGTAGAAGTCTCGTCTCGACTTGTTCTCGCAGAATTCTTTCTCGGCTCGGCTCGATTTTATCAGTCTCGTTTTGTAAGATTGTGTACAAAAATATGTTTTGATTTTTTCTTAATTTAATTTACACTCTAAAAACGGACTAGTTGAAGCGACCAAATAGTGCAGTAAATGAAGCTCCAAATTTAATGAAGAAATGAACAAATTAGTAACAAGCTGAAAATTGGTACAAATGTTGGGAATGATGTTCTAAACAACATACTAAAAGTCCTCAGGTGACCTTCGGCCATATTGGAAAATGGCCGCTGGAAGTGTCAAATGAACAATATCCAGATAAATATAGCAATATCTTGAGCACAAAGAGATAAACTTAGTGTCGTTTTATAGAATATAGATAACACAATATTTTTTTTAAAGATAAACAATTTTCATAAAACGCATACTTTTAGAAATATTTAGCTCTAAATTCTAGAATTCCGAAAACTACTGTCAAACTGATTAAAAATTTTATTGAACTTAGGAAGTATTTATTAACAAGTTAAAATTTGACACAAATGTTGATAAAGATTATTTAAATGACATACTAAAATCCCACAACTTCTTCGTCCGCCATATTGGAAAATGGCCAAATGTCCGAAGTAATTGAAAGATAATATTTTGTTAAGTGAAATACAACCGGGTTAAAGATTTGAAAAAGTGTAAATGCAGCCGATCCGAAGTCAATTGGGATCAATGGCGGTGCGAGGGGGAAAACATTATGACGTGTTTATTATTGTCCTCCGCCATCTTGGAATCAACTTGTTTATTTTAAATGGCAACATGGTCGTGTGACATATTAAACAACATCCTCTTTTGAAGAAAAACCCAATGGTAAGGTTATTTTTCCACAACTGCAATAGTTTTGAAGTTGTGAATAAATTTAGAATATGTTATATGTGAAATATTGTGAAATGTTCTGTGCGAAGTTTCGAATTTAAGGATAAAAATAAAGTAAAAAACAAGCTTTGTAACATTTCACATTACGTATTCTTTGATAATCAGGAAAGAGAGAGATAACACACATGAGACAACTACAATCACATGACATGTTCAGCATGTCCACCATTCTGTTCTATACATATCCTTAACCGTGAGACCCAGTGCTTGTGCACTCTGCCAAGCATAGTTGGTGATATTTGTTCACAGACAGTAATGATTTTTCTTTTCAGGTACCCAATGCCAGTAATTTTACAGTAGTAGACAATAGCTTTAAAGTGCTTCCAAACATAGAAATCTAACGGAGGTAGGTCGGAGGACCTTGCTGGCCACTCAACT